>NW_028142988.1:0-682000 GCF_977018435.1 Lepisma saccharinum
TGAAACGTTTCAACGTTTATGTAGAAAGGTTGAAACGTATTGTCACGATTAGTCGAACATGTCGCGAAAGGCAAAATAAAAAAAATAACTCCCAAATTCAAAATCGACCAAACAAGAGATAGTGAAAAAAAACATGGAACCTTACAACATCCATTGAATAATCGACATTTTGCTGAAATGTCTCAGGCGTTCGCTGGATGATCATGAAAAATTACATTTCTAAAATGGCAGGGAGAAAAAATAATAATCTAGAAGTCTCGATTGTGATAACAGAAGAGATGGACGCGACGAAAAAACAAAAAAAAAACATAAGAAGATTAATCGATGCGGACAAGATAAACGATGATCAACGTTTATGCAGAAAAGTTGAAACGTATTGTCACGATTAGTCGAACATGTCGCGAAAGGCAAAATAAAAAAAAATAACTCCTAAGTATGATTACAAAGCGACAGCGCCATCGGCAAGACATAATTACCAGAAAATAACTGCAACCGACACAGTGAGAGGGGTCTTCATATTGTAAGGCCAGTTCATCTGCTTGCTATTAAAAAAATAAATACCGAACCTTGCAGGACACCCGGGAAGCCTTGAACTGTTCTTGTTGAAACTAAGTGACACTGCTGTGAAGTAAGTCGCTCGATAGTTTTTTAGTATTCAGTCACCAAGCCCGTGGTAGCCATTCTAGGTAGTTGAGTCGATATTTCACTGGAAATAATATGTTTTCTATTGTTGAAAAAAAAGCAAGCTTCCAGTTTGAATGAATAAGCTATTTCGTCCACTCCTGTTGGGTCACCTAGCAAAAAGTTGAAAACAATTTCTTGAAGAGAAAAAAAAAATGACTGTTTCTTGTCACCAAGCATACGTACATGAAGAATATGCATGAGTTGATTTATTTATTTCTTCTTCTCTCTTTCCGAAGGCATACGCGCTTCTTATTCAAGAACCGGAATATTTGTGCCTTTCGAATCGAATTTAAGGAGGGAGTTCCATGACAAACATCTACTGAAGTTTTTAAGATGAGCCCCCGCAGAGTTTTTGCATGTCCTCTCCCAAGTTAGTGTCTCGTACTTGTGTTTTCGGTTTCCAGTGTGGACAGGTTAGAAACGAGTGTAGTGAATAAGAATCCCTCGGGCCTAATCCTTAATATATATAATATTGTCATTATTATCCTGCTGAAAATAATGTTATGATAGCCGTCGCCATTTTCAGAGTAGCAAATATTTAACTCTATTAATTCTTGAATTTTATTTTAGGTTAGGCATATTCAACAAATTCTTTTTTGATTACAATGCAACAATATTTTACATTTCAACATTTTCGTAGCCGTCTAAACGTTTGAGAAAACCTTTTTTTTTGTTACCGAGATGATAGAAGAAGAAGAGAAAAAAATAATTGAATAATTTTGAGAACTTCTTAATATTGGACAGTATAACCACTATGTTGTCGATGGAAACGAGGCAAGAACAACATTACCACTATGCTATCGGGGTGAACGGCATTTTTCCATTATCATTTGTGTCCACACACAAAACTTCGTGTCTGTCTGCATCCATACCTAGATCGAGAAATTCGAACCATGCCTCAGCCCCTTGTGACTTATTTAATTCTTTACACTCATCAAAATATGTGCTTAATAAAATGCCTCAATCGCACGAGCTATGGCATCCTCTGTAAGCATCCAAGCAACCACATGTATAAATTATAGTCTCCCACACATAATGCTCTTTCATGTCCAAATAGATTCGCTTCCTCCACCATCAGGGCAGTGGGAGCTCGTGTACCATGAGGGGTTGAATAGACCTAAAAAATCGGTTGGGATGGAAAAAAAATGGAGATATTTCTCAGATCAGAATAGGCTTGTATTTGCTGTCCTCGGGTTTAAGAAGCCTAGTTAGTTAGTTGGTTGTTTCCCCCTGCACCATTTCAATTTTTGAATAATCACTTGTTAGTTATGAACGCACCGTTGACATCTTGTCTGATTATTTATGTGTTTGGATTGAGGCTCCGTATTTGCTCGCAACATTTATTTTCTTCTTTTTCTTGTTATATGATTTTTACATTAGAAACGACAGATTTCCATTAACAGTATTTCATGTTATGGAAACATTTAAGTCTATACGCCATCGGGGGTGGGATTGCAACCTACGTCATCCGACAAAAATCAGGATCGGTATTGTAACATTTAATTGCTCAGATCATTTTTAAATATGTACAGCTATAGGTAAACATTGTAACTTGAGCCCTCAGAGTCGTAGACCGGCAAAAATACACCTCTGTTAATCACCTCGTGTGGGGAAGAGGGACAATTGTAGTTGTTGGTGTAATGCACTTCGAAGCAGACGTGCCCCACTTTTTCAATTTCATCAAAACAACTATTATTCATCCTCATCGTTGCCATTAGCCAAAATAGCCTCGCGTTACAATTTTCGTAGTGATCTCCGTTCGCCCCTTGGCTTTTCGTAGATTAACAACAATCGTCTGAAGTTTGAACTCTCCATACCGTTGCAAGCTGTTTTTGTGATTGTCCGCCTCGATTATTCAAAATACCTCATGTTCGCATATTCAAATACACACAAGTGAAGAGGGTTCATATCACATCAGTGATTTTAAATTGTATTCTCAGGGGCCATGCACACATTTCCTAACATTGTTGATTTGTTGTCGATGAGTTGTGCAGGTACAGCCGTAAAGTTGTTAATAAGACCCAACACAGACAAGTCCCCCCCATCATTGCTTTTCGACATAGTTGTTGACTATCAGTATATCAGTATAGAATAACATGGTGCCATTTTCTGTTTCTGTTTGCCAACAAAGCAAATCTACAGGCCACAGGTTCGAGAAACAAGACATTTTTTAAAAATTCTCCTGCACATAACATGGACCACCTATAGCAATAATATAATATAGATCAATTTTAACAAATATAATTCAAAATTATGTAGTGAGATTTTGGTTTAGTATTTAATCACAACAGCAAAACAAACTTCACAACTAAAGTTAAGTGCATTTTGCATACATGCAGAAACATAAATTTACGCCCCCGAGGTGGTTGTTGGAAGACTATATACAATAAGACACACCGCCCCATTCTTTACAATAATAAAAATATTGAATAAGTAAGCAGTAAAATAAAATTCTTTGTTTCATTTTGATGTGAACAAAAATTATAGTTGATCTAAACCCCCTTGTCCAAATAAAGAGTAAGCTCCGGTCCCATCTGGAGACTGCAAAACTGATATGTATGTCTATTCATAAAACCCAAAAGTTTTAACATCCATGCACATTACCGTACTGTGGCTGTTGCGCCCCACACCCATGTGTAATATTTTATTTCTCTTGTTGGCTGAACGCAAAGATGCTCGAGACTGCTTTCAAAAATTATTTTCAGCCTCGCTTCACGATACAGCCGTATGCATGTAAAACTAGTATATCACACACAGGCAGAGAGGCAAAAAATAACATTTCTCTCTTTCCCTCGCTTTTGCCCATCTTCCAGTGTTCGTCTAGATAGCGTGACTAGCAAAAATATTGAAATCGAAATAAGAATTATCCGTTATGGTCTCCCTCCCTTCTTTGCATGCATGTTGCGCTGACATGTAAATAAGCACTATGCTTTAATAAAAAAAACAACCATTGTACAACTGTATAGATCCTCGCCCATCTCATGCCAGGGACTGGGTATATATCTTGTGTACAGTTTATAGTGGCATCATATTCCTTCACCAGATATCAAACTCGAGAGACTTGCAAGACAGCTCAGGTTATAATTTATTACGAGGTCTGTTTTTTTAAAAATAATAATCGTCAGTCCATATGACAATGCTTGCTGTTTAACTAACAGTATTCAAATCTCTGAGGGGGCCGGGGCATTCCACATTTACCTTTGCTAGAAAACGCAGTGCAATAAATATTCTTTTTAAGTTATGCAATAATTTTGACATTATATTCATGTCCATTCCCCAAACTAGATTTATATACACAACCAACTCTGATGCGACATTGTGAAAGATTCTCGCATGTTCGCGAAACAGGAAATACACGTCATAGCTTCCGTGAATCGAAAGCAAGGTTACTGGGGCACGCAAAATACCGTAAGAAGAATTATATATTCCAAATGCAGGCATCATCATTTTTCTCTTGCACAAATAGAATAATCGGGCTGAATTTCCAGTCTAAAACTACCATGTTCTGGCAGCAAGTATCAAAAACCTGTGGTAATTTTATTATATGATAGGAGGTGAGTGAAATAGTTGTTGTAAGTTACCTTTTAAACCCAGTACGTGTGTAGGAAAAACTGCGTATAAGCTGTATCACACTCTCTCTGTCTGTGTGTCAGGTGGTCGTGTCGTTCGCTAGTTGTATGTCACAGCTTAACCCGTACTAGGTAATATTTTTACATGAGGTACGTTGACATACTCTGGTAGGGTATATGTTTCAAGCCTCTAGCTGTAGAGCCTATTTGCAAAAAATAAGTTTGGTAACACTACTCGTCAAAAGCAGCTCAAACAGTGTTGCTAGCTGTAGGTTAATTTTCCCCGTTATACAATTGCAAGAGGCGAGTTGCTTATAGCCTATCTGGAAGGCTTGGTGTGTATGTGTCCATGGCTTATGTCGTAGGTTAATAAAATTTGCAATAGATCTTGTATGTCTTGCCAACCGTCGGCCCTTACATGTGATATAGCAGTTTTACTTATTGTAAGACATAGTGTATATGTATGAGTAGGGGGAGGTTAGTTTAGTTCACAATAAATCGACCTGTCACGCTATGACCAATTTCTGCTTTCGAGTCACCTGTAAGGCTATATGTGGGTGGGTGAAAAAGCTTAGTTTAATTCACGATAGATCACATTTTAAATTTGTTAGGTTAGTTTTTGTAGAGCTCTCTTTTTCCATTTTTCCTCTATACAGTGAAGCTGTAGAAGACGCAATTAGCTAACCTAGCATACAACATACCTTCCTAATTAATATGGATATTGTCACACGTTCCTCTTATTTTATACTGTTGTAAATGGAAAAGATTATGTACGGTAAATGTTTTGTACATTATAGGAAAAAAATTCAAAATATCCTCCAATTTTAATTCGAATCGAGTCGAATTTTTACATATTTCCACGCCACCACATATTGTCCTATTTGCTTCTTTTACTTGCCTTGCTTAATTAACTCTCGCTAATTAGCATTTTTTTGGAAGAAGTCAACTAGAACAACATATGGCGGTATGAGAAATATGTAAATTAAAGAACATTTTAGCAATATATGGGCCCTAGCAATTAGCTTTCTCGACTAAGAGTACTCTTTCAAACGTCTTCTGCTGATCGTATTACTAAACAAGGACGTTTAAAATTTTTGGGTGTTGAAAAAGTTTGACCCTACTTTTTTATTTCTATTGTTTGCTAATAGATGGCGCTAATAGTACCTCCTCCCCTCCCCTCTCCCCTCTTCTCCTCTGCTGTATGACAAATAGCACAAATCAAGATTTTGGAGAGCAAAACATAAAATTTGCATGCATCTGATGTCGAACCAGGAACTTTTATCTTTCGGGGAGTCAACATTATTTTTTTACTCAGTCGTCATATAACATGAACACACGCAAAGATTCACATGTGCTTTTATTATTTTGTGTTCGGTAAGTACAAGTATATTCTTACATAAATTATTGTTTAATTTAATAAATTGTAAACTCAAAACCTGCTAAACTAACACTCCTTCTGTGTTTCATTAAACTATTGAAAGCGAATGTTGCGTGCGCGCGGAATAACACGGAAAAAAAAACCGGATGGAAGCAATTTAAAATCACTGGGGCAAGGTCAGTATTACGAGAGCGTAAAAAACACGTGCTTCCATTCAACTTCGAGAAATAAGAATAAATGTGTAATAACACTGGTATTATTTGTAATCACAGTGCTTACTCATGTATTTTGTTTAATATTTTATTTCAAATTCACTGTCAGAAACTAGTGTTGTTAGTTTCTGCATGTAGGTTTATTTACTCTGTTGGTTGTCACTGTCAAGTTTTTAGTATTCGTACAGCATAAAAAGCTATAACCCCCCTCTCAAAATATATACATTGTATACGCCAAGATGCGCAATAGCCTGGCAACACATCATGAAAAAACATGCCAAGAAGACCCAGTGGGTTTATAAGTCAGTGCTGCCAATTCCTATTTGTAGGTTAGCTTAGCCAGTGAAAGATCATATAGTAGAATTTTTGTAGAGTGGGTGTTTGCGAGTTCCACGACGCGCTGCCTGCCGATACTCTATGCAGCGTCATCCTGATTGCAGAGAAGTCCTTCGTCCACGACGTGAAGAACGAGAGGGTGACGGAACAGTTTTAAAATTCATAAAAAATTGCCACATACTAAAAATCAACATCCAACACATTTTAGGTTATATAAAATTTGTGAAAACCTTATAATACTGAAATATTAAAACAAACGGAGTCCCCCTTGTAGGTTAGTTCGGTGCGTAAATAAAAAAAAATGATAGGTTAAGTTATATCACTTAGGATCGTGAGAAAATTAAAAAAATCGTAAAAAAAAAGATAGGTTAAGTTATATCACGTAACATCGTGATATACCTACCAAGTACAAATGGGGACAAAAATGAGTGCGGTGAAAATTTGTACTAAAACATCGCTAAACGCTATAACATCGACAAAAAATTGTCAAAAATATGTCAAAAACTTATATTCGATTGATAAAAAAAAATACCTACAAAATATGATCCTCAAATAATAACGTTCAAACAGTACCTAAATAAAAAAAATGATAGGTTAAGTTATATCACTTAGGATCGTAAAAAAATTAAATAATCGTAAAAAAAGGATAGGTTAAGTTGTATCACGTAACATCATGATATACCTACCAAGTACGAGTGGGGGAAAAATGAGTATAGTGAAAATTTGTACTAAAACATCGCTAAACGCTAAAACATCGACAAAAAATTGTCAAAATATGTCAAAAAGTGATATTCAATTGGTAAAAAAAGACCATACCTACTAAGTACTACTTTGAAACCCCCCAATAGCACTACTATTGGAGGTCGAGACACGTGGAAAAAACGTACAAAACAAGAGATTGGAGACATCAAGATTTTGGACGAATTTTTGAAGAATTTTCAAATTTTCTGATAGGAGGTCCCAGATAAGGTCAAAAACTACATACTCAGATCTTCACCAAACGTTGCAGGGATACTTTGCATGTCAAGACACGTGGAAAAAACGTACAAAACAAGAGATTGGAGACATCAAGATTTTCGACGAATTTTTTAAGAATTTTCAAATTTTCAGATGGGAGTTTCCAGATAAGGTCAAAAACGACATACTCAGATCTTCACCAAACTTTGCATGGATACATTGGATGTCAAGACACGTGGAAAAAACGTACAAAACAAGAGATTGGGGTCATCAAGATTTTGCACGGATTTTTTAGGAATTTTCAAATTTTCAGATGGGAGGTTCCAGATAAGGTCAAAAACTACATACTCAGATCTTCACCAAACTTTGCAGGGATACATTGGATGTCAAGACACGTGGAAAAAACGTACAAAACAAGAGATTGGAGACATCAAGATTTTGGACGAATTTTTTAAGAATTTTCAAATTTTCAGATAGGAGGTTCCATATAAGGTCAAAAACTACATACTCAGATCTTCACCAAACTTTGCATGGATACATTATGTGTCAAGACACGTGGAAAAAACGTACAAAACAAAAGATTGGAGACATCAAGATTTTGGTCGAATTTTTTAAGAATTTTCAAATTTTCAGATGGGAGGTTCCAGATAAGGTCAAAAACTACATACTCAGATCTTCACCAAACGTTGCAGGGATACATTGGATGTCAAGACACGTGGAAAAAACGTACAAAAAAGAGATTGGAGACATCAAGATTTTGGACGAATTTTTTAACAATTTTCAAATTTTCAGAAAGGATGTTCCAGATAAGGTCAAAAACGACATACTCAGATCTTCACCAAACTTTGCAGGGATACATTGGATATCAAGACACGTGGAAAAAACGTACAAAACAAGAGATTGGAGACATCAAGATTTTGGACGAATTTTTTAAGAATTTTCAAATTTTCAGATAGGAGGTTCCAGATAAGGTCAAAAACGACATACTCAGATCTTCACCAAACTTTGCAGGGATACATTGGATGTCAAGACACGTGGAAAAAACGTACAAAACAAGAGATTGGGGTCATCAAGATTTTGGACGGATTTTTTAGGAATTTTCAAATTTTCAGATGGGAGGTTCCAGATAAGGTCAAAAACTACATACTCAGATCTTCAAAAAACATTGCAGGGATACATTGGATGTCAAGACACGTGGAAAAAACGTACAAAACAAGAGATTGGAGACATCAAAATTTTGGACGAATTTTTTAAGAATTTTCAAATTTTCAGATAGGAGGTTCCAGATGAGGTCAAAAACTACATACTCAGATCTTCACCAAACTTTGCAGGAATACTTTGCATGTCAAGACACGTGGAAAAAACGTACAAAACAAGAGATCGGAGACATCAAGATTTTCGACGAATTTTTTAAGAATTTTCAAATTTTCAGATGGGAGGTTCCAGATAAGGTCAAAAACGACATACTCAGATCTTCACCAAACTTTGCATGGATACATTGGATGTCAAGACACGTGGAAAAAACATACAAAACATAGGATTGGTGACATCAAGATTTTGGACGAATTTTTTAAGAATTTTCAAATTTTCAGATAGGAGGTTCCATATAAGGTCAAAAACTACATACTCAGATCTTCACCAAACTTTGCAGGGATACATTGGATGTCAAGACACGTGGAAAAAACGTACAAAACAAGAGATTGGAGACATCAAGATTATGGACGAATTTTTTAAGAATTTTCAAATTTTCAGATAGGAGGTTCCAGATAAGGTCAAAAACTACATACTCAGATCTTCACCAAACGTTGCAGGGATACTTTGCATGTCAAGACACGTGGAAAAAACGTACAAAACAAAAGATTGGAGACATCAAGATTTTCGACGAATTTTTTAAGAATTTTCAAATTTTCAGATGGGAGGTTCCAGATAAGGTCAAAAACGACATACTCAGATCTTCACCAAACTTTGCAGGGATACATTGGATGTCAAGACACGTGGGAAAAACGTACAAAACAAGAGATTGGAGACATCAAGATTTTGGACGAATTTTTTAAGAATTTTCAAATTTTCAGATAGGAGGTTCCAGATAAGGTCAAAAACTACATACTCAGATCTTCACCAAACGTTGCAGGGATACTTTGCATGTCAAGACACGTGGAAAAAACGTACAAAACAAAAGATTGGAGACATCAAGATTTTCGACGAATTTTTTAAGAATTTTCAAATTTTCAGATGGGAGGTTCCAGATAAGGTCAAAAACGACATACTCAGATCTTCACCAAACTTTGCATGGATACATTGGATGTCAAGACACGTGGAAAAAACGTACAAAACAAGAGATTGGAGACATCAAGATTTTGGACGAATTTTTTAAGAATTCTCAAATTTTCAGAAAGGAGGTTCCATATAAGGTCAAAAACTACATACTCAGATCTTCACCAAACTTTGCAGGGATACTTTGGATGTCAAGACACGTGGAAAAAACGTACAAAACAAGAGATTGGGGTCATCAAGATTTTGGACGAATTTTTTAAGAATTTTCAAATTTTCAGATGGGAGGTTCCAGATAAGGTCAAAAACGACATACTCAGATCTTCACCAAACTTTGCATGGATACATTGGATGTCAAGACACGTGGAAAAAACGTACAAAACAAGAGATTGGAGACATCAAGATTTTTGACGAATTTTTTAAGAATTCTCAAATTTTCAGAAAGGAGGTTCCATATAAGGTCAAAAACTACATACTCAGATCTTCACCAAACTTTGCATGGATACATTATGTGTCAAGACACGTGGAAAAAACGTACAAAACAAAAGATTGGAGACATCAAGATTTTGGTCGAATTTTTTAAGAATTTTCAAATTTTCAGATGGGAGGTTCCAGATAAGGTCAAAAACTACATACTCAGATCTTCACCAAACTTTGCAGGGATACATTGGATGTCAAGACACGTGGAAAAAACGTACAAAACAAGAGATTGGAGACATCAAGATTTTGGACGAATTTTTTAAGAATTTTTAAATTTTCAGATAGGAGGTTCCATATAAAGTCAAAAACTTCATACTCAGATCTTCACCAAACTTTGCATGGATACATTATGTGTCAAGACACGTGGAAAAAACGTACAAAACAAGAGATTGGAGACATCAAGATATTGGTCGAATTTTTTAAGAATTTTCAAATTTTCAGATGGGAGGTTCCAGATAAGGTCAAAAACTACATACTCAGATCTTCACCAAACTTTGCAGGGATACATTGGATGTCAAGACACGTGGAAAAAACGTACAAAACAAGAGATAGGAGACATCAAGATTTTGGACGAATTTTTTAACAATTTTCAAATTTTCAGAAAGGATGTTCCAGATAAGGTCAAAAAAAACATACTCAGATCTTCACCAAACTTTGCAGGGATACATTGGATATCAAGACACGTGGAAAAAACGTACAAAACAAGAGATTGGAGACATCAAGATTTTGGACGAATTTTTTAAGAATTTTCAAATTTTCAGATAGGAGGTTCCAGATAAGATCAAAAACTACATACTCAGATCTTCACCAAACTTTGCAGGGATACATTGGATGTCAAGACACGTGGAAAAAAAGTACAAAACAAGAGATTGGGGTCATCAAGATTTTGGACGGATTTTTTAGGAATTTTCAAATTTTCAGATGGGAGGTTCCATATAAGGTCAAAAACTACATACTCAGATCTTCACCAAACTTTGCAGGGATACATTGGATGTCAAGACACGTGGAAAAAACGTACAAAACAAGAGATTGGAGACATCAAGATTTTCGACGAATTTTTTAAGAATTTTCAAATTTTCAGAAAGGATGTTCCAGATAAGGTCAAAAACGACATACTCAGATCTTCACCAAACTTTGCAGGGATACATTGGAGGTCGAGACACGTGGAAAAAACGTACAAAACAAGAGATTGGAGACATCAAGATTTTGGACGAATTTTTGAAGAATTTTCAAATTTTCTGATAGGAGGTCCCAGATAAGGTCAAAAACTACATACTCAGATCTCCACCAAACATTGCAGGGATACATTGGATGTCAAGACACGTGGAAAAAACGTACAAAACAAGAGATTGGAGACATCAAGATTTTCGACGAATTTTTGAAGAATTTTCAAATTTTCAGATAGGAGGTTCCAGATAAGGTCAAAAACTACATACTCAGATCTTCACCAAACGTTGCAGGGATACTTTGCATGTCAAGACACGTGGAAAAAACGTACAAAACAAGAGATTGGAGACATCAAGATTTTCGACGAATTTTTTAAGAATTTTCAAATTTTCAGATGGGAGGTTCCAGATAAGGTCAAAAACGACATACTCAGATCTTCACCAAACTTTGCATGGATACATTGGATGTCAAGACACGTGGAAAAAACGTACAAAACAAGAGATTGGGGTCATCAAGATTTTGCACGGATTTTTTAGGAATTTTCAAATTTTCAGATGGGAGGTTCCAGATAAGGTCAAAAACTACATACTCAGATCTTCACCAAACTTTGCAGGGATACATTGGATGTCAAGACACGTGGAAAAAACGTACAAAACAAGAGATTGGAGACATCAAGATTTTGGACGAATTTTTTAAGAATTTTCAAATTTTCAGATAGGAGGTTCCATATAAGGTCAAAAACTACATACTCAGATCTTCACCAAACTTTGCATGGATACATTATGTGTCAAGACACGTGGAAAAAACGTACAAAACAAAAGATTGGAGACATCAAGATTTTGGTCGAATTTTTTAAGAATTTTCAAATTTTCAGATGGGAGGTTCCAGATAAGGTCAAAAACTACATACTCAGATCTTCACCAAACTTTGCAGGGATACATTGGATGTCAAGACACGTGGAAAAAACGTACAAAAAAGAGATTGGAGACATCAAGATTTTGGACGAATTTTTTAACAATTTTCAAATTTTCAGAAAGGATGTTCCAGATAAGGTCAAAAACGACATACTCAGATCTTCACCAAACTTTGCAGGGATACATTGGATATCAAGACACGTGGAAAAAACGTACAAAACAAGAGATTGGAGACATCAAGATTTTGGACGAATTTTTTAAGAATTTTCAAATTTTCAGATGTGAGGTTCCAGATAAGGTCAAAAACTACATACTCAGATCTTCACCAAACTTTGCAGGGATACATTGGATGTCAAGACACGTGGAAAAAACGTACAAAACAAGAGATTGGGGTCATCAAGATTTTGGACGGATTTTTTAGGAATTTTCAAATTTTCAGATGGGAGGTTCCAGATAAGGTCAAAAACTACATACTCAGATCTTCACCAAAAAATTGCAGGGATACATTGGATGTCAAGACACGTGGAAAAAACGTACAAAACAAGAGATCGGAGACATCAAGATTTTCGACGAATTTTTTAAGAATTTTCAAATTTTCAGATGGGAGGTTCCAGATAAGGTCAAAAACGACATACTCAGATCTTCACCAAACTTTGCATGGATACATTGGATGTCAAGACACGTGGAAAAAACATACAAAACATAGGATTGGTGACATCAAGATTTTGGACGAATTTTTTAAGAATTTTCAAATTTTCAGATAGGAGGTTCCATATAAGGTCAAAAACTACATACTCAGATCTTCACCAAACTTTGCAGGGATACATTGGATGTCAAGACACGTGGAAAAAACGTACAAAACAAGAGATTGGAGACATCAAGATTTTCGACGAATTTTTTAAGAATTTTCAAATTTTCAGAAAGGATGTTCCAGATAAGGTCAAAAACGACATACTCAGATCTTCACCAAACTTTGCAGGGATACATTGGAGGTCGAGACACGTGGAAAAAACGTACAAAACAAGAGATTGGAGACATCAAGATTTTGGACGAATTTTTGAAGAATTTTCAAATTTTCAGATAGGAGGTTCCAGATAAGGTCAAAAACTACATACTCAGATCTCAACCAAACATTGCAGGGATACATTGGATGTCAAGACACGTGGAAAAAACATACAAAACATAGGATTGGTGACATCAAGATTTTCGACGAATTTTTTAAGAATTTTCAAATTTTCAGATAGGAGGTTCCTTATAAGGTCAAAAACTACATGCTCAGATCTTCACCAAACTTTGCAGGGATACATTGGATGTCAAAACACGTGGAAAAAACGTACAAAACAAGAGATTGGAGACATCAAGATTTTGGACGAATTTTTGAAGAATTTTCAAATTTTCAGATAGGAGGTTCCAGATAAGGTCAAAAACTACATACTCAGATCTCCACCAAACATTGCTGGGATACATTGGATGTCAAGACACGTGGAAAAAACGTACAAAGCAAGAGATTGGAGACATCAAGATTTTGGACGAATTTTTTAAGAATTTTCAAATTTTCAGATAGGAGGTTCCAGATAAGGTCAAAAACTACATACTCAGATCTTCACCAAACGTTGCAGGGATACTTTGCATGTCAAGACACGTGGAAAAAACGTACAAAACAAGAGATTGGAGACATCAAGATTTTCGACGAATTTTTTAAGAATTTTCAAATTTTCGGATGGGAGGTTCCAGATAAGGTCAAAAACGACATACTCAGATCTTCACCAAACTTTGCATGGATACATTGGATGTCAAGACACGTGGAAAAAACGTACAAAACAAGAGATTGGAGACATCAAGATTTTGGACGAATTTTTTAAGAATTCTCAAATTTTCAGAAAGGAGGTTCCATATAAGGTCAAAAACTACATACTCAGATCTTCACCAAACTTTGCAGGGATACATTGGATGTCAAGACACGTGGAAAAAACATACAAAACAAGAGATTGGGGTCTTCAAGATTTTGGACGAATTTTTTAAGAATTTTCAAATTTTCAGAAAGGAGGTTCCATATAAGGTCAAAAACTACATACTCAGATCTTCACCAAACTTTGCAGGGATACATTGAATGTCAAGACACGTGGAAAAAACGTACAAAACAAGAGATTGTGGTCATCAAGATTTTGGACGGATTTTTTAGGAATTTTCAAATTTTCAGATGGGAGGTTCCAGATAAGGTCAAAAACTACATACTCAGATCTTCACCAAACTTTGCAGGGATACATTGGATGTCAAGACACGTGGAAAAAACGTACAAAACAAGAGATTGGAGACATCAAGATTTTGGACGAATTTTTTAAGAATTTTCAAATTTTCAGATAGGAGGTTCCATATAAGGTCAAAAACTACATACTCAGATCTTCACCAAACTTTGCATGGATACATTATGTGTCAAGACACGTGGAAAAAACGTACAAAACAAGAGATTGGAGACATCAAGATTTTGGTCGAATTTTTTAAGAATTTTCAAATTTTCAGATGGTAGGTTCCAGATAAGGTCAAAAACTACATACTCAGATCTTCACCAAACTTTGCAGGGATACATTGGATGTCAAGACACGTGGAAAAAACGTACAAAACAAGAGATAGGAGACATCAAGATTTTGGACGAATTTTTTAACAATTTTTCATATTTTCAGAAAGGATGTTCCAGATAAGGTCAAAAACGACATACTCAGATCTTCACCCAACTTTGCAGGGATACATTGGATATCAAGACACGTGGAAAAAACGTACAAAACAAGAGATTGGAGACATCAAGATTTTGGACGAATTTTTTAAGAATTTTCAAATTTTCAGATAGGAGGTTCCAGATAAGGTCAAAAACTACATACTCAGATCTTCACCAAACTTTGCAGCTATACATTGGATGTCAAGACACGTGGAAAAAACGTACAAAACAAGAGATTGGAGACATCAAGATTTTGGACGAATTTTTTAAGAATTTTCAAATTTTCAGATAGGAGGTTCCAGATGAGGTCAAAAACTACATACTCAGATCTTCACCAAACTTTGCAGGAATACTTTGCATGTCAAGACACGTGGAAAAAACGTACAAAACAAGAGATCGGAGACATCAAGATTTTCGACGAATTTTTTAAGAATTTTCAAATTTTCAGATAGGAGGTTCCAGATGAGTTCAAAAACGACATACTCAGATCTTCACCAAACTTTGCAGGGATCCATTGGAGGTCGAGACACGTGGAAAAAACGTACAAAACAAGAGATTGGAGACATCAAGATTTTGGACGAATTTTTTAAGAATTTTCAAATTTTCAGATAGGAGGTTCCATATAAGGTCAAAAACTACATACTCAGATCTTCACCAAACTTTGCAGGGATACATTGGATGTCAAGACACGTGGAAAAAACGTACAAAACAAGAGATTGGAGACATCAAGATTTTGGACGATTTTTTTAAAAATTTTCAAATTTTCAGGAATGCGGTTCCAGATAAGGTCAAAAACTACATACTCAGATCTTCACCAAACTTTGCAGGGATACATTGGATGTGAAGACACGTGGAAAAAACGTACAAAACAAGAGATTCGGGTCAACAAGATTTTGGACGGATTTTTTAGGAATTTTCAAATTTTCAGATGGGAGGTTCCAGATAAGGTCAAAAACTACATACTCAGATCTTCACCAAACTCTGCAGGGATACATTGTATGTCTTGACACGTGGAAAAAACATACAAAACATAGGATTGGGGACATCAAGATTTTGTTAAATTCTTTTAAGAATTTTCAAATTTTCAGATAGGAGGTTCCATATAAGGTCAAAAACTACATACTCAGATCTTCACCAAACATTGCAGGGATACATTGGATGTCAAGACACGTGGAAAGAACGTACAAAACAAGAGATTGGAGACATCAAGATTTTGGACGAATTTTTTAGGAATTTTCAAATTTTCAGATAGGAGGCTCCATATAAGGTCAAAAACTACATACTCAGATCTTCACCAAACATTGCAGGGATACATTGGATGTCAAGACACGTGGAAAAAACGTACAAAACAAGAGATTGGAGACATCAAGATTTTGGACGAATTTTTTAAGAATTTTCAAATTTTCAGATAGGAGGTTCCAGATAAGGTCAAAAACTACATAGTCAGATCTTCACCAAACTTTGCAGGAATACGTTGCATGTCAAGACACGTGGAAAAAACGTACAAAACAAGAGATCGGAGACATCAAGATTTTCGACGAATTTTTTAAGAATTTTCAAATTTTCAGATGGGAGGTTCCAGATAAGGTCAAAAACGACATACTCAGATCTTCACCAAACTTTGCATGGATACATTGGATGTCAAGACACGTGGAAAAAACATACAAAACATAGGATTGGTGACATCAAGATTTTCGACGAATTTTTTAAGAATTTTCAAATTTTCAGATAGGAGGTTCCATATAAGGTCAAAAACTACATACTCAGATCTTCACCAAACTTTGCAGGGATACATTGGATGTCAAGACACGTGGAAAAAACGTACAAAACAAGAGATTGGAGACATCAAGATTTTCGACGAATTTTTTAAGAATTTTCAAATTTTCAGAAAGGATGTTCCAGATAAGGTCAAAAACGACATACTCAGATCTTCACCAAACTTTGCAGGGATACATTGGAGGTCGAGACACGTGGAAAAAACGTACAAAACAAGAGATTGGAGACATCAAGATTTTGGACGAATTTTTGAAGAATTTTCAAATTTTCAGATAGGAGGTTCCAGATAAGGTCAAAAACTACATACTCAGATCTCAACCAAACATTGCAGGGATACATTGGATGTCAAGACACGTGGAAAAAACATACAAAACATAGGATTGGTGACATCAAGATTTTCGACGAATTTTTTAAGAATTTTCAAATTTTCAGATAGGAGGTTCCTTATAAGGTCAAAAACTACATGCTCAGATCTTCACCAAACTTTGCAGGGATACATTGGATGTCAAGACACGTGGAAAAAACGTACAAAACAAGAGATTGGAGACATCAAGATTTTGGACGAATTTTTGAAGAATTTTCAAATTTTCAGATAGGAGGTTCCAGATAAGGTCAAAAACTACATACTCAGATCTCCACCAAACATTGCAGGGATACATTGGATGTCAAGACACGTGGAAAAAACGTACAAAGCAAGAGATTGGAGACATCAAGATTTTCGACGAATTTTTGAAGAATTTTCAAATTTTCAGATAGGAGGTTCCAGATAAGGTCAAAAACTACATACTCAGATCTTCACCAAACGTTGCAGGGATACTTTACATGTCAAGACACGTGGAAAAAACGTACAAAACAAGAGATTGGAGACATCAAGATTTTCGACGAATTTTTTAAGAATTTTCAAATTTTCGGATGGGAGGTTCCAGATAAGGTCAAAAACGACATACTCAGATCTTCACCAAACTTTGCATGGATACATTGGATGTCAAGACACGTGGAAAAAACGTACAAAACAAGAGATTGGAGACATCAAGATTTTGGACGAATTTTTTAAGAATTCTCAAATTTTCAGAAAGGAGGTTCCATATAAGGTCAAAAACTACATACTCAGATCTTCACCAAACTTTGCAGGGATACATTGGATGTCAAGACACGTGGAAAAAACGTACAAAACAAGAGATTGGGGTCTTCAAGATTTTGGACGAATTTTTTAAGAATTTTCAAATTTTCAGAAAGGAGGTTCCATATAAGGTCAAAAACTACATACTCAGATCTTCACCAAACTTTGCAGGGATACATTGAATGTCAAGACACGTGGAAAAAACGTACAAAACAAGAGATTGTGGTCATCAAGATTTTGGACGGATTTTTTAGGAATTTTCAAATTTTCAGATGGGAGGTTCCAGATAAAGTCAAAAACTACATACTCAGATCTTCACCAAACTTTGCAGGGATACATTGGATGTCAAGACACGTGGAAAAAACGTACAAAACAAGAGATTGGAGACATCAAGATTTTGGACGAATTTTTTAAGATTTTTCAAATTTTCAGATAGGAGGTTCCATATAAGGTCAAAAACTACATACTCAGATCTTCACCAAACTTTGCATGGATACATTATGTGTCAAGACACGTGGAAAAAACGTACAAAACAAGAGATTGGAGACATCAAGATTTTGGTCGAATTTTTTAAGAATTTTCAAATTTTCAGATGGGAGGTTCCAGATAAGGTCAAAAACGACATACTCAGATCTTCACCAAACTTTGCAGGGATACATTGGATGTCAAGACACGTGGAAAAAACGTACAAAACAAGAGATAGGAGACATCAAGATTTTGGACGAATTTTTTAACAATTTTTCATATTTTCAGAAAGGATGTTCCAGATAAGGTCAAAAACGACATACTCAGATCTTCACCAAACTTTGCAGGGATACATTGGATATCAAGACACGTGGAAAAAACGTACAAAACAAGAGATTGGAGACATCAAGATTTTGGACGAATTTTTTAAGAATTTTCAAATTTTCAGATAGGAGGTTCCAGATAAGGTCAAAAACTACATACTCAGATCTTCACCAAACTTTGCAGGGATACATTGGATGTCAAGACACGTGGAAAAAACGTACAAAACAAGAGATTGGAGACATCAAGATTTTGGACGAATTTTTTAAGAATTTTCAAATTTTCAGATAGGAGGCTCCATATAAGGTCAAAAACTACATACTCAGATCTTCACCAAACATTGCAGGGATACATTGGATGTCAAGACACGTGGAAAAAACGTACAAAACAAGAGATTGGAGACATCAAGATTTTGGACGATTTTTTTAAAAATTTTCAAATTTTCAGGAATGCGGTTCCAGATAAGGTCAAAAACTACATACTCAGATCTTCACCAAACTTTGCAGAGATACATTGGATGTCAAGACACGTGGAAAAAACGTACAAAACAAGAGATTCGGGTCAACAAGATTTTGGACGGATTTTTTAGGAATTTTCAAATTTTCAGATGGGAGGTTCCAGATAAGGTCAAAAACTACATACTCAGATCTTCACCAAACTCTGCAGGGATACATTGTATGTCAAGACACGTGGAAAAAACATACAAAACATAGGATTGGGGACATCAAGATTTTGTTAAATTCTTTTAAGAATTTTCAAATTTTCAGATAGGAGGTTCCATATAAGGTCAAAAACTACATACTCAGATCTTCACCAAACATTGCAGGGATACATTGGATGTCAAGACACGTGGAAAGAACGTACAAAACAAGAGATTGGAGACATCAAGATTTTGGACGAATTTTTTAAGAATTTTCAAATTTTCAGATAGGAGGCTCCATATAAGGTCAAAAACTACATACTCAGATCTTCACCAAACATTGCAGGGATACATTGGATGTCAAGACACGTGGAAAAAACGTACAAAACAAGAGATTGGAGACATCAAGATTTTGGACGAATTTTTTAAGAATTTTCAAATTTTCAGATAAGAGGTTCCAGATAAGGTCAAAAACTACATACTCAGATCTTCACCAAACGTTGCAGGGATACTTTGCATGTCAAGACACGTGGAAAAAACGTACAAAACAAGAGATTGGAGACATCAAGATTTTCGACGAATTTTTTAAGAATTTTCAAATTTTCAGATGGGAGGTTCCAGATAAGGTCAAAAACTACATACTCAGATCTTCACCAAACTTTGCATGGATACATTGGATGTCAAGACACGTGGAAAAAACATACAAAACATAGGATTGGGGACATCAAGATTTTGGTCAAATTTTTTAAGAATTTTCAAATTTTCAGATAGGAGGTTCCATATAAGGTCAAAAACTACATACTCAGATCTTCACCAAACTTTGCATGGATACATTATGTGTCAAGACACGTGGAAAAAACGTACAAAACAAGAGATTGGAGACATCAAGATTTTGGTCGAATTTTTTAAGAATTTTCAAATTTTCAGATAGGAGGTTCCATATAAGGTCAAAAACTACATACTCAGATCTTCACCAAACTTTGCAGGGATACATTGGATGTCAAGACACGTGGAAAAAACGTACATAACAAGAGATTGGAGACATCAAGATTTTGGACGATTTTTTTAAAAATTTTCAAATTTTCAGGAATGCGGTTCCAGATAAGGTCAAAAACTACATACTCAGATCTTCACCAAACTTTGCAGGGATACATTGGATGTCAAGACACGTGGAAAAAACGTACAAAACAAGAGATTGGGGTCATCAAGATTTTGCAGGGATTTTTTAGGAATTTTCAAATTTTCAGATGGGAGGTTCCAGATAAGGTCAAAAACTACATACTCAGATCTTCACCAAACATTGCAGGGATACATTGGATGTCAAGACACGTGGAAAAAACGTACAAAACAAGAGATTGGAGACATCAAAATTTTGGACGAATTTTTTAAGAATTTTCAAATTTTCAGATAGGAGGTTCCACATGAGGTCAAAAACTACATACTCAGATCTTCACCAAACTTTGCAGGAATACTTTGCATGTCAAGACACGTGGAAAAAACGTACAAAACAAGAGATCGGAGACATCAAGATTTTCGACGAATTTTTTAAGAAGTTTCAAATTTTCAGATGGGAGGTTCCAGATAAGGTCAAAAACGACATACTCAGATCTTCACCAAACTTTGCATGGATACATTGGATGTCAAGACACGTGGAAAAAACATACAAAACATAGGATTGGTGACATCAAGATTTTGGACGAATTTTTTAAGAATTTTCAAATTTTCAGATAGGAGGTTCCATATAAGGTCAAAAACTACATACTCAGATCTTCACCAAACTTTGCAGGGATACATTGGATGTCAAGACACGTGGAATAAACGTACAAAACAAGAGATTGGAGACATCAAGATTATGGACGAATTTTTTGAGAATTTTCAAATTTTCAGAAAGGAGGTTCCATATAAGGTCAAAAACTACATACTCAGATCTTCACCAAACTTTGCAGGGATACATTGGATGTCAAGACACGTGGAAAAAACGTACAAAACAAGAGATTGGAGACATCAAGATTTTCGACGAATTTTTTAAGAATTTTCAAATTTTCAGAAAGGATGTTCCAGATAAGGTCAAAAACGACATACTCAGATCTTCACCAAACTTTGCAGGGATACATTGGAGGTCGAGACACGTGGAAAAAACGTACAAAACAAGAGATTGGAGACATCAAGATTTTGGACGAATTTTTGAAGAATTTTCAAATTTTCTGATAGGAGGTCCCAGATAAGGTCAAAAACTACATACTCAGATCTCCACCAAACATTGCAGGGATACATTGGATGTCAAGACACGTGGAAAAAACGTACAAAACAAGAGATTGGAGACATCAAGATTTTGGACGAATTTTTGAAGAATTTTCAAATTTTCAGATAGGAGGTTCCAGATAAGGTCAAAAACTACATACTCAGATCTTCACCAAACGTTGCAGGGATACTTTGCATGTCAAGACACGTGGAAAAAACGTACAAAACAAGAGATTGGAGACATCAAGATTTTCGACGAATTTTTTAAGAATTTTCAAATTTTCAGATGGGAGGTTCCAGATAAGGTCAAAAACGACATACTCAGATCTTCACCAAACTTTGCATGGATACATTGGATGTCAAGACACGTGGAAAAAACGTACAAAACAAGAGATTGGGGTCATCAAGATTTTGCACGGATTTTTTAGGAATTTTCAAATTTTCAGATGGGAGGTTCCAGATAAGGTCAAAAACTACATACTCAGATCTTCACCAAACTTTGCAGGGATACATTGGATGTCAAGACACGTGGAAAAAACGTACAAAACAAGAGATTGGAGACATCAAGATTTTGGACGAATTTTTTAAGAATTTTCAAATTTTCAGATAGGAGGTTCCATATAAGGTCAAAAACTACATACTCAGATCTTCACCAAACTTTGCAGGAATACATTGAATGTCAAGACACGTGGAAAAAACGTACAAAACAAGAGATTGTGGTCATCAAGATTTTGGACGGATTTTTTAGGAATTTTCAAATTTTCAGATGGGAGGTTCCAGATAAGGTCAAAAACTACATACTCAGATCTTCACCAAACTTTGCAGGGATACATTGGATGTCAAGACACGTGGAAAAAACGTACAAAACAAGAGATTGGAGACATCAAGATTTTGGACGAATTTTTTAAGAATTTTCAAATTTTCAGATAGGAGGTTCCATATAAGGTCAAAAACTACATACTCAGATCTTCACCAAACTTTGCATGGATACATTATGTGTCAAGACACGTGGAAAAAACGTACAAAACAAGAGATTGGAGACATCAAGATTTTGGTCGAATTTTTTAAGAATTTTCAAATTTTCAGATGGGAGGTTCCAGATAAGGTCAAAAACTACATACTCAGATCTTCACCAAACTTTGCAGGGATACATTGGATGTCAAGACACGTGGAAAAAACGTACAAAACAAGAGATAGGAGACATCAAGATCTTGGACGAATTTTTTAACAATTTTCAAATTTTCAGAAAGGATGTTCCAGATAAGGTCAAAAACGACATACTCAGATCTTCACCAAACTTTGCAGGGATACATTGGATATCAAGACACGTGGAAAAAACGTACAAAACAAGAGATTGGAGACATCAAGATTTTGGACGAATTTTTTAAGAATTTTCAAATTTTCAGATAGGAGGTTCCAGATAAGGTCAAAAACTACATACTCAGATCTTCACCAAACTTTGCAGGGATACATTGGATGTCAAGACACGTGGAAAAAACGTACAAAACAAGAGATTGGAGACATCAAGATTTTGGACGAATTTTTTAAGAATTTTCAAATTTTCAGATAGGAGGTTCCAGATGAGGTCAAAAACTACATACTCAGATCTTCACCAAACTTTGCAGGAATACTTTGCATGTCAAGACACGTGGAAAAAACGTACAAAACAAGAGATCGGAGACATCAAGATTTTCGACGAATTTTTTAAGAATTTTCAAATTTTCAGATGGGAGGTTCCAGATAAGGTCAAAAACGACATACTCAGATCTTCACCAAACTTTGCAGGGATCCATTGGAGGTCGAGACACGTGGAAAAAACGTACAAAACAAGAGATTGGAGACATCAAGATTTTGGACGAATTTTTTAAGAATTTTCAAATTTTCAGATAGGAGGTTCCATATAAGGTCAAAAACTACATACTCAGATCTTCACCAAACTTTGCAGGGATACATTGGATGTCAAGACACGTGGAAAAAACGTACAAAACAAGAGATTGGAGACATCAAGATTTTGGACGATTTTTTTAAGAATTTTCAAATTTTCAGATGGGAGGTTCCAGATAAGGTCAAAAACGACATACTCAGATCTTCACCAAACTTTGCATGGATACATTGGATGTCAAGACACGTGGAAAAAACATACAAAACATAGGATTGGTGACATCAAGATTTTGGACGAATTTTTTAAGAATTTTCAAATTTTCAGATAGGAGGTTCCATATAAGGTCAAAAACTACATACTCAGATCTTCACCAAACTTTGCAGGGATACATTGGAGGTCGAGACACGTGGAAAAAAAGTACAAAACAAGAGATTGGGGTCATCAAGATTTTGGACGGATTTTTTAGGAATTTTCAAATTTTCAGATGGGAGGTTCCAGATAAGGTCAAAAACTACATACTCAGATCTTCACCAAACATTGCAGGGATACATTGGATGTCAAGACACGTGGAAAAAACGTACAAAACAAGAGATTGGAGACATCAAGATTTTGGACGAATTTTTTAAGAATTTTCAAATTTTCAGATAGGAGGTTCCAGATGAGGTCAAAAACTACATACTCAGATCTTCACCAAACTTTGCAGGAATACTTTGCATGTCAAGACACGTGGAAAAAACGTACAAAACAAGAGATCGGAGACATCAAGATTTTCGACGAATTTTTTAAGAATTTTCAAATTTTCAGATGGGAGGTTCCAGATAAGGTCAAAAACGACATACTCAGATCTTCACCAAACTTTGCAGGGATCCATTGGAGGTCGAGACACGTGGAAAAAACGTACAAAACAAGAGATTGGAGACATCAAGATTTTCGACGAATTTTTTAAGAATTTTCAAATTTTCAGATAGGAGGTTCCATATAAAGTCAAAAACTACATATTCAGATCTTCACCAAACTTTGCAGGGATACATTGGATGTCAAGACACGTGGAAAAAACGTACAAAACAAGAGATTGGAGACATCAAGATTTTCGACGAATTTTTTAAGAATTTTCAAATTTTCAGAAAGGATGTTCCAGATAATGTCAAAAACGACATACTCAGATCTTCACCAAACTTTGCAGGGATCCATTGGAGGTCGAGACACGTGGAAAAAACGTACAAAACAAGAGATTGGAGACATCAAGATTTTGGACGAATTTTTGAAGAATTTTCAAATTTTCAGATAGGAGGTTCCAGATAAGGTCTAAAACTACATACTCAGATCTCCACCAAACATTGCAGGAATACATTGGATGTCAAGACACGTGGAAAAAACGTACAAAACAAGAGATTGGAGACATCAAGATTTTCGACGAATTTTTTAAGAATTTTCAAATTTTCAGATAGGAGGTTCCAGATAAGGTCAAAAACTACATACTCAGATCTTCACCAAACGTTGCAGGGATACTTTGCATGTCAAGACACGTGGAAAAAACGTACAAAACAAAAGATTGGAGACATCAAGATTTTCGACGAATTTTTTAAGAATTTTCAAATTTTCAGATGGGAGGTTCCAGATAAGGTCAAAAACGACATACTCAGATCTTCACCAAACTTTGCATGGATACATTGGATGTCAAGACACGTGGAAAAAACGTACAAAACAAGAGATTGGAGACATCAAGATTTTGGACGAATTTTTTAAGAATTCTCAAATTTTCAGAAAGGAGGTTCCATATAAGGTCAAAAACTACATACTCAGATCTTCACCAAACTTTGCAGGGATACTTTGGATGTCAAGACACGTGGAAAAAACGTACAAAACAAGAGATTGGGGTCATCAAGATTTTGGACGAATTTTTTAAGAATTTTCAAATTTTCAGATGGGAGGTTCAATATAAGGTCAAAAACTACATACTCAGATCTTCACCAAACTTTGCATGGATACATTTAATGTCAAGACACGTGGAAAAAACGTACAAAACAAGAGATCGGAGACATCAAGATTTTCGACGAATTTTTTAAGAATTTTCAAATTTTCAGATGGGAGGTTCCAGATAAGGTCAAAAACGACATACTCAGATCTTCACCAAACTTTGCATGGATACATTGGATGTCAAGACACGTGGAAAAAACGTACAAAACAAGAGATTGGGGTCATCAAGATTTTGCACGGATTTTTTAGGAATTTTCAAATTTTCAGATGGGAGGTTCCAGATAAGGTCAAAAACTACATACTCAGATCTTCACCAAACTTTGCAGGGATACATTGGATGTCAAGACACGTGGAAAAAACGTACAAAACAAGAGATTGGAGACATCAAGATTTTGGACGAATTTTTTAAGAATTTTCAAATTTTCAGATAGGAGGTTCCATATAAGGTCAAAAACTACATACTCAGATCTTCACCAAACTTTGCATGGATACATTATGTGTCAAGACACGTGGAAAAAACGTACAAAACAAAAGATTGGAGACATCAAGATTTTGGTCGAATTTTTTAAGAATTTTCAAATTTTCAGATGGGAGGTTCCAGATAAGGTCAAAAACTACATACTCAGATCTTCACCAAACTTTGCAGGGATACATTGGATGTCAAGACACGTGGAAAAAACGTACAAAACAAGAGATTGGAGACATCAAGATTTTGGACGAATTTTTTAAGAATTTTTAAATTTTCAGATAGGAGGTTCCATATAAGGTCAAAAACTACATACTCAGATCTTCACCAAACTTTGCGTGGATACATTATGTGTCAAGACACGTGGAAAAAACGTACAAAACAAGAGATTGGAGACATCAAGATATTGGTCGAATTTTTTAAGAATTTTCAAATTTTCAGATGGGAGGTTCCAGATAAGGTCAAAAACTACATACTCAGATCTTCACCAAACTTTGCAGGGATACATTGGATGTCAAGACACGTGGAAAAAACGTACAAAACAAGAGATAGGAGACATCAAGATTTTGGACGAATTTTTTAACAATTTTCAAATTTTCAGAAAGGATGTTCCAGATAAGGTCAAAAACAACATACTCAGATCTTCACCAAACTTTGCAGGGATACATTGGATATCAAGACACGTGGAAAAAACGTACAAAACAAGAGATTGGAGACATCAAGATTTTGGACGAATTTTTTAAGAATTTTCAAATTTTCAGATAGGAGGTTCCAGATAAGATCAAAAACTACATACTCAGATCTTCACCAAACTTTGCAGGGATACATTGGATGTCAAGACACGTGGAAAAAAAGTACAAAACAAGAGATTGGGGTCATCAAGATTTTGGACGAATTTTTTAGGTATTTTCAAATTTTCAGATGGGAGGTTCCATATAAGGTCAAAAACTACATACTCAGATCTTCACCAAACTTTGCAGGGATACATTGGATGTCAAGACACGTGGAAAAAACGTACAAAACAAGAGATTGGAGACATCAAGATTTTCGACGAATTTTTTAAGAATTTTCAAATTTTCAGAAAGGATGTTCCAGATAAGGTCAAAAACGACATACTCAGATCTTCACCAAACTTTGCAGGGATACATTGGAGGTCGAGACACGTGGAAAAAACGTACAAAACAAGAGATTGGAGACATCAAGATTTTGGACGAATTTTTGAAGAATTTTCAAATTTTCTGATAGGAGGTCCCAGATAAGGTCAAAAACTACACACTCAGATCTCCACCAAACATTGCAGGGATACATTGGATGTCAAGACACCTGGAAAAAACGTACAAAACAAGAGATTGGAGACATCAAGATTTTCGACGAATTTTTGAAGAATTTTCAAATTTTCAGATAGGAGGTTCCAGATAAGGTCAAAAACTACATACTCAGATCTTCACCAAACGTTGCAGGGATACTTTGCATGGCAAGACACGTGGAAAAAACGTACAAAACAAGAGATTGGAGACATCAAGATTTTCGACGAATTTTTTAAGAATTTTCAAATTTTCAGATGGGAGGTTCCAGATAAGGTCAAAAACGACATACTCAGATCTTCACCAAACTTTGCATGGATACATTGGATGTCAAGACACGTGGAAAAAACGTACAAAACAAGAGATTGGGGTCATCAAGATTTTGCACGGATTTTTTAGGAATTTTCAAATTTTCAGATGGGAGGTTCCAGATAAGGTCAAAAACTACATACTCAGATCTTCACCAAACTTTGCAGGGATACATTGGATGTCAAGACACGTGGAAAAAACGTACAAAACAAGAGATTGGAGACATCAAGATTTTGGACGAATTTTTTAAGAATTTTCAAATTTTCAGATAGGAGGTTCCATATAAGGTCAAAAACTACATACTCAGATCTTCACCAAACTTTGCATGGATACATTATGTGTCAAGACACGTGGAAAAAACGTACAAAACAAAAGATTGGAGACATCAAGATTTTGGTCGAATTTTTTAAGAATTTTCAAATTTTCAGATGGGAGGTTCCAGATAAGGTCAAAAACTACATACTCAGATCTTCACCAAACTTTGCAGGGATACATTGGATGTCAAGACACGTGGAAAAAACGTACAAAAAAGAGATTGGAGACATCAAGATTTTGGACGAATTTTTTAACAATTTTCAAATTTTCAGAAAGGATGTTCCAGATAAGGTCAAAAACGACATACTCAGATCTTCACCAAACTTTGCAGGGATACATTGGATATCAAGACACGTGGAAAAAACGTACAAAACAAGAGATTGGAGACATCAAGATTTTGGACGAATTTTTTAAGAATTTTCAAATTTTCAGATAGGAGGTTCCAGATAAGATCAAAAACTACATACTCAGATCTTCACCAAACTTTGCAGGGATACATTGGATGTCAAGACACGTGGAAAAAAAGTACAAAACAAGAGATTGGGGTCATCAAGATTTTGGACGGATTTTTTAGGAATTTTCAAATTTTCAGATGGGAGGTTCCATATAAGGTCAAAAACTACATACTCAGATCTTCACCAAACTTTGCAGGGATACATTGGATGTCAAGACACGTGGAAAAAACGTACAAAACAAGAGATTGGAGACATCAAGATTTTCGACGAATTTTTTAAGAATTTTCAAATTTTCAGAAAGGATGTTCCAGATAAGGTCAAAAACGACATACTCAGATCTTCACCAAACTTTGCAGGGATACATTGGAGGTCGAGACACGTGGAAAAAACGTACAAAACAAGAGATTGGAGACATCAAGATTTTGGACGAATTTTTGAAGAATTTTCAAATTTTCTGATAGGAGGTCCCAGATAAGGTCAAAAACTACATACTCAGATCTCCACCAAACATTGCAGGGATACATTGGATGTCAAGACACGTGGAAAAAACGTACAAAACAAGAGATTGGAGACATCAAGATTTTCGAAGAATTTTTGAAGAATTTTCAAATTTTCAGATAGGAGGTTCCAGATAAGGTCAAAAACTACATACTCAGATCTTCACCAAACGTTGCAGGGATACTTTGCATGTCAAGACACGTGGAAAAAACGTACAAAACAAGAGATTGGAGACATTAAGATTTTGGACGAATTTTTTAAGAATTTTCAAATTTTCAGAAAGGATGTTCCAGATAAGGTCAAAAACGACATACTCAGATCTTCACCAAACTTTGCAGGGATACATTGGATGTCAAGACACGTGGAAAAAACGTACAAAACAAGAGATTGGAGACATCAAATTTTGGACGAATTTTTTAAGAATTTTCAAATTTTCAGAAAGGATGTTCCAGATAAGGTCAAAAACGACATACTCAGATCTTCACCAATCTTTGCAGGGATACATTGGAGGTCAAGACACGTGGAAAAAACGTACAAAACAAGAGATTGGAGACATCAAGATTTTCGACGAATTTTTGAAGAATTTTCAAATTTTCAGATAGGAGTTTCCAGATAAGGTCAAAAACTACATACTCAGATCTTCACCAAACGTTGCAGGGATACTTTGCATGTCAAGACACGTGGAAAAAACGTACAAAACAAGAGATTGGAGACATCAAGATTTTCGACGAATTTTTTAAGAATTTTCAAATTTTCAGATGGGAGGTTCCAGATAAGGTCAAAAACGACATACTCAGATCTTCACCAAACTTTGCAGGGATACATTGGATGTCAAGACACGTGGAAAAAACGTACAAAACAAGAGATTGGAGACATCAAGATTTTGGACGAATTTTTTAAGAATTCTCAAATTTTCAGAAAGGAGGTTCCATATAAGGTCAAAAACTACAAACTCAGATCTTCACCAAACTTTGCAGGGATACATTGGATGTCAAGACACGTGGAAAAAACGTACAAAACAAGAGATTGGGGTCATCAAGATTTTGGACGAATTTTTTAAGAATTTTCAAATTTTCAGAAAGGAGGTTCCATATAAGGTCAAAAACTACATACTCAGATCTTCACCAAACTTTGCAGGGATACATTGAATGCCAAGACACGTGGAAAAAACGTACAAAACAAGAGATTGGGGTCATCAAGATTTTGGACGGATTTTTTAGGAATTTTCAAATTTTCAGATGGGAGGTTCCAGATAAGGTCAAAAACTACATACTCAGATCTTCACCAAACTTTGCAGGGATACATTGGATGTCAAGACACGTGGAAAAAACGTACAAAACAAGAGATTGGAGACATCAAGATTTTGGACGAATTTTTTAAGAATTTTTAAATTTTCAGATAGGAGGTTCCATATAAGGTCAAAAACTACATACTCAGATCTTCACCAAACTTTGCATGGATACATAATGTGTCAAGACACGTGGAAAAAACGTACAAAACAAGAGATTGGAGACATCAAGATATTGGTCGAATTTTTTAAGAATTTTCAAATTTTCAGATGGGAGGTTCCAGATAAGGTCAAAAACTACATACTCAGATCTTCACCAAACTTTGCAGGGATACATTGGATGTCAAGACACGTGGAAAAAACGTACAAAACAAGAGATAGGAGACATCAAGATTTTGGACGAATTTTTTAACAATTTTCAAATTTTCAGAAAGGATGTTCCAGATAAGGTCAAAAACAACATACTCAGATCTTCACCAAACTTTGCAGGGATACATTGGATATCAAGACACGTGGAAAAAACGTACAAAACAAGAGATTGGAGACATCAAGATTTTGGACGAATTTTTTAAGAATTTTCAAATTTTCAGATAGGAGGTTCCAGATAAGATCAAAAACTACATACTCAGATCTTCACCAAACTTTGCAGGGATACATTGGATGTCAAGACACGTGGAAAAAAAGTACAAAACAAGAGATTGGGGTCATCAAGATTTTGGACGAATTTTTTAGGAATTTTCAAATTTTCAGATGGGAGGTTCCATATAAGGTCAAAAACTACATACTCAGATCTTCACCAAACTTTGCAGGGATACATTGGATGTCAAGACACGTGGAAAAAACGTACAAAACAAGAGATTGGAGACATCAAGATTTTCGACGAATTTTTTAAGAATTTTCAAATTTTCAGAAAGGATGTTCCAGATAAGGTCAAAAACGACATACTCAGATCTTCACCAAACTTTGCAGGGATACATTGGAGGTCGAGACACGTGGAAAAAACGTACAAAACAAGAGATTGGAGACATCAAGATTTTGGACGAATTTTTGAAGAATTTTCAAATTTTCTGATAGGAGGTCCCAGATAAAGTCAAAAACTACACACTCAGATCTCCACCAAACATTGCAGGGATACATTGGATGTCAAGACACGTGGAAAAAACGTACAAAACAAGAGATTGGAGACATCAAGATTTTCGACGAATTTTTGAAGAATTTTCAAATTTTCAGATAGGAGGTTCCAGATAAGGTCAAAAACTACATACTCAGATCTTCACCAAACGTTGCAGGGATACTTTGCATGTCAAGACACGTGGAAAAAACGTACAAAACAAGAGATTGGAGACATCAAGATTTTCGACGAATTTTTTAAGAATTTTCAAATTTTCAGATGGGAGGTTCCAGATAAGGTCAAAAACGACATACTCAGATCTTCACCAAACTTTGCATGGATACATTGGATGTCAAGACACGTGGAAAAAACGTACAAAACAAGAGATTGGGGTCATCAAGATTTTGCACGGATTTTTTAGGAATTTTCAAATTTTCAGATGGGAGGTTCCAGATAAGGTCAAAAACTACATACTCAGATCTTCACCAAACTTTGCAGGGATACATTGGATGTCAAGACACGTGGAAAAACGTACAAAACAAGAGATTGGAGACATCAAGATTTTGGACGAATTTTTTAAGAATTTTCAAATTTTCAGATAGGAGGTTCCATATAAGGTCAAAAACTACATACTCAGATCTTCACCAAACTTTGCATGGATACATTATGTGTCAAGACACGTGGAAAAAACGTACAAAACAAAAGATTGGAGACATCAAGATTTTGGTCGAATTTTTTAAGAATTTTCAAATTTTCAGATGGGAGGTTCCAGATAAGGTCAAAAACTACATACTCAGATCTTCACCAAACTTTGCAGGGATACATTGGATGTCAAGACACGTGGAAAAAACGTACAAAAAAGAGATTGGAGACATCAAGATTTTGGACGAATTTTTTAACAATTTTCAAATTTTCAGAAAGGATGTTCCAGATAAGGTCAAAAACGACATACTCAGATCTTCACCAAACTTTGCAGGGATACATTGGATATCAAGACACGTGGAAAAAACGTACAAAACAAGAGATTGGAGACATCAAGATTTTGGACGAATTTTTTAAGAATTTTCAAATTTTCAGATAGGAGGTTCCAGATAAGATCAAAAACTACATACTCAGATCTTCACCAAACTTTGCAGGGATACATTGGATGTCAAGACACGTGGAAAAAAAGTACAAAACAAGAGATTGGGGTCATCAAGATTTTGGACGGATTTTTTAGGAATTTTCAAATTTTCAGATGGGAGGTTCCATATAAAGTCAAAAACTACATACTCAGATCTTCACCAAACTTTGCAGGGATACATTGGATGTCAAGACACGTGGAAAAAACGTACAAAACAAGAGATTGGAGACATCAAGATTTTCGACGAATTTTTTAAGAATTTTCAAATTTTCAGAAAGGATGTTCCAGATAAGGTCAAAAACGACATACTCAGATCTTCACCAAACTTTGCAGGGATACATTGGAGGTCGAGACACGTGGAAAAAACGTACAAAACAAGAGATTGGAGACATCAAGATTTTGGACGAATTTTTGAAGAATTTTCAAATTTTCTGATAGGAGGTCCCAGATAAGGTCAAAAACTACATACTCAGATCTCCACCAAACATTGCAGGGATACATTGGATGTCAAGACACGTGGAAAAAACGTACAAAACAAGAGATTGGAGACATCAAGATTTTCGAAGAATTTTTGAAGAATTTTCAAATTTTCAGATAGGAGGTTCCAGATAAGGTCAAAAACTACATACTCAGATCTTCACCAAACGTTGCAGGGATACTTTGCATGTCAAGACACGTGGAAAAAACGTACAAAACAAGAGATTGGAGACATTAAGATTTTGGACGAATTTTTTAAGAATTTTCAAATTTTCAGAAAGGATGTTCCAGATAAGGTCAAAAACGACATACTCAGATCTTCACCAAACTTTGCAGGGATACATTGGATGTCAAGACACGTGGAAAAAACGTACAAAACAAGAGATTGGAGACATCAAATTTTGGACGAATTTTTTAAGAATTTTCAAATTTTCAGAAAGGATGTTCCAGATAAGGTCAAAAACGACATACTCAGATCTTCACCAAACTTTGCAGGGATACATTGGAGGTCAAGACACGTGGAAAAAACGTACAAAACAAGAGATTGGAGACATCAAGATTTTCGACGAATTTTTGAAGAATTTTCAAATTTTCAGATAGGAGTTTCCAGATAAGGTCAAAAACTACATACTCAGATCTTCACCAAACGTTGCAGGGATACTTTGCATGTCAAGACACGTGGAAAAAACGTACAAAACAAGAGATTGGAGACATCAAGATTTTCGACGAATTTTTTAAGAATTTTCAAATTTTCAGATGGGAAGTTCCAGATAAGGTCAAAAACGACATACTCAGATCTTCACCAAACTTTGCATGGATACATTGGATGTCAAGACACGTGGAAAAAACGTACAAAACAAGAGATTGGAGACATCAAGATTTTGGACGAATTTTTTAAGAATTCTCAAATTTTCAGAAAGGAGGTTCCATATAAGGTCAAAAACTACAAACTCAGATCTTCACCAAACTTTGCAGGGATACATTGGATGTCAAGACACGTGGAAAAAACGTACAAAACAAGAGATTGGGGTCATCAAGATTTTGGACGAATTTTTTAAGAATTTTCAAATTTTCAGAAAGGAGGTTCCATATAAGGTCAAAAACTACATACTCAGATCTTCACCAAACTTTGCAGGGATACATTGAATGCCAAGACACGTGGAAAAAACGTACAAAACAAGAGATTGGGGTCATCAAGATTTTGGACGGATTTTTTAGGAATTTTCAAATTTTCAGATGGGAGGTTCCAGATAAGGTCAAAAACTACATACTCAGATCTTCACCAAACTTTGCAGGGATACATTGGATGTCAAGACACGTGGAAAAAACGTACAAAACAAGAGATTGGAGACATCAAGATTTTGGACGAATTTTTTAAGAATTTTTAAATTTTCAGATAGGAGGTTCCATATAAGGTCAAAAACTACATACTCAGATCTTCACCAAACTTTGCATGGATACATAATGTGTCAAGACACGTGGAAAAAACGTACAAAACAAGAGATTGGAGACATCAAGATATTGGTCGAATTTTTTAAGAATTTTCAAATTTTCAGATGGGAGGTTCCAGATAAGGTCAAAAACTACATACTCAGATCTTCACCAAACTTTGCAGGGATACATTGGATGTCAAGACACGTGGAAAAAACGTACAAAACAAGAGATAGGAGACATCAAGATTTTGGACGAATTTTTTAACAATTTTCAAATTTTCAGGAAGGATGTTCCAGATAAGGTCAAAAACGACATACTCAGATCTTCACCAAACTTTGCAGGGATACATTGGATATCAAGACACGTGGAAAAAACGTACAAAACAAGAGATTGGAGACATCAAGATTTTGGACGAATTTTTTAAGAATTTTCAAATTTTCAGATAGGAGGTTCGAGATAAGATCAAAAACTACATACTCAGATCTTCACCAAACTTTGCAGGGATACATTGGATGTCAAGACACGTGGAAAAAACGTACAAAACAAGAGATTGGGGTCATCAAGATTTTGGACGGATTTTTTAGGAATTTTCAAATTTTCAGATGGGAGGTTCCAGATAAGGTCAAAAACGACATACTCAGATCTTCACCAAACTTTGCAGGGATCCATTGGAGGTCGAGACACGTGGAAAAAACGTACAAAACAAGAGATTGGAGACATCAAGATTTTGGACGAATTTTTGAAGAATTTTCAAATTTTCAGATAGGAGGTTCCAGATAAGGTCTAAAACTACATACTCAGATCTCCACCAAACATTGCAGGAATACATTGGATGTCAAGACACGTGGAAAAAACGTACAAAACAAGAGATTTTAGACATCAAGATTTTCGACGAATTTTTGAAGAATTTTCAAATTTTCAGATAGGAGGTTCCAGATAAGGTCAAAAACTACATACTCAGATCTTCACCAAACGTTGCAGGGATACTTTGCATGTCAAGACACGTGGAAAAAACGTACAAAACAAAAGATTGGAGACATCAAGATTTTCGACGAATTTTTTAAGAATTTTCAAATTTTCAGATGGGAGGTTCCAGATAAGGTCAAAAACGACATACTCAGATCTTCACCAAATTTGCATGGATACATTGGATGTCAAGACACGTGGAAAAAACGTACAAAACAAGAGATTGGAGACATCAAGATTTGGGACGAATTTTTTAAGAATTCTCAAATTTTCAGAAAGGAGGTTCCATATAAGGTCAAAAACTACATACTCAGATCTTCACCAAACTTTGCAGGGATACTTTGGATGTCAAGACACGTGGAAAAAACGTACAAAACAAGAGATTGGGGTCATCAATATTTTGGACGAATTTTTTAAGAATTTTCAAATTTTCAGATGGGAGGTTCAATATAAGGTCAAAAACTACATACTCAGATCTTCACCAAACTTTGCATGGATACATTGGATGTCAAGACACGTGGAAAAAACATACAAAACATAGGATTCGGAACATCAAGATTTTGGTCGATTTTTTTAAGAATTTTCAAATTTTCAGATAGGAGGTTCCATATAAGGTCAAAAACTACATACTCAGATCTTCACCAAACATTGCAGGAATACATTGGATGTCAAGACACGTGGAAAAAACGTACAAAACAAGAGATTGGGGTCATCAAGATTTTGCACGGATTTTTTAGGAATTTTCAAATTTTCAGATGGGAGGTTCCAGATAAGGTCAAAAACTACATACTCAGATCTTCACCAAACTTTGCAGGGATACATTGGATGTCAAGACACGTGGAAAAAACGTACAAAACAAGAGATTGGAGACATCAAGATTTTGGACGAATTTTTTAAGAATTTTCAAATTTTCAGATAGGAGGTTCCATATAAGGTCAAAAACTACATACTCAGATCTTCACCAAACTTTGCATGGATACATTATGTGTCAAGACACGTGGAAAAAACGTACAAAACAAAAGATTGGTGACATCAAGATTTTGGTCGAATTTTTTAAGAATTTTCAAATTTTCAGATGGGAGGTTCCAGATAAGGTCAAAAACTACATACTCAGATCTTCACCAAACTTTGCAGGGATACATTGGATGTCAAGACACGTGGAAAAAACGTACAAAAAAGAGATTGGAGACATCAAGATTTTGGACGAATTTTTTAACAATTTTCAAATTTTCAGAAAGGATGTTCCAGATAAGGTCAAAAACGACATACTCAGATCTTCACCAAACTTTGCAGGGATACATTGGATATCAAGACACGTGGAAAAAACGTACAAAACAAGAGATTGGAGACATCAAGATTTTGGACGAATTTTTTAAGAATTTTCAAATTTTCAGATAGGAGGTTCCAGATAAGGTCAAAAACTACATACTCAGATCTTCACCAAACTTTGCAGGGATACATTGGATGTCAAGACACGTGGAAAAAACGTACAAAACAAGAGATTGGGGTCATCAAGATTTTGGACGGATTTCTTAGGAATTTTCAAATTTTCAGATGGGAGGTTCCAGATAAGGTCAAAAACTACATACTCAGATCTTCACCAAACATTGCAGGGATACATTGGATGTCAAGACACGTGGAAAAAACGTACAAAACAAGAGATTGGAGACATCAAAATTTTGGACGAATTTTTTAAGAATTTTCAAATTTTCAGATAGGAGGTTCCAGATGAGGTCAAAAACTACATACTCAGATCTTCACCAAACTTTGCAGGAATACTTTGCATGTCAAGACACGTGGAAAAAACGTACAAAACAAGAGATCGGAGACATCAAGATTTTCGACGAATTTTTTAAGAATTTTCAAATTTTCAGATGGGAGGTTCCAGATAAGGTCAAAAACGACATACTCAGATCTTCACCAAACTTTGCATGGATACATTGGATGTCAAGACACGTTAAAAAAACATACAAAACATAGGATTGGTGACATCAAGATTTTGGACGAATTTTTTAAGAATTTTCAAATTTTCAGATAGAAGGTTCCATATAAGGTCAAAAACTACATACTCAGATCTTCACCAAACTTTGCAGGGATACATTGGATGTCAAGACACGTGGAAAAAACGTACAAAACAAGAGATTGGAGACATCAAGATTATGGACGAATTTTTTGAGAATTTTCAAATTTTCAGAAAGGAGGTTCCATATAAGGTCAAAAACTACATACTCAGATCTTCACCAAACTTTGCAGGGATACATTGGATGTCAAGACACGTGGAAAAAACGTACAAAACAAGAGATTGGAGACATCAAGATTTTCGACTAATTTTTTAAGAATTTTCAAATTTTCAGAAAGGATGTTCCAGATAAGGTCAAAAACTACATACTCAGATCTTCACCAAACGTTGCAGGGATACTTTGCATGTCAAGACACGTGGAAAAAACGTACAAAACAAGAGATTGGAGACATCAAGATTTTCGACGAATTTTTTAAGAATTTTCAAATTTTCAGATGGGAGGTTCCAGATAAGGTCAAAAACGACATACTCAGATCTTCACCAAACTTTGCATGGATACATTGGATGTCAAGACACGTTGAAAAAACGTACAAAACAAGAGATTGGGGTCATCAAGATTTTGCACGGATTTTTTAAGAATTTTCAAATTTTCAGATGGAAGGTTCCAGATAAGGTCAAAAACTACATACTCAGATCTTCACCAAACATTGCAGGGATACATTGGATGTCAAGACACGTGGAAAAAACGTACAAAACAAGAGATTGGAGACATCAAGATTTTGGACGAATTTTTTAAGAATTTTTAAATTTTCAGATAGGAGGTTCCATATAAGGTCAAAAACTACATACTCAGATCTTCACCAAACTTTGCATGGATACATTGGATGTCAAGACACGTGGAAAAAACGTACAAAACAAGAGATTGGAGACATCAAGATTTTCGACGAATTTTTTAAGAATTTTCAAATTTTCAGAAAGGATGTTCCAGATAAGGTCAAAAACGACATACTCAGATCTTCACCAAACGTTGCAGGGATACATTGGAGGTCGAGACACGTGGAAAAAACGTACAAAACAAGAGATTGGAGACATCAAGATTTTGGACGAATTTTTGAAGAATTTTCAAATTTTCTGATAGGAGGTCCCAGATAAGGTCAAAAACTACATACTCAGATCTCCACCAAACATTGCAGGGATACATTGGATGTCAAGACACGTGGAAAAAACGTACAAAACAAGAGATTGGAGACATCAAGATTTTCGACGAATTTTTGAAGAATTTTCAAATTTTCAGATAGGAGGTTCCAGATAAGGTCAAAAACTACATACTCAGATCTTCACCAAACGTTGCAGGGATACTTTGCATGTCAAGACACGTGGAAAAAAACGTACAAAACAAGAGATTGGAGACATCAAGATTTTCGACGAATTTTTTAAGAATTTTCAAATTTTCAGATGGGAGGTTCCAGATAAGGTCAAAAACGACATACTCAGATCTTCACCAAACTTTGCATGGATACATTGGATGTCAAGACACGTGGAAAAAACGTACAAAACAAGAGATTGGGGTCATCAAGATTTTGCACGGATTTTTTAAGAATTTTCAAATTTTCAGATGGGAGGTTCCAGATAAGGTCAAAAACTACATACTCAGATCTTCACCAAACATTGCAGGGATACATTGGATGTCAAGACACGTGGAAAAAACGTACAAAACAAGAGATTGGAGACATCAAGATTTTGGACGAATTTTTTAAGAATTTTTAAATTTTCAGATAGGAGGTTCCATATAAGGTCAAAAACTACATACTCAGATCTTCACCAAACTTTGCATGGATACATTGGATGTCAAGACACGTGGAAAAAACATACAAAACATAGGATTATGGACATCAAGATTTTGGTCGAATTTTTTAAGAATTTTCAAATTTTCAGATAGGAGGTTCCATATAAGGTCAAAAACTACATACTCAGATCTTCACCAAACTTAGCAGGGATACATTGGATGTCAAGACACGTGGAAAAAACATTCAAGACATAGGATTGGGGACATCAAGATTTTGGTCAAATTTTTTAAGAATTTTCAAATTTTCAGATAGGAGGTTCCATATAAGGTCAAAAACTACATACTCAGATCTTCACCAAACATTGCAGGGATACATTGGATGTCAAGACACGTGGAAAAAATGTACAAAACAAGAGATTGGAGACATCAAGATTTTGGACGAATTTTTTAAGAATTTTCAAATTTTCAGATGGGAGGTTCCAGATAAGGTCAAAAACGACATACTCAGATCTTCACCAAACTTTGCATGGATACATTGGATGTCAAGACACGTGGAAAAAACGTACAAAACAAGAGATTGGAGACATCAAGATTATGGACGAATTTTTTGAGAATTTTCAAATTTTCAGAAAGGAGGTTCCATATAAGGTCAAAAACTACATACTCAGATCTTCACCAAACTTTGCAGGGATACATTGGATGTCAAGCCACGTGGAAAAAACGTACAAAACAAGAGATTGGAGACATCAAGATTTTGGACGAATTTTTTAAGAATTTTCAAATTTTCAGATAGGAGGTTCCATATAAGGTCAAAAACTACATACTCAGATCTTCACCAAACTTTGCATGGATACATTATGTGTCAAGACAAGTGGAAAAAACGTACAAAACAAGAGATTGGAGACATCAAGATTTTGGTCGAATTTTTTAAGAATTTTCAAATTTTCTGATAGGAGGTCCCAGATAAGGTCAAAAACTACATACTCAGATCTCCACCAAACATTGCAGGGATACATTGGATGTCAAGACACGTGGAAAAAACGTACAAAACAAGAGATTGGAGACATCAAGATTTTCGACGAATTTTTGAAGAATTTTCAAATTTTCAGATAGGAGGTTCCAGATAAGGTCAAAAGCTACATACTCAGATCTTCACCAAACGTTGCAGGGATACTTTGCATGTCAAGACACGTGGAAAAAACGTACAAAACAAGAGATTGGAGACATCAAGATTTTCGACGAATTTTTTAAGAATTTTCAAATTTTCAGATGGGAGGTTCCAGATAAGGTCAAAAACGACATACTCAGATCTTCACCAAACTTTGCATGGATACATTGGATGTCAAGACACGTGGAAAAAACGTACAAAACAAGAGATTGGGGTCATCAAGATTTTGCACGGATTTTTTAGGAATTTTCAAATTTTCAGATGGGAGGTTCCAGATAAGGTCAAAAACTACATACTCAGATCTTCACCAAACTTTGCAGGGATACATTGGATGTCAAGACACGTGGAAAAAACGTACAAAACAAGAGATTGGAGACATCAAGATTTTGGACGAATTTTTTAAGAATTTTCAAATTTTCAGATAGGAGGTTCCATATAAGGTCAAAAACTACATACTCAGATCTTCACCAAACTTTGCAGGAATACATTGAATGTCAAGACACGTGGAAAAAACGTACAAAACAAGAGATTGTGGTCATCAAGATTTTGGACGGATTTTTTAGGAATTTTCAAATTTTCAGATGGGAGGTTCCAGATAATGTCAAAAACGACATACTCAGATCTTCACCAAACTTTGCAGGGATACATTGGATGTCAAGACACGTGGAAAAAACGTACAAAACAAGAGATTGGAGACATCAAGATTTTGGACGAATTTTTTAAGAATTTTCAAATTTTCAGATAGGAGGTTCCATATAAGGTCAAAAACTACATACTCAGATCTTCACCAAACTTTGCATGGATACATTATGTGTCAAGACACGTGGAAAAAACGTACAAAACAAGAGATTGGAGACATCAAGATTTTGGTCGAATTTTTTAAGAATTTTCAAATTTTCAGATGGGAGGTTCCAGATAAAGTCAAAAACTACATACTCAGATCTTCACCAAACTTTGCAGGGATACATTGGATGTCAAGACACGTGGAAAAAACGTACAAAACAAGAGATAGGAGACATCAAGATTTTGGACGAATTTTTTAACAATTTTCAAATTTTCAGAAAGGATGTTCCAGATAAGGTCAAAAACGACATACTCAGATCTTCACCAAACTTTGCAGGGATACATTGGATATCAAGACACGTGGAAAAAACGTACAAAACAAGAGATTGGAGACATCAAGATTTTGGACGAATTTTTTAAGAATTTTCAAATTTTCAGATAGGAGGTTCCAGATGAGGTCAAAAACTACATACTCAGATCTTCACCAAACTTTGCAGGAATACTTTGCATGTCAAGACACGTGGAAAAAACGTACAAAACAAGAGATCGGAGACATCAAGATTTTCGACGAATTTTTTAAGAATTTTCAAATTTTCAGATGGGAGGTTCCAGATAAGGTCAAAAACGACATACTCAGATCTTCACCAAACTTTGCAGGGATCCATTGGAGGTCGAGACACGTGGAAAAAACGTACAAAACAAGAGATTGGAGACATCAAGATTTTGGACGAATTTTTTAAGAATTTTCAAATTTTCAGATAGGAGGTTCCATATAAGGTCAAAAACTACATACTCAGATCTTCACCAAACTTTGCAGGGATACATTGGATGTCAAGACACGTGGAAAAAACGTACAAAACAAGAGATTGGAGACATCAAGATTTTGGACGATTTTTTTAAAAATTTTCAAATTTTCAGAAATGCGGTTCCAGATAAGGTCAAAAACTACATACTCAGATCTTCACCAAACTTTGCAGGGATACATTGGATGTCAAGACACGTGGAAAAAACGTACAAAACAAGAGATTCGGGTCAACAAGATTTTGGACGGATTTTTTAGGAATTTTCAAATTTTCAGATGGGAGGTTCCAGATAAGGTCAAAAACTACATACTCAGATCTTCACCAAACTCTGCAGGGATACATTGTATGTCAAGACACGTGGAAAAAACATACAAAACATAGGATTGGGGACATCAAGATTTTGTTAAATTCTTTTAAGAATTTTCAAATTTTCAGATAGGAGGTTCCATATAAGGTCAAAAACTACATACTCAGATCTTCACCAAACATTGCAGGGATACATTGGATGTCAAGACACGTGGAAAGAACGTACAAAACAAGAGATTGGAGACATCAAGATTTTGGACGAATTTTTTAAGAATTTTCAAATTTTCAGATAGGAGGTTCCAGATGAGGTCAAAAACTACATACTCAGATCTTCACCAAACTTTGCAGGAATACTTTGCATGTCAAGACACGTGGAAAAAACGTACAAAACAAGAGATCGGAGACATCAAGATTTTCGAAGAATTTTTTAAGAATTTTCAAATTTTCAGATGGGAGGTTCCAGATAAGGTCAAAAACGACATACTCAGATCTTCACCAAACTTTGCATGGATACATTGGATGTCAAGACACGTGGAAAAAACATACAAAACATAGGATTGGTGACATCAAGATTTTGGACGAATTTTTTAAGAATTTTCAAATTTTCAGATAGGAGGTTCCATATAAGGTCAAAAACTACATACTCAGATCTTCACCAAACTTTGCAGGGATACATTGGAGGTCGAGACACGTGGAAAAAAAGTACAAAACAAGAGATTGGGGTCATCAAGATTTTGGACGGATTTTTTAGGAATTTTCAAATTTTCAGATGGGAGGTTCCAGATAAGGTCAAAAACTACATACTCAGATCTTCACCAAACATTGCAGGGATACATTGGATGTCAAGACACGTGGAAAAAACGTACAAAACGAGAGATTGGAGACATCAAGATTTTGGACGAATTTTTTAAGAATTTTCAAATTTTCAGATAGGAGGTTCCAGATGAGGTCAAAAACTACATACTCAGATCTTCACCAAACTTTGCAGGAATACTTTGCATGTCAAGACACGTGGAAAAAACGTACAAAACAAGAGATCGGAGACATCAAGATTTTCGACGAATTTTTTAAGAATTTTCAAATTTTCAGATGGGAGGTTCCAGATAAGGTCAAAAACGACATACTCAGATCTTCACCAAACTTTGCAGGGATCCATTGGAGGTCGAGACACGTGGAAAAAACGTACAAAACAAGAGATTGGAGACATCAAGACTTTGGACGAATTTTTTAAGAATTTTCAAATTTTCAGATAGGAGGTTCCATATAAGGTCAAAAACTACATACTCAGATCTTCACCAAACTTTGCAGGGATACATTGGATGTCAAGACACGTGGAAAAAACGTACAAAACAAGAGATTGGAGACATCAAGATTTTCGACGAATTTTTTAAGAATTTTCAAATTTTCAGAAAGGATGTTCCAGATAAGGTCAAAAACGACATACTCAGATCTTCACCAAACTTTGCAGGGATCCATTGGAGGTCGAGACACGTGGAAAAAACGTACAAAACAAGAGATTGGAGACATCAAGATTTTGGACGAATTTTTGAAGAATTTTCAAATTTTCAGATAGGAGGTTCCAGATAAGGTCTAAAACTACATACTCAGATCTCCACCAAACATTGCAGGAATACATTGGATGTCAAGACACGTGGAAAAAACGTACAAAACAAGAGATTGGAGACATCAAGATTTTCGACGAATTTTTGAAGAATTTTCAAATTTTCAGATAGGAGGTTCCAGATAAGGTCAAAAACTACATACTCAGATCTTCACCAAACGTTGCAGGGATACTTTGCATGTCAAGACACGTGGAAAAAAACGTACAAAACAAAAGATTGGAGACATCAAGATTTTCGACGAATTTTTTAAGAATTTTCAAATTTTCAGATGGGAGGTTCCAGATAAGGTCAAAAACGACATACTCAGATCTTCACCAAACTTTGCATGGATACATTGGATGTCAAGACACGTGGAAAAAACGTACAAAACAAGAGATTGGAGACATCAAGATTTTGGACGAATTTTTTAAGAATTCTCAAATTTTCAGAAAGGAGGTTCCATATAAGGTCAAAAACTACATACTCAGATCTTCACCAAACTTTGCAGGGATACTTTGGATGTCAAGACACGTGGAAAAAACGTACAAAACAAGAGATTGGGGTCATCAAGATTTTGGACGAATTTTTTAAGAATTTTCAAATTTTCAGATGGGAGGTTCAATATAAGGTCAAAAACTACATACTCAGATCTTCACCAAACTTTGCATGGATACATTGGATGTCAAGACACGTGGAAAAAACATACAAAACATAGGATTCGGAACATCAAGATTTTGGTCGAATTTTTTAAGAATTTTCAAATTTTCAGATAGGAGGTTCCATATAAGGTCAAAAACTACATACTCAGATCTTCACCAAACATTGCAGGAATACATTGGATGTCAAGACACGTGGAAAAACGTACAAAACAAGAGATTGGAGTCATCAAGATTTTGCACGGATTTTTTAGGAATTTTCAAATTTTCAGATGGGAGGTTCCAGATAAGGTCAAAAACTACATACTCAGATCTTCACCAAACTTTGCAGGGATACATTGGATGTCAAGACACGTGGAAAAAACGTACAAAACAAGAGATTGGAGACATCAAGATTTTGGACGAATTTTTTAAGAATTTTCAAATTTTCAGATAGGAGGTTCCATATAAGGTCAAAAACTACATACTCAGATCTTCACCAAACTTTGCATGGATACATTATGTGTCAAGACACGTGGAAAAAACGTACAAAACAAAAGATTGGAGACATCAAGATTTTGGTCGAATTTTTTAAGAATTTTCAAATTTTCAGATGGGAGGTTCCAGATAAGGTCAAAAACTACATACTCAGATCTTCACCAAACTTTGCAGGGATACATTGGATGTCAAGACACGTGGAAAAAACATACAAAACAAGAGATTGGAGACATCAAGATTTTGGACGAATTTTTTAAGAATTTTTAAATTTTCAGATAGGAGGTTCCATATAAGGTCAAAAACTACATACTCAGATCTTCACCAAACTTTGCATGGATACATTATGTGTCAAGACACGTGGAAAAAACGTACAAAACAAGAGATTGGAGACATCAAGATATTGGTCGAATTTTTTAAGAATTTTCAAATTTTCAGATGGGAGGTTCCAGATAAGGTCAAAAACTACATACTCAGATCTTCACCAAACTTTGCAGGGATACATTGGATGTCAAGACACGTGGAAAAAACGTACAAAACAAGAGATAGGAGACATCAAGATTTTGGACGAATTTTTTAACAATTTTCAAATTTTCAGAAAGGATGTTCCAGATAAGGTCAAAAACAACATACTCAGATCTTCACCAAACTTTGCAGGGATACATTGGATATCAAGACACGTGGAAAAAACGTACAAAACAAGAGATTGGAGACATCAAGATTTTGGACGAATTTTTTAAGAATTTTCAAATTTTCAGATAGGAGGTTCCATATAAGGTCAAAAACTACATACTCAGATCTTCACCAAACTTTGCAGGGATACATTGGATGTCAAGACACGTGGAAAAAACGTACAAAACAAGAGATTGGAGACATCAAGATTATGGACGAATTTTTTGAGAATTTTCAAATTTTCAGAAAGGAGGTTCCATATAAGGTCAAAAACTACATACTCAGATCTTCACCAAACTTTTCAGGGATACATTGGATGTCAAGACACGTGGAAAAAACGTACAAAACAAGAGATTGGAGACATCAAGATTTTCGACGAATTTTTTAAGAATTTTCAAATTTTCAGAAAGGATGTTCCAGATAAGGTCAAAAACGACATACTCAGATCTTCACCAAACTTTGCAGGGATACATTGGAGGTCGAGACACGTGGAAAAAACGTACAAAACAAGAGATTGGAGACATCAAGATTTTGGACGAATTTTTGAAGAATTTTCAAATTTTCTGATAGGAGGTCCCAGATAAGGTCAAAAACTACATACTCAGATCTCCACCAAACATTGCAGGGATACATTGGATGTCAAGACACGTGGAAAAAACGTACAAAACAAGAGATTGGAGACATCAAGATTTTCGACGAATTTTTGAAGAATTTTCAAATTTTCAGATAGGAGGTTCCAGATAAGGTCAAAAACTACATACTCAGATCTTCACCAAACGTTGCAGGGATACTTTGCATGTCAAGACACGTGGAAAAAACGTACAAAACAAGAGATTGGAGACATCAAGATTTTCGACGAATTTTTTAAGAATTTTCAAATTTTCAGATGGGAGGTTCCAGATAAGGTCAAAAACTACATACTCAGATCTTCACCAAACTTTGCATGGATACATTATGTGTCAAGACACGTGGAAAAAACGTACAAAACAAAAGATTGGAGACATCAAGATTTTGGTCGAATTTTTTAAGAATTTTCAAATTTTCAGATGGGAGGTTCCAGATAAGGTCAAAAACTACATACTCAGATCTTCACCAAACTTTGCATGGATACATTATGTGTCAAGACACGTGGAAAAAACGTACAAAACAAAAGATTGGAGACATCAAGATTTTGGTCGAATTTTTTAAGAATTTTCAAATTTTCAGATGGGAGGTTCCAGATAAGGTCAAAAACTACATACTCAGATCTTCACCAAACTTTGCAGGGATACATTGGATGTCAAGACACGTGGAAAAAACGTACAAAACAAGAGATTTTAGACATCAAGATTTTCGACGAATTTTTGAAGAAATTTCAAATTTTCAGATAGGAGGTTCCAGATAAGGTCAAAAACTACATACTCAGATCTTCACCAAACGTTGCAGGGATACTTTGCATGTCAAGACACGTGGAAAAAACGTACAAAACAAGAGATTGGAGACATCAAGATTTTGGACGAATTTTTTAAGAATTTTCAAATTTTCAGAAAGGATGTTCCAGATAAGGTCAAAAACGACATACTCAGATCTTCACCAAACTTTGCAGGGATACATTGGATGTCAAGACACGTGGAAAAAACGTACAAAACATGAGATTGGAGACATCAAATTTTGGACGAATTTTTTAAGAATTTTCAAATTTTCAGAAAGGATGTTCCAGATAAGGTCAAAAACGACATACTCAGATCTTCACCAAACTTTGCAGGGATACATTGGAGGTCAAGACACGTGGAAAAAACGTACAAAACAAGAGATTGGAGACATCAAGATTTTCGACGAATTTTTGAAGAATTTTCAAATTTTCAGATAGGAGGTTCCAGATAAGGTCAAAAACTACATACTCAGATCTTCACCAAACGTTGCAGGGATACTTTGCATGTCAAGACACGTGGAAAAAACGTACAAAACAAGAGATTGGAGACATCAAGATTTTCGACGAATTTTTTAAGAATTTTCAAATTTTCAGATGGGAGGTTCCAGATAAGGTCAAAAACGACATACTCAGATCTTCACCAAACTTTGCATGGATACATTGTATGTCAATACACGTGGAAAAAACGTACAAAACAAGAGATTGGAGACATCAAGATTTTGGACGAATTTTTTAAGAATTCTCAAATTTTCAGAAAGGAGGTTCCATATAAGGTCAAAAACTACAAACTCAGATCTTCACCAAACTTTGCAGGGATACATTGGATGTCAAGACACGTGGAAAAAACGTACAAAACAAGAGATTGGGGTCATCAAGATTTTGGACGAATTTTTTAAGAATTTTCAAATTTTCAGAAAGGATGTTCCATATAAGGTCAAAAACTACATACTCAGATCTTCACCAAACTTTGCAGGGATACATTGAATGTCAAGACACGTGGAAAAAACGTACAAAACAAGAGATTGGGGTCATCAAGATTTTGGACGGATTTTTTAGGAATTTTCAAATTTTCAGATGGGAGGTTCCAGATAAGGTCAAAAACTACATACTCAGATCTTCACCAAACTTTGCAGGGATACATTGGATGTCAAGACACGTGGAAAAAACGTACAAAACAAGAGATTGGAGACATGAAGATTTTGGACGAATTTTTTAAGAATTTTTAAATTTTCAGATAGGAGGTTCCATATAAGGTCAAAAACTACATACTCAGATCTTCACCAAACTTTGCATGGATACATTATGTGTCAAGACACGTGGAAAATACGTACAAAACAAGAGATTGGAGACATCAAGATATTGGTCGAATTTTTTAAGAATTTTCAAATTTTCAGATGGGAGGTTCCAGATAAGGTCAAAAACTACATACTCAGATCTTCACCAAACTTTGCAGGGATACATTGGATGTCAAGACACGTGGAAAAAACGTACAAAACAAGAGATAGGAGACATCAAGATTTTGGACGAATTTTTTAACAATTTTCAAATTTTCAGAAAGGATGTTCCAGATAAGGTCAAAAACGACATACTCAGATCTTCACCAAACTTTGCAGGGATACATTGGATATCAAGACACGTGGAAAAAACGTACAAAACAAGAGATTGGAGACATCAAGATTTTGGACGAATTTTTTAAGAATTTTCAAATTTTCAGATAGGAGGTTCCAGATAAGATCAAAAACTACATACTCAGATCTTCACCAAACTTTGCAGGGATACATTGGATGTCAAGACACGTGGAAAAAACGTACAAAACAAGAGATTGGGGTCATCAAGATTTTGGACGGATTTTTTAGGAATTTTCAAATTTTCAGATGGGAGGTTCCAGATAAGGTCAAAAACTACATACTCAGATCTTCACCAAACATTGCAGGGATACATTGGATGTCAAGACACGTGGAAAAAACGTACAAAACAAGAGATTGGAGACATCAAGATTTTGGACGAATTTTTTAAGAATTTTCAAATTTTCAGATAGGAGGTTCCAGATGAGGTCAAAAACTACATACTCAGATCTTCACCAAACTTTGCAGGAATACTTTGCATGTCAAGACACGTGGAAAAAACGTACAAAACAAGAGATCGGAGACATCAAGATTTTCGACGAATTTTTTAAGAATTTTCAAATTTTCAGATGGGAGGTTCCAGATAAGGTCAAAAACGACATACTCAGATCTTCACCAAACTTTGCAGGGATCCATTGGAGGTCGAGACACGTGGAAAAAACGTACAAAACAAGAGATTGGAGACATCAAGATTTTGGACGAATTTTTTAAGAATTTTCAAATTTTCAGATAGGAGGTTCCATATAAGGTCAAAAACTACATACTCAGATCTTCACCAAACTTTGCAGGGATACATTGGATGTCAAGACACGTGCAAAAAACGTACAAAACAAGAGATTGGAGACATCAAGATTTTCGACGAATTTTTTAAGAATTTTCAAATTTTCAGAAAGGATGTTCCAGATAAGGTCAAAAACGACATACTCAGATCTTCACCCAACTTTGCAGGGATCCATTGGAGGTCGAGACACGTGGAAAAAACGTACAAAACAAGAGATTGGAGACATCAAGATTTTGGACGAATTTTTGAAGAATTTTCAAATTTTCAGATAGGAGGTTCCAGATAAGGTCTAAAACTACATACTCAGATCTCCACCAAACATTGCAGGAATACATTGGATGTCAAGACACGTGGAAAAAACGTACAAAACAAGAGATTGGAGACATCAAGATTTTCGACGAATTTTCGAAGAATTTTCAAATTTTCAGATAGGAGGTTCCAGATAAGGTCAAAAACTACATACTCAGATCTTCACCAAACGTTGCAGGGATACTTTGCATGTCAAGACACGTGGAAAAAACGTACAAAACAAAAGATTGGAGACATCAAGATTTTCGACGAATTTTTTAAGAATTTTCAAATTTTCAGATGGGAGGTTCCAGATAAAGTCAAAAACTACATACTCAGATCTTCACCAAACTTTGCAGGGATACATTGGATGTCAAGACACGTGGAAAAAACGTACAAAACAAGAGATTGGAGACATCAAGATTTTGGACGAATTTTTTAAGAATTTTTAAATTTTCAGATAGGAGGTTCCATATAAGGTCAAAAACTACATACTCAGATCTTCACCAAACTTTGCATGGATACATTATGTGTCAAGACACGTGGAAAAAACGTACAAAACAAGAGATTGGAGACATCAAGATATTGGTCGAATTTTTTAAGAATTTTCAAATTTTCAGATGGGAGGTTCCAGATAAGGTCAAAAACTACATACTCAGATCTTCACCAAACTTTGCAGGGATACATTGGATGTCAAGACACGTGGAAAAAACGTACAAAACAAGAGATAGGAGACATCAAGATTTTGGACGAATTTTTTAACAATTTTCAAATTTTCAGAAAGGATGTTCCAGATAAGGTCAAAAACAACATACTCAGATCTTCACCAAACTTTGCAGGGATACAATGGATATCAAGACACGTGGAAAAAACGTACAAAACAAGAGATTGGAGACATCAAGATTTTGGACGAATTTTTTAAGAATTTTTAAATTTTCAGATAGGAGGTTCCATATAAGGTCAAAAACTACATACTCAGATCTTCACCAAACTTTGCATGGATACATTATGTGTCAAGACACGTGGAAAAAACGTACAAAACAAGAGATTGGAGACATCAAGATATTGGTCGAATTTTTTAAGAATTTTCAAATTTTCAGATGGGAGGTTCCAGATAAGGTCAAAAACTACATACTCAGATCTTCACCAAACTTTGCAGGGATACATTGGATGTCAAGACACGTGGAAAAAACGTACAAAACAAGAGATAGGAGACATCAAGATTTTGGACGAATTTTTTAACAATTTTCAAATTTTCAGAAAGGATGTTCCAGATAAGGTCAAAAACAACATACTCAGATCTTCACCAAACTTTGCAGGGATACATTGGATATCAAGACACGTGGAAAAAACGTACAAAACAAGAGATTGGAGACATCAAGATTTTGGACGAATTTTTTAAGAATTTTCAAATTTTCAGATAGGAGGTTCCATATAAGGTCAAAAACTACATACTCAGATCTTCACCAAACTTTGCAGGGATACATTGGATGTCAAGACACGTGGAAAAAACGTACAAAACAAGAGATTGGAGACATCAAGATTATGGACGAATTTTTTGAGAATTTTCAAATTTTCAGAAAGGAGGTTCCATATAAGGTCAAAAACTACATACTCAGATCTTCACCAAACTTTTCAGGGATACATTGGATGTCAAGACACGTGGAAAAAACGTACAAAACAAGAGATTGGAGACATCAAGATTTTCGACGAATTTTTTAAGAATTTTCAAATTTTCAGAAAGGATGTTCCAGATAAGGTCAAAAACGACATACTCAGATCTTCACCAAACTTTGCAGGGATACATTGGAGGTCGAGACACGTGGAAAAAACGTACAAAACAAGAGATTGGAGACATCAAGATTTTGGACGAATTTTTGAAGAATTTTCAAATTTTCTGATAGGAGGTCCCAGATAAGGTCAAAAACTACATACTCAGATCTCCACCAAACATTGCAGGGATACATTGGATGTCAAGACACGTGGAAAAAACGTACAAAACAAGAGATTGGAGACATCAAGATTTTCGACGAATTTTTGAAGAATTTTCAAATTTTCAGATAGGAGGTTCCAGATAAGGTCAAAAACTACATACTCAGATCTTCACCAAACGTTGCAGGGATACTTTGCATGTCAAGACACGTGGAAAAAACGTACAAAACAAGAGATTGGAGACATCAAGATTTTCGACGAATTTTTTAAGAATTTTCAAATTTTCAGATGGGAGGTTCCAGATAAGGTCAAAAACGACATACTCAGATCTTCACCAAACTTTGCATGGATACATTGGATGTCAAGACACGTGGAAAAAACGTACAAAACAAGAGATTGGGGTCATCAAGATTTTGCACGGATTTTTTAGGAATTTTCAAATTTTCAGATGGGAGGTTCCAGATAAGGTCAAAAACTACATACTCAGATCTTCACCAAACTTTGCAGGGATACATTGGATGTCAAGACACGTGGAAAAAACGTACAAAACAAGAGATTGGAGACATCAAGATTTTGGACGAATTTTTTAAGAATTTTCAAATTTTCAGATAGGAGGTTCCATATAAGGTCAAAAACTACATACTCAGATCTTCACCAAACTTTGCATGGATACATTATGTGTCAAGACACGTGGAAAAAACGTACAAAACAAAAGATTGGAGACATCAAGATTTTGGTCGAATTTTTTAAGAATTTTCAAATTTTCAGATGGGAGGTTCCAGATAAGGTCAAAAACTACATACTCAGATCTTCACCAAACTTTGCAGGGATACATTGGATGTCAAGACACGTGGAAAAAACGTACAAAACAAGAGATTGGAGACATCAAGATTTTCGACGAATTTTTGAAGAATTTTCAAATTTTCAGATAGGAGGTTCCAGATAAGGTCAAAAACTACATACTCAGATCTTCACCAAACGTTGCAGGGATACTTTGCATGTCAAGACACGTGGAAAAAACGTACAAAACAAGAGATTGGAGACATCAAGATTTTGGACGAATTTTTTAAGAATTTTCAAATTTTCAGAAAGGATGTTCCAGATAAGGTCAAAAACGACATACTCAGATCTTCACCAAACTTTGCAGGGATACATTGGATGTCAAGACACGTGGAAAAAACGTACAAAACATGAGATTGGAGACATCAAATTTTGGACGAATTTTTGAAGAATTTTCAAATTTTCAGATAGGAGGTTCCAGATAAGGTCAAAAACTACATACTCAGATCTTCACCAAACGTTGCAGGGATACTTTGCATGTCAAGACACGTGGAAAAAACGTACAAAACAAGAGATTGGAGACATCAAGATTTTCGACGAATTTTTTAAGAATTTTCAAATTTTCAGATGGGAGGTTCCAGATAAGGTCAAAAACGACATACTCAGATCTTCACCAAACTTTGCATGGATACATTGTATGTCAATACACGTGGAAAAAACGTACAAAACAAGAGATTGGAGACATCAAGATTTTGGACGAATTTTTTAAGAATTCTCAAATTTTCAGAAAGGAGGTTCCATATAAGGTCAAAAACTACAAACTCAGATCTTCACCAAACTTTGCAGGGATACATTGGATGTCAAGACACGTGGAAAAAACGTACAAAACAAGAGATTGGGGTCATCAAGATTTTGGACGAATTTTTTAAGAATTTTCAAATTTTCAGAAAGGATGTTCCATATAAGGTCAAAAACTACATACTCAGATCTTCACCAAACTTTGCAGGGATACATTGAATGTCAAGACACGTGGAAAAAACGTACAAAACAAGAGATTGGGGTCATCAAGATTTTGGACGGATTTTTTAGGAATTTTCAAATTTTCAGATGGGAGGTTCCAGATAAGGTCAAAAACTACATACTCAGATCTTCACCAAACTTTGCAGGGATACATTCGATGTCAAGACACGTGGAAAAAACGTACAAAACAAGAGATTGGAGACATCAAGATTTTGGACGAATTTTTTAAGAATTTTTAAATTTTCAGATAGGAGGTTCCATATAAGGTCAAAAACTACATACTCAGATCTTCACCAAACTTTGCATGGATACATTATGTGTCAAGACACGTGGAAAATACGTACAAAACAAGAGATTGGAGACATCAAGATATTGGTCGAATTTTTTAAGAATTTTCAAATTTTCAGATGGGAGGTTCCAGATAAGGTCAAAAACTACATACTCAGATCTTCCCCAAACTTTGCAGGGATACATTGGATGTCAAGACACGTGGAAAAAACGTACAAAACAAGAGATAGGAGACATCAAGATTTTGGACGAATTTTTTAACAATTTTCAAATTTTCAGAAAGGATGTTCCAGATAAGGTCAAAAACGACATACTCAGATCTTCTCCAAACTTTGCAGGGATACATTGGATATCAAGACACGTGGAAAAAACGTACAAAACAAGAGATTGGAGACATCAAGATTTTGGACGAATTTTTTAAGAATTTTCAAATTTTCAGATAGGAGGTTCCAGATAAGATCAAAAACTACATACTCAGATCTTCACCAAACTTTGCAGGGATACATTGGATGTCAAGACACGTGGAAAAAACGTACAAAACAAGAGATTGGGGTCATCAAGATTTTGGACGGATTTTTTAGGAATTTTCAAATTTTCAGATGGGAGGTTCCAGATAAGGTCAAAAACTACATACTCAGATCTTCACCAAACATTGCAGGGATACATTGGATGTCAAGACACGTGGAAAAAACGTACAAAACAAGAGATTGGAGACATCAAGATTTTGGACGTATTTTTTAAGAATTTTCAAATTTTCAGATAGGAGGTTCCAGATGAGGTCAAAAACTACATACTCAGATCTTCACCAAACTTTGCAGGAATACTTTGCATGTCAAGACACGTGGAAAAAACGTACAAAACAAGAGATCGGAGACATCAAGATTTTCGACGAATTTTTTAAGAATTTTCAAATTTTCAGATGGGAGGTTCCAGATAAGGTCAAAAACGACATACTCAGATCTTCACCAAACTTTGCAGGGATCCATTGGAGGTCGAGACACGTGGAAAAAACGTACAAAACAAGAGATTGGAGACATCAAGATTTTGGACGAATTTTTTAAGAATTTTCAAATTTTCAGATAGGAGGTTCCATATAAGGTCAAAAACTACATACTCAGATCTTCACCAAACTTTGCAGGGATACATTGGATGTCAAGACACGTGGAAAAAACGTACAAAACAAGAGATTGGAGACATCAAGATTTTCGACGAATTTTTTAAGAATTTTCAAATTTTCAGAAAGGATGTTCCAGATAAGGTCAAAAACGACATACTCAGATCTTCACCCAACTTTGCAGGGATCCATTGGAGGTCGAGACACGTGGAAAAAACGTACAAAACAAGAGATTGGAGACATCAAGATTTTGGACGAATTTTTGAAGAATTTTCAAATTTTCAGATAGGAGGTTCCAGATAAGGTCTAAAACTACATACTCAGATCTCCACCAAACATTGCAGGAATACATTGGATGTCAAGACACGTGGAAAAAACGTACAAAACAAGAGATTGGAGACATCAAGATTTTCGACGAATTTTTGAAGAATTTTCAAATTTTCAGATAGGAGGTTCCTGATAAGGTCAAAAACTACATACTCAGATCTTCACCAAACGTTGCAGGGATACTTTGCATGTCAAGACACGTGGAAAAAACGTACAAAACAAAAGATTGGAGACATCAAGATTTTCGACGAATTTTTTAAGAATTTTCAAATTTTCAGATGGGAGGTTCCAGATAAGGTCAAAAACGACATACTCAGATCTTCACCAAACTTTGCATGGATACATTGGATGTCAAGACACGTGGAAAAAACGTACAAAACAAGAGATTGGAGACATCAAGATTTTGGACGAATTTTTTAAGAATTCTCAAATTTTCAGAAAGGAGGTTCCAAATAAGGTCAAAAACTACAAACTCAGATCTTCACCAAACTTTGCAGGGATACATTGGATGTCAAGACACGTGGAAAAAACGTACAAAACAAGAGATTGGGGTCATCAAGATTTTGGACGAATTTTTTAAGAATTTTCAAATTTTCAGAAAGGATGTTCCATATAAGGTCAAAAACTACATACTCAGATCTTCACCAAACTTTGCAGGGATACATTGAATGTCAAGACACGTGGAAAAAACGTACAAAACAAGAGATTGGGGTCATCAAGATTTTGGACGGATTTTTTAGGAATTTTCAAATTTTCAGATGGAAGGTTCCAGATAAGGTCAAAAACTACATACTCAGATCTTCACCAAACTTTGCAGGGATACATTGGATGTCAAGACACGTGGAAAAAACGTACAAAACAAGAGATTGGAGACATCAAGATTTTGGACGAATTTTTTAAGAATTTTTAAATTTTCAGATAGGAGGTTCCATATAAGGTCAAAAACTACATACTCAGATCTTCACCAAACTTTGCATGGATACATTATGTGTCAAGACACGTGGAAAAAACGTACAAAACAAGAGATTGGAGACATCAAGATATTGGTCGAATTTTTTAAGAATTTTCAAATTTTCAGATGGGAGGTTCCAGATAAGGTCAAAAACTACATACTCAGATCTTCACCAAACTTTGCAGGGATACATTGGATGTCAAGACACGTGGAAAAAACGTACAAAACAAGAGATAGGAGACATCAAGATTTTGGACGAATTTTTTAACAATTTTCAAATTTTCAGAAAGGATGTTCCAGATAAGGTCAAAAACGACATACTCAGATCTTCACCAAACTTTGCAGGGATACATTGGATATCAAGACACGTGGAAAAAACGTACAAAACAAGAGATTGGAGACGTCAAGATTTTGGACGAATTTTTTAAGAATTTTCAAATTTTCAGATAGGAGGTTCCAGATAAGATCAAAAACTACATACTCAGATCTTCACCAAACTTTGCAGGGATACATTGGATGTCAAGACGCGTGGAAAAAACGTACAAAACAAGAGATTGGGGTCATCAAGATTTTGGACGGATTTTTTAGGAATTTTCAAATTTTCAGATGGGAGGTTCCAGATAAGGTCAAAAACTACATACTCAGATCTTCACCAAACATTGCAGGGATACATTGGATGTCAAGACACGTGGAAAAAACGTACAAAACAAGAGATTGGAGACATCAAGATTTTGGACGAATTTTTTAAGAATTTTCAAATTTTCAGATAGGAGGTTCCAGATGAGGTCAAAAACTACATACTCAGATCTTCACCAAACTTTGCAGGAATACTTTGCATGTCAAGACACGTGGAAAAAACGTACAAAACAAGAGATCGGAGACATCAAGATTTTCGACGAATTTTTTAAGAATTTTCAAATTTTCAGATGGGAGGTTCCAGATAAGGTCAAAAACGACATACTCAGATCTTCACCAAACTTTGCAGGGATCCATTGGAGGTCGAGACACGTGGAAAAAACGTACAAAACAAGAGATTGGAGACATCAAGATTTTGGACGAATTTTTTAAGAATTTTCAAATTTTCAGATAGGAGGTTCCATATAAGGTCAAAAACTACATACTCAGATCTTCACCAAACTTTGCAGGGATACATTGGATGTCAAGACACGTGGAAAAAACGTACAAAACAAGAGATTGGAGACATCAAGATTTTCGACGAATTTTTTAAGAATTTTCAAATTTTCAGAAAGGATGTTCCAGATAAGGTCAAAAACGACATACTCAGATCTTCACCAAACTTTGCAGGGATCCATTGGAGGTCGAGACACGTGGAAAAAACGTACAAAACAAGAGATTGGAGACATCAAGAGTTTGGACGAATTTTTGAAGAATTTTCAAATTTTCAGATAGGAGGTTCCAGATAAGGTCTAAAACTACATACTCAGATCTCCACCAAACATTGCAGGAATACATTGGATGTCAAGACACGTGGAAAAAACGTACAAAACAAGAGATTGGAGACATCAAGATTTTCGACGAATTTTTGAAGAATTTTCAAATTTTCAGATAGGAGGTTCCAGATAAGGTCAAAAACTACATACTCAGATCTTCACCAAACGTTGCAGGGATACTTTGCATGTCAAGACACGTGGAAAAAACGTACAAAACAAAAGATTGGAGACATCAAGATTTTCGACGAATTTTTTAAGAATTTTCAAATTTTCAGATGGGAGGTTCCAGATAAGGTCAAAAACGACATACTCAGATCTTCACCAAACTTTGCATGGATACATTGGATGTCAAGACACGTGGAAAAAACGTACAAAACAAGAGATTGGAGACATCAAGATTTTGGACGAATTTTTTAAGAATTCTCAAATTTTCAGAAAGGAGGTTCCATATAAGGTCAAAAACTACATACTCAGATCTTCACCAAACTTTGCAGGGATACTTTGGATGTTAAGACACGTGGAAAAAACGTACAAAACAAGAGATTGGGGTCATCAAGATTTTGGACGAATTTTTTAAGAATTTTCAAATTTTCAGATGGGAGGTTCAATATAAGGTCAAAAACTACATACTCAGATCTTCACCAAACTTTGCATGGATACATTGGATGTCAAGACACGTGGAAAAAACATACAAAACATAGGATTCGGAACATCAAGATTTTGGTCGAATTTTTTAAGAATTTTCAAATTTTCAGATAGGAGGTTCCATATAAGGTCAAAAACTACATACTCAGATCTTCACCAAACATTGCAGGAATACATTGGATGTCAAGACACGTGGAAAAAACGTACAAAACAAGAGATTGGGGTCATCAAGATTTTGCACGGATTTTTTAGGAATTTTCAAATTTTCAGATGGGAGGTTCCAGATAAGGTCAAAAACTACATACTCAGATCTTCACCAAACTTTGCAGGGATACATTGGATGTCAAGACACGTGGAAAAAACGTACAAAACAAGAGATTGGAGACATCAAGATTTTGGACGAATTTTTTAAGAATTTTCAAATTTTCAGATAGGAGGTTCCATATAAGGTCAAAAACTACATACTCAGATCTTCACCAAACTTTGCATGGATACATTATGTGTCAAGACACGTGGAAAAAACGTACAAAACAAAAGATTGGAGACATCAAGATTTTGGTCGAATTTTTTAAGAATTTTCAAATTTTCAGATGGGAGGTTCCAGATAAGGTCAAAAACTACATACTCAGATCTTCACCAAACTTTGCAGGGATACATTGGATGTCAAGACACGTGGAAAAAACGTACAAAAAAGAGATTGGAGACATCATGATTTTGGACGAATTTTTTAACAATTTTCAAATTTTCAGAAAGGATGTTCCAGATAAGGTCAAAAACGACATACTCAGATCTTCACCAAACTTTGCAGGGATACATTGGATATCAAGACACGTGGAAAAAACGTACAAAACAAGAGATTGGAGACATCAAGATTTTGGACGAATTTTTTAAGAATTTTCAAATTTTCAGATAGGAGGTTCCATATAAGGTCAAAAACTACATACTCAGATCTTCACCAAACGTTGCAGGGATACATTGGATGTCAAGACACGTGGAAAAAACGTACAAAACAAGAGATTGGAGACATCAAGATTATGGACGAATTTTTTGAGAATTTTCAAATTTTCAGAAAGGAGGTTCGAGATAAGATCAAAAACTACATACTCAGATCTTCACCAAACTTTGCAGGGATACATTGGATGTCAAGACACGTGGAAAAAACGTACAAAACAAGAGATTGGGGTCATCAAGATTTTGGACGGATTTTTTAGGAATTTTCAAATTTTCAGATGGGAGGTTCCAGATAAGGTCAAAAACGACATACTCAGATCTTCACCAAACTTTGCAGGGATCCATTGGAGGTCGAGACACGTGGAAAAAACGTACAAAACAAGAGATTGGAGACATCAAGATTTTGGACGAATTTTTGAAGAATTTTCAAATTTTCAGATAGGAGGTTCCAGATAAGGTCTAAAACTACATACTCAGATCTCCACCAAACATTGCAGGAATACATTGGATGTCAAGACACGTGGAAAAAACGTACAAAACAAGAGATTGGAGACATCAAGATTTTCGACGAATTTTTGAAGAATTTTCAAATTTTCAGATAGGAGGTTCCAGATAAGGTCAAAAACTACATACTCAGATCTTCACCAAACGTTGCAGGGATACTTTGCATGTCAAGACACGTGGAAAAAACGTACAAAACAAAAGATTGGAGACATCAAGATTTTCGACGAATTTTTTAAGAATTTTCAAATTTTCAGATGGGAGGTTCCAGATAAGGTCAAAAACGACATACTCAGATCTTCACCAAATTTGCATGGATACATTGGATGTCAAGACACGTGGAAAAAACGTACAAAACAAGAGATTGGAGACATCAAGATTTGGGACGAATTTTTTAAGAATTCTCAAATTTTCAGAAAGGAGGTTCCATATAAGGTCAAAAACTACATACTCAGATCTTCACCAAACTTTGCAGGGATACTTTGGATGTCAAGACACGTGGAAAAAACGTACAAAACAAGAGATTGGGGTCATCAATATTTTGGACGAATTTTTTAAGAATTTTCAAATTTTCAGATGGGAGGTTCAATATAAGGTCAAAAACTACATACTCAGATCTTCACCAAACTTTGCATGGATACATTGGATGTCAAGACACGTGGAAAAAACATACAAAACATAGGATTCGGAACATCAAGATTTTGGTCGATTTTTTTAAGAATTTTCAAATTTTCAGATAGGAGGTTCCATATAAGGTCAAAAACTACATACTCAGATCTTCACCAAACATTGCAGGAATACATTGGATGTCAAGACACGTGGAAAAAACGTACAAAACAAGAGATTGGGGTCATCAAGATTTTGCACGGATTTTTTAGGAATTTTCAAATTTTCAGATGGGAGGTTCCAGATAAGGTCAAAAACTACATACTCAGATCTTCACCAAACTTTGCAGGGATACATTGGATGTCAAGACACGTGGAAAAAACGTACAAAACAAGAGATTGGAGACATCAAGATTTTGGACGAATTTTTTAAGAATTTTCAAATTTTCCGATAGGAGGTTCCATATAAGGTCAAAAACTACATACTCAGATCTTCACCAAACTTTGCATGGATACATTATGTGTCAAGACACGTGGAAAAAACGTACAAAACAAAAGATTGGTGACATCAAGATTTTGGTCGAATTTTTTAAGAATTTTCAAATTTTCAGATGGGAGGTTCCAGATAAGGTCAAAAACTACATACTCAGATCTTCACCAAACTTTGCAGGGATACATTGGATGTCAAGACACGTGGAAAAAACGTACAAAAAAGAGATTGGAGACATCAAGATTTTGGACGAATTTTTTAACAATTTTCAAATTTTCAGAAAGGATGTTCCAGATAAGGTCAAAAACGACATACTCAGATCTTCACCAAACTTTGCAGGGATACATTGGATATCAAGACACGTGGAAAAAACGTACAAAACAAGAGATTGGAGACATCAAGATTTTGGACGAATTTTTTAAGAATTTTCAAATTTTCAGATAGGAGGTTCCAGATAAGGTCAAAAACTACATACTCAGATCTTCACCAAACTTTGCAGGGATACATTGGATGTCAAGACACGTGGAAAAAACGTACAAAACAAGAGATTGGGGTCATCAAGATTTTGGACGGATTTCTTAGGAATTTTCAAATTTTCAGATGGGAGGTTCCAGATAAGGTCAAAAACTACATACTCAGATCTTCACCAAACATTGCAGGGATACATTGGATGTCAAGACACGTGGAAAAAACGTACAAAACAAGAGATTGGAGACATCAAAATTTTGGACGAATTTTTTAAGAATTTTCAAATTTTCAGATAGGAGGTTCCAGATGAGGTCAAAAACTACATACTCAGATCTTCACCAAACTTTGCAGGAATACTTTGCATGTCAAGACACGTGGAAAAAACGTACAAAACAAGAGATCGGAGACATCAAGATTTTCGACGAATTTTTTAAGAATTTTCAAATTTTCAGATGGGAGGTTCCAGATAAGGTCAAAAACGACATACTCAGATCTTCACCAAACTTTGCATGGATACATTGGATGTCAAGACACGTTAAAAAAACATACAAAACATAGGATTGGTGACATCAAGATTTTGGACGAATTTTTTAAGAATTTTCAAATTTTCAGATAGAAGGTTCCATATAAGGTCAAAAACTACATACTCAGATCTTCACCAAACTTTGCAGGGATACATTGGATGTCAAGACACGTGGAAAAAACGTACAAAACAAGAGATTGGAGACATCAAGATTATGGACGAATTTTTTGAGAATTTTCAAATTTTCAGAAAGGAGGTTCCATATAAGGTCAAAAACTACATACTCAGATCTTCACCAAACTTTGCAGGGATACATTGGATGTCAAGACACGTGGAAAAAACGTACAAAACAAGAGATTGGAGACATCAAGATTTTCGACTAATTTTTTAAGAATTTTCAAATTTTCAGAAAGGATGTTCCAGATAAGGTCAAAAACTACATACTCAGATCTTCACCAAACGTTGCAGGGATACTTTGCATGTCAAGACACGTGGAAAAAACGTACAAAACAAGAGATTGGAGACATCAAGATTTTCGACGAATTTTTTAAGAATTTTCAAATTTTCAGATGGGAGGTTCCAGATAAGGTCAAAAACGACATACTCAGATCTTCACCAAACTTTGCATGGATACATTGGATGTCAAGACACGTTGAAAAAACGTACAAAACAAGAGATTGGGGTCATCAAGATTTTGCACGGATTTTTTAAGAATTTTCAAATTTTCAGATGGGAGGTTCCAGATAAGGTCAAAAACTACATACTCAGATCTTCACCAAACATTGCAGGGATACATTGGATGTCAAGACACGTGGAAAAAACGTACAAAACAAGAGATTGGAGACATCAAGATTTTGGACGAATTTTTTAAGAATTTTTAAATTTTCAGATAGGAGGTTCCATATAAGGTCAAAAACTACATACTCAGATCTTCACCAAACTTTGCATGGATACATTGGATGTCAAGACACGTGGAAAAAACGTACAAAACAAGAGATTGGAGACATCAAGATTTTCGACGAATTTTTTAAGAATTTTCAAATTTTCAGAAAGGATGTTCCAGATAAGGTCAAAAACGACATACTCAGATCTTCACCAAACGTTGCAGGGATACATTGGAGGTCGAGACACGTGGAAAAAACGTACAAAACAAGAGATTGGAGACATCAAGATTTTGGACGAATTTTTGAAGAATTTTCAAATTTTCTGATAGGAGGTCCCAGATAAGGTCAAAAACTACATACTCAGATCTCCACCAAACATTGCAGGGATACATTGGATGTCAAGACACGTGGAAAAAACGTACAAAACAAGAGATTGGAGACATCAAGATTTTCGACGAATTTTTGAAGAATTTTCAAATTTTCAGATAGGAGGTTCCAGATAAGGTCAAAAACTACATACTCAGATCTTCACCAAACGTTGCAGGGATACTTTGCATGTCAAGACACGTGGAAAAAACGTACAAAACAAGAGATTGGAGACATCAAGATTTTCGACGAATTTTTTAAGAATTTTCAAATTTTCAGATGGGAGGTTCCAGATAAGGTCAAAAACGACATACTCAGATCTTCACCAAACTTTGCATGGATACATTGGATGTCAAGACACGTGGAAAAAACGTACAAAACAAGAGATTGGGGTCATCAAGATTTTGCACGGATTTTTTAAGAATTTTCAAATTTTCAGATGGGAGGTTCCAGATAAGGTCAAAAACTACATACTCAGATCTTCACCAAACATTGCAGGGATACATTGGATGTCAAGACACGTGGAAAAAACGTACAAAACAAGAGATTGGAGACATCAAGATTTTGGACGAATTTTTTAAGAATTTTTAAATTTTCAGATAGGAGGTTCCATATAAGGTCAAAAACTACATACTCAGATCTTCACCAAACTTTGCATGGATACATTGGATGTCAAGACACGTGGAAAAAACATACAAAACATAGGATTATGGACATCAAGATTTTGGTCGAATTTTTTAAGAATTTTCAAATTTTCAGATAGGAGGTTCCATATAAGGTCAAAAACTACATACTCAGATCTTCACCAAACTTAGCAGGGATACATTGGATGTCAAGACACGTGGAAAAAACATTCAAGACATAGGATTGGGGACATCAAGATTTTGGTCAAATTTTTTAAGAATTTTCAAATTTTCAGATAGGAGGTTCCATATAAGGTCAAAAACTACATACTCAGATCTTCACCAAACATTGCAGGGATACATTGGATGTCAAGACACGTGGAAAAAATGTACAAAACAAGAGATTGGAGACATCAAGATTTTGGACGAATTTTTTAAGAATTTTCAAATTTTCAGATGGGAGGTTCCAGATAAGGTCAAAAACGACATACTCAGATCTTCACCAAACTTTGCATGGATACATTGGATGTCAAGACACGTGGAAAAAACGTACAAAACAAGAGATTGGAGACATCAAGATTATGGACGAATTTTTTGAGAATTTTCAAATTTTCAGAAAGGAGGTTCCATATAAGGTCAAAAACTACATACTCAGATCTTCACCAAACTTTGCAGGGATACATTGGATGTCAAGCCACGTGGAAAAAACGTACAAAACAAGAGATTGGAAACATCAAGATTTTCGACGAATTTTTTAAGAATTTTCAAATTTTCAGAAAGGATGTTCCAGATAAGGTCAAAAACGACATACTCAGATCTTCACCAAACTTTGCAGGGATACATTGGAGGTCGAGACACGTGGAAAAAACGTACAAAACAAGAGATTGGAGACATCAAGATTTTGGACGAATTTTTGAAGAATTTTCAAATTTTCTGATAGGAGGTCCCAGATAAGGTCAAAAACTACATACTCAGATCTCCACCAAACATTGCAGGGATACATTGGATGTCAAGACACGTGGAAAAAACGTACAAAACAAGAGATTGGAGACATCAAGATTTTCGACGAATTTTTGAAGAATTTTCAAATTTTCAGATAGGAGGTTCCAGATAAGGTCAAAAGCTACATACTCAGATCTTCACCAAACGTTGCAGGGATACTTTGCATGTCAAGACACGTGGAAAAAACGTACAAAACAAGAGATTGGAGACATCAAGATTTTCGACGAATTTTTTAAGAATTTTCAAATTTTCAGATGGGAGGTTCCAGATAAGGTCAAAAACGACATACTCAGATCTTCACCAAACTTTGCATGGATACATTGGATGTCAAGACACGTGGAAAAAACGTACAAAACAAGAGATTGGGGTCATCAAGATTTTGCACGGATTTTTTAGGAATTTTCAAATTTTCAGATGGGAGGTTCCAGATAAGGTCAAAAACTACATACTCAGATCTTCACCAAACTTTGCAGGGATACATTGGATGTCAAGACACGTGGAAAAAACGTACAAAACAAGAGATTGGAGACATCAAGATTTTGGACGAATTTTTTAAGAATTTTCAAATTTTCAGATAGGAGGTTCCATATAAGGTCAAAAACTACATACTCAGATCTTCACCAAACTTTGCAGGAATACATTGAATGTCAAGACACGTGGAAAAAACGTACAAAACAAGAGATTGTGGTCATCAAGATTTTGGACGGATTTTTTAGGAATTTTCAAATTTTCAGATGGGAGGTTCCAGATAAGGTCAAAAACGACATACTCAGATCTTCACCAAACTTTGCAGGGATACATTGGATGTCAAGACACGTGGAAAAAACGTACAAAACAAGAGATTGGAGACATCAAGATTTTGGACGAATTTTTTAAGAATTTTCAAATTTTCAGATAGGAGGTTCCATATAAGGTCAAAAACTACATACTCAGATCTTCACCAAACTTTGCATGGATACATTATGTGTCAAGACACGTGGAAAAAACGTACAAAACAAGAGATTGGAGACATCAAGATTTTGGTCGAATTTTTTAAGAATTTTCAAATTTTCAGATGGGAGGTTCCAGATAAAGTCAAAAACTACATACTCAGATCTTCACCAAACTTTGCAGGGATACATTGGATGTCAAGACACGTGGAAAAAACGTACAAAACAAGAGATAGGAGACATCAAGATTTTGGACGAATTTTTTAACAATTTTCAAATTTTCAGAAAGGATGTTCCAGATAAGGTCAAAAACGACATACTCAGATCTTCACCAAACTTTGCAGGGATACATTGGATATCAAGACACGTGGAAAAAACGTACAAAACAAGAGATTGGAGACATCAAGATTTTAGACGAATTTTTTAAGAATTTTCAAATTTTCAGATAGGAGGTTCCAGATAAGGTCAAAAACTACATACTCAGATCTTCACCAAACTTTGCATGGATACATTATGTGTCAAGACACGTGGAAAAAACGTACAAAACAAGAGATTGGAGACATCAAGATTTTGGTCGAATTTTTTAAGAATTTTAAAATTTTCAGATGGGAGGTTCCAGATAAGGTCAAAAACTACATACTCAGATCTTCACCAAACTTTGCAGGGATACATTGGATGTCAAGACACGTGGAAAAAACGTACAAAACAAGAGATAGGAGACATCAAGATTTTGGACGAATTTTTTAACAATTTTCAAATTTTCAGAAAGGATGTTCCAGATAAGGTCAAAAACGACATACTCAGATCTTCACCAAACTTTGCAGGGATACATTGGATATCAAGACACGTGGAAAAAACGTACAAAACAAGAGATTGGAGACATCAAGATTTTGGACGAATTTTTTAAGAATTTTCAAATTTTCAGATAGGAGGTTCCAGATGAGGTCAAAAACTACATACTCAGATCTTCACCAAACTTTGCAGGAATACTTTGCATGTCAAGACACGTGGAAAAAACGTACAAAACAAGAGATTGGAGACATCAAGATTTTGGACGAATTTTTTAAGAATTTTCAAATTTTCAGATAGGAGGTTCCATATAAGGTCAAAAACTACATACTCAGATCTTCACCAAACTTTGCAGGGATACATTGGATGTCAAGACACGTGGAAAAAACGTACAAAACAAGAGATTGGAGACATCAAGATTTTGGACGATTTTTTTAAAAATTTTCAAATTTTCAGAAATGCGGTTCCAGATAAGGTCAAAAACTACATACTCAGATCTTCACCAAACTTTGCAGGGATACATTGGATGTCAAGACACGTGGAAAAAACGTACAAAACAAGAGATTCGGGTCAACAAGATTTTGGACGGATTTTTTAGGAATTTTCAAATTTTCAGATGGGAGGTTCCAGATAAGGTCAAAAACTACATACTCAGATCTTCACCAAACTCTGCAGGGATACATTGTATGTCAAGACACGTGGAAAAAACATACAAAACATAGGATTGGGGACATCAAGATTTTGTTAAATTCTTTTAAGAATTTTCAAATTTTCAGATAGGAGGTTCCATATAAGGTCAAAAACTACATACTCAGATCTTCACCAAACATTGCAGGGATACATTGGATGTCAAGACACGTGGAAAGAACGTACAAAACAAGAGATTGGAGACATCAAGATTTTGGACGAATTTTTTAAGAATTTTCAAATTTTCAGATAGGAGGTTCCAGATGAGGTCAAAAACTACATACTCAGATCTTCACCAAACTTTGCAGGAATACTTTGCATGTCAAGACACGTGGAAAAAACGTACAAAACAAGAGATCGGAGACATCAAGATTTTCGAAGAATTTTTTAAGAATTTTCAAATTTTCAGATGGGAGGTTCCAGATAAGGTCAAAAACGACATACTCAGATCTTCACCAAACTTTGCATGGATACATTGGATGTCAAGACACGTGGAAAAAACATACAAAACATAGGATTGGTGACATCAAGATTTTGGACGAATTTTTTAAGAATTTTCAAATTTTCAGATAGGAGGTTCCATATAAGGTCAAAAACTACATACTCAGATCTTCACCAAACTTTGCAGGGATACATTGGAGGTCGAGACACGTGGAAAAAAAGTACAAAACAAGAGATTGGGGTCATCAAGATTTTGGACGGATTTTTTAGGAATTTTCAAATTTTCAGATGGGAGGTTCCAGATAAGGTCAAAAACTACATACTCAGATCTTCACCAAACATTGCAGGGATACATTGGATGTCAAGACACGTGGAAAAAACGTACAAAACGAGAGATTGGAGACATCAAGATTTTGGACGAATTTTTTAAGAATTTTCAAATTTTCAGATAGGAGGTTCCAGATGAGGTCAAAAACTACATACTCAGATCTTCACCAAACTTTGCAGGAATACTTTGCATGTCAAGACACGTGGAAAAAACGTACAAAACAAGAGATCGGAGACATCAAGATTTTCGACGAATTTTTTAAGAATTTTCAAATTTTCAGATGGGAGGTTCCAGATAAGGTCAAAAACGACATACTCAGATCTTCACCAAACTTTGCAGGGATCCATTGGAGGTCGAGACACGTGGAAAAAACGTACAAAACAAGAGATTGGAGACATCAAGACTTTGGACGAATTTTTTAAGAATTTTCAAATTTTCAGATAGGAGGTTCCATATAAGGTCAAAAACTACATACTCAGATCTTCACCAAACTTTGCAGGGATACATTGGATGTCAAGACACGTGGAAAAAACGTACAAAACAAGAGATTGGAGACATCAAGATTTTCGACGAATTTTTTAAGAATTTTCAAATTTTCAGAAAGGATGTTCCAGATAAGGTCAAAAACGACATACTCAGATCTTCACCAAACTTTGCAGGGATCCATTGGAGGTCGAGACACGTGGAAAAAACGTACAAAACAAGAGATTGGAGACATCAAGATTTTGGACGAATTTTTGAAGAATTTTCAAATTTTCAGATAGGAGGTTCCAGATAAGGTCTAAAACTACATACTCAGATCTCCACCAAACATTGCAGGAATACATTGGATGTCAAGACACGTGGAAAAAACGTACAAAACAAGAGATTGGAGACATCAAGATTTTCGACGAATTTTTGAAGAATTTTCAAATTTTCAGATAGGAGGTTCCAGATAAGGTCAAAAACTACATACTCAGATCTTCACCAAACGTTGCAGGGATACTTTGCATGTCAAGACACGTGGAAAAAAACGTACAAAACAAAAGATTGGAGACATCAAGATTTTCGACGAATTTTTTAAGAATTTTCAAATTTTCAGATGGGAGGTTCCAGATAAGGTCAAAAACGACATACTCAGATCTTCACCAAACTTTGCATGGATACATTGGATGTCAAGACACGTGGAAAAAACGTACAAAACAAGAGATTGGAGACATCAAGATTTTGGACGAATTTTTTAAGAATTCTCAAATTTTCAGAAAGGAGGTTCCATATAAGGTCAAAAACTACATACTCAGATCTTCACCAAACTTTGCAGGGATACTTTGGATGTCAAGACACGTGGAAAAAACGTACAAAACAAGAGATTGGGGTCATCAAGATTTTGGACGAATTTTTTAAGAATTTTCAAATTTTCAGATGGGAGGTTCAATATAAGGTCAAAAACTACATACTCAGATCTTCACCAAACTTTGCATGGATACATTGGATGTCAAGACACGTGGAAAAAACATACAAAACATAGGATTCGGAACATCAAGATTTTGGTCGAATTTTTTAAGAATTTTCAAATTTTCAGATAGGAGGTTCCATATAAGGTCAAAAACTACATACTCAGATCTTCACCAAACATTGCAGGAATACATTGGATGTCAAGACACGTGGAAAAACGTACAAAACAAGAGATTGGAGTCATCAAGATTTTGCACGGATTTTTTAGGAATTTTCAAATTTTCAGATGGGAGGTTCCAGATAAGGTCAAAAACTACATACTCAGATCTTCACCAAACTTTGCAGGGATACATTGGATGTCAAGACACGTGGAAAAAACGTACAAAACAAGAGATTGGAGACATCAAGATTTTGGACGAATTTTTTAAGAATTTTCAAATTTTCAGATAGGAGGTTCCATATAAGGTCAAAAACTACATACTCAGATCTTCACCAAACTTTGCATGGATACATTATGTGTCAAGACACGTGGAAAAAACGTACAAAACAAAAGATTGGAGACATCAAGATTTTGGTCGAATTTTTTAAGAATTTTCAAATTTTCAGATGGGAGGTTCCAGATAAGGTCAAAAACTACATACTCAGATCTTCACCAAACTTTGCAGGGATACATTGGATGTCAAGACACGTGGAAAAAACGTACAAAACAAGAGATTGGAGACATCAAGATTTTGGACGAATTTTTTAAGAATTTTTAAATTTTCAGATAGGAGGTTCCATATAAGGTCAAAAACTACATACTCAGATCTTCACCAAACTTTGCATGGATACATTATGTGTCAAGACACGTGGAAAAAACGTACAAAACAAGAGATTGGAGACATCAAGATATTGGTCGAATTTTTTAAGAATTTTCAAATTTTCAGATGGGAGGTTCCAGATAAGGTCAAAAACTACATACTCAGATCTTCACCAAACTTTGCAGGGATACATTGGATGTCAAGACACGTGGAAAAAACGTACAAAACAAGAGATAGGAGACATCAAGATTTTGGACGAATTTTTTAACAATTTTCAAATTTTCAGAAAGGATGTTCCAGATAAGGTCAAAAACAACATACTCAGATCTTCACCAAACTTTGCAGGGATACATTGGATATCAAGACACGTGGAAAAAACGTACAAAACAAGAGATTGGAGACATCAAGATTTTGGACGAATTTTTTAAGAATTTTCAAATTTTCAGATAGGAGGTTCCATATAAGGTCAAAAACTACATACTCAGATCTTCACCAAACTTTGCAGGGATACATTGGATGTCAAGACACGTGGAAAAAACGTACAAAACAAGAGATTGGAGACATCAAGATTATGGACGAATTTTTTGAGAATTTTCAAATTTTCAGAAAGGAGGTTCCATATAAGGTCAAAAACTACATACTCAGATCTTCACCAAACTTTTCAGGGATACATTGGATGTCAAGACACGTGGAAAAAACGTACAAAACAAGAGATTGGAGACATCAAGATTTTCGACGAATTTTTTAAGAATTTTCAAATTTTCAGAAAGGATGTTCCAGATAAGGTCAAAAACGACATACTCAGATCTTCACCAAACTTTGCAGGGATACATTGGAGGTCGAGACACGTGGAAAAAACGTACAAAACAAGAGATTGGAGACATCAAGATTTTGGACGAATTTTTGAAGAATTTTCAAATTTTCTGATAGGAGGTCCCAGATAAGGTCAAAAACTACATACTCAGATCTCCACCAAACATTGCAGGGATACATTGGATGTCAAGACACGTGGAAAAAACGTACAAAACAAGAGATTGGAGACATCAAGATTTTCGACGAATTTTTGAAGAATTTTCAAATTTTCAGATAGGAGGTTCCAGATAAGGTCAAAAACTACATACTCAGATCTTCACCAAACGTTGCAGGGATACTTTGCATGTCAAGACACGTGGAAAAAACGTACAAAACAAGAGATTGGAGACATCAAGATTTTCGACGAATTTTTTAAGAATTTTCAAATTTTCAGATGGGAGGTTCCAGATAAGGTCAAAAACTACATACTCAGATCTTCACCAAACTTTGCATGGATACATTATGTGTCAAGACACGTGGAAAAAACGTACAAAACAAAAGATTGGAGACATCAAGATTTTGGTCGAATTTTTTAAGAATTTTCAAATTTTCAGATGGGAGGTTCCAGATAAGGTCAAAAACTACATACTCAGATCTTCACCAAACTTTGCATGGATACATTATGTGTCAAGACACGTGGAAAAAACGTACAAAACAAAAGATTGGAGACATCAAGATTTTGGTCGAATTTTTTAAGAATTTTCAAATTTTCAGATGGGAGGTTCCAGATAAGGTCAAAAACTACATACTCAGATCTTCACCAAACTTTGCAGGGATACATTGGATGTCAAGACACGTGGAAAAAACGTACAAAACAAGAGATTTTAGACATCAAGATTTTCGACGAATTTTTGAAGAATTTTCAAATTTTCAGATAGGAGGTTCCAGATAAGGTCAAAAACTACATACTCAGATCTTCACCAAACGTTGCAGGGATACTTTGCATGTCAAGACACGTGGAAAAAACGTACAAAACAAGAGATTGGAGACATCAAGATTTTGGACGAATTTTTTAAGAATTTTCAAATTTTCAGAAAGGATGTTCCAGATAAGGTCAAAAACGACATACTCAGATCTTCACCAAACTTTGCAGGGATACATTGGATGTCAAGACACGTGGAAAAAACGTACAAAACATGAGATTGGAGACATCAAATTTTGGACGAATTTTTTAAGAATTTTCAAATTTTCAGAAAGGATGTTCCAGATAAGGTCAAAAACGACATACTCAGATCTTCACCAAACTTTGCAGGGATACATTGGAGGTCAAGACACGTGGAAAAAACGTACAAAACAAGAGATTGGAGACATCAAGATTTTCGACGAATTTTTGAAGAATTTTCAAATTTTCAGATAGGAGGTTCCAGATAAGGTCAAAAACTACATACTCAGATCTTCACCAAACGTTGCAGGGATACTTTGCATGTCAAGACACGTGGAAAAAACGTACAAAACAAGAGATTGGAGACATCAAGATTTTCGACGAATTTTTTAAGAATTTTCAAATTTTCAGATGGGAGGTTCCAGATAAGGTCAAAAACGACATACTCAGATCTTCACCAAACTTTGCATGGATACATTGTATGTCAATACACGTGGAAAAAACGTACAAAACAAGAGATTGGAGACATCAAGATTTTGGACGAATTTTTTAAGAATTCTCAAATTTTCAGAAAGGAGGTTCCATATAAGGTCAAAAACTACAAACTCAGATCTTCACCAAACTTTGCAGGGATACATTGGATGTCAAGACACGTGGAAAAAACGTACAAAACAAGAGATTGGGGTCATCAAGATTTTGGACGAATTTTTTAAGAATTTTCAAATTTTCAGAAAGGATGTTCCATATAAGGTCAAAAACTACATACTCAGATCTTCACCAAACTTTGCAGGGATACATTGAATGTCAAGACACGTGGAAAAAACGTACAAAACAAGAGATTGGGGTCATCAAGATTTTGGACGGATTTTTTAGGAATTTTCAAATTTTCAGATGGGAGGTTCCAGATAAGGTCAAAAACTACATACTCAGATCTTCACCAAACTTTGCAGGGATACATTGGATGTCAAGACACGTGGAAAAAACGTACAAAACAAGAGATTGGAGACATGAAGATTTTGGACGAATTTTTTAAGAATTTTTAAATTTTCAGATAGGAGGTTCCATATAAGGTCAAAAACTACATACTCAGATCTTCACCAAACTTTGCATGGATACATTATGTGTCAAGACACGTGGAAAATACGTACAAAACAAGAGATTGGAGACATCAAGATATTGGTCGAATTTTTTAAGAATTTTCAAATTTTCAGATGGGAGGTTCCAGATAAGGTCAAAAACTACATACTCAGATCTTCACCAAACTTTGCAGGGATACATTGGATGTCAAGACACGTGGAAAAAACGTACAAAACAAGAGATAGGAGACATCAAGATTTTGGACGAATTTTTTAACAATTTTCAAATTTTCAGAAAGGATGTTCCAGATAAGGTCAAAAACGACATACTCAGATCTTCACCAAACTTTGCAGGGATACATTGGATATCAAGACACGTGGAAAAAACGTACAAAACAAGAGATTGGAGACATCAAGATTTTGGACGAATTTTTTAAGAATTTTCAAATTTTCAGATAGGAGGTTCCAGATAAGATCAAAAACTACATACTCAGATCTTCACCAAACTTTGCAGGGATACATTGGATGTCAAGACACGTGGAAAAAACGTACAAAACAAGAGATTGGGGTCATCAAGATTTTGGACGGATTTTTTAGGAATTTTCAAATTTTCAGATGGGAGGTTCCAGATAAGGTCAAAAACTACATACTCAGATCTTCACCAAACATTGCAGGGATACATTGGATGTCAAGACACGTGGAAAAAACGTACAAAACAAGAGATTGGAGACATCAAGATTTTGGACGAATTTTTTAAGAATTTTCAAATTTTCAGATAGGAGGTTCCAGATGAGGTCAAAAACTACATACTCAGATCTTCACCAAACTTTGCAGGAATACTTTGCATGTCAAGACACGTGGAAAAAACGTACAAAACAAGAGATCGGAGACATCAAGATTTTCGACGAATTTTTTAAGAATTTTCAAATTTTCAGATGGGAGGTTCCAGATAAGGTCAAAAACGACATACTCAGATCTTCACCAAACTTTGCAGGGATCCATTGGAGGTCGAGACACGTGGAAAAAACGTACAAAACAAGAGATTGGAGACATCAAGATTTTGGACGAATTTTTTAAGAATTTTCAAATTTTCAGATAGGAGGTTCCATATAAGGTCAAAAACTACATACTCAGATCTTCACCAAACTTTGCAGGGATACATTGGATGTCAAGACACGTGCAAAAAACGTACAAAACAAGAGATTGGAGACATCAAGATTTTCGACGAATTTTTTAAGAATTTTCAAATTTTCAGAAAGGATGTTCCAGATAAGGTCAAAAACGACATACTCAGATCTTCACCCAACTTTGCAGGGATCCATTGGAGGTCGAGACACGTGGAAAAAACGTACAAAACAAGAGATTGGAGACATCAAGATTTTGGACGAATTTTTGAAGAATTTTCAAATTTTCAGATAGGAGGTTCCAGATAAGGTCTAAAACTACATACTCAGATCTCCACCAAACATTGCAGGAATACATTGGATGTCAAGACACGTGGAAAAAACGTACAAAACAAGAGATTGGAGACATCAAGATTTTCGACGAATTTTCGAATAATTTTCAAATTTTCAGATAGGAGGTTCCAGATAAGGTCAAAAACTACATACTCAGATCTTCACCAAACGTTGCAGGGATACTTTGCATGTCAAGACACGTGGAAAAAACGTACAAAACAAAAGATTGGAGACATCAAGATTTTCGACGAATTTTTTAAGAATTTTCAAATTTTCAGATGGGAGGTTCCAGATAAAGTCAAAAACTACATACTCAGATCTTCACCAAACTTTGCAGGGATACATTGGATGTCAAGACACGTGGAAAAAACGTACAAAACAAGAGATTGGAGACATCAAGATTTTGGACGAATTTTTTAAGAATTTTTAAATTTTCAGATAGGAGGTTCCATATAAGGTCAAAAACTACATACTCAGATCTTCACCAAACTTTGCATGGATACATTATGTGTCAAGACACGTGGAAAAAACGTACAAAACAAGAGATTGGAGACATCAAGATATTGGTCGAATTTTTTAAGAATTTTCAAATTTTCAGATGGGAGGTTCCAGATAAGGTCAAAAACTACATACTCAGATCTTCACCAAACTTTGCAGGGATACATTGGATGTCAAGACACGTGGAAAAAACGTACAAAACAAGAGATAGGAGACATCAAGATTTTGGACGAATTTTTTAACAATTTTCAAATTTTCAGAAAGGATGTTCCAGATAAGGTCAAAAACAACATACTCAGATCTTCACCAAACTTTGCAGGGATACAATGGATATCAAGACACGTGGAAAAAACGTACAAAACAAGAGATTGGAGACATCAAGATTTTGGACGAATTTTTTAAGAATTTTTAAATTTTCAGATAGGAGGTTCCATATAAGGTCAAAAACTACATACTCAGATCTTCACCAAACTTTGCATGGATACATTATGTGTCAAGACACGTGGAAAAAACGTACAAAACAAGAGATTGGAGACATCAAGATATTGGTCGAATTTTTTAAGAATTTTCAAATTTTCAGATGGGAGGTTCCAGATAAGGTCAAAAACTACATACTCAGATCTTCACCAAACTTTGCAGGGATACATTGGATGTCAAGACACGTGGAAAAAACGTACAAAACAAGAGATAGGAGACATCAAGATTTTGGACGAATTTTTTAACAATTTTCAAATTTTCAGAAAGGATGTTCCAGATAAGGTCAAAAACAACATACTCAGATCTTCACCAAACTTTGCAGGGATACATTGGATATCAAGACACGTGGAAAAAACGTACAAAACAAGAGATTGGAGACATCAAGATTTTGGACGAATTTTTTAAGAATTTTCAAATTTTCAGATAGGAGGTTCCATATAAGGTCAAAAACTACATACTCAGATCTTCACCAAACTTTGCAGGGATACATTGGATGTCAAGACACGTGGAAAAAACGTACAAAACAAGAGATTGGAGACATCAAGATTATGGACGAATTTTTTGAGAATTTTCAAATTTTCAGAAAGGAGGTTCCATATAAGGTCAAAAACTACATACTCAGATCTTCACCAAACTTTTCAGGGATACATTGGATGTCAAGACACGTGGAAAAAACGTACAAAACAAGAGATTGGAGACATCAAGATTTTCGACGAATTTTTTAAGAATTTTCAAATTTTCAGAAAGGATGTTCCAGATAAGGTCAAAAACGACATACTCAGATCTTCACCAAACTTTGCAGGGATACATTGGAGGTCGAGACACGTGGAAAAAACGTACAAAACAAGAGATTGGAGACATCAAGATTTTGGACGAATTTTTGAAGAATTTTCAAATTTTCTGATAGGAGGTCCCAGATAAGGTCAAAAACTACATACTCAGATCTCCACCAAACATTGCAGGGATACATTGGATGTCAAGACACGTGGAAAAAACGTACAAAACAAGAGATTGGAGACATCAAGATTTTCGACGAATTTTTGAAGAATTTTCAAATTTTCAGATAGGAGGTTCCAGATAAGGTCAAAAACTACATACTCAGATCTTCACCAAACGTTGCAGGGATACTTTGCATGTCAAGACACGTGGAAAAAACGTACAAAACAAGAGATTGGAGACATCAAGATTTTCGACGAATTTTTTAAGAATTTTCAAATTTTCAGATGGGAGGTTCCAGATAAGGTCAAAAACGACATACTCAGATCTTCACCAAACTTTGCATGGATACATTGGATGTCAAGACACGTGGAAAAAACGTACAAAACAAGAGATTGGGGTCATCAAGATTTTGCACGGATTTTTTAGGAATTTTCAAATTTTCAGATGGGAGGTTCCAGATAAGGTCAAAAACTACATACTCAGATCTTCACCAAACTTTGCAGGGATACATTGGATGTCAAGACACGTGGAAAAAACGTACAAAACAAGAGATTGGAGACATCAAGATTTTGGACGAATTTTTTAAGAATTTTCAAATTTTCAGATAGGAGGTTCCATATAAGGTCAAAAACTACATACTCAGATCTTCACCAAACTTTGCATGGATACATTATGTGTCAAGACACGTGGAAAAAACGTACAAAACAAAAGATTGGAGACATCAAGATTTTGGTCGAATTTTTTAAGAATTTTCAAATTTTCAGATGGGAGGTTCCAGATAAGGTCAAAAACTACATACTCAGATCTTCACCAAACTTTGCAGGGATACATTGGATGTCAAGACACGTGGAAAAAACGTACAAAACAAGAGATTGGAGACATCAAGATTTTCGACGAATTTTTGAAGAATTTTCAAATTTTCAGATAGGAGGTTCCAGATAAGGTCAAAAACTACATACTCAGATCTTCACCAAACGTTGCAGGGATACTTTGCATGTCAAGACACGTGGAAAAAACGTACAAAACAAGAGATTGGAGACATCAAGATTTTGGACGAATTTTTTAAGAATTTTCAAATTTTCAGAAAGGATGTTCCAGATAAGGTCAAAAACGACATACTCAGATCTTCACCAAACTTTGCAGGGATACATTGGATGTCAAGACACGTGGAAAAAACGTACAAAACATGAGATTGGAGACATCAAATTTTGGACGAATTTTTGAAGAATTTTCAAATTTTCAGATAGGAGGTTCCAGATAAGGTCAAAAACTACATACTCAGATCTTCACCAAACGTTGCAGGGATACTTTGCATGTCAAGACACGTGGAAAAAACGTACAAAACAAGAGATTGGAGACATCAAGATTTTCGACGAATTTTTTAAGAATTTTCAAATTTTCAGATGGGAGGTTCCAGATAAGGTCAAAAACGACATACTCAGATCTTCACCAAACTTTGCATGGATACATTGTATGTCAATACACGTGGAAAAAACGTACAAAACAAGAGATTGGAGACATCAAGATTTTGGACGAATTTTTTAAGAATTCTCAAATTTTCAGAAAGGAGGTTCCATATAAGGTCAAAAACTACAAACTCAGATCTTCACCAAACTTTGCAGGGATACATTGGATGTCAAGACACGTGGAAAAAACGTACAAAACAAGAGATTGGGGTCATCAAGATTTTGGACGAATTTTTTAAGAATTTTCAAATTTTCAGAAAGGATGTTCCATATAAGGTCAAAAACTACATACTCAGATCTTCACCAAACTTTGCAGGGATACATTGAATGTCAAGACACGTGGAAAAACGTACAAAACAAGAGATTGGGGTCATCAAGATTTTGGACGGATTTTTTAGGAATTTTCAAATTTTCAGATGGGAGGTTCCAGATAAGGTCAAAAACTACATACTCAGATCTTCACCAAACTTTGCAGGGATACATTCGATGTCAAGACACGTGGAAAAAACGTACAAAACAAGAGATTGGAGACATCAAGATTTTGGACGAATTTTTTAAGAATTTTTAAATTTTCAGATAGGAGGTTCCATATAAGGTCAAAAACTACATACTCAGATCTTCACCAAACTTTGCATGGATACATTATGTGTCAAGACACGTGGAAAATACGTACAAAACAAGAGATTGGAGACATCAAGATATTGGTCGAATTTTTTAAGAATTTTCAAATTTTCAGATGGGAGGTTCCAGATAAGGTCAAAAACTACATACTCAGATCTTCCCCAAACTTTGCAGGGATACATTGGATGTCAAGACACGTGGAAAAAACGTACAAAACAAGAGATAGGAGACATCAAGATTTTGGACGAATTTTTTAACAATTTTCAAATTTTCAGAAAGGATGTTCCAGATAAGGTCAAAAACGACATACTCAGATCTTCTCCAAACTTTGCAGGGATACATTGGATATCAAGACACGTGGAAAAAACGTACAAAACAAGAGATTGGAGACATCAAGATTTTGGACGAATTTTTTAAGAATTTTCAAATTTTCAGATAGGAGGTTCCAGATAAGATCAAAAACTACATACTCAGATCTTCACCAAACTTTGCAGGGATACATTGGATGTCAAGACACGTGGAAAAAACGTACAAAACAAGAGATTGGGGTCATCAAGATTTTGGACGGATTTTTTAGGAATTTTCAAATTTTCAGATGGGAGGTTCCAGATAAGGTCAAAAACTACATACTCAGATCTTCACCAAACATTGCAGGGATACATTGGATGTCAAGACACGTGGAAAAAACGTACAAACCAAGAGATTGGAGACATCAAGATTTTGGACGTATTTTTTAAGAATTTTCAAATTTTCAGATAGGAGGTTCCAGATGAGGTCAAAAACTACATACTCAGATCTTCACCAAACTTTGCAGGAATACTTTGCATGTCAAGACACGTGGAAAAACGTACAAAACAAGAGATCGGAGACATCAAGATTTTCGACGAATTTTTTAAGAATTTTCAAATTTTCAGATGGGAGGTTCCAGATAAGGTCAAAAACGACATACTCAGATCTTCACCAAACTTTGCAGGGATCCATTGGAGGTCGAGACACGTGGAAAAAACGTACAAAACAAGAGATTGGAGACATCAAGATTTTGGACGAATTTTTTAAGAATTTTCAAATTTTCAGATAGGAGGTTCCATATAAGGTCAAAAACTACATACTCAGATCTTCACCAAACTTTGCAGGGATACATTGGATGTCAAGACACGTGGAAAAAACGTACAAAACAAGAGATTGGAGACATCAAGATTTTCGACGAATTTTTTAAGAATTTTCAAATTTTCAGAAAGGATGTTCCAGATAAGGTCAAAAACGACATACTCAGATCTTCACCCAACTTTGCAGGGATCCATTGGAGGTCGAGACACGTGGAAAAAACGTACAAAACAAGAGATTGGAGACATCAAGATTTTGGACGAATTTTTGAAGAATTTTCAAATTTTCAGATAGGAGGTTCCAGATAAGGTCTAAAACTACATACTCAGATCTCCACCAAACATTGCAGGAATACATTGGATGTCAAGACACGTGGAAAAAACGTACAAAACAAGAGATTGGAGACATCAAGATTTTCGACGAATTTTTGAAGAATTTTCAAATTTTCAGATAGGAGGTTCCTGATAAGGTCAAAAACTACATACTCAGATCTTCACCAAACGTTGCAGGGATACTTTGCATGTCAAGACACGTGGAAAAAACGTACAAAACAAAAGATTGGAGACATCAAGATTTTCGACGAATTTTTTAAGAATTTTCAAATTTTCAGATGGGAGGTTCCAGATAAGGTCAAAAACGACATACTCAGATCTTCACCAAACTTTGCATGGATACATTGGATGTCAAGACACGTGGAAAAAACGTACAAAACAAGAGATTGGAGACATCAAGATTTTGGACGAATTTTTTAAGAATTCTCAAATTTTCAGAAAGGAGGTTCCAAATAAGGTCAAAAACTACAAACTCAGATCTTCACCAAACTTTGCAGGGATACATTGGATGTCAAGACACGTGGAAAAAACGTACAAAACAAGAGATTGGGGTCATCAAGATTTTGGACGAATTTTTTAAGAATTTTCAAATTTTCAGAAAGGATGTTCCATATAAGGTCAAAAACTACATACTCAGATCTTCACCAAACTTTGCAGGGATACATTGAATGTCAAGACACGTGGAAAAAACGTACAAAACAAGAGATTGGGGTCATCAAGATTTTGGACGGATTTTTTAGGAATTTTCAAATTTTCAGATGGAAGGTTCCAGATAAGGTCAAAAACTACATACTCAGATCTTCACCAAACTTTGCAGGGATACATTGGATGTCAAGACACGTGGAAAAAACGTACAAAACAAGAGATTGGAGACATCAAGATTTTGGACGAATTTTTTAAGAATTTTTAAATTTTCAGATAGGAGGTTCCATATAAGGTCAAAAACTACATACTCAGATCTTCACCAAACTTTGCATGGATACATTATGTGTCAAGACACGTGGAAAAAACGTACAAAACAAGAGATTGGAGACATCAAGATATTGGTCGAATTTTTTAAGAATTTTCAAATTTTCAGATGGGAGGTTCCAGATAAGGTCAAAAACTACATACTCAGATCTTCACCAAACTTTGCAGGGATACATTGGATGTCAAGACACGTGGAAAAAACGTACAAAACAAGAGATAGGAGACATCAAGATTTTGGACGAATTTTTTAACAATTTTCAAATTTTCAGAAAGGATGTTCCAGATAAGGTCAAAAACGACATACTCAGATCTTCACCAAACTTTGCAGGGATACATTGGATATCAAGACACGTGGAAAAAACGTACAAAACAAGAGATTGGAGACGTCAAGATTTTGGACGAATTTTTTAAGAATTTTCAAATTTTCAGATAGGAGGTTCCAGATAAGATCAAAAACTACATACTCAGATCTTCACCAAACTTTGCAGGGATACATTGGATGTCAAGACGCGTGGAAAAAACGTACAAAACAAGAGATTGGGGTCATCAAGATTTTGGACGGATTTTTTAGGAATTTTCAAATTTTCAGATGGGAGGTTCCAGATAAGGTCAAAAACTACATACTCAGATCTTCACCAAACATTGCAGGGATACATTGGATGTCAAGACACGTGGAAAAAACGTACAAAACAAGAGATTGGAGACATCAAGATTTTGGACGAATTTTTTAAGAATTTTCAAATTTTCAGATAGGAGGTTCCAGATGAGGTCAAAAACTACATACTCAGATCTTCACCAAACTTTGCAGGAATACTTTGCATGTCAAGACACGTGGAAAAAACGTACAAAACAAGAGATCGGAGACATCAAGATTTTCGACGAATTTTTTAAGAATTTTCAAATTTTCAGATGGGAGGTTCCAGATAAGGTCAAAAACGACATACTCAGATCTTCACCAAACTTTGCAGGGATCCATTGGAGGTCGAGACACGTGGAAAAAACGTACAAAACAAGAGATTGGAGACATCAAGATTTTGGACGAATTTTTTAAGAATTTTCAAATTTTCAGATAGGAGGTTCCATATAAGGTCAAAAACTACATACTCAGATCTTCACCAAACTTTGCAGGGATACATTGGATGTCAAGACACGTGGAAAAAACGTACAAAACAAGAGATTGGAGACATCAAGATTTTCGACGAATTTTTTAAGAATTTTCAAATTTTCAGAAAGGATGTTCCAGATAAGGTCAAAAACGACATACTCAGATCTTCACCAAACTTTGCAGGGATCCATTGGAGGTCGAGACACGTGGAAAAAACGTACAAAACAAGAGATTGGAGACATCAAGAGTTTGGACGAATTTTTGAAGAATTTTCAAATTTTCAGATAGGAGGTTCCAGATAAGGTCTAAAACTACATACTCAGATCTCCACCAAACATTGCAGGAATACATTGGATGTCAAGACACGTGGAAAAAACGTACAAAACAAGAGATTGGAGACATCAAGATTTTCGACGAATTTTTGAAGAATTTTCAAATTTTCAGATAGGAGGTTCCAGATAAGGTCAAAAACTACATACTCAGATCTTCACCAAACGTTGCAGGGATACTTTGCATGTCAAGACACGTGGAAAAAACGTACAAAACAAAAGATTGGAGACATCAAGATTTTCGACGAATTTTTTAAGAATTTTCAAATTTTCAGATGGGAGGTTCCAGATAAGGTCAAAAACGACATACTCAGATCTTCACCAAACTTTGCATGGATACATTGGATGTCAAGACACGTGGAAAAAACGTACAAAACAAGAGATTGGAGACATCAAGATTTTGGACGAATTTTTTAAGAATTCTCAAATTTTCAGAAAGGAGGTTCCATATAAGGTCAAAAACTACATACTCAGATCTTCACCAAACTTTGCAGGGATACTTTGGATGTTAAGACACGTGGAAAAAACGTACAAAACAAGAGATTGGGGTCATCAAGATTTTGGACGAATTTTTTAAGAATTTTCAAATTTTCAGATGGGAGGTTCAATATAAGGTCAAAAACTACATACTCAGATCTTCACCAAACTTTGCATGGATACATTGGATGTCAAGACACGTGGAAAAAACATACAAAACATAGGATTCGGAACATCAAGATTTTGGTCGAATTTTTTAAGAATTTTCAAATTTTCAGATAGGAGGTTCCATATAAGGTCAAAAACTACATACTCAGATCTTCACCAAACATTGCAGGAATACATTGGATGTCAAGACACGTGGAAAAAACGTACAAAACAAGAGATTGGGGTCATCAAGATTTTGCACGGATTTTTTAGGAATTTTCAAATTTTCAGATGGGAGGTTCCAGATAAGGTCAAAAACTACATACTCAGATCTTCACCAAACTTTGCAGGGATACATTGGATGTCAAGACACGTGGAAAAAACGTACAAAACAAGAGATTGGAGACATCAAGATTTTGGACGAATTTTTTAAGAATTTTCAAATTTTCAGATAGGAGGTTCCATATAAGGTCAAAAACTACATACTCAGATCTTCACCAAACTTTGCATGGATACATTATGTGTCAAGACACGTGGAAAAAACGTACAAAACAAAAGATTGGAGACATCAAGATTTTGGTCGAATTTTTTAAGAATTTTCAAATTTTCAGATGGGAGGTTCCAGATAAGGTCAAAAACTACATACTCAGATCTTCACCAAACTTTGCAGGGATACATTGGATGTCAAGACACGTGGAAAAAACGTACAAAAAAGAGATTGGAGACATCAAGATTTTGGACGAATTTTTTAACAATTTTCAAATTTTCAGAAAGGATGTTCCAGATAAGGTCAAAAACGACATACTCAGATCTTCACCAAACTTTGCAGGGATACATTGGATATCAAGACACGTGGAAAAAACGTACAAAACAAGAGATTGGAGACATCAAGATTTTGGACGAATTTTTTAAGAATTTTCAAATTTTCAGATAGGAGGTTCCATATAAGGTCAAAAACTACATACTCAGATCTTCACCAAACGTTGCAGGGATACATTGGATGTCAAGACACGTGGAAAAAACGTACAAAACAAGAGATTGGAGACATCAAGATTATGGACGAATTTTTTGAGAATTTTCAAATTTTCAGAAAGGAGGTTCCATATAAGGTCAAAAACTACATACTCAGATCTTCACCAAACTTTGCAGGGATACATTGGATGTCAAGACACGTGGAAAAAACGTACAAAACAAGAGATTGGAGACATCAAGATTTTCGACGAATTTTTTAAGAATTTTCAAATTTTCAGAAAGGATGTTCCAGATAAGGTCAAAAACGACATACTCAGATCTTCACCAAACTTTGCAGGGATACATTGGAGGTCGAGACACGTGGAAAAAACGTACAAAACAAGAGATTGGAGACATCAAGATTTTGGACGAATTTTTGAAGAATTTTCAAATTTTCTGATAGGAGGTCCCAGATAAGGTCAAAAACTACATACTCAGATCTCCACCAAACATTGCAGGGATACATTGGATGTCAAGACACGTGGAAAAAACGTACAAAACAAGAGATTGGAGACATCAAGATTTTCGACGAATTTTTGAAGAATTTTCAAATTTTCAGATAGGAGGTTCCAGATAAGGTCAAAAACTACATACTCAGATCTTCACCAAACGTTGCAGGGATACTTTGCATGTCAAGACACGTGGAAAAAACGTACAAAACAAGAGATTGGAGACATCAAGATTTTCGACGAATTTTTTAAGAATTTTCAAATTTTCAGATGGGAGGTTCCAGATAAGGTCAAAAACGACATACTCAGATCTTCACCAAACTTTGCATGGATACATTGGATGTCAAGACACGTGGAAAAAACGTACAAAACAAGAGATTGGGGTCATCAAGATTTTGCACGGATTTTTTAGGAATTTTCAAATTTTCAGATGGGAGGTTCCAGATAAGGTCAAAAACTACATACTCAGATCTTCACCAAACTTTGCAGGGATACATTGGATGTCAAGACACGTGGAAAAAACGTACAAAACAAGAGATTGGAGACATCAAGATTTTGGACGAATTTTTTAAGAATTTTCAAATTTTCAGATAGGAGGTTCCATATAATGTCAAAAACTACATACTCAGATCTTCACCAAACTTTGCATGGATACATTATGTGTCAAGACACGTGGAAAAAACGTACAAAACAAAAGATTGGAGACATCAAGATTTTGGTCGAATTTTTTAAGAATTTTCAAATTTTCAGATGGGAGGTTCCAGATAAGGTCAAAAACTACATACTCAGATCTTCACCAAACTTTGCAGGGATACATTGGATGTCAAGACACGTGGAAAAAACGTACAAAAAAGAGATTGGAGACATCAAGATTTTGGACGAATTTTTTAACAATTTTCAAATTTTCAGAAAGGATGTTCCAGATAAGGTCAAAAACGACATACTCAGATCTTCACCAAACTTTGCAGGGATACATTGGATATCAAGACACGTGGAAAAAACGTACAAAACAAGAGATTGGAGACATCAAGATTTTGGACGAATTTTTTAAGAATTTTCAAATTTTCAGATAGGAGGTTCCAGATAAGGTCAAAAACGACATACTCAGATCTTCACCAAACTTTATGAAGCGCAAGTTCAAATTGGGTTTCGAGATCTTAAGAAATGCCCCTGGAAATTTGAAACTCAAATAAGATTCAAATTTTATTAAACTGACATCGAGGAACTGAAAATCAGATTCTCGATATCTGTTGCAATAGGACCAAAATTTTACAGAAAACCCTAGAACTGCAATCGGTAGCACTAGTAGCGATGTCAATTGGACTACAGTGAAACGAAGTTAACAATACCCATCCTTTTCAAACTGTCAATTTCCTCATATCTACTCCTCAACAGAATCGCCCCCCCCCTTTCTATACCACATTCCCCCAACGCCCCCAGGCTGCCATCATACAACCTGATTATGCCCTAACCTATAGTTACAGCTATCCTTTCCCACTAAACCTTTCCCCCCAAGCATGGAAACAACAACCCGTATTGACCAGAGCGAAACGTACACTCCCCAACTGAAAAGGAATATCAGCATTAAACACAGAAATATGTACACAATTTACACTATAAGAAAATCATAAGGTTTAAATCGCAAAATCACGAGTCGATAATAGATGTTTATTTAACAACAAGCATTTATAGCAATGTCAATTACAATTTTATAACGGACCCTGTTTATCCTTGAAGTAGGCCACGTACTACAATTGCGTGCCTGCAATTTCACAACTATCAGACAAGAAGTGATAAGTTTCAACGAATAATAATGACAAATCCATACTCAAGATTATAAGCAATAATGTCTTTCCTTTATGCAGGCAACACGAAAATAAGTAAATTTACAATATAAAGAATTATAATGCAATTCAGTATTTTATGAATTTGTACCTTTTCTCAAAAATTTGCCCTTAAGGATATATGCTTGCACATGTATATTTTTAGATTAACGGAGCATAATACAGTCCCCGTTTAACATACTACTTAGAACATAAAAGGCCTTTCCCAGCAAGCTAGTTGCACTGCATACCGATACTGGTATATACGAAAATTGATACTCTTTTCTCCACCAATGTTTTTCTAAGTAAGCAAATGTATAACGTAATGACTATGATCCATACATGATGGAATATTGTTGCCTGAATTAATTCAAAGATGAATCAGATTCAAATTTGCACATTCAGTACCCTTTAGCCATCATTCGAGTTCCTTTACAACATTTTAACCAAGATGGCTACGCGACGCGCAAATTTTCCCGCCCAGTCTAACGGAAGCACAACTCGCGCATAATGGCCATTATCGAACACACGAATGCTAGCATATGAATATAGTAGATAAATTATTGAATATTTCGTGTTCCTGGTACACTCACCTGATTACTGCGCAGGTATTCAAAGATATGTGTACTTACACGTCACCAGTCCTCCGGCCGGATATGTCACCACAGAATTCAACTTATAATATCCTTTTCCACACTCACTTTTATTTCGAAACTTATTGAGATTCGTAAATCGCAACCTTTTGGGAACATGTCCAACCATATGGATTCACTTATAGTTTTCATTCAGCGCGATTTCCAATGATTCTTTTTCCGCCCGTTGCGTTTCAACCACCATCCACATGTCTCCTCCAGGACCGAGTCCTTGATCCGTTCCTCCAATCACCAGTTCTTGCATCCGATTCCATTCGTCCAAGCCCCTTCGTTTTTTACTAGGCCAACGGGTTCCACGATCCGTTCTTTGGAATCAGTTCCTGTTGAACGGTACCTATATTCCGGCTTCATGGATCTTTCTTCTTTATGCAAGTTCGTAATAATCAATACAAAATAAGTCTGCATTCCAACTTGGTGATATGTTATTAGTAAACAATATCGCTCTTTGTATTAAGATCTCAATCATAATTAAATTAATAAACAAAACATTAATTTGACGAATTTAAATTCAGGGTGCACTGAGGACATCTATTGAGAGTCCTTTGAATCAAATATCAGCTCTGTCGGCTGATCTGTATCCTACTGCCATCTATGGGCAATTACAGTACCCAATAGACTTCTATGTTATCAACCAGGTTAAACCACATACATCAACTTGTGAGGAACGCTTATGACACCTACCGTCATAACTGGCGCCCAACTAAAGGCCGAACCCCGTACAAACAATTCCATCTTTTAAACAATTTACAAATAAACGTTACACTCCAACATACATAAATATAGCATAAGACATATACTCTCTTGATACACGTAAGTCCCAAAGAATTATTTACACTATTAACAATGTATTGGTATTTACAGCGTGATTACTGAATGAATTCCTCAGAAAGTGAATGTCCATTTCGCTCTGGCCACCACATGGTTGCATGTAACATCAGGTCATAAATGAGTCAATGACCACCCCAGCTGCGCGTTGTCTCGCCGCAAAACCTTGCCCACTTGGCTCCAAAGCCCGCCGCAAGCAAGATTCCACTTATACTTTACGACCACAGAATCCCGGATGTTTGGCTCATTAAATCACTTCCCTGATCAAGTCAGTACAGCAAGTCTGAACAGAGGCAAACTAGGAGCCAAAATGACCCAACTAACCATATTTGTAAGGCTGAGGAAAACAACAGAATTAAATCCCAAAACTGCAGTCCGCCGCGAAACCACACCAACTTGGCTATCATGCCCGCCGCAGGTTTGATATCACTTGACCTACAAAAGATTTATCCTGCCAAATTTCAAAGACTTTCGTGAACATTCTTAACCCCTGCCCTGGCATTTGGTTGCTCACAGGAATCGATGAGTATCGGCAACAACTCGTTCACCCCGTCCAAATTCAACTCCTGCACCCTTTTGACCCAAAACAACCATTTGTCGCGTGAACATAACCACAATTTGCAGTTTTCGATTGACTGATTATTTAATCTTTCTCCTGATAAACAATCAACTAACGACAACGTCGAATTCCCGTTGTTCTCAACGCACAGATATGGTCCTACAAACAGTTGACAGTACTTTTTTATTATTTTATCTTTCAGACCACCTGGGTTTTGGTTTTTAATGAAGACCAAATTACCCACTTCGACGGCAGGATTAGCCATCTTTTCGGCATTGAGCATTTTTAATCTTTGTTGCCTTTTACTAAAACTGTTGAGATTTGACATCACCAGCTTGCCATCCCACGTGACGTTATTTTCCCCGTCCCTAAGCGGAATATCCGTCAGTCTTCTTGACATATTTAACCTAAGCTCGGAGGGAGAGTATCCCGTCTGAGTCGCAATAGAACCATTTAAGAGGTATAACGCCTCTGCTATGTGTTCCGGCCATTTGTTATGATTAGAACAACACAGCACCCTCATCAATCGATTTAACTCTGAGTGATAGCGCTCGACCAGGTTTGAGCTAGGATGGTATACCGGAGTATACACCAGTTGAATACCCCATGTTTTCATAGCCTCTTCAAAAATTTTTGACTTGAATTGCGGTCCGTTATCAGAAACTATCTGTTTCGGGACACCTAAGTGCACAAAATAAATCTGAGTTAACTTATTTACTATCGTCTTGGCATTACTATTAACAATGGGATAGGCAACCATATACCTGGATGCAGCATCTAAAACCGTAAATAGGAACCTTTCCCGCTTCGGACCCAACGTGAACGGACCTTGGAGGTCAATGAACAGTAACTGCCCAGGTTTGTTCATGACGTGAGATTTTGCGACGAATTTTGCCGGATGTTTATTTGGTTTGGTGCGCTGACAGAGCTCGCAATTTTTTACGTAAGACTTTACATCCGTCTGCATCCTTTTCCAATAAAATACTTGGTAAATTTGAGATAAAGTTTTCGCGACACCAAAATGTCCCATATCATCATGACATGCCCTTAACACTTTTCCAATTAACTTGTCAGGAATACAGATTCTACAGCGAGAATCTGTATGGAAATCTTTAATATACAATACATCGTTATACAAACTATACGTTTGGTTCCAAGTTCTAGATCGAGGATTGACATTCAGCATCGTGCCCCTTAAATGATCTATGATTTGTTTCAAATTAGTATCCTGACTCTGAAACAAGATCAATTCTTCCCTAGTGACAATTTCCTTAACCAAGGGTGAGACAGCTGAAATATTAACTAAAAATTGTTCATTCAATACATCGGGAAAATTCCTGCTCAGTGTATCAGCCAAAACATTGTCAGCTCCTTTACAATACTGTACCACAAAAGAATATTGTTGCATTTGGATGAACCATCTAGTAAGTCGAGCATTCCAAGAATGGGCCGACTCTAGCCACGTAAGCGATTTGTGGTCAGACACGACTACAAACCGTCTACCTTTGAGAAAGGTGGAAAATTTCCCTATAGTAAACAGGATAGCTAAAACCTCAATTTCAGTCGAGGTGTAAGACTTTTCATATGATCTGAGCAGTCTACTAACAAATCCTAAAGGTTTCATGTTTCCCTCTATGATTTGAAAACAATAACCCCCTATTCCCACAAGAGATGCATCCGTTTGAATATAAAACGTTGCTTCAAAATTCGGAAAATTCAGTGTCACCTCTTGGACTACCAGGGACTTTAGTCGCTTAAACGCTTCATCTGCTTCCTTGGACCAACGCCATTTGGTCTTCAATTTCAACAATTCATATAAAGGATTCGCAATGATGGCATAATTGTGTATATATTTAGCCAACCAATTGAAACTGCCTAGAATTTTTTGTAGTTGTTTCAAATTTTCTGGTTTACGTAAGTTGACTATTGAGTCCACGTAAGCTGGATCTTTGGTGATACCCTGCGTGGAGACGATATGTCCCAGAAATTTAAACTCTTTAACCGCGAATTTGCATTTTTCCAACTTCAATGTGAAACCTGCACAGCTTAGCCTTTCCAACACCAAAGCTACGTGCTTTAGATGTGACTCGAAGTCCCTAGACTTGATTATTATATCATCCACATATACAACCACAAAATCCAAGAACGAACCGAGCACTCTGTTCATCACGTCAACAAATACCGCTGTGCCGTTCACCGAGCCAAACACCACCCGCCTGAATTGATACAAAATACCCTCAAATGCAAAAGCAGTGTACCTGCGACTGTCCTCATGCAAAGGTACCTGCCAATAGGCATTTCCCAAATCAAGTGAAGTAAAAAATTTACAGTCTAAAAAAGAAGTCAATAGATCATCAATTTTCATTGGGGTCAGTTGCATGGGTTTAACATGCTGGTTGACTTTCTTTAGATCGACGCACAGGCGAATTTCCCCATTAGATTTCGGGACAACTAACAACGGCGAACGGTATTCTGAGTCTGATAGTTCTATCACCCCCCATTCCAACATTCGATTTAATTGTTCCCTCACCTTGTCTCTGTATGCATAGGGAATAGGGTAGTTCTTTGCAACGATCGGGACCTTTGTGTCAAGTTCCATGCGATGGACATATTCTTTACACAACCCTGGCTTATCCGAAAAGGTCTGTTCAAACGAGGTTAGCATCCCCAAAAACCTTGCATTTAAATTCCCATCTAGATTTAGAAAACCTTTTAATTTGTCTATCCAATCTAAGGGTTGATTTTCTAATCCGGGTGAATTCAAAGATACGTTGGATATTGGCACCTCCGATTCCAGAGTGTCGACTTCTTTAAGAGGAGTAAACTTTAAAAGAGCCCTACCATTGGGTGTTCTATAGAAAAAGGCCTCCTCGTCAAAATTGAGTTCCCCGTGAATCCCATATATGACATCTAATCCTAATAACACAGGAATATTTAAATTTTTCACTACGATAAAACGCACATAGTAATCATAGCCCCCCAAATTGATCATTACCTTCGCAATTCCCTCTACTGATTTTGCTTTTGAGCCGGAATAATCAATCAATTTTATGCCGGAAGCAGGTTCCAACCTTGGCCTAGAGATTAATGATGAGATGGATTTCCAGACGCTCATTCCCAATAGGCTCGCCTCAGCGCCACTGTCGCAGAGGGCAACAAATGGTTTACCTAAAATAGCAATTTGAATCAAAGCAGAAGCGCACCGTTTAGAATCAATATTTACAGGTACAAATAAATTCTTCGAATTATCAAAATCAGTTCCTTCCCCGATATCATTAATATTTACATACATAATGACAGGATGTTCTACCTTACTCTCACCCCCCGCCCGTAGGTCAGAGCTTCCCTTCGGTTTTCCGAATTAGGTCGTTGCATGGACGGTTCATCAACCGCATGAATCTCGGCCTCAACCACAATCTGCGAATTTGGTTCAGTAGCCCTTGGCTGCGATTTTCCTAAGACTCCTTTTCCCCTAAGGAAATTGAGCACACACACCATACCTTCCCTATTCCAGTGTACACGATCCATTTTTCCCCGTGAAGGATTACCTAAGAAGTCTTCAAACAAATTTACTCGTATATCGCCCTGACTGCTGAAGAACAGCGAAGAGATGTCATGTACCTTGACATTTCTATCATTGTGAAGTGAAACTATGAACTCATTGATCCCTTTCCATTTCCTCCAAACATATGAATTTTCATTACGCATAATGCGTGCTAAGGGAGGTAAGGTCAACCAATTAATTTCTTTTGTTCTGTGCGATAACAGTTCCAACGTTTCTAACATGTTGCGCTTAACAACTTCTTCAGATTGGAAGTTAAGGATGTCATTCGTGCCAATCATGAGAATTACCGAATCGGTCAACTTTGAACACGATCTTAATCTACTGTTCAGCTGCTCCGTGGTTTGCCCACTCACCGACAGTCCTATACCCCGATTACCTTGCTCATCAACATTGAGTTGACCGTTACAAAACTTTTGAGCAAGCCTAAGCAACATGCTATCGCCGATCAACTGTTTCCCTTCCAATAATGGTTCACAAGTATTCGACATCTTAGCTACATCCCTTTGACCTTGCCGTACTACTGAGGCGATCCCTTTACCAGGAGGATTATTCCCAAACGAGCTCACATCACCTCCTTCGATGCGAGTCGATCTCCGTTTCCCGACGAAGAATCCTCTACAAAATCTCTGTTTTTATGCCATCGCCGTTTGGTCTTAGGACTCGAACGAGTGCCCTTCCCACCATTCATAGAGGGAGTTGTCAATGTGGGAATACACGACTTGTCCTGGATCTCTGAATCCTGCGAAGCAACCATAACTTTGTTAATCCCGGCCTTAAAACTCTTGCCCCTCAGAGGAAGAGCTAGGTCTCGCTTGACAACTGCCTCTTTCAGCGACTCAAAATTTTCTATTGCGTGAGTTGCCTCAGCGAAAGACGAAATGTCCTGCATCACCAAATGTTCTCTTAATTTGTATGGTAAGAGAATACCCAGCTGAGCTACAATATGCGATTCTTCAGCTTTGGGTTGGATGGTGCGAAGCAACTTAAAGTTCTTAGAGAAGAACTGTAACACGCTTTCCTCAGATGTTTTTTGATAAGGCGAATTTAATACTTTTGCCAGGCAGGTGCTACGCCACCTTGAGCTTTCATAATGTTTGATGAATTCGGATTTGAACAAATCATATGAGACCAACCGAGCCTTTCTTTCGGAAAACCAGATCTTCGCACTCTCAGTCAAGAGTTTTGGCACATATTTAATGTATTGAACCTGATCGATACCATACAACTCCAGAAGTTCCTCCACTTTTTCGAGGAATTCAGTGGGTGTTACATTTGTAATCAGACCATTAAACTTTGGGAACTTCAACAAATCTTGAGGCTTTATACTGAACAACTTCGTATGAGCCAAGCTCCGATTCCCCTTAAGATCAGATTGTTCCCCGTTTCCCAGGCCAGCATCCTTCAGAGCTTCAACCCTTTCTAAAGACCTACACGGTTTAACCCTTCTATGTCTGGTCTTTAGATAACTTTTCCCTTTCAACGCAGTAGGTCCCTTACCAGGTCTTTCAGTTTCCGTAGAAGACTCTGCACTTGAAACACAGTGGCAAACAAACAGTTTTGATTCTATGACTGTCCGACCATCGGCAGCGTCAGAATTATCCGTAGAGGTAGCCTTATCCTTACGACCCACCCCAGTGTCCCCAGAGACCAAGTGACCAACATCTTTACTCTTAACTGGTTTACCTCGATTAACTTGCAAACGATCAACTTTACATGTACCTTCTCGGCCCCAGCTATCCAAAACCTTGCTAACTCTACCCATCGAGTCCTCAAGGGACCTCAGTGTCACCATAACTTCTGCAGGCACGGTGTTAACAACCCGAGCTTCATTAGCTTGATCCTGAGAAGAAATATTTTTCAACTGCTGAGAAGGTGAAGAAACTTCCTTCTTTACTACTACCACCTCACTATCACTAACAGATTTTGCTAATTGAGGACGTTTTGGAATTTGACTCTTCTCTATATCCCTACCTGCCAACTTATCCAACACCCTTTCTACTATTTGCCCTTCCAAGGATTTGAAACGATTTTCATTAAGAATTTCCATCTGGTCCAAGGATTTTTGCACACCCTGTACTTCAACATCCAATTTACTTGCCAGATCATCACATTTCTTATCAAGCCCCTCTGCCCTGGTTATGCATTCAATTCTGTATTGTGATAACGTAAGCGTAAGTTCTTTGATGCCCTCGCAATTCCTGACCAGGTTTTGCTGCAAATTTGATATACATTTGTTTGTATCATTTAGGTCAGCCCTAAGGTTACCCACCAACCTACTGGAGTGCTCAGTTAATTCAGACTTCAACTTCTGACTGCTCTCCTTAAGTTCCTGCTTGAGCAACTCCGTGCTCTCTTTGGACGCCTGACTGCTTTCCTTAAGTTCCTGCTTGAGCAACTCCGTGCTCTCTTTGGACGCCTGACTGCTTTCCTTAATGAAGGAAAGTAGGGTGTCCAAAGTCACTGGTTCATTTTCCGTACCCATTTTTTTTTTTAAATAATTAGAATTAGAAACAAAATTAATTTGTTTAACGCCCGAGCAAATCCGACCACTGCAGTCACCCTGCCATTGAGTCCTCGTAATCTTATGAAGCGCAAGTTCAAATTGGGTTTCGAGATCTTAAGAAATGCCCCTGGAAATTTGAAACTCAAATAAGATTCAAATTTTATTAAACTGACATCGAGGAACTGAAAATCAGATTCTCGATATCTGTTGCAATAGGACCAAAATTTTACAGAAAACCCTAGAACTGCAATCGGTAGCACTAGTAGCGATGTCAATTGGACTACAGTGAAACGAAGTTAACAATACCCATCCTTTTCAAACAGTCAATTTCCTCATATCTACTCCTCAACAGAATCGCCCCCCCCCCCCCTTTCTATACCACATTCCCCCAACGCCCCCAGGCTGCCATCATACAACCTGATTATGCCCTAACCTATAGTTACAGCTATCCTTTCCCACTAAACCTTTCCCCCCAAGCATGGAAACAACAACCCGTATTGACCAGAGCGAAACGTACACTCCCCAACTGAAAAGGAATATCAGCATTAAACACAGAAATATGTACACAATTTACACTATAAGAAAATCATAAGGTTTAAATCGCAAAATCACGAGTCGATAATAGATGTTTATTTAACAACAAGCATTTATAGCAATGTCAATTACAATTTTATAACGGACCCTGTTTATCCTTGAAGTAGGCCACGTACTACAATTGCGTGCCTGCAATTTCACAACTATCAGACAAGAAGTGATAAGTTTCAACGAATAATAATGACAAATCCATACTCAAGATTATAAGCAATAATGTCTTTCCTTTATGCAGGCAACACGAAAATAAGTAAATTTACAATATAAAGAATTATAATGCAATTCAGTATTTTATGAATTTGTACCTTTTCTCAAAAATTTGCCCTTAAGGATATATGCTTGCACATGTATATTTTTAGATTAACGGAGCATAATACAGTCCCCGTTTAACATACTACTTAGAACATAAAAGGCCTTTCCCAGCAAGCTAGTTGCACTGCATACCGATACTGGTATATACGAAAATTGATACTCTTTTCTCCACCAATGTTTTTCTAAGTAAGCAAATGTATAACGTAATGACTATGATCCATACATGATGGAATATTGTTGCCTGAATTAATTCAAAGATGAATCAGATTCAAATTTGCACATTCAGTACCCTTTAGCCATCATTCGAGTTCCTTTACAACATTTTAACCAAGATGGCTACGCGACGCGCAAATTTTCCCGCCCAGTCTAACGGAAGCACAACTCGCGCATAATGGCCATTATCGAACACACGAATGCTAGCATATGAATATAGTAGATAAATTATTGAATATTTCGTGTTCCTGGTACACTCACCTGATTACTGCGCAGGTATTCAAAGATATGTGTACTTACACGTCACCAGTCCTCCGGCCGGATATGTCACCACAGAATTCAACTTATAATATCCTTTTCCACACTCACTTTTATTTCGAAACTTATTGAGATTCGTAAATCGCAACCTTTTGGGAACATGTCCAACCATATGGATTCACTTATAGTTTTCATTCAGCGCGATTTCCAATGATTCTTTTTCCGCCCGTTGCGTTTCAACCACCATCCACATGTCTCCTCCAGGACCGAGTCCTTGATCCGTTCCTCCAATCACCAGTTCTTGCATCCGATTCCATTCGTCCAAGCCCCTTCGTTTTTTACTAGGCCAACGGGTTCCACGATCCGTTCTTTGGAATCAGTTCCTGTTGAACGGTACCTATATTCCGGCTTCATGGATCTTTCTTCTTTATGCAAGTTCGTAATAATCAATACAAAATAAGTCTGCATTCCAACTTGGTGATATGTTATTAGTAAACAATATCGCTCTTTGTATTAAGATCTCAATCATAATTAAATTAATAAACAAAACATTAATTTGACGAATTTAAATTCAGGGTGCACTGAGGACATCTATTGAGAGTCCTTTGAATCAAATATCAGCTCTGTCGGCTGATCTGTATCCTACTGCCATCTATGGGCAATTACAGTACCCAATAGACTTCTATGTTATCAACCAGGTTAAACCACATACATCAACTTGTGAGGAACGCTTATGACACCTACCGTCATAACTGGCGCCCAACTAAAGGCCGAACCCCGTACAAACAATTCCATCTTTTAAACAATTTACAAATAAACGTTACACTCCAACATACATAAATATAGCATAAGACATATACTCTCTTGATACACGTAAGTCCCAAAGAATTATTTACACTATTAACAATGTATTGGTATTTACAGCGTGATTACTGAATGAATTCCTCAGAAAGTGAATGTCCATTTCGCTCTGGCCACCACATGGTTGCATGTAACATCAGGTCATAAATGAGTCAATGACCACCCCAGCTGCGCGTTGTCTCGCCGCAAAACCTTGCCCACTTGGCTCCAAAGCCCGCCGCAAGCAAGATTCCACTTATACTTTACGACCACAGAATCCCGGATGTTTGGCTCATTAAATCACTTCCCTGATCAAGTCAGTACAGCAAGTCTGAACAGAGGCAAACTAGGAGCCAAAATGACCCAACTAACCATATTTGTAAGGCTGAGGAAAACAACAGAATTAAATCCCAAAACTGCAGTCCGCCGCGAAACCACACCAACTTGGCTATCATGCCCGCCGCAGGTTTGATATCACTTGACCTACAAAAGATTTATCCTGCCAAATTTCAAAGACTTTCGTGAACATTCTTAACCCCTGCCCTGGCATTTGGTTGCTCACAGGAATCGATGAGTATCGGCAACAACTCGTTCACCCCGTCCAAATTCAACTCCTGCACCCTTTTGACCCAAAACAACCATTTGTCGCGTGAACATAACCACAATTTGCAGTTTTCGATTGACTGATTATTTAATCTTTCTCCTGATAAACAATCAACTAACGACAACGTCGAATTCCCGTTGTTCTCAACGCACAGATATGGTCCTACAAACAGTTGACAGTACTTTTTTATTATTTTATCTTTCAGACCACCTGGGTTTTGGTTTTTAATGAAGACCAAATTACCCACTTCGACGGCAGGATTAGCCATCTTTTCGGCATTGAGCATTTTTAATCTTTGTTGCCTTTTACTAAAACTGTTGAGATTTGACATCACCAGCTTGCCATCCCACGTGACGTTATTTTCCCCGTCCCTAAGCGGAATATCCGTCAGTCTTCTTGACATATTTAACCTAAGCTCGGAGGGAGAGTATCCCGTCTGAGTCGCAATAGAACCATTTAAGAGGTATAACGCCTCTGCTATGTGTTCCGGCCATTTGTTATGATTAGAACAACACAGCACCCTCATCAATCGATTTAACTCTGAGTGATAGCGCTCGACCAGGTTTGAGCTAGGATGGTATACCGGAGTATACACCAGTTGAATACCCCATGTTTTCATAGCCTCTTCAAAAATTTTTGACTTGAATTGCGGTCCGTTATCAGAAACTATCTGTTTCGGGACACCTAAGTGCACAAAATAAATCTGAGTTAACTTATTTACTATCGTCTTGGCATTACTATTAACAATGGGATAGGCAACCATATACCTGGATGCAGCATCTAAAACCGTAAATAGGAACCTTTCCCGCTTCGGACCCAACGTGAACGGACCTTGGAGGTCAATGAACAGTAACTGCCCAGGTTTGTTCATGACGTGAGATTTTGCGACGAATTTTGCCGGATGTTTATTTGGTTTGGTGCGCTGACAGAGCTCGCAATTTTTTACGTAAGACTTTACATCCGTCTGCATCCTTTTCCAATAAAATACTTGGTAAATTTGAGATAAAGTTTTCGCGACACCAAAATGTCCCATATCATCATGACATGCCCTTAACACTTTTCCAATTAACTTGTCAGGAATACAGATTCTACAGCGAGAATCTGTATGGAAATCTTTAATATACAATACATCGTTATACAAACTATACGTTTGGTTCCAAGTTCTAGATCGAGGATTGACATTCAGCATCGTGCCCCTTAAATGATCTATGATTTGTTTCAAATTAGTATCCTGACTCTGAAACAAGATCAATTCTTCCCTAGTGACAATTTCCTTAACCAAGGGTGAGACAGCTGAAATATTAACTAAAAATTGTTCATTCAATACATCGGGAAAATTCCTGCTCAGTGTATCAGCCAAAACATTGTCAGCTCCTTTACAATACTGTACCACAAAAGAATATTGTTGCATTTGGATGAACCATCTAGTAAGTCGAGCATTCCAAGAATGGGCCGACTCTAGCCACGTAAGCGATTTGTGGTCAGACACGACTACAAACCGTCTACCTTTGAGAAAGGTGGAAAATTTCCCTATAGTAAACAGGATAGCTAAAACCTCAATTTCAGTCGAGGTGTAAGACTTTTCATATGATCTGAGCAGTCTACTAACAAATCCTAAAGGTTTCATGTTTCCCTCTATGATTTGAAAACAATAACCCCCTATTCCCACAAGAGATGCATCCGTTTGAATATAAAACGTTGCTTCAAAATTCGGAAAATTCAGTGTCACCTCTTGGACTACCAGGGACTTTAGTCGCTTAAACGCTTCATCTGCTTCCTTGGACCAACGCCATTTGGTCTTCAATTTCAACAATTCATATAAAGGATTCGCAATGATGGCATAATTGTGTATATATTTAGCCAACCAATTGAAACTGCCTAGAATTTTTTGTAGTTGTTTCAAATTTTCTGGTTTACGTAAGTTGACTATTGAGTCCACGTAAGCTGGATCTTTGGTGATACCCTGCGTGGAGACGATATGTCCCAGAAATTTAAACTCTTTAACCGCGAATTTGCATTTTTCCAACTTCAATGTGAAACCTGCACAGCTTAGCCTTTCCAACACCAAAGCTACGTGCTTTAGATGTGACTCGAAGTCCCTAGACTTGATTATTATATCATCCACATATACAACCACAAAATCCAAGAACGAACCGAGCACTCTGTTCATCACGTCAACAAATACCGCTGTGCCGTTCACCGAGCCAAACACCACCCGCCTGAATTGATACAAAATACCCTCAAATGCAAAAGCAGTGTACCTGCGACTGTCCTCATGCAAAGGTACCTGCCAATAGGCATTTCCCAAATCAAGTGAAGTAAAAAATTTACAGTCTAAAAAAGAAGTCAATAGATCATCAATTTTCATTGGGGTCAGTTGCATGGGTTTAACATGCTGGTTGACTTTCTTTAGATCGACGCACAGGCGAATTTCCCCATTAGATTTCGGGACAACTAACAACGGCGAACGGTATTCTGAGTCTGATAGTTCTATCACCCCCCATTCCAACATTCGATTTAATTGTTCCCTCACCTTGTCTCTGTATGCATAGGGAATAGGGTAGTTCTTTGCAACGATCGGGACCTTTGTGTCAAGTTCCATGCGATGGACATATTCTTTACACAACCCTGGCTTATCCGAAAAGGTCTGTTCAAACGAGGTTAGCATCCCCAAAAACCTTGCATTTAAATTCCCATCTAGATTTAGAAAACCTTTTAATTTGTCTATCCAATCTAAGGGTTGATTTTCTAATCCGGGTGAATTCAAAGATACGTTGGATATTGGCACCTCCGATTCCAGAGTGTCGACTTCTTTAAGAGGAGTAAACTTTAAAAGAGCCCTACCATTGGGTGTTCTATAGAAAAAGGCCTCCTCGTCAAAATTGAGTTCCCCGTGAATCCCATATATGACATCTAATCCTAATAACACAGGAATATTTAAATTTTTCACTACGATAAAACGCACATAGTAATCATAGCCCCCCAAATTGATCATTACCTTCGCAATTCCCTCTACTGATTTTGCTTTTGAGCCGGAATAATCAATCAATTTTATGCCGGAAGCAGGTTCCAACCTTGGCCTAGAGATTAATGATGAGATGGATTTCCAGACGCTCATTCCCAATAGGCTCGCCTCAGCGCCACTGTCGCAGAGGGCAACAAATGGTTTACCTAAAATAGCAATTTGAATCAAAGCAGAAGCGCACCGTTTAGAATCAATATTTACAGGTACAAATAAATTCTTCGAATTATCAAAATCAGTTCCTTCCCCGATATCATTAATATTTACATACATAATGACAGGATGTTCTACCTTACTCTCACCCCCCGCCCGTAGGTCAGAGCTTCCCTTCGGTTTTCCGAATTAGGTCGTTGCATGGACGGTTCATCAACCGCATGAATCTCGGCCTCAACCACAATCTGCGAATTTGGTTCAGTAGCCCTTGGCTGCGATTTTCCTAAGACTCCTTTTCCCCTAAGGAAATTGAGCACACACACCATACCTTCCCTATTCCAGTGTACACGATCCATTTTTCCCCGTGAAGGATTACCTAAGAAGTCTTCAAACAAATTTACTCGTATATCGCCCTGACTGCTGAAGAACAGCGAAGAGATGTCATGTACCTTGACATTTCTATCATTGTGAAGTGAAACTATGAACTCATTGATCCCTTTCCATTTCCTCCAAACATATGAATTTTCATTACGCATAATGCGTGCTAAGGGAGGTAAGGTCAACCAATTAATTTCTTTTGTTCTGTGCGATAACAGTTCCAACGTTTCTAACATGTTGCGCTTAACAACTTCTTCAGATTGGAAGTTAAGGATGTCATTCGTGCCAATCATGAGAATTACCGAATCGGTCAACTTTGAACACGATCTTAATCTACTGTTCAGCTGCTCCGTGGTTTGCCCACTCACCGACAGTCCTATACCCCGATTACCTTGCTCATCAACATTGAGTTGACCGTTACAAAACTTTTGAGCAAGCCTAAGCAACATGCTATCGCCGATCAACTGTTTCCCTTCCAATAATGGTTCACAAGTATTCGACATCTTAGCTACATCCCTTTGACCTTGCCGTACTACTGAGGCGATCCCTTTACCAGGAGGATTATTCCCAAACGAGCTCACATCACCTCCTTCGATGCGAGTCGATCTCCGTTTCCCGACGAAGAATCCTCTACAAAATCTCTGTTTTTATGCCATCGCCGTTTGGTCTTAGGACTCGAACGAGTGCCCTTCCCACCATTCATAGAGGGAGTTGTCAATGTGGGAATACACGACTTGTCCTGGATCTCTGAATCCTGCGAAGCAACCATAACTTTGTTAATCCCGGCCTTAAAACTCTTGCCCCTCAGAGGAAGAGCTAGGTCTCGCTTGACAACTGCCTCTTTCAGCGACTCAAAATTTTCTATTGCGTGAGTTGCCTCAGCGAAAGACGAAATGTCCTGCATCACCAAATGTTCTCTTAATTTGTATGGTAAGAGAATACCCAGCTGAGCTACAATATGCGATTCTTCAGCTTTGGGTTGGATGGTGCGAAGCAACTTAAAGTTCTTAGAGAAGAACTGTAACACGCTTTCCTCAGATGTTTTTTGATAAGGCGAATTTAATACTTTTGCCAGGCAGGTGCTACGCCACCTTGAGCTTTCATAATGTTTGATGAATTCGGATTTGAACAAATCATATGAGACCAACCGAGCCTTTCTTTCGGAAAACCAGATCTTCGCACTCTCAGTCAAGAGTTTTGGCACATATTTAATGTATTGAACCTGATCGATACCATACAACTCCAGAAGTTCCTCCACTTTTTCGAGGAATTCAGTGGGTGTTACATTTGTAATCAGACCATTAAACTTTGGGAACTTCAACAAATCTTGAGGCTTTATACTGAACAACTTCGTATGAGCCAAGCTCCGATTCCCCTTAAGATCAGATTGTTCCCCGTTTCCCAGGCCAGCATCCTTCAGAGCTTCAACCCTTTCTAAAGACCTACACGGTTTAACCCTTCTATGTCTGGTCTTTAGATAACTTTTCCCTTTCAACGCAGTAGGTCCCTTACCAGGTCTTTCAGTTTCCGTAGAAGACTCTGCACTTGAAACACAGTGGCAAACAAACAGTTTTGATTCTATGACTGTCCGACCATCGGCAGCGTCAGAATTATCCGTAGAGGTAGCCTTATCCTTACGACCCACCCCAGTGTCCCCAGAGACCAAGTGACCAACATCTTTACTCTTAACTGGTTTACCTCGATTAACTTGCAAACGATCAACTTTACATGTACCTTCTCGGCCCCAGCTATCCAAAACCTTGCTAACTCTACCCATCGAGTCCTCAAGGGACCTCAGTGTCACCATAACTTCTGCAGGCACGGTGTTAACAACCCGAGCTTCATTAGCTTGATCCTGAGAAGAAATATTTTTCAACTGCTGAGAAGGTGAAGAAACTTCCTTCTTTACTACTACCACCTCACTATCACTAACAGATTTTGCTAATTGAGGACGTTTTGGAATTTGACTCTTCTCTATATCCCTACCTGCCAACTTATCCAACACCCTTTCTACTATTTGCCCTTCCAAGGATTTGAAACGATTTTCATTAAGAATTTCCATCTGGTCCAAGGATTTTTGCACACCCTGTACTTCAACATCCAATTTACTTGCCAGATCATCACATTTCTTATCAAGCCCCTCTGCCCTGGTTATGCATTCAATTCTGTATTGTGATAACGTAAGCGTAAGTTCTTTGATGCCCTCGCAATTCCTGACCAGGTTTTGCTGCAAATTTGATATACATTTGTTTGTATCATTTAGGTCAGCCCTAAGGTTACCCACCAACCTACTGGAGTGCTCAGTTAATTCAGACTTCAACTTCTGACTGCTCTCCTTAAGTTCCTGCTTGAGCAACTCCGTGCTCTCTTTGGACGCCTGACTGCTTTCCTTAAGTTCCTGCTTGAGCAACTCCGTGCTCTCTTTGGACGCCTGACTGCTTTCCTTAATGAAGGAAAGTAGGGTGTCCAAAGTCACTGGTTCATTTTCCGTACCCATTTTTTTTTTTAAATAATTAGAATTAGAAACAAAATTAATTTGTTTAACGCCCGAGCAAATCCGACCACTGCAGTCACCCTGCCATTGAGTCCTCGTAATCTTATGAAGCGCAAGTTCAAATTGGGTTTCGAGATCTTAAGAAATGCCCCTGGAAATTTGAAACTCAAATAAGATTCAAATTTTATTAAACTGACATCGAGGAACTGAAAATCAGATTCTCGATATCTGTTGCAATAGGACCAAAATTTTACAGAAAACCCTAGAACTGCAATCGGTAGCACTAGTAGCGATGTCAATTGGACTACAGTGAAACGAAGTTAACAATACCCATCCTTTTCAAACAGTCAATTTCCTCATATCTACTCCTCAACAGAATCGCCCCCCCCCCCTTTCTATACCACATTCCCCCAACGCCCCCAGGCTGCCATCATACAACCTGATTATGCCCTAACCTATAGTTACAGCTATCCTTTCCCACTAAACCTTTCCCCCCAAGCATGGAAACAACAACCCGTATTGACCAGAGCGAAACGTACACTCCCCAACTGAAAAGGAATATCAGCATTAAACACAGAAATATGTACACAATTTACACTATAAGAAAATCATAAGGTTTAAATCGCAAAATCACGAGTCGATAATAGATGTTTATTTAACAACAAGCATTTATAGCAATGTCAATTACAATTTTATAACGGACCCTGTTTATCCTTGAAGTAGGCCACGTACTACAATTGCGTGCCTGCAATTTCACAACTATCAGACAAGAAGTGATAAGTTTCAACGAATAATAATGACAAATCCATACTCAAGATTATAAGCAATAATGTCTTTCCTTTATGCAGGCAACACGAAAATAAGTAAATTTACAATATAAAGAATTATAATGCAATTCAGTATTTTATGAATTTGTACCTTTTCTCAAAAATTTGCCCTTAAGGATATATGCTTGCACATGTATATTTTTAGATTAACGGAGCATAATACAGTCCCCGTTTAACATACTACTTAGAACATAAAAGGCCTTTCCCAGCAAGCTAGTTGCACTGCATACCGATACTGGTATATACGAAAATTGATACTCTTTTCTCCACCAATGTTTTTCTAAGTAAGCAAATGTATAACGTAATGACTATGATCCATACATGATGGAATATTGTTGCCTGAATTAATTCAAAGATGAATCAGATTCAAATTTGCACATTCAGTACCCTTTAGCCATCATTCGAGTTCCTTTACAACATTTTAACCAAGATGGCTACGCGACGCGCAAATTTTCCCGCCCAGTCTAACGGAAGCACAACTCGCGCATAATGGCCATTATCGAACACACGAATGCTAGCATATGAATATAGTAGATAAATTATTGAATATTTCGTGTTCCTGGTACACTCACCTGATTACTGCGCAGGTATTCAAAGATATGTGTACTTACACGTCACCAGTCCTCCGGCCGGATATGTCACCACAGAATTCAACTTATAATATCCTTTTCCACACTCACTTTTATTTCGAAACTTATTGAGATTCGTAAATCGCAACCTTTTGGGAACATGTCCAACCATATGGATTCACTTATAGTTTTCATTCAGCGCGATTTCCAATGATTCTTTTTCCGCCCGTTGCGTTTCAACCACCATCCACATGTCTCCTCCAGGACCGAGTCCTTGATCCGTTCCTCCAATCACCAGTTCTTGCATCCGATTCCATTCGTCCAAGCCCCTTCGTTTTTTACTAGGCCAACGGGTTCCACGATCCGTTCTTTGGAATCAGTTCCTGTTGAACGGTACCTATATTCCGGCTTCATGGATCTTTCTTCTTTATGCAAGTTCGTAATAATCAATACAAAATAAGTCTGCATTCCAACTTGGTGATATGTTATTAGTAAACAATATCGCTCTTTGTATTAAGATCTCAATCATAATTAAATTAATAAACAAAACATTAATTTGACGAATTTAAATTCAGGGTGCACTGAGGACATCTATTGAGAGTCCTTTGAATCAAATATCAGCTCTGTCGGCTGATCTGTATCCTACTGCCATCTATGGGCAATTACAGTACCCAATAGACTTCTATGTTATCAACCAGGTTAAACCACATACATCAACTTGTGAGGAACGCTTATGACACCTACCGTCATAACTTTGCAGGGATACATTGGATGTCAAGACACGTGGAAAAAACGTACAAAACAAGAGATTGGGGTCATCAAGATTTTGGACGGATTTTTTAGGAATTTTCAAATTTTCAGATGGGAGGTTCCAGATAAGGTCAAAAACTACATACTCAGATCTTCACCAAACATTGCAGGGATACATTGGATGTCAAGACACGTGGAAAAAACGTACAAAACAAGAGATTGGAGACATCAAAATTTTGGACGAATTTTTTAAGAATTTTCAAATTTTCAGATAGGAGGTTCCAGATGAGGTCAAAAACTACATACTCAGATCTTCACCAAACTTTGCAGGAATACTTTGCATGTCAAGACACGTGGAAAAAACGTACAAAACAAGAGATCGGAGACATCAAGATTTTCGACGAATTTTTTAAGAATTTTCAAATTTTCAGATGGGAGGTTCCAGATAAGGTCAAAAACGACATACTCAGATCTTCACCAAACTTTGCATGGATACATTGGATGTCAAGACACGTGGAAAAAACATACAAAACATAGGATTGGTGACATCAAGATTTTGGACGAATTTTTTAAGAATTTTCAAATTTTCAGATAGGAGGTTCCATATAAGGTCAAAAACTACATACTCAGATCTTCACCAAACTTTGCAGGGATACATTGGATGTCAAGACACGTGGAAAAAACGTACAAAACAAGAGATTGGAGACATCAAGATTATGGACGAATTTTTTAAGAATTTTCAAATTTTCAGATAGGAGGTTCCAGATAAGGTCAAAAACTACATACTCAGATCTTCACCAAACGTTGCAGGGATACTTTGCATGTCAAGACACGTGGAAAAAACGTACAAAACAAAAGATTGGAGACATCAAGATTTTCGACGAATTTTTTAAGAATTTTCAAATTTTCAGATGGGAGGTTCCAGATAAGGTCAAAAACGACATACTCAGATCTTCACCAAACTTTGCAGGGATACATTGGATGTCAAGACACGTGGGAAAAACGTACAAAACAAGAGATTGGAGACATCAAGATTTTGGACGAATTTTTTAAGAATTTTCAAATTTTCAGATAGGAGGTTCCAGATAAGGTCAAAAACTACATACTCAGATCTTCACCAAACGTTGCAGGGATACTTTGCATGTCAAGACACGTGGAAAAAACGTACAAAACAAAAGATTGGAGACATCAAGATTTTCGACGAATTTTTTAAGAATTTTCAAATTTTCAGATGGGAGGTTCCAGATAAGGTCAAAAACGACATACTCAGATCTTCACCAAACTTTGCATGGATACATTGGATGTCAAGACACGTGGAAAAAACGTACAAAACAAGAGATTGGAGACATCAAGATTTTGGACGAATTTTTTAAGAATTCTCAAATTTTCAGAAAGGAGGTTCCATATAAGGTCAAAAACTACATACTCAGATCTTCACCAAACTTTGCAGGGATACTTTGGATGTCAAGACACGTGGAAAAAACGTACAAAACAAGAGATTGGGGTCATCAAGATTTTGGACGAATTTTTGAAGAATTTTCAAATTTTCAGATGGGAGGTTCAATATAAGGTCAAAAACTACATACTCAGATCTTCACCAAACTTTGCATGGATACATTGGATGTCAAGACACGTGGAAAAAACATACAAAACATAGGATTCGGAACATCAAGATTTTGGTCGAATTTTTTAAGAATTTTCAAATTTTCAGATAGGAGGTTCCATATAAGGTCAAAAACTACATACTCAGATCTTCACCAAACATTGCAGGAATACATTGGATGTCAAGACACGTGGAAAAAACGTACAAAACAAGAGATTGGGGTCATCAAGATTTTGCACGGATTTTTTAGGAATTTTCAAATTTTCAGATGGGAGGTTCCAGATAAGGTCAAAAACTACATACTCAGATCTTCACCAAACTTTGCAGGGATACATTGGATGTCAAGACACGTGGAAAAAACGTACAAAACAAGAGATTGGAGACATCAAGATTTTGGACGAATTTTTTAAGAATTTTCAAATTTTCAGATAGGAGGTTCCATATAAGGTCAAAAACTACATACTCAGATCTTCACCAAACTTTGCATGGATACATTATGTGTCAAGACACGTGGAAAAAACGTACAAAACAAAAGATTGGAGACATCAAGATTTTGGTCGAATTTTTTAAGAATTTTCAAATTTTCAAATGGGAGGTTCCAGATAAGGTCAAAAACTACATACTCAGATCTTCACCAAACTTTGCAGGGATACATTGGATGTCAAGACACGTGGAAAAAACGTACAAAACAAGAGATTGGAGACATCAAGATTTTGGACGATTTTTTTAAGAATTTTTAAATTTTCAGATAGGAGGTTCCATATAAGGTCAAAAACTACATACTCAGATCTTCACCAAACTTTGCATGGATACATTATGTGTCAAGACACGTGGAAAAAACGTACAAAACAAGAGATTGGAGACATCAAGATATTGGTCGAATTTTTTAAGAATTTTCAAATTTTCAGATGGGAGGTTCCAGATAAGGTCAAAAACTACATACTCAGATCTTCACCAAACTTTGCAGGGATACATTGGATGTCAAGACACGTGGAAAAAACGTACAAAACAAGAGATAGGAGACATCAAGATTTTGGACGAATTTTTTAACAATTTTCAAATTTTCAGAAAGGATGTTCCAGATAAGGTCAAAAACAACATACTCAGATCTTCACCAAACTTTGCAGGGATACATTGGATATCAAGACACGTGGAAAAAACGTACAAAACAAGAGATTGGAGACATCAAGATTTTCGACGAATTTTTTAAGAATTTTCAAATTTTCAGATAGGAGGTTCCAGATAAGATCAAAAACTACATACTCAGATCTTCACCAAACTTTGCAGGGATACATTGGATGTCAAGACACGTGGAAAAAAAGTACAAAACAAGAGATTGGGGTCATCAAGATTTTGGACGGATTTTTTAGGAATTTTCAAATTTTCAGATGGGAGGTTCCATATAAGGTCAAAAACTACATACTCAGATCTTCACCAAACTTTGCAGGGATACATTGGATGTCAAGACACGTGGAAAAAACGTACAAAACAAGAGATTGGAGACATCAAGATTTTCGACGAATTTTTTAAGAATTTTCAAATTTTCAGAAAGGATGTTCCAGATAAGGTCAAAAACGACATACTCAGATCTTCACCAAACTTTGCAGGGATACATTGGAGGTCGAGACACGTGGAAAAAACGTACAAAACAAGAGATTGGAGACATCAAGATTTTGGACGAATTTTTGAAGAATTTTCAAATTTTCTGATAGGAGGTCCCAGATAAGGTCAAAAACTACATACTCAGATCTCCACCAAACATTGCAGGGATACATTGGATGTCAAGACACGTGGAAAAAACGTACAAAACAAGAGATTGGAGACATCAAGATTTTCGACGAATTTTTGAAGAATTTTCAAATTTTCAGATAGGAGGTTCCAGATAAGGTCAAAAACTACATACTCAGATCTTCACCAAACGTTGCAGGGATACTTTGCATGTAAAGACACGTGGAAAAAACGTACAAAACAAGAGATTGGAGACATCAAGATTTTCGACGAATTTTTTAAGAATTTTCAAATTTTCAGATGGGAGGTTCCAGATAAGGTCAAAAACGACATACTCAGATCTTCACCAAACTTTGCATGGATACATTGGATGTCAAGACACGTGGAAAAAACGTACAAAACAAGAGATTGGGGTCATCAAGATTTTGCACGGATTTTTTAGGAATTTTCTAATTTTCAGATGGGAGGTTCCAGATAAGGTCAAAAACTACATACTCAGATCTTCACCAAACTTTGCAGGGATACATTGGATGTCAAGACACGTGGAAAAAACGTACAAAACAAGAGATTGGAGACATCAAGATTTTGGACGAATTTTTTAAGAATTTTCAAATTTTCAGATAGGAGGTTCCATATAAGGTCAAAAACTACATACTCAGATCTTCACCAAACTTTGCATGGATACATTATGTGTCAAGACACGTGGAAAAAACGTACAAAACAAAAGATTGGAGACATCAAGATTTTGGTCGAATTTTTTAAGAATTTTCAAATTTTCAGATGGGAGGTTCCAGATAAGGTCAAAAACTACATACTCAGATCTTCACCAAACTTTGCAGGGATACATTGGATGTCAAGACACGTGGAAAAAACGTACAAAAAAGAGATTGGAGACATCAAGATTTTGGACGAATTTTTTAACAATTTTCAAATTTTCAGAAAGGATGTTCCAGATAAGGTCAAAAACGACATACTCAGATCTTCACCAAACTTTGCAGGGATACATTGGATATCAAGACACGTGGAAAAAACGTACAAAACAAGAGATTGGAGACATCAAGATTTTGGACGAATTTTTTAAGAATTTTCAAATTTTCAGATAGGAGGTTCCAGATAAGGTCAAAAACTACATACTCAGATCTTCACCAAACTTTGCAGGGATACATTGGATGTCAAGACACGTGGAAAAAACGTACAAAACAAGAGATTGGGGTCATCAAGATTTTGGACGGATTTTTTAGGAATTTTCAAATTTTCAGATGGGAGGTTCCAGATAAGGTCAAAAACTACATACTCAGATCTTCACCAAACATTGCAGGGATACATTGGATGTCAAGACACGTGGAAAAAACGTACAAAACAAGAGATTGGAGACATCAATATTTTGGACGAATTTTTAAAGAATTTTCAAATTTTCAGATAGGAGGTTCCAGATGAGGTCAAAAACTACATAGTCAGATCTTCACCAAACTCTGCAGGAATACTTTGCATGTCAAGACACGTGGAAAAAACGTACAAAACAAGAGATCGGAGACATCAAGATTTTCGACGAATTTTTTAAGAATTTTCAAATTTTCAGATGGGAGGTTCCAGATAAGGTCAAAAACGACATACTCAGATCTTCACCAAACTTTGCATGGATACATTGGATGTCAAGACACGTGGAAAAAACATACAAAACATAGGATTGGTGACATCAAGATTTTGGACGAATTTTTTAAGAATTTTCAAATTTTCAGATAGGAGGTTCCATATAAGGTCAAAAACTACATACTCAGATCTTCACCAAACTTTGCAGGGATACATTGGATGTCAAGACACGTGGAAAAAACGTACAAAACAAGAGATTGGAGACATCAAGATTTTCGACGAATTTTTTAAGAATTTTCAAATTTTCAGAAAGGATGTTCCAGATAAGGTCAAAAACGACATACTCAGATCTTCACCAAACTTTGCAGGGATACATTGGAGGTCGAGACACGTGGAAAAAACGTACAAAACAAGAGATTGGAGACATCAAGATTTTGGACGAATTTTTGAAGAATTTTCAAATTTTCAGATAGGAGGTTCCAGATAAGGTCAAAAACTACATACTCAGATCTCAACCAAACATTGCAGGGATACATTGGATGTCAAGACACGTGGAAAAAACGTACAAAACAAGAGATTGGAGACATCAAGATTTTCGACGAATTTTTGAAGAATTTTCAAATTTTCAGATAGGAGGTTCCAGATAAGGTCAAAAACTACATACTCAGATCTTCACCAAACGTTGCAGGGATACTTTGCATGTCAAGACACGTGGAAAAAACGTACAAAACAAGAGATTGGAGACATCAAGATTTTCGACGAATTTTTTAAGAATTTTCAAATTTTCAGATGGGAGGTTCCAGATAAGGTCAAAAACGACATACTCAGATCTTCACCAAACTTTGCATGGATACATTGGATGTCAAGACACGTGGAAAAAACGTACAAAACAAGAGATTGGAGACATCAAGATTTTGGACGAATTTTTTAAGAATTCTCAAATTTTCAGAAAGGAGGTTCCATATAAGGTCAAAAACTACAAACTCAGATCTTCACCAAACTTTGCAGGGATACATTGGATGTCAAGACACGTGGAAAAAACGTACAAAACATGAGATTGGGGTCATCAAGATTTTGGACGAATTTTTTAAGAATTTTCAAATTTTCAGATAGGAGGTTCCAGATGAGGTCAAAAACTACATACTCAGATCTTCACCAAACTTTGCAGGAATACTTTGCATGTCAAGACACGTGGAAAATAACGTACAAAACAAGAGATCGGAGACATCAAGATTTTCGACGAATTTTTTAAGAATTTTCAAATTTTCAGATGGGAGGTTCCAGATAAGGTCAAAAACGACATACTCAGATCTTCACCAAACTTTGCATGGATACATTGGATGTCAAGACACGTGGAAAAAACGTACAAAACATAGGATTGGTGACATCAAGATTTTGGACGAATTTTTTAAGAATTTTCAAATTTTCAGATAGGAGGTTCCATATAAGGTCAAAAACTACATACTCAGATCTTCACCAAACTTTGCAGGGATACATTGGATGTCAAGACACGTGGAAAAAACGTACAAAACAAGAGATTGGAGACATCAAGATTATGGACGAATTTTTTGAGAATTTTCAAATTTTCAGAAAGGAGGTTCCATATAAGGTCAAAAACTACATACTCAGATCTTCACCAAACTTTGCAGGGATACATTGGATGTCAAGACACGTGGAAAAAACGTACAAAACAAGAGATTGGAGACATCAAGATTTTCGACGAATTTTTTAAGAATTTTCAAATTTTCAGATGGGAGGTTCCAGATAAGGTCAAAAACGACATACTCAGATCTTCACCAAACTTTGCATGGATACATTGGATGTCAAGACACGTGGAAAAAACATACAAAACATAGGATTGGTGACATCAAGATTTTGGACGAATTTTTTAAGAATTTTCAAATTTTCAGATAGGAGGTTCCATATAAGGTCAAAAACTACATACTCAGATCTTCACCAAACTTTGCAGGGATAGATTGGATGTCAAGACACGTGGAAAAAACGTACAAAACAAGAGATTGGAGACATCAAGATTATGGACGAATTTTTTGAGAATTTTCAAATTTTCAGAAAGGAAGTTCCATATAAGGTCAAAAACTACATACTCAGATCTTCACCAAACTTTGCAGGGATACATTGGATGTCAAGACACGTGGAAAAAACGTACAAAACAAGAGATTGGAGACATCAAGATTTTCGACGAATTTTTTAAGAATTTTCAAATTTTCAGAAAGGATGTTCCAGATAAGGTCAAAAACGACATACTCAGATCTTCACCAAACTTTGCAGGGATACATTGGAGGTCGAGACACGTGGAAAAAACGTACAAAACAAGAGATTGGAGACATCAAGATTTTGGACGAATTTTTGAAGAATTTTCAAATTTTCTGATAGGAGGTCTTAGATAAGGTCAAAAACTACATACTCAGATCTCCACCAAACATTGCAGGGATACATTGGATGTCAAGACACGTGGAAAAAACGTACAAAACAAGAGATTGGAGACATCAAGATTTTCGACGAATTTTTGAAGAATTTTCAAATTTTCAGATAGGAGGTTCCAGATAAGGTCAAAAACTACATACTGAGATCTTCACCAAACGTTGCAGGGATACTTTGCATGTCAAGACACGTGGAAAAAACGTACAAAACAAGAGATTGGAGACATCAAGATTTTCGACGAATTTTTTAAGAATTTTCAAATTTTCAGATGGGAGGTTCCAGATAAGGTCAAAAACGACATACTCAGATCTTCACCAAACTTTGCATGGATACATTGGATGTCAAGACACGTGGAAAAAACGTACAAAACAAGAGATTGGGGTCATCAAGATTTTGCACGGATTTTTTAGGAATTTTCAAATTTTCAGATGGGAGGTTCCAGATAAGGTCAAAAACTACATACTCAGATCTTCACCAAACTTTGCAGGGATACATTGGATGTCAAGACACGTGGAAAAAACGTACAAAACAAGAGATTGGAGACATCAAGATTTTGGACGAATTTTTTAAGAATTTTCAAATTTTCAGATAGGAGGTTCCATATAAGGTCAAAAACTACATACTCAGATCTTCACCAAACTTTGCATGGATACATTATGTGTCAAGACACGTGGAAAAAACGTACAAAACAAAAGATTGGAGACATCAAGATTTTGGTCGAATTTTTTAAGAATTTTCAAATTTTCAGATGGGAGGTTCCAGATAAGGTCAAAAACTACATACTCAGATCTTCACCAAACTTTGCAGGGATACATTGGATGTCAAGACACGTGGAAAAAACGTACAAAAAAGAGATTGGAGACATCAAGATTTTGGACGAATTTTTTAACAATTTTCAAATTTTCAGAAAGGATGTTCCAGATAAGGTCAAAAACGACATACTCAGATCTTCACCAAACTTTGCAGGGATACATTGGATATCAAGACACGTGGAAAAAACGTACAAAACAAGAGATTGGAGACATCAAGATTTTGGACGAATTTTTTAAGAATTTTCAAATTTTCAGATAGGAGGTTCCAGATAAGGTCAAAAACTACATACTCAGATCTTCACCAAACTTTGCAGGGATACATTGGATGTCAAGACACGTGGAAAAAACGTACAAAACAAGAGATTGGGGTCATCAAGATTTTAAACGGATTTTTTTAGGAATTTTCAAATTTTCAGATGGGAGGTTCCAGATAAGGTCAAAAACTACATACTCAGATCTTGACCAAACTTTGCAGGAATACTTTGCATGTCAAGACACGTGGAAAAAACGTACAAAACAAGAGATCGGAGACATCAAGATTTTCGACGAATTTTTTAAGAATTTTCAAATTTTCAGATGGGAGGTTCCAGATAAGGTCAAAAACGACATACTCAGATCTTCACCAAACTTTGCATGGATACATTGGATGTCAAGACACGTCGAAAAAACATACAAAACATAGGATTGGTGACATCAAGATTTTGGACGAATTTTTTAAGAATTTTCAAATTTTCAGATAGGAGGTTCCATATAAGGTCAAAAACTACATACTCAGATCTTCACCAAACTTTGCAGGGATACATTGGAGGTCGAGACACGTGGAAAAAAGTACAAAACAAGAGATTGGGGTCATCAAGATTTTGGACGGATTTTTTAGGAATTTTCAAATTTTCAGATGGGAGGTTCCAGATAAGGTCAAAAACTACATACTCAGATCTTCACCAAACATTGCAGGGATACATTGGATGTCAAGACACGTGGAAAAAACGTACAAAACAAGAGATTGGAGACATCAAGATTTTGGACGAATTTTTTAAGAATTTTCAAATTTTCAGATTGGAGGTTCCAGATGAGGTCAAAAACTACATAGTCAGATCTTCACCAAACTTTGCAGGAATACTTTGCATGTCAAGACACGTGGAAAAAACGTACAAAACAAGAGATCGGAGACATCAAGATTTTCGACGAATTTTTTAAGAATTTTCAAATTTTCAGATGGGAGGTTCCAGATAAGGTCAAAAACGACATACTCAGATCTTCACCAAACTTTGCAGGGATCCATTGGAGGTCGAGACACGTGGAAAAAACGTACAAAACAAGAGATTGGAGACATCAAGATTTTGGACGAATTTTTTAAGAATTTTCAAATTTTCAGATAGGAGGTTCCATATAAGGTCAAAAACTACATACTCAGATCTTCACCAAACTTTGCAGGGATACATTGGATGTCAAGACACGTGGAAAAAACGTACAAAACAAGAGATTGGAGACATCAAGATTTTCGACGAATTTTTTAAGAATTTTCAAATTTTCAGAAAGGATGTTCCAGATAAGGTCAAAAACGACATACTCAGATCTTCACCAAACTTTGCAGGGATCCATTGGAGGTCGAGACACGTGGAAAAAACGTACAAAACAAGAGATTGGAGACATCAAGATTTTGGACGAATTTTTGAAGAATTTTCAAATTTTCAGATAGGAGGTTCCAGATAAGGTCTAAAACTACATACTCAGATCTCCACCAAACATTGCAGGAATACATTGGATGTCAAGACACGTGGAAAAAACGTACAAAACAAGAGATTGGAGACATCAAGATTTTCGACGAATTTTTGAAGAATTTTCAAATTTTCAGATAGGAGGTTCCAGATAAGGTCAAAAACTACATACTCAGATCTTCACCAAACGTTGCAGGGATACTTTGCATGTCAAGACACGTGGAAAAAACGTACAAAACAAAAGATTGGAGACATCAAGATTTTCGACGAATTTTTTAAGAATTTTCAAATTTTCAGATGGGAGGTTCCAGATAAGGTCAAAAACGACATACTCAGATCTTCACCAAACTTTGCATGGATACATTGGATGTCAAGACACGTGGAAAAAACGTACAAAAGAAGAGATTGGAGACATCAAGATTTTGGACGAATTTTTTAAGAATTCTCAAATTTTCAGAAAGGAGGTTCCATATAAGGTCAAAAACTACATACTCAGATCTTCACCAAACTTTGCAGGGATACTTTGGATGTCAAGACACGTGGAAAAAACGTACAAAACAAGAGATTGGGGTCATCAAGATTTTGGACGAATTTTTTAAGAATTTTCAAATTTTCAGATGGGAGGTTCAATATAAGGTCAAAAACTACATACTCAGATCTTCACCAAACTTTGCATGGATACATTGGATGTCAAGACACGTGGAAAAAACATACAAAACATACGATTCGGAACATCAAGATTTTGGTCGAATTTGTTAAGAATTTTCAAATTTTCAGATAGGAGGTTCCATATAAGGTCAAAAACTACATACTCAGATCTTCACCAAACATTGCAGGAATACATTGGATGTCAAGACACGTGGAAAAAACGTACAAAACAAGAGATTGGGGTCATCAAGATTTTGCACGGATTTTTTAGGAATTTTCAAATTTTCAGATGGGAGGTTCCAGATAAGGTCAAAAACTACATACTCAGATCTTCACCAAACTTTGCAGGGATACATTGGATGTCAAGACACGTGGAAAAAACGTACAAAACAAGAGATTGGAGACATCAAGATTTTGGACGAATTTTTTAAGAATTTTCAAATTTTCAGATAGGAGGTTCCATATAAGGTCAAAAACTACATACTCAGATCTTCACCAAACTTTGCATGGATACATTATGTGTCAAGACACGTGGAAAAAACGTACAAAACAAAAGATTGGAGACATCAAGATATTGGTCGAATTTTTTAAGAATTTTCAAATTTTCAGATGGGAGGTTCCAGATAAGGTCAAAACTACATACTCAGATCTTCACCAAACTTTGCAGGGATACATTGGATGTCAAGACACGTGGAAAAAACGTACAAAACAAGAGATAGGAGACATCAAGATTTTGGACGAATTTTTTAACAATTTTCAAATTTTCAGAAAGGATGTTCCAGATAAGGTCAAAAACAACATACTCAGATCTTCACCAAACTTTGCAGGGATACATTGGATGTCAAGACACGTGGAAAAAACGTACAAAACAAGAGATCGGAGACATCAAGATTTTCGACGAATTTTTTAAGAATTTTCAAATTTTCAGATGGGAGGTTCCAGATAAGGTCAAAAACTACATACTCAGATCTTCACCAAACTTTGCAGGGATACATTGGATGTCAAGACACGTGGAAAAAACGTACAAAACAAGAGATTGGAGACATCAAAATTTTGGACGAATTTTTTAAGAATTTTCAAATTTTCAGATAGGAGGTTCCATATAAGGTCAAAAACTACATACTCAGATCTTCACCAAACTTTGCATGGATACATTATGTGTCAAGACACGTGGAAAAAACGTACAAAACAAAAGATTGGAGACATCAAGATTTTGGTCGAATTTTTTAAGAATTTTCAAATTTTCAGATGGGAGGTTCCAGATAAGGTCAAAAACTACATACTCAGATCTTCACCAAACTTTGCAGGGATACATTGGATGTCAAGACACGTGGAAAAAACGTACAAAACAAGAGATTGGAGACATCAAGATTATGGACGAATTTTTTGAGAAATTTCAAATTTTCAGAAAGGAGGTTCCATATAAGGTCAAAAACTACATACTCAGATCTTCACCAAACTTTGCAGGGATACATTGGATGTCAAGACACGTGGAAAAAACGTACAAAACAAGAGATTGGAGACATCAAGATTTTCGACGAATTTTTTAAGAATTTTCAAATTTTCAGAAAGGATGTTCCAGATAAGGTCAAAAACGACATATTCAGATCTTCACCAAACTTTGCAGGGATACATTGGATGTCAAGACACGTGGAAAAAACGTACAAAACAAGAGATTGGAGACATCAAGATTTTCGACGAATTTTTGAAGAATTTTCAAATTTTCAGATAGGAGGTTCCAGATAAGGTCAAAAACTACATACTCAGATCTTCACCAAACGTTGCAGGGATACTTTGCATGTCAAGACACGTGGAAAAAACGTACAAAACAAGAGATTGGAGACATCAAGATTTTCGACGAATTTTTTAAGAATTTTCAAATTTTCAGATGGGAGGTTCCAGATAAGGTCAAAAACGACATACTCAGATCTTCACCAAACTTTGCATGGATACATTGGATGTCAAGACACGTGGAAAAAACGTACAAAACAAGAGATTGGGGTCATCAAGATTTTGCACGGATTTTTTAGGAATTTTCAAATTTTCAGATGGGAGGTTCCAGATAAGGTCAAAAACTACATACTCAGATCTTCACCAAACTTTGCAGGGATACATTGGATGTCAAGACACGTGGAAAAAACGTACAAAACAAGAGATTGGAGACATCAAGATTTTGGACGAATTTTTTAAGAATTTTCAAATTTTCAGATAGGAGGTTCCATATAAGGTCAAAAACTACATACTCAGATCTTCACCAAACTTTGCAGGAATACTTTGCATGTCAAGACACGTGGAAAAAACGTACAAAACAAGAGATCGGAGACATCAAGATTTTCGACGAATTTTTTAAGAATTTTCAAATTTTCAGATGGGAGGTTCCAGATAAGGTCAAAAACGACATACTCAGATCTTCACCAAACTTTGCATGGATACATTGGATGTCAAGACACGTGGAAAAAACATACAAAACATAGGATTGGTGACATCAAGATTTTGGACGAATTTTTTAAGAATTTTCAAATTTTCAGATAGGAGGTTCCATATAAGGTCAAAAACTACATACTCAGATCTTCACCAAACTTTGCAGGGATACATTGGATGTCAAGACACGTGGAAAAAACGTACAAAACAAGAGATTGGAGACATCAAGATTATGGACGAATTTTTTGAGAATTTTCAAATTTTCAGAAAGGAGGTTCCATATAAGGTCAAAAACTACATACTCAGATCTTCACCAAACTTTGCAGGGATACATTGGATGTCAAGACACGTGGAAAAAACGTACAAAACAAGAGATTGGAGACATCAAGATTTTCGACGAATTTTTTAAGAATTTTCAAATTTTCAGAAAGGATGTTCCAGATAAGGTCAAAAACGACATACTCAGATCTTCACCAAACTTTGCAGGGATACATTGGAGGTCGAGACACGTGGAAAAAACGTACAAAACAAGAGATTGGAGACATCAAGATTTTGGACGAATTTTTTAAGAATTCTCAAATTTTCAGAAAGGAGGTTCCATATAAGGTCAAAAACTACATACTCAGATCTTCACCAAACTTTGCAGGGATACTTTGGATGTCAAGACACGTGGAAAAAACGTACAAAACAAGAGATTGGGGTCATCAAGATTTTGGACGAATTTTTTAAGAATTTTCAAATTTTCAGATGGGAGGTTCAATATAAGGTCAAAAACTACATACTCAGATCTTCACCAAACTTTGCATGGATACATTGGATGTCAAGACACGTGGAAAAAACATACAAAACATAGGATTCGGAACATCAAGATTTTGGTCGAATTTTTTAAGAATTTTCAAATTTTCAGATAGGAGGTTCCATATAAGGTCAAAAACTACATACTCAGATCTTCACCAAACATTGCAGGAATACATTGGATGTCAAGACACGTGGAAAAAACGTACAAAACAAGAGATTGGGGTCATCAAGATTTTGCACGGATTTTTTAGGAATTTTCAAATTTTCAGATGGGAGGTTCCAGATAAGGTCAAAAACTACATACTCAGATCTTCACCAAACTTTGCAGGGATACATTGGATGTCAAGACACGTGGAAAAAACGTACAAAACAAGAGATTGGAGACATCAAGATTTTGGACGAATTTTTTAAGAATTTTCAAATTTTCAGATAGGAGGTTCCATATAAGGTCAAAAACTACATACTCAGATCTTCACCAAACTTTGCATGGATACATTATGTGTCAAGACACGTGGAAAAAACGTACAAAACAAAAGATTGGAGACATCAAGATATTGGTCGAATTTTTTAAGAATTTTCAAATTTTCAGATGGGAGGTTCCAGATAAGGTCAAAAACTACATACTCAGATCTTCACCAAACTTTGAAGGGATACATTGGATGTCAAGACACGTGGAAAAAACGTACAAAACAAGAGATAGGAGACATCAAGATTTTGGACGAATTTTTTAACAATTTTCAAATTTTCAGAAAGGATGTTCCAGATAAGGTCAAAAACAACATACTCAGATCTTCACCAAACTTTGCAGGGATACATTGGATGTCAAGACACGTGGAAAAAACGTACAAAACAAGAGATCGGAGACATCAAGATTTTCGACGAATTTTTTAAGAATTTTCAAATTTTCAGATGGGAGGTTCCAGATAAGGTCAAAAACTACATACTCAGATCTTCACCAAACTTTGCAGGGATACATTGGATGTCAAGACACGTGGAAAAAACGTACAAAACAAGAGATTGGAGACATCAAAATTTTGGACGAATTTTTTAAGAATTTTCAAATTTTCAGATAGGAGGTTCCAGATGAGGTCAAAAACTACATACTCAGATCTTCACCAAACTTAGCAGGAATACATTGCATGTCAAGACACGTGGAAAAAACGTACAAAACAAGAGATCGGAGACATCAAGATTTTCGACGAATTTTTTAAGAATTTTCAAATTTTCAGATAGGAGGTTCCATATAAGGTCAAAAACTACATACTCAGATCTTCACCAAACTTTGCATGGATACATTATGTGTCAAGACACGTGGAAAAAACGTACAAAACAAAAGATTGGAGACATCAAGATTTTGGTCGAATTTTTTAAGAATTTTCAAATTTTCAGATGGGAGGTTCCAGATAAGGTCAAAAACTACATACTCAGATCTTCACCAAACTTTGCAGGGATACATTGGATGTCAAGACACGTGGAAAAAACGTACAAAACAAGAGATTGGAGACATCAAGATTATGGACGAATTTTTTGAGAATTTTCAAATTTTCAGAAAGGAGGTTCCATATAAGGTCAAAAACTATATACTCAGATCTTCACCAAACTTTGCAGGGATACATTGGATGTCAAGACACGTGGAAAAAACGTACAAAACAAGAGATTGGAGACATCAAGATTTTCGACGAATTTTTTAAGAATTTTCAAATTTTCAGAAAGGATGTTCCAGATAAGGTCAAAAACGACATACTCAGATCTTCACCAAACTTTGCAGGGATACATTGGATGTCAAGACACGTGGAAAAAACGTACAAAACAAGAGATTGGAGACATCAAGATTTTCGACGAATTTTTGAAGAATTTTCAAATTTTCAGATAGGAGGTTCCAGATAAGGTCAAAAACTACATACTCAGATCTTCACCAAACGTTGCAGGGATACTTTGCATGTCAAGACACGTGGAAAAAACGTACAAAACAAGAGATTGGAGACATCAAGATTTTCGACGAATTTTTTAAGAATTTTCAAATTTTCAGATGGGAGGTTCCAGATAAGGTCAAAAACGACATACTCAGATCTTCACCAAACTTTGCATGGATACATTGGATGTCAAGACACGTGGAAAAAACGTACAAAACAAGAGATTGGGGTCATCAAGATTTTGCACGGATTTTTTACGAATTTTCAAATTTTCAGATGGGAGGTTCCAGATAAGGTCAAAAACTACATACTCAGATCTTCACCAAACTTTGCAGGGATACATTGGATGTCAAGACACGTGGAAAAAACGTACAAAACAAGAGATTGGAGACATCAAGATTTTGGACGAATTTTTTAAGAATTTTCAAATTTTCAGATAGGAGGTTCCATATAAGGTCAAAAACTACATACTCAGATCTTCACCAAACTTTGCAGGAATACTTTGCATGTCAAGACACGTGGAAAAAACGTACAAAACAAGAGATCGGAGACATCAAGATTTTCGACGAATTTTTTAAGAATTTTCAAATTTTCAGATGGGAGGTTCCAGATAAGGTCAAAAACGACATACTCAGATCTTCACCAAACTTTGCATGGATACATTGGATGTCAAGACACGTGGAAAAAACATACAAAACATAGGATTGGTGACATCAAGATTTTGGACGAATTTTTTAAGAATTTTCAAATTTTCAGATAGGAGGTTCCATATAATGTCAAAAACTACATACTCAGATCTTCACCAAACTTTGCAGGGATACATTGGATGTCAAGACACGTGGAAAAAACGTACAAAACAAGAGATTGGAGACATCAAGATTATGGACGAATTTTTTGAGAATTTTCAAATTTTCAGAAAGGAGGTTCCATATAAGGTCAAAAACTACATACTCAGATCTTCACCAAACTTTGCAGGGATACATTGGATGTCAAGACACGTGGAAAAAACGTACAAAACAAGAGATTGGAGACATCAAGATTTTCGACGAATTTTTTAAGAATTTTCAAATTTTCAGAAAGGATGTTCCAGATAAGGTCAAAAACGACATACTCAGATCTTCACCAAACTTTGCAGGGATACATTGGAGGTCGAGACACGTGGAAAAAACGTACAAAACAAGAGATTGGAGACATCAAGATTTTGGACGAATTTTTTAAGCATTTTCAAATTTTCAGATAGGAGGTTCCATATAAGGTAAAAAACTACATACTCAGATCTTCACCAAACTTTGCATGGATACATTATGTGTCAAGACACGTGGAAAAAACGTACAAAACAAAAGATTGGAGACATCAAAATTTTGGTCGAATTTTTTAAGAATTTTCAAATTTTCAGATAGGAGGTTCCAGATAAGGTCAAAAACTACATACTCAGATCTTCACCAAACTTTGCAGGGATACATTGGATGTCAAGACACGTGGAAAAAACGTACAAAAAAGAGATTGGAGACATCAAGATTTTGGACGAATTTTTTAAGAATTTTCAAATTTTCAGAAAGGATGTTCCAGATAAGGTCAAAAACGACATACTCAGATCTTCACCAAACTTTGCAGGGATACATTGGATATCAAGACACGTGGAAAAAACGTACAAAACAAGAGATTGGAGACATCAAGATTTTGGACGAATTTTTTAAGAATTTTCAAATTTTCAGATAGGAGGTTCCAGATAAGGTCAAAAACTACATACTCAGATCTTCACCAAACTTTGCAGGGATACATTGGATGTCAAGACACGTGGAAAAAACGTACAAAACAAGAGATTGGGGTCATCAAGATTTTGGACGGATTTTTTAGGAATTTTCAAATTTTCAGATGGGAGGTTCCAGATAAGGTCAAAAACTACATACTCAGATCTTCACCAAACATTGCAGGGATACATTGGATGTCAAGACACGTGGAAAAAACGTACAAAACAAGAGATTGGAGACATAAAAATTTTGGACGAATTTTTTAAGAATTTTCAAATCTTCAGATAGGAGGTTCCAGATGAGGTCAAAAACTACATACTCAGATCTTCACCAAACTTTGCAGGAATACTTTGCATGTCAAGACACGTGGAAAAAACGTACAAAACAAGAGATCGGAGACATCAAGATTTTCGACGAATTTTTTAAGAATTTTCAAATTTTCAGATGGGAGGTTCCAGATAAGGTCAAAAACGACATACTCAGATCTTCACCAAACTTTGCATGGATACATTGGATGTCAAGACACGTGGAAAAAACATACAAAACATAGGATTGGTGACATCAAGATTTTGGACGAATTTTTTAAGAATTTTCAAATTTTCAGATAGGAGGTTCCATATAAGGTCAAAAACTACATACTCAGATCTTCACCAAACTTTGCAGGGATACATTGGAGGTCGAGACACGTGGAAAAAAAGTACAAAACAAGAGATTGTTGTCATCAAGATTTTGGACGGATTTTTTAGGAATTTTCAAATTTTCAGATGGGAGGTTCCAGATAAGGTCAAAAACTACATACTCAGATCTTCACCAAACATTGCAGGGATACATTGGATGTCAAGACACGTGGAAAAAACGTACAAAACAAGAGATTGGAGACATCAAGATTTTGGACGAATTTTTTAAGAATTTTCAAATTTTCAGATAGGAGGTTCCAGATGAGGTCAAAAACTACATACTCAGATCTTCACCAAACTTTGCAGGAATACTTTGCATGTCAAGACACGTGGAAAAAACGTACAAAACAAAAGATTGGAGACATCAAGATTTTGGTCGAATTTTTTAAGAATTTTCAAATTTTCAGATGGGAGGTTCCAGATAAGGTCAAAAACTACATACTCAGATCTTCACCAAACTTTGCAGGGATACATTGGATGTCAAGACACGTGGAAAAAACGTACAAAACAAGAGATTGGGGTCATCAAGATTTTGGACGAATTTTTTAACAATTTTCAAATTTTCAGAAAGGATGTTCCAGATAAGGTCAAAAACGACATACTCAGATCTTCACCAAACTTTGCAGGGATACATTGGATATCAAGACACGTGGAAAAAAAGTACAAAACAAGAGATTGGAGACATCAAGATTTTGGACGAATTTTTTAAGAATTTTCAAATTTTCAGAAAGGATGTTCCATATAAGGTCAAAAACTACATACTCAGATCTTCACCAAACTTTGCAGGGATACTTTGGATGTCAAGACACGTGGAAAAAACGTACAAAACAAGAGATTGGAGACATCAAGATTTTCGACGAATTTTTTAAGAATTTTCAAATTTTCAGAAAGGATGTTCCATATAAGGTCAAAAACTACATACTCAGATCTTCACCAAACTTTGCAGGGATACTTTGGATGTCAAGACACGTGGAAAAAACGTACAAAACAAGAGATTGGGGTCATCAAGATTTTGGACGAATTTTTTAAGAATTTTCAAATTTTCAGATGGGAGGTTCAATATAAGGTCAAAAACTACATACTCAGATCTTCACCAAACTTTGCATGGATACATTGGATGTCAAGACACGTGGAAAAAACATACAAAACATAGGATTCGGAACATCAAGATTTTGGTCGAATTTTTTAAGAATTTTCAAATTTTCAGATAGGAGGTTCCATATAAGGTCAAAAACTACATACTCAGATCTTCACCAAACATTGCAGGAATACATTGGATGTCAAGACACGTGGAAAAAACGTACAAAACAAGAGATTGGGGTCATCAAGATTTTGCACGGATTTTTTAGGAATTTTCAAATTTTCAGATGGGAGGTTCCAGATAAGGTCAAAAACTACATACTCAGATCTTCACCAAACTTTGCAGGGATACATTGGATGTCAAGACACGTGGAAAAAACGTACAAAACAAGAGATTGGAGACATCAAGATTTTGGACGAATTTTTTAAGAATTTTCAAATTTTCAGATAGGAGGTTCCATATAAGGTCAAAAACTACATACTCAGATCTTCACCAAACTTTGCATGGATACATTATGTGTCAAGACACGTGGAAAAAACGTACAAAACAAAAGATTGGAGACATCAAGATTTTGGTCGAATTTTTTAACAATTTTCAAATTTTCAGATGGGAGGTTCCAGATAAGGTCAAAAACTACATACTCAGATCTTCACCAAACTTTGCAGGGATACATTGGATGTCAAGACACGTGGAAAAAACGTACAAAAAAGAGATTGGAGACATCAAGATTTTGGACGAATTTTTTAACAATTTTCAAATTTTCAGAAAGGATGTTCCAGATAAGGTCAAAAACGACATACTCAGATCTTCACCAAACTTTGCAGGGATACATTGGATATCAAGACACGTGGAAAAAACGTACAAAACAAGAGATTGGAGACATCAAGATTTTGGACGAATTTTTTAAGAATTTTCAAATTTTCAGAAAGGATGTTCCAGATAAGGTCAAAAACGACATACTCAGATCTTCACCAAACTTTGCAGGGATCCATTGGAGGTCGAGACACGTGGAAAAAACGTACAACACAAGAGATTGGAGACATCAAGATTTTGGACGAATTTTTGAAGAATTTTCAAATTTTCAGATAGGAGGTTCCAGATAAGGTCTAAAACTACATACTCAGATCTCCACCAAACATTACAGGAATACATTGGATGTCAAGACACGTGGAAAAAACGTACAAAACAAGAGATTGGAGACATCAAAATTTTGGACGAATTTTTTAAGAATTTTCAAATTTTCAGATAGGAGGTTCCAGATGAGGTCAAAAACTACATACTCAGATCTTCACCAAACTTTGCAGGAATACTTTGCATGTCAAGACACGTGGAAAAAACGTACAAAACAAGAGATCGGAGACATCATAATTTTCGACGAATTTTTTAAGAATTTTCAAATTTTCAGATGGGAGGTTCCAGATAAGGTCAAAAACGACATACTCAGATCTTCACCAAACTTTGCATGGATACATTGGATGTCAAGACACGTGGAAAAAACATACGAAACATAGGATTGGTGACATCAAGATTTTGGACGAATTTTTTAAGAATTTTCAAATTTTCAGATAGGAGGTTCCATATAAGGTCAAAAACTACATACTCAGATCTTCACCAAACTTTGCAGGGATACATTGGAGGTCGAGACACGTGGAAAAAAAGTACAAAACAAGAGATTGGGGTCATCAAGATTTTGGACGGATTTTTTAGGAATTTTCAAATTTTCAGATGGGAGGTTCCAGATAAGGTCAAAAACTACATACTCAGATCTTCACCAAACATTGCAGGGATACATTGGATGTCAAGACACGTGGAAAAAACGTACAAAACAAGAGATTGGAGACATCAAGATTTTGGACGAATTTTTTAAGAATTTTCAAATTTTCAGATAGGAGGTTCCAGATGAGGTCAAAAACTACATACTCAGATCTTCACCAAACTTTGCAGGAATACTTTGCATGTCAAGACACGTGGAAAAAACGTACAAAACAAGAGATCGGAGACATCAAGATTTTCGACGAATTTTTTAAGAATTTTCAAATTTTCAGATGGGAGGTTCCAGATAAGGTCAAAAACGACATACTCAGATCTTCACCAAACTTTGCAGGGATCCATTGGAGGTCGAGACACGTGGAAAAAACGTACAAAACAAGAGATTGGAGACATCAAGATTTTGGACGAATTTTTTAAGAATTTTCAAATTTTCAGATAGGAGGTTCCATATAAGGTCAAAAACTACATACTCAGATCTTCACCAAACTTTGCAGGGATACATTGGATGTCAAGACACGTGGAAAAAACGTACAAAACAAGAGATTGGAGACATCAAGATTTTCGACGAATTTTTTAAGAATTTTCAAATTTTCAGATGGGAGGTTCAATATAAGGTCAAAAACGACATACTCTGATCTTCACCAAACTTTGCAGGGATCCATTGGAGGTCGAGACACGTGGAAAAAACGTACAAAACAAGAGATTGGAGACATCAAGATTATGGACGAATTTTTTGAGAATTTTCAAATTTTCAGCAAGGAGGTTCCATATAAGGTCAAAAACTACATACTCAGATCTTCACCAAACTTTGCAGGGATACATTGGATGTCAAGACACGTGGAAAAAACGTACAAAACAAGAGATCGGAGACATCAAGATTTTCGACGAATTTTTTAAGAATTTTCAAATTTTCAGATGGGAGGTTCCAGATAAGGTCAAAAACTACATACTCAGATCTTCACCAAACTTTGCAGGGATACATTGGATGTCAAGACACGTGGAAAAAACGTACAAAACAAAAGATTGGAGACATCAAGATTTTCGACGAATTTTTTAAGAATTTTCAAATTTTCAGATGGGAGGTTCCAGATAAGGTCAAAAACGACATACTCAGATCTTCACCAAACTTTGCAGGGATCCATTGGAGGTCGAGACACGTGGAAAAAACGTACAAAACAAGATATTGGAGACATCAAGATTTTGGACGAATTTTTTAAGAATTTTCAAATTTTCAGATGGGAGGTTCCAGATAAGGTCAAAAACGACATACTCAGATCTTCACCAAACTTTGCAGGGATCCATTGGAGGTCGAGACACGTGGAAAAAACGTACAAAACAAGAGATTGGAGACATCAAGATTTTCGACGAATTTTTGAAGAATTTTCAAATTTTCAGATAGGAGGTTCCAGATAAGGTCAAAAACTACATACTCAGATCTTCACCAAACGTTGCAGGGATACTTTGCATGTCAAGACACGTGGAAAAAACGTACAAAACAAGAGATTGGAGACATCAAGATTTTCGACGAATTTTTTAAGAATTTTCAAATTTTCAGATGGGAATTTCAATATAAGGTCAAAAACGACATACTCAGATCTTCACCAAACTTTGCAGGGATACATTGGATGTCAAGACACGTGGAAAAAACGTACAAAACAAGAGATTGGAGACATCAAGATTATGGACGAATTTTTTGAGAATTTTCAAATTTTCAGAAAGGAGGTTCCAGATAAGGTCAAAAACTACATACTCAGATCTTCACCGAACTTTGCAGGGATACATTGGATGTCAAGACACGTGGAAAAAACGTACAAAACAAGAGATCGGAGACATCAAGATTTTCGACGAATTTTTTAAGAATTTTCAAATTTTCAGATGGGAGGTTCCAGATAAGGTCAAAAACTACATACTCAGATCTTCACCAAACTTTGCCGGGATACATTGGATGTCAAGACACGTGGAAAAAACGTACAAAACAAGAGATTGGAGACATCAAAATTTTGGACGAATTTTTTAAGAATTTTCAAATTTTCAGATAGGAGGTTCCAGATGAGGTCAAAAACTACATACTCAGATCTTCACCAAACTTTGCAGGAATACTTTGCATGTCAAGACACGTGGAAAAAACGTACAAAACAAGAGATCGGAGACATCAAGATTTTCGACGAATTTTTTAAGAATTTTCAAATTTTCAGATAGGAGGTTCCATATAAGGTCAAAAACTACATACTCAGATCTTCACCAAACTTTGCATGGATACATTATGTGTCAAGACACGTGGAAAAAACGTACAAAACAAAAGATTGGAGACATCAAGATTTTGGTCGAATTTTTTAAGAATTTTCAAATTTTCAGATGGGAGGTTCCAGATAAGGTCAAAAACTACATACTCAGATCTTCACCAAACTTTGCAGGGATACATTGGATGTCAAGACACGTGGAAAAAACGTACAAAACAAGAGATTGGAGACATCAAGATTATGGACGAATTTTTTGAGAATTTTCAAATTTTCAGAAAGGAGGTTCCATATAAGGTCAAAAACTACATACTCAGATCTTCACCAAACTTTGCAGGGATACATTGGATGTCAAGACACGTGGAAAAAACGTACAAAACAAGAGATTGGAGACATCAAGATTTTCGACGAATTTTTTAAGAATTTTCAAATTTTCAGAAAGGATGTTCCAGATAAGGTCAAAAACGACATACTCAGATCTTCACCAAATTTTGCAGGGATACATTGGAGGTCGAGACACGTGGAAAAAACGTACAAAACAAGAGATTGGAGACATCAAGATTTTGGACGAATTTTTGAAGAATTTTCAAATTTTCTGATACGAGGTCCCAGATAAGGTCAAAAACTACATACTCAGATCTCCACCAAACATTGCAGGGATACATTGGATGTCAAGACACGTGGAAAAAACGTACAAAACAAGAGATTGGAGACATCAAGATTTTCGACGAATTTTTGAAGAATTTTCAAATTTTCAGATAGGAGGTTCCAGATAAGGTCAAAAACTACATACTCAGATCTTCACCAAACGTTGCAGGGATACTTTGCATGTCAAGACACGTGGAAAAAACGTACAAAACAAGAGATTGGAGACATCAAGATTTTCGACGAATTTTTTAAGAATTTTCAAATTTTCAGATGGGAGGTTCCAGATAAGGTCAAAAACGACATACTCAGATCTTCACCAAACTTTGCATGGATACATTGGATGTCAAGACACGTGGAAAAAACGTACAAAACAAGAGATTGGGGTCATCAAGATTTTGCACGGATTTTTTAGGAATTTTCAAATTTTCAGATGGGAGGTTCCAGATAAGGTCAAAAACTACATACTCAGATCTTCACCAAACTTTGCAGGGATACATTGGATGTCAAGACACGTGGAAAAAACGTACAAAACAAGAGATTGGAGACATCAAGATTTTGGACGAATTTTTTAAGAATTTTCAAATTTTCAGATAGGAGGTTCCATATAAGGTCAAAAACTACATACTCAGATCTTCACCAAACTTTGCAGGGATACATTGGATGTCAAGACACGTGGAAAAAACGTACAAAACAAGAGATCGGAGACATCAAGATTTTCGACGAATTTTTTAAGAATTTTCAAATTTTCAGATGGGAGGTTCCAGATAAGGTCAAAAACTACATACTCAGATCTTCACCAAACTTTGCAGGGATACATTGGATGTCAAGACACGTGGAAAAAACGTACAAAACAAGAGATTGGAGACATCAAAATTTTGGACGAATTTTTTAAGAATTTTCAAATTTTCAGATAGGAGGTTCCAGATGAGGTCAAAAACTACATACTCAGATCTTCACCAAACTTTGCAGGAATACTTTGCATGTCAAGACACGTGGAAAAATCGTACAAAACAAGAGATCGGAGACATCAAGATTTTCGACGAATTTTTTAAGAATTTTCAAATTTTCAGATAGGAGGTTCCATATAAGGTCAAAAACTACATACTCAGATCTTCACCAAACTTTGCATGGATACATTATGTGTCAAGACACGTGGAAAAAACGTACAAAACAAAAGATTGGAGACATCAAGATTTTGGTCGAATTTTTTAAGAATTTTCAAATTTTCAGATGGGAGGTTCCAGATAAGGTCAAAAACTACATACTCAGATCTTCACCAAACTTTGCAGGGATACATTGGATGTCAAGACACGTGGAAAAAACGTACAAAACAAGAGATTGGAGACATCAAGATTATGGACGAATTTTTTGAGAATTTTCAAATTTTCAGAAAGGAGGTTCCATATAAGGTCAAAAACTACATACTCAGATCTTCACCAAACTTTGCAGGGATACATTGGATGTCAAGACACGTGGAAAAAACGTACAAAACAAGAGATTGGAGACATCAAGATTTTCGACGAATTTTTTAAGAATTTTCAAATTTTCAGATAGGAGGTTCCATATAAGATCAAAAACTACATACTCAGATCTTCACCAAACTTTGCAGGAATACTTTGCATGTCAAGACACGTGGAAAAAACGTACAAAACAAGAGATCGGAGACATCAAGATTTTCGACGAATTTTTTAAGAATTTTCAAATTTTCAGATGGGAGGTTCCAGATAAGGTCAAAAACGACATACTCAGATCTTCACCAAACTTTGCATGGATACATTGGATGTCAAGACACGTGGAAAAAACATACAAAACATAGGATTGGTGACATCAAGATTTTGGACGAATTTTTTAAGAATTTTCAAATTTTCAGATAGGAGGTTCCATATAAGGTCAAAAACTACATACTCAGATCTTCACCAAACTTTGCAGGGATACATTGGATGTCAAGACACGTGGAAAAAACGTACAAAACAAGAGATTGGAGACATCAAGATTATGGACGAATTTTTTGAGAATTTTCAAATTTTCAGAAAGGAGGTTCCATATAAGGTCAAAAAGTACATACTCAGATCTTCACCAAACTTTGCAGGGATACATTGGATGTCAAGACACGTGGAAAAAACGTACAAAACAAGAGATTGGAGACATCAAGATTTTCGACGAATTTTTTAAGAATTTTCAAATTTTCAGAAAGGATGTTCCAGATAAGGTCAAAAACGACATACTCAGATCTTCACCAAACTTTGCAGGGATACATTGGAGGTCGAGACACGTGGAAAAAACGTACAAAACAAGAGATTGGAGACATCAAGATTTTGGACGAATTTTTGAAGAATTTTCAAATTTTCTGATAGGAGGTCCCAGATAAGGTCAAAAACTACATACTCAGATCTCCACCAAACATTGCAGGGATACATTGGATGTCAAGACACGTGGAAAAAACGTACAAAACAAGAGATTGGAGACATCAAGATTTTCGACGAATTTTTGAAGAATTTTCAAATTTTCAGATAGGAGGTTCCAGATAAGGTCAAAAACTACATACTCAGATCTTCACCAAACGTTGCAGGGATACTTTGCATGTCAAGACACGTGGAAAAAACGTACAAAACAAGAGATTGGAGACATCAAGATTTTCGACGAATTTTTTAAGAATTTTCAAATTTTCAGATGGGAGGTTCCAGATAAGGTCAAAAACGACATACTCAGATCTTCACCAAACTTTGCATGGATACATTGGATGTCAAGACACGTGGAAAAAACGTACAAAACAAGAGATTGGGGTCATCAAGATTTTGCACGGATTTTTTAGGAATTTTCAAATTTTCAGATGGGAGGTTCCAGATAAGGTCAAAAACTACATACTCAGATCTTCACCAAACTTTGCAGGGATACATTGGATGTCAAGACACGTGGAAAAAACGTACAAAACAAGAGATTGGAGACATCAAGATTTTGGACGAATTTTTTAAGAATTTTCAAATTTTCAGATAGGAGGTTCCATATAAGGTCAAAAACTACATACTCAGATCTTCACCAAACTTTGCATGGATACATTATGTGTCAAGACACGTGGAAAAAACGTACAAAACAAAAGATTGGAGACATCAAGATTTTGGACGAATTTTTTAAGAATTTTCAAATTTTCAGATGGGAGGTTCCAGATAAGGTCAAAAACTACATACTCAGATCTTCACCAAACTTTGCAGGGATACATTGGATGTCAAGACACGTGGAAAAAACGTACAAAAAAGAGATTGGAGACATCAAGATTGTGGACGAATTTTTTAACAATTTTCAAATTTTCAGAAAGGATGTTCCAGATAAGGTCAAAAACGACATACTCAGATCTTCACCAAACTTTGCAGGGATACATTGGATATCCAGACACGTGGAAAAAACGTACAAAACAAGAGATTGGAGACATCAAGATTTTGGACGAATTTTTTAAGAATTTTCAAATTTTCAGATAGGAGGTTCCAGATAAGGTCAAAAACTACATACTCAGATCTTCACCAAACTTTGCAGGGATACATTGGATGTCAAGACACGTGGAAAAAACGTACAAAACAAGAGATTGGGTTCATCAAGATTTTGGACGGATTTTTTAGGAATTTTCAAATTTTCAGATGGGAGGTTCCAGATAAGGTCAAAAACTACATACTCAGATCTTCACCAAACATTGCAGGGATACATTGGATGTCAAGACACGTGGAAAAAACGTACAAAACAAGAGATTGGAGACATCAAAATTTTGGACGAATTTTTTAAGAATTTTCAAATTTTCAGATAGGAGGTTCCAGATGAGGTCAAAAACTACATACTCAGATCTTCACCAAACTTTGCAGGAATACTTTGCATGTCAAGACACGTGGAAAAAACGTACAAAACAAGAGATCGGAGACATCAAGATTTTCGACGAATTTTTTAAGAATTTTCAAATTTTCAGATGGGAGGTTCCAGATAAGGTCAAAAACGACATACTCAGATCTTCACCAAACTTTGCATGGATACATTGGATGTCAAGACACGTGGAAAAAACATACAAAACATAGGATTGGTGACATCAAGATTTTGGACGAATTTTTTAAGAATTTTCAAATTTTTAGATAGGAGGTTCCATATAAGGTCAAAAACTACATACTCAGATCTTCACCAAACTTTGCAGGGATACATTGGAGGTCGAGACACGTGGAAAAAAAGTACAAAACAAGAGATTGGGGTCATCAAGATTTTGGACGGATTTTTTAGGAATTTTCAAATTTTCAGATGGGAGGTTCCAGATAAGGTCAAAAACTACATACTCAGATCTTCACCAAACATTGCAGGGATACATTGGATGTCAAGACACGTGGAAAAAACGTACAAAACAAGAGATTGGAGACATCAAGATTTTGGACGAATTTTTTAAGAATTTTCAAATCTTCAGATAGGAGGTTCCAGATGAGGTCAAAAACTACATACTCAGATCTTCACCAAACTTTGCAGGAATACTTTGCATGTCAAGACACGTGGAAAAAACGTACAAAACAAGAGATCGGAGACATCAAGATTTTCGACGAATTTTTTAAGAATTTTCAAATTTTCAGATGGGAGGTTCCAGATAAGGTCAAAAACGACATACTCAGATCTTCACCAAACTTTGCAGGGATCCATTGGAGGTCGAGACACGTGGAAAAAACGTACAAAACAAGAGATTGGAGACATCAAGATTTTGGACGAATTTTTTAAGAATTTTCAAATTTTCAGATAGGAGGTTCCATATAAGGTCAAAAACTACATACTCAGATCTTCACCAAACTTTGCAGGGATACATTGGATGTCAAGACACGTGGAAAAAACGTACAAAACAAGAGATTGGAGACATCAAGATTTTCGACGAATTTTTTAAGAATTTTCAAATTTTCAGATGGGAGGTTCAATATAAGGTCAAAAACGACATACTCAGATCTTCACCAAACTTTGCAGGGATCCATTGGAGGTCGAGACACGTGGAAAAAACGTACAAAACAAGAGATTGGAGACATCAAGATTATGGACGAATTTTTTGAGAATTTTCAAATTTTCAGAAAGGAGGTTCCATATAAGGTCAAAAACTACATACTCAGATCTTCACCAAACTTTGCAGGGATACATTGGATGTCAAGACACGTGGAAAAAACGTACAAAACAAGAGATCGGAGACATCAAGATTTTCGACGAATTTTTTAAGAATTTTCAAATTTTCAGATGGGAGGTTCCAGATAAGGTCAAAAACTACATACTCAGATCTTCACCAAACTTTGCAGGGATACATTGGATGTCAAGACACGTGGAAAAAACGTACAAAACAAAAGATTGGAGACATCAAGATTTTGGACGAATTTTTTAAGAATTTTCAAATTTTCAGATGGGAGGTTCCAGATAAGGTCAAAAACGACATACTCAGATCTTCACCAAACTTTGCAGGGATCCATTGGAGGTCGAGACACGTGGAAAAAACGTACAAAACAAGAGATTGGAGACATCAAGATTTTGGACGAATTTTTTAAGAATTTTCAAATTTTCAGATGGGAGGTTCCAGATAAGGTCAAAAACGACATACTCAGATCTTCACCAAACTTTGCAGGGATCCATTGGAGGTCGAGACACGTGGAAAAAACGTACAAAACAAGAGATTGGAGACATCAAGATTTTCGACGAATTTTTGAAGAATTTTCAAATTTTCAGATAGGAGGTTCCAGATAAGGTCAAAAACTACATACTCAGATCTTCACCAAACGTTGCAGGGATACTTTGCATGTCAAGACACGTGGAAAAAACGTACAAAACAAGAGATTGGAGACATCAAGATTTTCGACGAATTTTTTAAGAATTTTCAAATTTTCAGATGGGAATTTCAATATAAGGTCAAAAACGACATACTCAGATCTTCACCAAACTTTGCAGGGATACATTGGATGTCAAGACACGTGGAAAAAACGTACAAAACAAGAGATTGGAGACATCAAGATTATGGACGAATTTTTTGAGAATTTTCAAATTTTCAGAAAGGAGGTTCCAGATAAGGTCAAAAACTACATACTCAGATCTTCACCGAACTTTGCAGGGATACATTGGATGTCAAGACACGTGGAAAAAACGTACAAAACAAGAGATCGGAGACATCAAGATTTTCGACGAATTTTTTAAGAATTTTCAAATTTTCAGATGGGAGGTTCCAGATAAGGTCAAAAACTACATACTCAGATCTTCACCAAACTTTGCCGGGATACATTGGATGTCAAGACACGTGGAAAAAACGTACAAAACAAGAGATTGGAGACATCAAAATTTTGGACGAATTTTTTAAGAATTTTCAAATTTTCAGATAGGAGGTTCCAGATGAGGTCAAAAACTACATACTCAGATCTTCACCAAACTTTGCAGGAATACTTTGCATGTCAAGACACGTGGAAAAAACGTACAAAACAAGAGATCGGAGACATCAAGATTTTCGACGAATTTTTTAAGAATTTTCAAATTTTCAGATAGGAGGTTCCATATAAGGTCAAAAACTACATACTCAGATCTTCACCAAACTTTGCATGGATACATTATGTGTCAAGACACGTGGAAAAAACGTACAAAACAAAAGATTGGAGACATCAAGATTTTGGTCGAATTTTTTAAGAATTTTCAAATTTTCAGATGGGAGGTTCCAGATAAGGTCAAAAACTACATACTCAGATCTTCACCAAACTTTGCAGGGATACATTGGATGTCAAGACACGTGGAAAAAACGTACAAAACAAGAGATTGGAGACATCAAGATTATGGACGAATTTTTTGAGAATTTTCAAATTTTCAGAAAGGAGGTTCCATATAAGGTCAAAAACTACATACTCAGATCTTCACCAAACTTTGCAGGGATACATTGGATGTCAAGACACGTGGAAAAAACGTACAAAACAAGAGATTGGAGACATCAAGATTTTCGACGAATTTTTTAAGAATTTTCAAATTTTCAGAAAGGATGTTCCAGATAAGGTCAAAAACGACATACTCAGATCTTCACCAAATTTTGCAGGGATACATTGGAGGTCGAGACACGTGGAAAAAACGTACAAAACAAGAGATTGGAGACATCAAGATTTTGGACGAATTTTTGAAGAATTTTCAAATTTTCTGATACGAGGTCCCAGATAAGGTCAAAAACTACATACTCAGATCTCCACCAAACATTGCAGGGATACATTGGATGTCAAGACACGTGGAAAAAACGTACAAAACAAGAGATTGGAGACATCAAGATTTTCGACGAATTTTTGAAGAATTTTCAAATTTTCAGATAGGAGGTTCCAGATAAGGTCAAAAACTACATACTCAGATCTTCACCAAACGTTGCAGGGATACTTTGCATGTCAAGACACGTGGAAAAAACGTACAAAACAAGAGATTGGAGACATCAAGATTTTCGACGAATTTTTTAAGAATTTTCAAATTTTCAGATGGGAGGTTCCAGATAAGGTCAAAAACGACATACTCAGATCTTCACCAAACTTTGCATGGATACATTGGATGTCAAGACACGTGGAAAAAACGTACAAAACAAGAGATTGGGGTCATCAAGATTTTGCACGGATTTTTTAGGAATTTTCAAATTTTCAGATGGGAGGTTCCAGATAAGGTCAAAAACTACATACTCAGATCTTCACCAAACTTTGCAGGGATACATTGGATGTCAAGACACGTGGAAAAAACGTACAAAACAAGAGATTGGAGACATCAAGATTTTGGACGAATTTTTTAAGAATTTTCAAATTTTCAGATAGGAGGTTCCATATAAGGTCAAAAACTACATACTCAGATCTTCACCAAACTTTGCAGGGATACATTGGATGTCAAGACACGTGGAAAAAACGTACAAAACAAGAGATCGGAGACATCAAGATTTTCGACGAATTTTTTAAGAATTTTCAAATTTTCAGATGGGAGGTTCCAGATAAGGTCAAAAACTACATACTCAGATCTTCACCAAACTTTGCAGGGATACATTGGATGTCAAGACACGTGGAAAAAACGTACAAAACAAGAGATTGGAGACATCAAAATTTTGGACGAATTTTTTAAGAATTTTCAAATTTTCAGATAGGAGGTTCCAGATGAGGTCAAAAACTACATACTCAGATCTTCACCAAACTTTGCAGGAATACTTTGCATGTCAAGACACGTGGAAAAATCGTACAAAACAAGAGATCGGAGACATCAAGATTTTCGACGAATTTTTTAAGAATTTTCAAATTTTCAGATAGGAGGTTCCATATAAGGTCAAAAACTACATACTCAGATCTTCACCAAACTTTGCATGGATACATTATGTGTCAAGACACGTGGAAAAAACGTACAAAACAAAAGATTGGAGACATCAAGATTTTGGTCGAATTTTTTAAGAATTTTCAAATTTTCAGATGGGAGGTTCCAGATAAGGTCAAAAACTACATACTCAGATCTTCACCAAACTTTGCAGGGATACATTGGATGTCAAGACACGTGGAAAAAACGTACAAAACAAGAGATTGGAGACATCAAGATTATGGACGAATTTTTTGAGAATTTTCAAATTTTCAGAAAGGAGGTTCCATATAAGGTCAAAAACTACATACTCAGATCTTCACCAAACTTTGCAGGGATACATTGGATGTCAAGACACGTGGAAAAAACGTACAAAACAAGAGATTGGAGACATCAAGATTTTCGACGAATTTTTTAAGAATTTTCAAATTTTCAGATAGGAGGTTCCATATAAGATCAAAAACTACATACTCAGATCTTCACCAAACTTTGCAGGAATACTTTGCATGTCAAGACACGTGGAAAAAACGTACAAAACAAGAGATCGGAGACATCAAGATTTTCGACGAATTTTTTAAGAATTTTCAAATTTTCAGATGGGAGGTTCCAGATAAGGTCAAAAACGACATACTCAGATCTTCACCAAACTTTGCATGGATACATTGGATGTCAAGACACGTGGAAAAAACATACAAAACATAGGATTGGTGACATCAAGATTTTGGACGAATTTTTTAAGAATTTTCAAATTTTCAGATAGGAGGTTCCATATAAGGTCAAAAACTACATACTCAGATCTTCACCAAACTTTGCAGGGATACATTGGATGTCAAGACACGTGGAAAAAACGTACAAAACAAGAGATTGGAGACATCAAGATTATGGACGAATTTTTTGAGAATTTTCAAATTTTCAGAAAGGAGGTTCCATATAAGGTCAAAAAGTACATACTCAGATCTTCACCAAACTTTGCAGGGATACATTGGATGTCAAGACACGTGGAAAAAACGTACAAAACAAGAGATTGGAGACATCAAGATTTTCGACGAATTTTTTAAGAATTTTCAAATTTTCAGAAAGGATGTTCCAGATAAGGTCAAAAACGACATACTCAGATCTTCACCAAACTTTGCAGGGATACATTGGAGGTCGAGACACGTGGAAAAAACGTACAAAACAAGAGATTGGAGACATCAAGATTTTGGACGAATTTTTGAAGAATTTTCAAATTTTCTGATAGGAGGTCCCAGATAAGGTCAAAAACTATATACTCAGATCTCCACCAAACATTGCAGGGATACATTGGATGTCAAGACACGTGGAAAAAACGTACAAAACAAGAGATTGGAGACATCAAGATTTTCGACGAATTTTTGAAGAATTTTCAAATTTTCAGATAGGAGGTTCCAGATAAGGTCAAAAACTACATACTCAGATCTTCACCAAACGTTGCAGGGATACTTTGCATGTCAAGACACGTGGAAAAAACGTACAAAACAAGAGATTGGAGACATCAAGATTTTCGACGAATTTTTTAAGAATTTTCAAATTTTCAGATGGGAGGTTCCAGATAAGGTCAAAAACGACATACTCAGATCTTCACCAAACTTTGCATGGATACATTGGATGTCAAGACACGTGGAAAAAACGTACAAAACAAGAGATTGGGGTCATCAAGATTTTGCACGGATTTTTTAGGAATTTTCAAATTTTCAGATGGGAGGTTCCAGATAAGGTCAAAAACTACATACTCAGATCTTCACCAAACTTTGCAGGGATACATTGGATGTCAAGACACGTGGAAAAAACGTACAAAACAAGAGATTGGAGACATCAAGATTTTGGACGAATTTTTTAAGAATTTTCAAATTTTCAGATAGGAGGTTCCATATAAGGTCAAAAACTACATACTCAGATCTTCACCAAACTTTGCATGGATACATTATGTGTCAAGACACGTGGAAAAAACGTACAAAACAAAAGATTGGAGACATCAAGATTTTGGACGAATTTTTTAAGAATTTTCAAATTTTCAGATGGGAGGTTCCAGATAAGGTCAAAAACTACATACTCAGATCTTCACCAAACTTTGCAGGGATACATTGGATGTCAAGACACGTGGAAAAAACGTACAAAAAAGAGATTGGAGACATCAAGATTGTGGACGAATTTTTTAACAATTTTCAAATTTTCAGAAAGGATGTTCCAGATAAGGTCAAAAACGACATACTCAGATCTTCACCAAACTTTGCAGGGATACATTGGATATCAAGACACGTGGAAAAAACGTACAAAACAAGAGATTGGAGACATCAAGATTTTGGACGAATTTTTTAAGAATTTTCAAATTTTCAGATAGGAGGTTCCAGATAAGGTCAAAAACTACATACTCAGATCTTCACCAAACTTTGCAGGGATACATTGGATGTCAAGACACGTGGAAAAAACGTACAAAACAAGAGATTGGGTTCATCAAGATTTTGGACGGATTTTTTAGGAATTTTCAAATTTTCAGATGGGAGGTTCCAGATAAGGTCAAAAACTACATACTCAGATCTTCACCAAACATTGCAGGGATACATTGGATGTCAAGACACGTGGAAAAAACGTACAAAACAAGAGATTGGAGACATCAAAATTTTGGACGAATTTTTTAAGAATTTTCAAATTTTCAGATAGGAGGTTCCAGATGAGGTCAAAAACTACATACTCAGATCTTCACCAAACTTTGCAGGAATACTTTGCATGTCAAGACACGTGGAAAAAACGTACAAAACAAGAGATCGGAGACATCAAGATTTTCGACGAATTTTTTAAGAATTTTCAAATTTTCAGATGGGAGGTTCCAGATAAGGTCAAAAACGACATACTCAGATCTTCACCAAACTTTGCATGGATACATTGGATGTCAAGACACGTGGAAAAAACATACAAAACATAGGATTGGTGACATCAAGATTTTGGACGAATTTTTTAAGAATTTTCAAATTTTTAGATAGGAGGTTCCATATAAGGTCAAAAACTACATACTCAGATCTTCACCAAACTTTGCAGGGATACATTGGAGGTCGAGACACGTGGAAAAAAAGTACAAAACAAGAGATTGGGGTCATCAAGATTTTGGACGGATTTTTTAGGAATTTTCAAATTTTCAGATGGGAGGTTCCAGATAAGGTCAAAAACTACATACTCAGATCTTCACCAAACATTGCAGGGATACATTGGATGTCAAGACACGTGGAAAAAACGTACAAAACAAGAGATTGGAGACATCAAGATTTTGGACGAATTTTTTAAGAATTTTCAAATCTTCAGATAGGAGGTTCCAGATGAGGTCAAAAACTACATACTCAGATCTTCACCAAACTTTGCAGGAATACTTTGCATGTCAAGACACGTGGAAAAAACGTACAAAACAAGAGATCGGAGACATCAAGATTTTCGACGAATTTTTTAAGAATTTTCAAATTTTCAGATGGGAGGTTCCAGATAAGGTCAAAAACGACATACTCAGATCTTCACCAAACTTTGCAGGGATCCATTGGAGGTCGAGACACGTGGAAAAAACGTACAAAACAAGAGATTGGAGACATCAAGATTTTGGACGAATTTTTTAAGAATTTTCAAATTTTCAGATAGGAGGTTCCATATAAGGTCAAAAACTACATACTCAGATCTTCACCAAACTTTGCAGGGATACATTGGATGTCAAGACACGTGGAAAAAACGTACAAAACAAGAGATTGGAGACATCAAGATTTTCGACGAATTTTTTAAGAATTTTCAAATTTTCAGATGGGAGGTTCAATATAAGGTCAAAAACGACATACTCAGATCTTCACCAAACTTTGCAGGGATCCATTGGAGGTCGAGACACGTGGAAAAAACGTACAAAACAAGAGATTGGAGACATCAAGATTATGGACGAATTTTTTGAGAATTTTCAAATTTTCAGAAAGGAGGTTCCATATAAGGTCAAAAACTACATACTCAGATCTTCACCAAACTTTGCAGGGATACATTGGATGTCAAGACACGTGGAAAAAACGTACAAAACAAGAGATCGGAGACATCAAGATTTTCGACGAATTTTTTAAGAATTTTCAAATTTTCAGATGGGAGGTTCCAGATAAGGTCAAAAACTACATACTCAGATCTTCACCAAACTTTGCAGGGATACATTGGATGTCAAGACACGTGGAAAAAACGTACAAAACAAAAGATTGGAGACATCAAGATTTTGGACGAATTTTTTAAGAATTTTCAAATTTTCAGATGGGAGGTTCCAGATAAGGTCAAAAACGACATACTCAGATCTTCACCAAACTTTGCAGGGATCCATTGGAGGTCGAGACACGTGGAAAAAACGTACAAAACAAGAGATTGGAGACATCAAGATTTTGGACGAATTTTTTAAGAATTTTCAAATTTTCAGATGGGAGGTTCCAGATAAGGTCAAAAACGACATACTCAGATCTTCACCAAACTTTGCAGGGATCCATTGGAGGTCGAGACACGTGGAAAAAACGTACAAAACAAGAGATTGGAGACATCAAGATTTTCGACGAATTTTTGAAGAATTTTCAAATTTTCAGATAGGAGGTTCCAGATAAGGTCAAAAACTACATACTCAGATCTTCACCAAACGTTGCAGGGATACTTTGCATGTCAAGACACGTGGAAAAAACGTACAAAACAAGAGATTGGAGACATCAAGATTTTCGACGAATTTTTTAAGAATTTTCAAATTTTCAGATGGGAGGTTCAATATAAGGTCAAAAACGACATACTCAGATCTTCACCAAACTTTGCAGGGATACATTGGATGTCAAGACACGTGGAAAAAACGTACAAAACAAGAGATTGGAGACATCAAGATTATGGACGAATTTTTTGAGAATTTTCAAATTTTCAGAAAGGAGGTTCCATATAAGGTCAAAAACTACATACTCAGATCTTCACCAAACTTTGCAGGGATACATTGTATGTCAAGACCCGTGGAAAAAACGTACAAAACAAGAGATCGGAGACATCAAGATTTTCGACGAATTTTTTAAGAATTTTCAAATTTTCAGATGGGAGGTTCCAGATAAGGTCAAAAACTACATACTCAGATCTTCACCAAACTTTGCAGGGATACATTGGATGTCAAGACACGTGGAAAAAACGTACAAAACAAGAGATTGGAGACATCAAAATTTTGGACGAATTTTTTAAGAATTTTCAAATTTTCAGATAGGAGGTTCCAGATGAGGTCAAAAACTACATACTCAGATCTTCACCAAAATTTGCAGGAATACTTTGCATGTCAAGACACGTGGAAAAAACGTACAAAACAAGAGATCGGAGACATCAAGATTTTCGACGAATTTTTTAAGAATTTTCAAATTTTCAGATAGGAGGTTCCATATAAGGTCAAAAACTACATACTCAGATCTTCACCAAACTTTGCATGGATACATTATGTGTCAAGACACGTGGAAAAAACGTACAAAACAAAGATTGGAGACATCAAGATTTTGGTCGAATTTTTTAAGAATTTTCAAATTTTCAGATGGGAGGTTCCAGATAAGGTCAAAAACTACATACTCAGATCTTCACCAAACTTTGCAGGGATACATTGGATGTCAAGACACGTGGAAAAAACGTACAAAACAAGAGATTGGAGACATCAAGATTATGGACGAATTTTTTGAGAATTTTCAAATTTTCAGAAAGGAGGTTCCATATAAGGTCAAAAACTACATACTCAGATCTTCACCAAACTTTGCAGGGATACATTGGATGTCAAGACACGTGGAAAAAACGTACAAAACAAGAGATTGGAGACATCAAGATTTTCGACGAATTTTTTAAGAATTTTCAAATTTTCAGATAGGAGGTTCCATATAAGGTCAAAAACTACATACTCAGATCTTCACCAAACTTTGCAGGAATACTTTGCATGTCAAGACACGTGGAAAAAACGTACAAAACAAGAGATCGGAGACATCAAGATTTTCGACGAATTTTTTAAGAATTTTCAAATTTTCAGATGGGAGGTTCCAGATAAGGTCAAAAACGACATACTCAGATCTTCACCAAACTTTGCATGGATACATTGGATGTCAAGACACGTGGAAAAAACATACAAAACATAGGATTGGTGACATCAAGATTTTGGACGAATTTTTTAAGAATTTTCAAATTTTCAGATAGGAGGTTCCATATAAGGTCAAAAACTACATACTCAGATCTTCACCAAACTTTGCAGGGATACATTGGATGTCAAGACACGTGGAAAAAACGTACAAAACAAGAGATTGGAGACATCAAGATTATGGACGAATTTTTTGAGAATTTTCAAATTTTCAGAAAGGAGGTTCCATATAAGGTCAAAAACTACATACTCAGATCTTCACCAAACTTTGCAGGGATACATTGGATGTCAAGACACGTGGAAAAAACGTACAAAACAAGAGATTGGAGACATCAAGATTTTCAACGAATTTTTTAAGAATTTTCAAATTTTCAGAAAGGATGTTCCAGATAAGGTCAAAAACGACATACTCAGATCTTCACCAAACTTTGCAGGGATACATTGGAGGTCGAGACACGTGGAAAAAACGTACGAAACAAGAGATTGGAGACATCAAGATTTTGGACGAATTTTTGAAGAATTTTCAAATTTTCTGATAGGAGGTCCCAGATAAGGTCAAAAACTACATACTCAGATCTCCACCAAACATTGCAGGGATACATTGGATGTCAAGACACGTGGAAAAAACGTACAAAACAAGAGATTGGAGACATCAAGATTTTCGACGAATTTTTGAAGAATTTTCAAATTTTCAGATAGGAGGTTCCAGATAAGGTCAAAAACTACATACTCAGATCTTCACCAAACGTTGCAGGGATACTTTGCATGTCAAGACACGTGAAAAAAACGTACAAAACAAGAGATTGGAGACATCAAGATTTTCGACGAATTTTTTAAGAATTTTCAAATTTTCAGATGGGAGGTTCCAGATAAGGTCAAAAACGACATACTCAGATCTTCACCAAACTTTGCATGGATACATTGGATGTCAAGACACGTGGAAAAAACGTACAAAACAAGAGATTGGGGTCATCAAGATTTTGCACGGATTTTTTAGGAATTTTCAAATTTTCAGATGGGAGGTTCCAGATAAGGTCAAAAACTACATACTCAAATCTTCACCAAACTTTGCAGGGATACATTGGATGTCAAGACACGTGGAAAAAACGTACAAAACAAGAGATTGGAGACATCAAGATTTTGGACGAATTTTTTAAGAATTTTCAAATTTTCAGATAGGAGGTTCCATATAAGGTCAAAAACTACATACTCAGATCTTCACCAAACTTTGCATGGATACATTATGTGTCAAGACACGTGGAAAAAACGTACAAAACAAAAGATTGGAGACATCAAGATTTTGGACGAATTTTTTAAGAATTTTCAAATTTTCAGATGGGAGGTTCCAGATAAGGTCAAAAACTACATACTCAGATCTTCACCAAACTTTGCAGGGATACATTGGATGTCAAGACACGTGGAAAAAACGTACAAAAAAGAGATTGGAGACATCAAGATTGTGGACGAATTTTTTAACAATTTTCAAATTTTCAGAAAGGATGTTCCAGATAAGGTCAAAAACGACATACTCACATCTTCACCAAACATTGCAGGGATACATTGGATATCAAGACACGTGGAAAAAACGTACAAAACAAGAGATTGGAGACATCAAGATTTTGGACGAATTTTTTAAGAATTTTCAAATTTTCAGATAGGAGGTTCCAGATAAGGTCAAAAACTACATACTCAGATCTTCACCAAACTTTGCAGGGATACATTGGATGTCAAGACACGTGGAAAAAACGTACAAAACAAGAGATTGGGGTCATCAAGATTTTGGACGGATTTTTTAGGAATTTTCAAATTTTCAGATGGGAGGTTCCAGATAAGGTCAAAAATTACATACTCAGATCTTCACCAAACATTGCAGGGATACATTGGATGTCAAGACACGTGGAAAAAACGTACAAAACAAGAGATTGGAGACATCAAAATTTTGGACGAATTTTTTAAGAATTTTCAAATTTTCAGATAGGAGGTTCCAGATGAGGTCAAAAACTACATACTCAGATCTTCACCAAACTTTGCAGGAATACTTTGCATGTCAAGACACGTGGAAAAAACGTACAAAACAAGAGATCGGAGACATCAAGATTTTCGACGAATTTTTAAAGAATTTTCAAATTTTCAGATGGGAGGTTCCAGATAAGGTCAAAAACTACATACTCAGATCTTCACCAAACTTTGCAGGGATACATTGGAGGTCGAGACACGTGGAAAAAAAGTACAAAACAAGAGATTGGGGTCATCAAGATTTTGGACGGATTTTTTAGGAATTTTCAAATTTTCAGATGGGAGGTTCCAGATAAGGTCAAAAACTACATACTCAGATCTTCACCAAACATTGCAGGGATACATTGGATGTCAAGACACGTGGAAAAAACGTACAAAACAAGAGATTGGAGACATCAAGATTTTGGACGAATTTTTTAAGAATTTTCAAATTTTCAGATAGGAGGTTCCAGATGAGGTCAAAAACTACATACTCAGATCTTCACCAAACTTTGCAGGAATACTTTGCATGTCAAGACACGTGGAAAAAACGTACAAAACAAAAGATTGGAGACATCAAGATTTTGGTCGAATTTTTTAAGAATTTTCAAATTTTCAGATGGGAGGTTCCAGATAAGGTCAAAAACTACATACTCAGATCTTCACCAAACTTTGCAGGGATACATTGGATGTCAAGACACGTGGAAAAAACGTACAAAACAAGAGATTGGGGTCATCAAGATTTTGGACGAATTTTTTAAGAATTTTCAAATTTTCAGAAAGGATGTTCCATATAAGGTCAAAAACTACATACTCAGATCTTCACCAAACTTTGCAGGGATACTTTGGATGTCAAGACACGTGGAAAAAACGTACAAAACAAGAGATTGGAGACATCAAGATTTTGGACGAATTTTTTAAGAATTTTCAAATTTTCAGAAAGGATGTTCCATATAAGGTCAAAAACTACATACTCAGATCTTCACCAAACTTTGCAGGGATACTTTGGATGTCAAGACACGTGGAAAAAACGTACAAAACAAGAGATTGGGGTCATCAAGATTTTGGACGAATTTTTTAAGAATTTTCAAATTTTCAGATGGGAGGTTCAATATAAGGTCAAAAACTACATACTCAGATCTTCACCAAACTTTGCATGGATACATTGGATGTCAAGACACGTGGAAAAAACATACAAAACATAGGATTCGGAACATCAAGATTTTGGTCGAATTTTTTAAGAATTTTCAAATTTTCAGATAGGAGGTTCCATATAAGGTCAAAAACTACATACTCAGATCTTCACCAAACATTGCAGGAATACATTGGATGTCAAGACACGTGGAAAAAACGTACAAAACAAGAGATTGGGGTCATCAAGATTTTGCACGGATTTTTTAGGAATTTTCAAATTTTCAGATGGGAGGTTCCAGATAAGGTCAAAAACTACATACTCAGATCTTCACCAAACTTTGCAGGGATACATTGGATGTCAAGACACGTGGAAAAAACGTACAAAACAAGAGATTGGAGACATCAAGATTTTGGACGAATTTTTTAAGAATTTTCAAATTTTCAGATAGGAGGTTCCATATAAGGTCAAAAACTACATACTCAGATCTTCACCAAACTTTGCATGGATACATTATGTGTCAAGACACGTGGAAAAAACGTACAAAACAAAAGATTGGAGACATCAAGATTTTGGTCGAATTTTTTAAGAATTTTCAAATTTTCAGATGGGAGGTTCCAGATAAGGTCAAAAACTACATACTCAGATCTTCACCAAACTTTGCAGGGATACATTGGATGTCAAGACACGTGGAAAAAACGTACAAAAAAGAGATTGGAGACATCAAGATTTTGGACGAATTTTTTAACAATTTTCAAATTTTCAGAAAGGATGTTCCAGATAAGGTCAAAAACGACATACTCAGATCTTCACCAAACTTTGCAGGGATACATTGGATATCAAGACACGTGGAAAAAACGTACAAAACAAGAGATTGGAGACATCAAGATTTTGGACGAATTTTTTAAGAATTTTCAAATTTTCAGAAAGGATGTTCCAGATAAGGTCAAAAACGACATACTCAGATCTTCACCAAACTTTGCAGGGATCCATTGGAGGTCGAGACACGTGGAAAAAACGTACAAAACAAGAGATTGGAGACATCAAGATTTTGGACGAATTTTTGAAGAATTTTCAAATTTTCAGATAGGAGGTTCCAGATAAGGTCTAAAACTACATACTCAGATCTCCACCAAACATTGCAGGAATACATTGGATGTCAAGACACGTGGAAAAAACGTACAAAACAAGAGATTGGAGACATCAAAATTTTGGACGAATTTTTTAAGAATTTTCAAATTTTCAGATAGGAGGTTCCAGATGAGGTCAAAAACTACATACTCAGATCTTCACCAAACTTTGCAGGAATACTTTGCATGTCAAGACACGTGGAAAGAACGTACAAAACAAGAGATCGGAGACATCAAGATTTTCGACGAATTTTTTAAGAATTTTCAAATTTTCAGATGGGAGGTTCCAGATAAGGTCAAAAACGACATACTCAGATCTTCACCAAACTTTGCATGGATACATTGGATGTCAAGACACGTGGAAAAAACATACAAAACATAGGATTGGTGACATCAAGATTTTGGACGAATATTTTAAGAATTTTCAAATTTTCAGATAGGAGGTTCCATATAAGGTCAAAAACTACATACTCAGATCTTCACCAAACTTTGCAGGGATACATTGGAGGTCGAGACACGTGGAAAAAAAGTACAAAACAAGAGATTGGGGTCATCAAGATTTTGGACGGATTTTTTAAGAATTTTCAAATTTTCAGATGGGAGGTTCCAGATAAGGTCAAAAACTACATACTCAGATCTTCACCAAACATTGCAGGGATACATTGGATGTCAAGACACGTGGAAAAAACGTACAAAACAAGAGATTGGAGACATCAAGATTTTGGACGAATTTTTTAAGAATTTTCAAATTTTCAGATAGGAGGTTCCAGATGAGGTCAAAAACTACATACTCAGATCTTCACCAAACTTTGCAGGAATACTTTGCATGTCAAGACACGTGGAAAAAACGTACAAAACAAGAGATCAGAGACATCAAGGTTTTCGACGAATTTTTTAAGAATTTTCAAATTTTCAGATGGGAGGTTCCAGATAAGGTCAAAAACGACATACTCAGATCTTCACCAAACTTTGCAGGGATCCATTGGAGGTCGAGACACGTGGAAAAAACGTACAAAACAAGAGATTGGAGACATCAAGATTTTGGACGAATTTTTTAAGAATTTTCAAATTTTCAGATAGGAGGTTCCATATAAGGTCAAAAACTACATACTCAGATCTTCACCAAACTTTGCAGGGATACATTGGATGTCAAGACACGTGGAAAAAACGTACAAAACAAGAGATTGGAGACATCAAGATTTTCGACGAATTTTTTAAGAATTTTCAAATTTTCAGAAAGGATGTTCCAGATAAGGTCAAAAACGACATACTCAGATCTTCACCAAACTTTGCAGGGATCCATTGGAGGTCGAGACACGTGGAAAAAACGTACAAAACAAGAGATTGGAGACATCAAGATTTTGGACGAATTTTTGAAGAATTTTCAAATTTTCAGATAGGAGGTTCCAGATAAGGTCTAAAACTACATACTCAGATCTCCACCAAACATTGCAGGAATACATTGGATGTCAAGACACGAGGAAAAAACGTACAAAACAAGAGATTGGAGACATCAAGATTTTCGACGAATTTTTGAAGAATTTTCAAATTTTCAGATAGGAGGTTCCAGATAAGGTCAAAAACTACATACTCAGATCTTCACCAAACGTTGCAGGGATACTTTGCATGTCAAGACACGTGGAAAAAAAGTACAAAACAAAAGATTGGAGACATCAAGATTTTCGACGAATTTTTTAAGAATTTTCAAATTTTCAGATGGGAGGTTCCAGATAAGGTCAAAAACGACATACTCAGATCTTCACCAAACTTTGCAGGAATACTTTGCATGTCAAGACACGTGGAAAAAACGTACAAAACAAGAGATCGGAGACATCAAGATTTTCGACGAATTTTTTAAGAATTTTCAAATTTTCAGATGGGAGGTTCCAGATAAGGTCAAAAACGACATACTCAGATCTTCACCAAACTTTGCAGGGATCCATTGGAGGTCGAGACACGTGGAAAAAACGTACAAAACAAGAGATTGGAGACATCAAGATTTTGGACGAATTTTTTAAGAATTTTCAAATTTTCAGATAGGAGGTTCCATATAAGGTCAAAAACTACATACTCAGATCTTCACCAAACTTTGCAGGGATACATTGGATGTCAAGACACGTGGAAAAAACGTACAAAACAAGAGATTGGAGACATCAAGATTTTCGACGAATTTTTTAAGAATTTTCAAATTTTCAGAAAGGATGTTCCAGATAAGGTCAAAAACGACATACTCAGATCTTCACCAAACTTTGCAGGGATACATTGGAGGTCGAGACACGTGGAAAAAACGTACAAAACAAGAGATTGGAGACATCAAGATTTTGGACGAATTTTTGAAAAATTTTCAAATTTTCAGATAGGAGGTTCCAGATAAGGTCTAAAACTACATACTCAGATCTCCACCAAACATTGCAGGAATACATTGGATGTCAAGACACGTGGAAAAAACGTACAAAACAAGAGATTGGAGACATCAAGATTTTCGACGAATTTTTGAAGAATTTTCAAATTTTCAGATAGGAGGTTCCAGATAAGGTCAAAAACTACATACTCAGATCTTCACCAAACGTTGCAGGGATACTTTGCATGTCAAGACACGTGGAAAAAACGTACAAAACAAAAGATTGGAGACATCAAGATTTTCGACGAATTTTTTAAGAATTTTCAAATTTTCAGATGGGAGGTTCCAGATAAGGTCAAAAACGACATACTCAGATCTTCACCAAACTTTGCATGGATACATTGGATGTCAAGACACGTGGAAAAAACGTACAAAACAAGAGATTGGAGACATCAAGATTTTGGACGAATTTTTTAAGAATTCTCAAATTTTCAGAAAGGAGGTTCCTATAAGGTCAAAAACTACATACTCAGATCTTCACCAAACTTTGCAGGGATACTTTGGATGTCAAGACACGTGGAAAAAACGTACAAAACAAGAGATTGGGGTCATCAAGATTTTGGACGAATTTTTTAAGAATTTTCAAATTTTCAGATGGGAGGTTCAATATAAGGTCAAAAACTACATACTCAGATCTTCACCAAACTTTGCATGGATACATTGGATGTCAAGACACGTGGAAAAAACATACAAAACATAGGATTCGGAACATCAAGATTTTGGTCGAATTTTTTAAGAATTTTCAAATTTTCAGATAGGAGGTTCCATATAAGGTCAAAAACTACATACTCAGATCTTCACCAAACATTGCAGGAATACATTGGATGTCAAGACACGTGGAAAAAACGTACAAAACAAGAGATTGGGGTCATCAAGATTTTGCACGGATTTTTTAGGAATTTTCAAATTTTCAGATGGGAGGTTCCAGATAAGGTCAAAAACTACATACTCAGATCTTCACCAAACTTTGCAGGGATACATTGGATGTCAAGACACGTGGAAAAAACGTACAAAACAAGAGATTGGAGACATCAAGATTTTGGACGAATTTTTTAAGAATTTTCAAATTTTCAGATAGGAGGTTCCATATAAGGTCAAAAACTACATACTCAGATCTTCACCAAACTTTGCTTGGATACATTATGTGTCAAGACACGTGGAAAAAACGTACAAAACAAAAGATTGGAGACATCAAGATTTTGGTCGAATTTTTTAAGAATTTTCAAATTTTCAGATGGGAGGTTCCAGATAAGGTCAAAAACTACATACTCAGATCTCCACCAAACTTTGCAGGGATACATTGGATGTCAAGACACGTGGAAAAAACGTACAAAAAAGAGATTGGAGACATCAAGATTTTGGACGAATTTTTTAACAATTTTCAAATTTTCAGAAAGGATGTTCCAGATAAGGTCAAAAACGACATACTCAGATCTTCACCAAACTTTGCAGGGATACATTGGATATCAAGACACGTGGAAAAAACGTACAAAACAAGAGATTGGAGACATCAAGATTTTGGACGAATTTTTTAAGAATTTTCAAATTTTCAGATAGGAGGTTCCAGATAAGGTCAAAAACTACATACTCAGATCTTCACCAAACTTTGCAGGGATACATTGGATGTCAAGACACGTGGAAAAAACGTACAAAACAAGAGATTGGGGTCATCAAGATTTTGGACGGATTTTTTAGGAATTTTCAAATTTTCAGATGGGAGGTTCCAGATAAGGTCAAAAACTACATACTCAGATCTTCACCAAACATTGCAGGGATACATTGGATGTCAAGACACGTGGAAAAAACGTACAAAACAAGAGATTGGAGACATCAAAATTTTGGACGAATTTTTTAAGAATTTTCAAATTTTCAGATAGGAGGTTCCAGATGAGGTCAAAAACTACATACTCAGATCTTCACCAAACTTTGCAGGAATACTTTGCATGTCAAGACACGTGGAAAAAACGTACAAAACAAGAGATCGGAGACATCAAGATTTTCGACGAATTTTTTAAGAATTTTCAAATTTTCAGATGGGAGGTTCCAGATAAGGTCAAAAACGACATACTCAGATCTTCACCAAACTTTGCATGGATACATTGGATGTCAAGACACGTGGAAAAAACATACAAAACATAGGATTGGTGACATCAAGATTTTGGACGAATTTTTTAAGAATTTTCAAATTTTCAGATAGGAGGTTCCATATAAGGTCAAAAACTACATACTCAGATCTTCACCAAACTTTGCAGGGATACATTGGATGTCAAGACACGTGGAAAAAACGTACAAAACAAGATTTTGGAGACATCAAGATTATGGACGAATTTTTTGAGAATTTTCAAATTTTCAGAAAGGAGGTTCCATATAAGGTCAAAAACTACATACTCAGATCTTCACCAAACTTTGCAGGGATACATTGGATGTCAAGAAACGTGGAAAAAACGTACAAAACAAGAGATTGGAGACATCAAGATTTTCGACGAATTTTTTAAGAATTTTCAAATTTTCAGAAAGGATGTTCCAGATAAGGTCAAAAACGACATACTCAGATCTTCACTAACTTTGCAGGGATACATTGGAGGTCGAGACACGTGGAAAAAACGTACAAAACAAGAGATTGGAGACATCAAGATTTTGGACGAATTTTTGAAGAATTTTCAAATTTTCAGATAGGAGGTTCCAGATAAGGTCAAAAACTACATACTCAGATCTCCACCAAACATTGCAGGGATACATTGGATGTCAAGACACGTGGAAAAAACGTACAAACCAAGAGATTGGAGACATCAAGGTTTTCGACGAATTTTTGAAGAATTTTCAAATTTTCAGATAGGAGGTTCCAGATAAGGTCAAAAACTACATACTCAGATCTTCACCAAACGTTGCAGGGATACTTTGCATGTCAAGACACGTGGAAAAAACGTACAAAACAAGAGATTGGAGACATCAAGATTTTCGACGAATTTTTTAAGAATTTTCAAATTTTCGGATGGGAGGTTCCAGATAAGGTCAAAAACGACATACTCAGATCTTCACCAAACTTTGCATGGATACATTGGATGTCAAGACACGTGGAAAAAACGTACAAAACAAGAGATTGGGGTCATCAAGATTTTGCACGGATTTTTTAGGAATTTTCAAATTTTCAGATGGGAGGTTCCAGATAAGGTCAAAAACTACATACTCAGATCTTCACCAAACTTTGCAGGGATACATTGGATGTCAAGACACGTGGAAAAAACGTACAAAACATGAGATTGGAGACATCAAGATTTTGGACGAATTTTTTAAGAATTTTCAAATTTTCAGATAGGAGGTTCCATATAAGGTCAAAAACTACATACTCAGATCTTCACCAAACTTTGCATGGATACATTATGTGTCAAGACACGTGGAAAAAACGTACAAAACAAGAGATTGGAGACATCAAGATTTTGGTCGAATTTTTTAAGAATTTTCAAATTTTCAGATGGGAGGTTCCAGATAAGGTCAAAAACTACATACTCAGATCTTCACCAAACTTTGCAGGGATACATTGGATGTCAAGACACGTGGAAAAAACGTACAAAAAAGAGATTGGAGACATCAAGATTTTGGACGAATTTTTTAAGAATTTTCAAATTTTCAGAAAGGATGTTCCAGATAAGGTCAAAAACGACATACTCAGATCTTCACCAAACTTTGCAGGGATACATTGGATATCAAGGCACGTGGAAAAAACGTACAAAACAAGAGATTGGAGACATCAAGATTTTGGTCGAATTTTTTAAGAATTTTCAAATTTTCAGATAGGAGGTTCCAGATAAGGTCAAAAACTACATACTCAGATCTTCACCAAACTTTGCAGGGATACATTGGATGTCAAGACACGTGGAAAAAACGTACAAAAAAGAGATTGGAGACATCAAGATTTTGGACGAATTTTTTAACAATTTTCAAATTTTCAGAAAGGATGTTCCAGATAAGGTCAAAAACGACATACTCAGATCTTCACCAAACTTTGCAGGGATACATTGGATATCAAGACACGTGGAAAAAACGTACAAAACAAGAGATTGGAGACATCAAGATTTTGGACGAATTTTTTAGGAATTTTCAAATTTTCAGATGGGAGGTTCCAGATAAGGTCAAAAACTACATACTCAGATCTTCACCAAACTTTGCAGGGATACATTGGATGTCAAGACACGTGGAAAAAACGTACAAAACAAGAGATTGGAGACATCAAGATTTTGGACGAATTTTTTAAGAATTTTCAAATTTTCAGATAGGAGGTTCCATATAAGGTCAAAAACTACATACTCAGATCTTCACCAAACTTTGCATGGATACATTATGTGTCAAGACACGTGGAAAAAACGTACAAAACAAAAGATTGGAGACATCAAGATTTTGGTCGAATTTTTTAAGAATTTTCAAATTTTCAGATGGGAGGTTCCAGATAAGGTCAAAAACTACATACTCAGATCTTCACCAAACTTTGCAGGGATACATTGGATGTCAAGACACGTGGAAAAAACGTACAAAAAAGAGATTGGAGACATCAAGATTTTGGACGAATTTTTTAACAATTTTCAAATTTTCAGAAAGGATGTTCCAGATAAGGTCAAAAACGACATACTCAGATCTTCACCAAACTTTGCAGGGATACATTGGATATCAAGACACGTGGAAAAAACGTACAAAACAAGAGATTGGAGACATCAAGATTTTGGACGAATTTTTTAAGAATTTTCAAATTTTCAGATAGGAGGTTCCAGATAAGGTCAAAAACTACATACTCAGATCTTCACCAAACTTTGCAGGGATACATTGGATGTCAAGACACGTGGAAAAAACGTACAAAACAAGAGATTGGGGTCATCAAGATTTTGGACGGATTTTTTAGGAATTTTCAAATTTTCAGATGGGAGGTTCCAGATAAGGTCAAAAACTACATACTCAGATCTTCACCAAACATTGCAGGGATACATTGGATGTCAAGACACGTGGAAAAAACGTACAAAACAAGAGATTGGAGACATCAAAATTTTGGACGAATTTTTTAAGAATTTTCAAATTTTCAGATAGGAGGTTCCAGATGAGGTCAAAAACGACATACTCAGATCTTCACCAAACTTTGCAGGAATACTTTGCATGTCAAGACACGTGGAAAAAACGTACAAAACAAGAGATCGGAGACATCAAGATTTTCGACGAATTTTTTAAGAATTTTCAAATTTTCAGATGGGAGGTTCCAGATAAGGTCAAAAACGACATACTCAGATCTTCACCAAACTTTGCATGGATACATTGGATGTCAAGACACGTGGAAAAAACATACAAAACATAGGATTGGTGACATCAAGATTTTGGACGAATTTTTTAAGAATTTTCAAATTTTCAGATAGGAGGTTCCATATAAGGTCAAAAACTACATACTCAGATCTTCACCAAACTTTGCAGGGATACATTGGAGGTCGAGACACGTGGAAAAAAAGTACAAAACAAGAGATTGGGGTCATCAAGATTTTGGACGGATTTTTTAGGAATTTTCAAATTTTCAGATGGGAGGTTCCAGATAAGGTCAAAAACTACATACTCAGATCTTCACCAAACATTGCAGGGATACATTGGATGTCAAGACACGTGGAAAAAACGTACAAAACAAGAGATTGGAGACATCAAGATTTTGGACGAATTTTTTAAGAATTTTCAAATTTTCAGATAGGAGGTTCCAGATGAGGTCAAAAACTACATACTCAGATCTTCACCAAACTTTGCAGGAATACTTTGCATGTCAAGACACGTGGAAAAAACGTACAAAACAAGAGATCGGAGACATCAAGATTTTCGACGAATTTTTTAAGAATTTTCAAATTTTCAGATGGGAGGTTCCAGATAAGGTCAAAAACGACATACTCAGATCTTCACCAAACTTTGCAGGGATCCATTGGAGGTCGAGACACGTGGAAAAAACGTACAAAACAAGAGATTGGAGACATCAAGATTTTGGACGAATTTTTTAAGAATTTTCAAATTTTCAGATAGGAGGTTCCATATAAGGTCAAAAACTACATACTCAGATCTTCACCAAACTTTGCAGGGATACATTGGATGTCAAGACACGTGGAAAAAACGTACAAAACAAGAGATTGGAGACATCAAGATTTTGGACGAATTTTTGAAGAATTTTCAAATTTTCAGATAGGAGGTTCCAGATAAGGTCTAAAACTACATACTCAGATCTCCACCAAACATTGCAGGAATACATTGGATGTCAAGACACGTGGAAAAAACGTACAAAACAAGAGATTGGAGACATCAAGATTTTCGACGAATTTTTGAAGAATTTTCAAATTTTCAGATAGGAGGTTCCAGATGAGGTCAAAAACTACATACTCAGATCTTCACCAAACGTTGCAGGGATACTTTGCATGTCAAGACACGTGGAAAAAACGTACAAAACAAAAGATTGGAGACATCAAGATTTTCGACGAATTTTTTAAGAATTTTCAAATTTTCAGATGGGAGGTTCCAGATGAGGTCAAAAACGACATACTCAGATCTTCACCAAACTTTGCAGGAATACTTTGCATGTCAAGACACGTGGAAAAAACGTACAAAACAAGAGATCGGAGACATCAAGGTTTTCGACGAATTTTTTAAGAATTTTCAAATTTTCAGATGGGAGGTTCCAGATAAGGTCAAAAACGACATACTCAGATCTTCACCAAACTTTGCAGGGATCCATTGGAGGTCGAGACACGTGGAAAAAACGTACAAAACAAGAGATTGGAGACATCAAGATTTTGGACGAATTTTTTAAGAATTTTCAAATTTTCAGATAGGAGTTTCCATATAAGGTCAAAAACTACATACTCAGATCTTCACCAAACTTTGCAGGGATACATTGGATGTCAAGACACGTGGAAAAAACGTACAAAACAAGAGATTGGAGACATCAAGATTTTGGACGAATTTTTTAAGAATTTTCAAATTTTCAGAAAGGATGTTCCAGATAAGGTCAAAAACGACATACTCAGATCTTCACCAAACTTTGCAGGGATCCATTGGAGGTCGAGACACGTGGAAAAAACGTACAAAACAAGAGATTGGAGACATCAAGATTTTGGACGAATTTTTGAAGAATTTTCAAATTTTCAGATAGGAGGTTCCAGATATGGTCTAAAGCTACATACTCAGATCTCCACCAAACATTGCAGGAATACATTGGATGTCAAGACACGTGGAAAAAACGTACAAAACAAGAGATTGGAGACATCAAGATTTTCGACGAATTTTTGAAGAATTTTCAAATTTTCAGATAGGAGGTTCCAGATAAGGTCAAAAACTACATACTCAGATCTTCACCAAACGTTGCAGGGATACTTTGCATGTCAAGACACGTGGAAAAAACGTACAAAACAAAAGATTGGAGACATCAAGATTTTCGACGAATTTTTTAAGAATTTTCAAATTTTCAGATGGGAGGTTCCAGATAAGGTCAAAAACGACATACTCAGATCTTCACCAAACTTTGCATGGATACATTGGATGTCAAGACACGTGGAAAAAACGTACAAAACAAGAGATTGGAGACATCAAGATTTTGGACGAATTTTTTAAGAATTCTCAAATTTTCAGAAAGGAGGTTCCATATAAGGTCAAAAACTACATACTCAGATCTTCACCAAACTTTGCAGGGATACTTTGGATGTCAAGACACGTGGAAAAAACGTACAAAACAAGAGATTGGGGTCATCAAGATTTTGGACGAATTTTTTAAGAATTTTCAAATTTTCAGATGGGAGGTTCAATATAAGGTCAAAAACTACATACTCAGATCTTCACCAAACTTTGCAGGGATACATTGGATGTCAAGACACGTGGAAAAAACATACAAAACATAGGATTCGGAACATCAAGATTTTGGTCGAATTTTTTAAGAATTTTCAAATTTTCAGATAGGAGGTTCCATATAAGGTCAAAAACTACATACTCAGATCTTCACCAAACTTTGCAGGGATACATTGGATGTCAAGACACGTGGAAAAAACGTACAAAACAAGAGATTGGAGACATCAAGATTTTGGACGAATTTTTTAAGAATTTTCAAATTTTCAGATAGGAGGTTCCATATAAGGTCAAAAACTACATACTCAGATCTTCACCAAACTTTGCATGGATACATTATGTGTCAAGACACGTGGAAAAAACGTACAAAACAAAAGATTGGAGACATCAAGATTTTGGTCGAATTTTTTAAGAATTTTCAAATTTTCAGATGGGAGGTTCCAGATAAGGTCAAAAACTACATACTCAGATCTTCACCAAACTTTGCAGGGATACATTGGATGTCAAGACACGTGGAAAAAACGTACAAAAAAGAGATTGGAGACATCAAGATTTTGGACGAATTTTTTAACAATTTTCAAATTTTCAGAAAGGATGTTCCAGATAAGGTCAAAAACGACATACTCAGATCTTCACCAAACTTTGCAGGGATACATTGGATATCAAGACACGTGGAAAAAACGTACAAAACAAGAGATTGGAGACATCAAGATTTTGGACGAATTTTTTAAGAATTTTCAAATTTTCAGATAGGAGGTTCCAGATAAGGTCAAAAACTACATACTCAGATCTTCACCAAACTTTGCAGGGATACATTGGATGTCAAGACACGTGGAAAAAACGTACAAAAAAGAGATTGGGGTCATCAAGATTTTGGACGGATTTTTTAGGAATTTTCAAATTTTCAGATGGGAGGTTCCAGATAAGGTCAAAAACTACATACTCAGATCTTCACCAAACATTGCAGGGATACATTGGATGTCAAGACACGTGGAAAAAACGTACAAAACAAGAGATTGGAGACATCAAAATTTTGGACGAATTTTTTAAGAATTTTCAAATTTTCAGATAGGAGGTTCCAGATGAGGTCAAAAACTACATACTCAGATCTTCACCAAACTTTGCAGGAATACTTTGCATGTCAAGACACGTGGAAAAAACGTACAAAACAAGAGATCGGAGACATCAAGATTTTCGACGAATTTTTTAAGAATTTTCAAATTTTCAGATGGGAGGTTCCAGATAAGGTCAAAAACGACATACTCAGATCTTCACCAAACTTTGCATGGATACATTGGATGTCAAGACACGTGGAAAAAACATACAAAACATAGGATTGGTGACATCAAGATTTTGGACGAATTTTTTAAGAATTTTCAAATTTTCAGATAGGAGGTTCCATATAAGGTCAAAAACTACATACTCAGATCTTCACCAAACTTTGCATGGATACATTGGATGTCAAGACACGTGGAAAAAACGTACAAAACAAGAGATTGGAGACATCAAGATTATGGACGAATTTTTTGAGAATTTTCAAATTTTCAGAAAGGAGGTTCCATATAAGGTCAAAAACTACATACTCAGATCTTCACCAAACGTTGCAGGGATACATTGGATGTCAAGAAACGTGGAAAAAACGTACAAAACAAGAGATTGGAGACATCAAGATTTTCGACGAATTTTTGAAGAATTTTCAAATTTTCAGATAGGAGGTTCCAGATAAGGTCAAAAACTACATACTCAGATCTTCACCAAACGTTGCAGGGATACTTTGCATGTCAAGACACGTGGAAAAAACGTACAAAACAAAAGATTGGAGACATCAAGATTTTGGACGAATTTTTTAAGAATTTTCAAATTTTCAGATAGGAGGTTCCATATAAGGTCAAAAACTACATACTCAGATCTTCACCAAACTTTGCAGGGATACATTGGAGGTCGAGACACGTGGAAAAAAAGTACAAAACAAGAGATTGGGGTCATCAAGATTTTGGACGGATTTTTTAGGAATTTTCAAATTTTCAGATGGGAGGTTCCAGATAAGGTCAAAAACTACATACTCAGATCTTCACCAAACATTGCAGGGATACATTGGATGTCAAGACACGTGGAAAAAACGTACAAAACAAGAGATTGGAGACATCAAGATTTTGGACGAATTTTTTAAGAATTTTCAAATTTTCAGATAGGAGGTTCCAGATGAGGTCAAAAACTACATACTCAGATCTTCACCAAACTTTGCAGGAATACTTTGCATGTCAAGACACGTGGAAAAAACGTACAAAACAAGAGATCGGAGACATCAAGATTTTCGACGAATTTTTTAAGAATTTTCAAATTTTCAGATGGGAGGTTCCAGATAAGGTCAAAAACGACATACTCAGATCTTCACCAAACTTTGCAGGGATCCATTGGAGGTCGAGACACGTGGAAAAAACGTACAAAACAAGAGATTGGAGACATCAAGATTTTGGACGAATTTTTTAAGAATTTTCAAATTTTCAGATAGGAGGTTCCATATAATGTCAAAAACTACATACTCAGATCTTCACCAAACTTTGCAGGGATACATTGGATGTCAAGACACGTGGAAAAAACGTACAAAACAAGAGATTGGAGACATCAAGATTTTCGACGAATTTTTTAAGAATTTTCAAATTTTCAGAAAGGATGTTCCAGATAAGGTCAAAAACGACATACTCAGATCTTCACCAAACTTTGCAGGGATCCATTGGAGGTCGAGACACGTGGAAAAAACGTACAAAACAAGAGATTGGAGACATCAAGATTTTGGACGAATTTTTGAAGAATTTTCAAATTTTCAGATAGGAGGTTCCAGATAAGGTCTAAAACTACATACTCAGATCTCCACCAAACATTGCAGGAATACATTGGATGTCAAGACACGTGGAAAAAACGTACAAAACAAGAGATTGGAGACATCAAGATTTTCGACGAATTTTTGAAGAATTTTCAAATTTTCAGATAGGAGGTTCCAGATAAGGTCAAAAACTACATACTCAGATCTTCACCAAACGTTGCAGGGATACTTTGCATGTCAAGACACGTGGAAAAAACGTACAAAACAAAAGATTGGAGACATCAAGGTTTTCGACGAATTTTTTAAGAATTTTCAAATTTTCAGATGGGAGGTTCCAGATAAGGTCAAAAACTACATACTCAGATCTTCACCAAACTTTGCAGGGATACATTGGATGTCAAGACACGTGGAAAAAACGTACAAAAAAGAGATTGGAGACATCAAGATTTTGGACGAATTTTTTAACAATTTTCAAATTTTCAGAAAGGATGTTCCAGATAAGGTCAAAAACGACATACTCAGATCTTCACCAAACTTTGCAGGGATACATTGGATATCAAGACACGTGGAAAAAACGTACAAAACAAGAGATTGGAGACATCAAGATTTTGGACGAATTTTTTAAGAATTTTCAAATTTTCAGATAGGAGGTTCCAGATAAGGTCAAAAACTACATACTCAGATCTTCACCAAACTTTGCAGGGATACATTGGATGTCAAGACACGTGGAAAAAACGTACAAAAAAGAGATTGGGGTCATCAAGATTTTGGACGGATTTTTTAGGAATTTTCAAATTTTCAGATGGGAGGTTCCAGATAAGGTCAAAAACTACATACTCAGATCTTCACCAAACATTGCAGGGATACATTGGATGTCAAGACACGTGGAAAAAACGTACAAAACAAGAGATTGGAGACATCAAAATTTTGGACGAATTTTTTAAGAATTTTCAAATTTTCAGATAGGAGGTTCCAGATGAGGTCAAAAACTACATACTCAGATCTTCACCAAACTTTGCAGGAATACTTTGCATGTCAAGACACGTGGAAAAAACGTACAAAACAAGAGATCGGAGACATCAAGATTTTCGACGAATTTTTTAAGAATTTTCAAATTTTCAGATGGGAGGTTCCAGATAAGGTCAAAAACGACATACTCAGATCTTCACCAAACTTTGCATGGATACATTGGATGTCAAGACACGTGGAAAAAACATACAAAACATAGGATTGGTGACATCAAGATTTTGGACGAATTTTTTAAGAATTTTCAAATTTTCAGATAGGAGGTTCCATATAAGGTCAAAAACTACATACTCAGATCTTCACCAAACTTTGCAGGGATACATTGGATGTCAAGACACGTGGAAAAAACGTACAAAACAAGAGATTGGAGACATCAAGATTATGGACGAATTTTTTGAGAATTTTCAAATTTTCAGAAAGGAGGTTCCATATAAGGTCAAAAACTACATACTCAGATCTTCACCAAACGTTGCAGGGATACATTGGATGTCAAGAAACGTGGAAAAAACGTACAAAACAAGAGATTGGAGACATCAAGATTTTCGACGAATTTTTGAAGAATTTTCAAATTTTCAGATAGGAGGTTCCAGATAAGGTCAAAAACTACATACTCAGATCTTCACCAAACGTTGCAGGGATACTTTGCATGTCAAGACACGTGGAAAAAACGTACAAAACAAAAGATTGGAGACATCAAGATTTTGGACGAATTTTTTAAGAATTTTCAAATTTTCAGATAGGAGGTTCCATATAAGGTCAAAAACTACATACTCAGATCTTCACCAAACTTTGCAGGGATACATTGGAGGTCGAGACACGTGGAAAAAAAGTACAAAACAAGAGATTGGGGTCATCAAGATTTTGGACGGATTTTTTAGGAATTTTCAAATTTTCAGATGGGAGGTTCCAGATAAGGTCAAAAACTACATACTCAGATCTTCACCAAACATTGCAGGGATACATTGGATGTCAAGACACGTGGAAAAAACGTACAAAACAAGAGATTGGAGACATCAAGATTTTGGACGAATTTTTTAAGAATTTTCAAATTTTCAGATAGGAGGTTCCAGATGAGGTCAAAAACTACATACTCAGATCTTCACCAAACTTTGCAGGAATACTTTGCATGTCAAGACACGTGGAAAAAACGTACAAAACAAGAGATCGGAGACATCAAGATTTTCGACGAATTTTTTAAGAATTTTCAAATTTTCAGATGGGAGGTTCCAGATAAGGTCAAAAACGACATACTCAGATCTTCACCAAACTTTGCAGGGATCCATTGGAGGTCGAGACACGTGGAAAAAACGTACAAAACAAGAGATTGGAGACATCAAGATTTTGGACGAATTTTTTAAGAATTTTCAAATTTTCAGATAGGAGGTTCCATATAATGTCAAAAACTACATACTCAGATCTTCACCAAACTTTGCAGGGATACATTGGATGTCAAGACACGTGGAAAAAACGTACAAAACAAGAGATTGGAGACATCAAGGTTTTCGACGAATTTTTTAAGAATTTTCAAATTTTCAGATGGGAGGTTCCAGATGAGGTCAAAAACGACATACTCAGATCTTCACCAAACTTTGCAGGAATACTTTGCATGTCAAGACACGTGGAAAAAACGTACAAAACAAGAGATCGGAGACATCAAGATTTTCGACGAATTTTTTAAGAATTTTCAAATTTTCAGATGGGAGGTTCCAGATAAGGTCAAAAACGACATACTCAGATCTTCACCAAACTTTGCAGGGATCCATTGGAGGTCGAGACACGTGGAAAAAACGTACAAAACAAGAGATTGGAGACATCAAGATTTTGGACGAATTTTTTAAGAATTTTCAAATTTTCAGATAGGAGGTTCCATATAAGGTCAAAAACTACATACTCAGATCTTCACCAAACTTTGCAGGGATACATTGGATGTCAAGACACGTGGAAAAAACGTACAAAACAAGAGATTGGAGACATCAAGATTTTCGACGAATTTTTTAAGAATTTTCAAATTTTCAGAAAGGATGTTCCAGATAAGATCAAAAACGACATACTCAGATCTTCACCAAACTTTGCAGGGATCCATTGGAGGTCGAGACACGTGGAAAAAACGTACAAAACAAGAGATTGGAGACATCAAGATTTTGGACGAATTTTTGAAGAATTTTCAAATTTTCAGATAGGAGGTTCCAGATAAGGTCTAAAACTACATACTCAGATCTCCACCAAACATTGCAGGAATACATTGGATGTCAAGACACGTGGAAAAAACGTACAAAACAAGAGATTGGAGACATCAAGATTTTCGACGAATTTTTGAAGAATTTTCAAATTTTCAGATAGGAGGTTCCAGATAAGGTCAAAAACTACATACTCAGATCTTCACCAAACGTTGCAGGGATACTTTGCATGTCAAGACACGTGGAAAAAACGTACAAAACAAAAGATTGGAGACATCAAGATTTTCGACGAATTTTTTAAGAATTTTCAAATTTTCAGATGGGAGGTTCCAGATAAGGTCAAAAACGACATACTCAGATCTTCACCAAACTTTGCATGGATACATTGGATGTCAAGACACGTGGAAAAAACGTACAAAACAAGAGATTGGAGACATCAAGATTTTGGACGAATTTTTTAATAATTCTCAAATTTTCAGAAAAAGAGGTTCCATATAAGGTCAAAAACTACATACTCAGATCTTCACCAAACTTTGCAGGGATACTTTGGATGTCAAGACACGTGGAAAAAACGTACAAAACAAGAGATTGGGGTCATCAAGATTTTGGACGAATTTTTTAAGAATTTTCAAATTTTCAGATGGGAGGTTCAATATAAGGTCAAAAACTACATACTCAGATCTTCACCAAACTTTGCATGGATACATTGGATGTCAAGACACGTGGAAAAAACATACAAAACATAGGATTCGGAACATCAAGATTTTGGTCGAATTTTTTAAGAATTTTCAAATTTTCAGATAGGAGGTTCCATATAAGGTCAAAAACTACATACTCAGATCTTCACCAAACATTGCAGGAATACATTGGATGTCAAGACACGTGGAAAAAACGTACAAAACAAGAGATTGGGGTCATCAAGATTTTGCACGGATTTTTTAGGAATTTTCAAATTTTCAGATGGGAGGTTCCAGATAAGGTCAAAAACTACATACTCAGATCTTCACCAAACTTTGCAGGGATACATTGGATGTCAAGACACGTGGAAAAAACGTACAAAAAAGAGATTGGAGACATCAAGATTTTGGACGAATTTTTTAACAATTTTCAAATTTTCAGAAAGGATGTTCCAGATAAGGTCAAAAACGACATACTCAGATCTTCACCAAACTTTGCAGGGATACATTGGATATCAAGACACGTGGAAAAAACGTACAAAACAAGAGATTGGAGACATCAAGATTTTGGACGAATTTTTTAAGAATTTTCAAATTTTCAGATAGGAGGTTCCAGATAAGGTCAAAAACTACATACTCAGATCTTCACCAAACTTTGCAGGGATACATTGGATGTCAAGACACGTGGAAAAAACGTACAAAACAAGAGATTGGGGTCATCAAGATTTTGGACGGATTTTTTAGGAATTTTCAAATTTTCAGATGGGAGGTTCCAGATAAGGTCAAAAACTACATACTCAGATCTTCACCAAACATTGCAGGGATACATTGGATGTCAAGACACGTGGAAAAAACGTACAAAACAAGAGATTGGAGACATCAAAATTTTGGACGAATTTTTTAAGAATTTTCAAATTTTCAGATAGGAGGTTCCAGATGAGGTCAAAAACTACATACTCAGATCTTCACCAAACTTTGCAGGAATACTTTGCATGTCAAGACACGTGGAAAAAACGTACAAAACAAGAGATTGGAGACATCAAGATTATGGACGAATTTTTTGAGAATTTTCAAATTTTCAGAAAGGAAGTTCCATATAAGGTCAAAAACTACATACTCAGATCTTCACCAAACTTTGCAGGGATACATTGGATGTCAAGAAACGTGGAAAAAACGTACAAAACAAGAGATTGGAGACATCAAGATTTTCGACGAATTTTTGAAGAATTTTCAAATTTTCAGATAGGAGGTTCCAGATAAGGTCAAAAACTACATACTCAGATCTTCACCAAACGTTGCAGGGATACTTTGCATGTCAAGACACGTGGAAAAAACGTACAAAACAAAAGATTGGAGACATCAAGATTTTCGACGAATTTTTTAAGAATTTTCAAATTTTCAGATGGGAGGTTCCAGATAAGGTCAAAAACGACATACTCAGATCTTCACCAAACTTTGCATGGATACATTGGATGTCAAGACACGTGGAAAAAACGTACAAAACAAGAGATTGGAGACATCAAGATTTTGGACGAATTTTTTAAGAATTCTCAAATTTTCAGAAAGGAGGTTCCATATAAGGTCAAAAACTACATACTCAGATCTTCACCAAACTTTGCAGGGATACTTTGGATGTCAAGACACGTGGAAAAAACGTACAAAACAAGAGATTGGGGTCATCAAGATTTTGGACGAATTTTTTAAGAATTTTCAAATTTTCAGATGGGAGGTTCAATATAAGGTCAAAAACTACATACTCAGATCTTCACCAAACTTTGCATGGATACATTGGATGTCAAGACACGTGGAAAAAACATACAAAACATAGGATTCGGAACATCAAGATTTTGGTCGAATTTTTTAAGAATTTTCAAATTTTCAGATAGGAGGTTCCATATAAGGTCAAAAACTACATACTCAGATCTTCACCAAACATTGCAGGAATACATTGGATGTCAAGACACGTGGAAAAAACGTACAAAACAAGAGATTGGGGTCATCAAGATTTTGCACGGATTTTTTAGGAATTTTCAAATTTTCAGATGGGAGGTTCCAGATAAGGTCAAAAACTGCATACTCAGATCTTCACCAAACTTTGCAGGGATACATTGGATGTCAAGACACGTGGAAAAAACGTACAAAACAAGAGATTGGAGACATCAAGATTTTGGACGAATTTTTTAAGAATTTTCAAATTTTCAGATAGGAGGTTCCATATAAGGTCAAAAACTACATACTCAGATCTTCACCAAACTTTGCATGGATACATTATGTGTCAAGACACGTGGAAAAAACGTACAAAACAAAAGATTGGAGACATCAAGATTTTGGTCGAATTTTTTAAGAATTTTCAAATTTTCAGATGGGAGGTTCCAGATAAGGTCAAAAACTACATACTCAGATCTTCACCAAACTTTGCAGGGATACATTGGATGTCAAGACACGTGGAAAAAACGTACAAAAAAGAGATTGGAGACATCAAGATTTTGGACGAATTTTTTAACAATTTTCAAATTTTCAGAAAGGATGTTCCAGATAAGGTCAAAAACGACATACTCAGATCTTCACCAAACTTTGCAGGGATACATTGGATATCAAGACACGTGGAAAAAACGTACAAAACAAGAGATTGGAGACATCAAGATTTTGGACGAATTTTTTAAGAATTTTCAAATTTTCAGATAGGAGGTTCCAGATAAGGTCAAAAACTACATACTCAGATCTTCACCAAACTTTGCAGGGATACATTGGATGTCAAGACACGTGGAAAAAACGTACAAAAAAGAGATTGGAGACATCAAGATTTTGGACGAATTTTTTAACAATTTTCAAATTTTCAGAAAGGATGTTCCAGATAAGGTCAAAAACGACATACTCAGATCTTCACCAAACTTTGCAGGGATACATTGGATATCAAGACACGTGGAAAAAACGTACAAAACAAGAGATTGGAGACATCAAGATTTTGGACGAATTTTTTAGGAATTTTCAAATTTTCAGATGGGAGGTTCCAGATAAGGTCAAAAACTACATACTCAGATCTTCACCAAACTTTGCAGGGATACATTGGATGTCAAGACACGTGGAAAAAACGTACAAAACAAGAGATTGGAGACATCAAGATTTTGGACGAATTTTTTAAGAATTTTCAAATTTTCAGATAGGAGGTTCCATATAAGGTCAAAAACTACATACTCAGATCTTCACCAAACTTTGCATGGATACATTATGTGTCAAGACACGTGGAAAAAACGTACAAAACAAAAGATTGGAGACATCAAGATTTTGGTCGAATTTTTTAAGAATTTTCAAATTTTCAGATGGGAGGTTCCAGATAAGGTCAAAAACTACATACTCAGATCTTCACCAAACTTTGCAGGGATACATTGGATGTCAAGACACGTGGAAAAAACGTACAAAAAAGAGATTGGATACATCAAGATTTTGGACGAATTTTTTAACAATTTTCAAATTTTCAGAAAGGATGTTCCAGATAAGGTCAAAAACGACATACTCAGATCTTCACCAAACTTTGCAGGGATCCATTGGATATCAAGACACGTGGAAAAAACGTACAAAACAAGAGATTGGAGACATCAAGATTTTGGAAGAATTTTTTAAGAATTTTCAAATTTTCAGATAGGAGGTTCCAGATAAGGTCAAAAACTACATACTCAGATCTTCACCAAACTTTGCAGGGATACATTGGATGTCAAGACACGTGGAAAAAACGTACAAAACAAGAGATTGGGGTGATCAAGATTTTGGACGGATATTTTAGGAATTTTCAAATTTTCAGATGGGAGGTTCCAGATAAGGTCAAAAACTACATACTCAGATCTTCACCAAACATTGCAGGGATACATTGGATGTCAAGACACGTGGAAAAAACGTACAAAACAAGAGATTGGAGACATCAAAATTTTGGACGAATTTTTTAAGAATTTTCAAATTTTCAGATAGGAGGTTCCAGATGAGGTCAAAAACTACATACTCAGATCTTCACCAAACTTTGCAGGAATACTTTGCATGTCAAGACACGTGGAAAAAACGTACAAAACAAGAGATCGGAGACATCAAGATTTTCGACGAATATTTTAAGAATTTTCAAATTTTCAGATGGGAGGTTCCAGATAAGGTCAAAAACGACATACTCAGATCTTCACCAAACTTTGCATGGATACATTGGATGTCAAGACACGTGGAAAAAACATACAAAACATAGGATTGGTGACATCAAGATTTTGGACGAATTTTTTAAGAATTTTCAAATTTTCAGATAGGAGGTTCCATATAAGGTCAAAAACTACATACTCAGATCTTCACCAAACTTTGCAGGGATACATTGGAGGTCGAGACACGTGGAAAAAAGTACAAAACAAGAGATTGGGGTCATCAAGATTTTGGACGGATTTTTTAGGAATTTTCAAATTTTTAGATGGGAGGTTCCAGATAAGGTCAAAAACTACATACTCAGATCTTCACCAAACATTGCAGGGATACATTGGATGTCAAGACACGTGGAAAAAACGTACAAAACAAGAGATTGGAGACATCAAGATTTTGGACGAATTTTTTAAGAATTTTCAAATTTTCAGATAGGAGGTTCCAGATGAGGTCAAAAACTACATACTCAGATCTTCACCAAACTTTGCAGGAATACTTTGCATGTCAAGACACGTGGAAAAAACGTACAAAACAAGAGATCGGAGACATCAAGATTTTCGACGAATTTTTTAAGAATTTTCAAATTTTCAGATAGGAGGTTCCAGATAAGGTCAAAAACTACATACTCAGATCTTCACCAAACTTTGCAGGGATACATTGGATGTCAAGACACGTGGAAAAAACGTACAAAACAAGAGATTGGGTTCATCAAGATTTTGGACGGATATTTTAGGAATTTTCAAATTTTCAGATGGGAGGTTCCAGATAAGGTCAAAAACTACATACTCAGATCTTCACCAAACATTGCAGGGATACATTGGATGTCAAGACACGTGGAAAAAACGTACAAAACAAGAGATTGGAGACATCAAAATTTTGGACGAATTTTTTAAGAATTTTCAAATTTTCAGATAGGAGGTTCCAGATGAGGTCAAAAACTACATACTCAGATCTTCACCAAACTTTGCAGGAATACTTTGCATGTCAAGACACGTGGAAAAAACGTACAAAACAAGAGATCGGAGACATCAAGATTTTCGACGAATTTTTTAAGAATTTTCAAATTTTCAGATGGGAGGTTCCAGATAAGGTCAAAAACGACATACTCAGATCTTCACCAAACTTTGCATGGATACATTGGATGTCAAGACACGTGGAAAAAACATACAAAACATAGGATTGGTGACATCAAGATTTTGGACGAATTTTTTAAGAATTTTCAAATTTTCAGATAGGAGGTTCCATATAAGGTCAAAAACTACATATTCAGATCTTCACCAAACTTTGCAGGGATACATTGGAGGTCGAGACACGTGGAAAAAAAGTACAAAACAAGAGATTGGGGTCATCAAGATTTTGGACGGATTTTTTAGGAATTTTCAAATTTTTAGATGGGAGGTTCAAGATAAGGTCAAAAACTACATACTCAGATCTTCACCAAACATTGCAGGGATACATTGGATGTCAAGACACGTGGAAAAAACGTACAAAACAAGAGATTGGAGACATCAAGATTTTGGACGAATTTTTTAAGAATTTTCAAATTTTCAGATAGGAGGTTCCAGATGAGGTCAAAAACTACATACTCAGAACTTCACCAAACTTTGCAGGAATACTTTGCATGTCAAGACACGTGGAAAAAACGTACAAAACAAGAGATCGGAGACATCAAGATTTTCGACGAATTTTTTAAGAATTTTCAAATTTTCAGATGGGAGGTTCCAGATAAGGTCAAAAACGACATACTCAGATCTTCACCAAACTTTGCAGGGATCCATTGGAGGTCGAGACACGTGGAAAAAACGTACAAAACAAGAGATTGGAAACATCAAGATTTTGGACGAATTTTTTAAGAATTTTCAAATTTTCAGATAGGAGGTTCCATATAAGGTCAAAAACTACATACTCAGATCTTCACCAAACTTTGCAGGGATACATTGGATGTCAAGACACGTGGAAAAAACGTACAAAAAAGAGATTGGAGACATCAAGATTTTGGACGAATTTTTTAACAATTTTCAAATTTTCAGAAAGGATGTTCCAGATAAGGTCAAAAACGACATACTCAGATCTTCACCAAACTTTGCAGGGATACATTGGATATCAAGACACGTGGAAAAAACGTACAAAACAAGAGATTGGAGACATCAAGATTTTGGACGAATTTTTTAGGAATTTTCAAATTTTCAGATGGGAGGTTCCAGATAAGGTCAAAAACTACATACTCAGATCTTCACCAAACTTTGCAGGGATACATAGGATGTCAAGACACGTGGAAAAAACGTTCAAAACAAGAGATTGGAGACATCAAGATTTTGGACGAATTTTTTAAGAATTTTCAAATTTTCAGATAGGAGGTTCCATATAAGGTCAAAAACTACATACTCAGATCTTCACCAAACTTTGCATGGATACATTGGATGTCAAGACACGTGGAAAAAACATACAAAACATAGGATTCGGAACATCAAGATTTTGGTCGAATTTTTTAAGAATATTCAAATTTTCAGATAGGAGGTTCCATATAAGGTCAAAAACTACATACTCAGATCTTCACCAAACATTGCAGGAATACATTGGATGTCAAGACACGTGGAAAAAACGTACAAAACAAGAGATTGGGGTCATCAAGATTTTGCACGGATTTTTTAGGAATTTTCAAATTTTCAGATGGGAGGTTCCAGATAAGGTCAAAAACTGCATACTCAGATCTTCACCAAACTTTGCAGGGATACATTGGATGTCAAGACACGTGGAAAAAACGTACAAAACAAGAGATTGGAGACATCAAGATTTTGGACGAATTTTTTAAGAATTTTCAAATTTTCAGATAGGAGGTTCCATATAAGGTCAAAAACTACATACTCAGATCTTCACCAAACTTTGCATGGATACATTATGTGTCAAGACACGTGGAAAAAACGTACAAAACAAAAGATTGGAGACATCAAGATTTTGGTCGAATTTTTTAAGAATTTTCAAATTTTCAGATGGGAGGTTCCAGATAAGGTCAAAAACTACATACTCAGATCTTCACCAAACTTTGCAGGGATACATTGGATGTCAAGACACGTGGAAAAAACGTACAAAAAAGAGATTGGAGACATCAAGATTTTGGACGAATTTTTTAACAATTTTCAAATTTTCAGAAAGGATGTTCCAGATAAGGTCAAAAACGACATACTCAGATCTTCACCAAACTTTGCAGGGATACATTGGATATCAAGACACGTGGAAAAAACGTACAAAACAAGAGATTGGAGACATCAAGATTTTGGACGAATTTTTTAAGAATTTTCAAATTTTCAGATAGGAGGTTACAGATAAGGTCAAAAACTACATACTCAGATCTTCACCAAACTTTGCAGGGATACATTGGATGTCAAGACACGTGGAAAAAACGTACAAAAAAGAGATTGGAGACATCAAGATTTTGGACGAATTTTTTAACAATTTTCAAATTTTCAGAAAGGATGTTCCAGATAAGGTCAAAAACGACATACTCAGATCTTCACCAAACTTTGCAGGGATACATTGGATATCAAGACACGTGGAAAAAACGTACAAAACAAGAGATTGGAGACATCAAGATTTTGGACGAATTTTTTAGGAATTTTCAAATTTTCAGATGGGAGGATCCAGATAAGGTCAAAAACTACATACTCAGATCTTCACCAAACTTTGCAGGGATACATTGGATGTCAAGACACGTGGAAAAAACGTACAAAACAAGAGATTGGAGACATCAAGATTTTGGACGAATTTTTTAAGAATTTTCAAATTTTCAGATAGGAGGTTCCATATAAGGTCAAAAACTACATACTCAGATCTTCACCAAACTTTGCATGGATACATTATGTGTCAAGACACGTGGAAAAAACGTACAAAACAAAAGATTGGAGACATCAAGATTTTGGTCGAATTTTTTAAGAATTTTCAAATTTTCAGATGGGAGGTTCCAGATAAGGTCAAAAACTACATACTCAGATCTTCACCAAACTTTGCAGGGATACATTGGATGTCAAGACACGTGGAAAAAACGTACAAAAAAGAGATTGGAGACATCAAGATTTTGGACGAATTTTTTAACAATTTTCAAATTTTCAGAAAGGATGTTCCAGATAAGGTCAAAAACGACATACTCAGATCTTCACCAAACTTTGCAGGGATACATTGGATATCAAGACACGTGGAAAAAACGTACAAAACAAGAGATTGGAGACATCAAGATTTTGGACGAATTTTTTAAGAATTTTCAAATTTTCAGATAGGAGGTTCCAGATAAGGTCAAAAACTACATACTCAGATCTTCACCAAACTTTGCAGGGATACATTGGATGTCAAGACACGTGGAAAAAACGTACAAAACAAGAGATTGGGGTCATCAAGATTTTGGACGGATTTTTTTGGAATTTTCAAATTTTCAGATGGGAGGTTCCAGATAAGGTCAAAAACTACATACTCAGATCTTCACCAAACATTGCAGGGATACATTGGATGTCAAGACACGTGGAAAAAACGTACAAAACAAGAGATTGGAGACATCAAAATTTTGGACGAATTTTTTAAGAATTTTCAAATTTTCAGATAGGAGGTTCCAGATGAGGTCAAAAACTACATACTCAGATCTTCACCAAACTTTGCAGGAATACTTTGCATGTCAAGACACGTGGAAAAAACGTACAAAACAAGAGATCGGAGACATCAAGATTTTCGACGAATTTTTTAAGAATTTTCAAATTTTCAGATGGGAGGTTCCAGATAAGGTCAAAAACGACATACTCAGATCTTCACCAAACTTTGCATGGATACATTGGATGTCAAGACACGTGGAAAAAACATACAAAACATAGGATTGGTGACATCAAGATTTTGGACGAATTTTTTAAGAATTTTCAAATTTTCAGATAGGAGGTTCCATATAAGGTCAAAAACTACATACTCAGATCTTCACCAAACTTTGCAGGGATACATTGGAGGTCGAGACACGTGGAAAAAAAGTACAAAACAAGAGATTGGGATCATCAAGATTTTGGACGAATTTTTTAGGAATTTTCAAATTTTTAGATGGGAGGTTCCAGATAAGGTCAAAAACTACATACTCAGATCTTCACCAAACATTGCAGGGATACATTGGATGTCAAGACACGTGGAAAAAACGTACAAAACAAGAGATTGGAGACATCAAGATTTTGGACGAATTTTTTAAGAATTTTCAAATTTTCAGATAGGAGGTTCCAGATGAGGTCAAAAACTACATACTCAGATCTTCACCAAACTTTGCAGGAATACTTTGCATGTCAAGACACGTGGAAAAAACGTACAAAACAAGAGATCGGAGACATCAAGATTTTCGACGAATTTTTTAAGAATTTTCAAATTTTCAGATGGGAGGTTCCAGATAAGGTCAAAAACGACATACTCAGATCTTCACCAAACTTTGCAGGGATCCATTGGAGGTCGAGACACGTGGAAAAAACGTACAAAACAAGAGATTGGAGACATCAAGATTTTGGACGAATTTTTTAAGAATTTTCAAATTTTCAGATAGGAGGTTCCATATAAGGTCAAAAACTACATACTCAGATCTTCACCAAACTTTGCAGGGATACATTGGATGTCAAGACACGTGGAAAAAACGTACAAAAAAGAGATTGGAGACATCAAGATTTTGGACGAATTTTTTAACAATTTTCAAATTTTCAGAAAGGATGTTCCAGATAAGGTCAAAAACGACATACTCAGATCTTCACCAAACTTTGCAGGGATACATTGGATATCAAGACACGTGGAAAAAACGTACAAAACAAGAGATTGGAGACATCAAGATTTTGGACGAATTTTTTAGGAATTTTCAAATTTTCAGATGGGAGGTTCCAGATAAGGTCAAAAACTACATACTCAGATCTTCACCAAACTTTGCAGGGATACATTGGATGTCAAGACACGTGGAAAAAACGTACAAAACAAGAGATTGGAGACATCAAGATTTTGGACGAATTTTTTAAGAATTTTCAAATTTTCAGATAGGAGGTTCCATATAAGGTCAAAAACTACATACTCAGATCTTCACCAAACTTTGCATGGATACATTATGTGTCAAGACACGTGGAAAAAACGTACAAAACAAAAGATTGGAGACATCAAGATTTTGGTCGAATTTTTTAAGAATTTTCAAATTTTCAGATGGGAGGTTACAGATAAGGTCAAAAACTACATACTCAGATCTTCACCAAACTTTGCAGGGATACATTGGATGTCAAGACACGTGGAAAAAACGTACAAAAAAGAGATTGGAGACATCAAGATTTTGGACGAATTTTTTAACAATTTTCAAATTTTCAGAAAGGATGTTCCAGATAAGGTCAAAAACGACATACTCAGATCTTCACCAAACTTTGCAGGGATACATTGGATATCAAGACACTTGGAAAAAACGTACAAAACAAGAGATTGGAGACATCAAGATTTTGGACGAATTTTTTAAGAATTTTCAAATTTTCAGATAGGAGGTTCCAGATAAGGTCAAAAACTACATACTCAGATCTTCACCAAACTTTGCAGGGATACATTGGATGTCAAGACACGTGGAAAAAACGTACAAAACAAGAGATTGGGGTCATCAAGATTTTGGACGGATTTTTTAGGAATTTTCAAATTTTCAGATGGGAGGTTCCAGATAAGGTCAAAAACTACATACTCAGATCTTCACCAAACATTGCAGGGATACATTGGATGTCAAGACACGTGGAAAAAACGTACAAAACAAGAGATTGGAGACATCAAAATTTTGGACGAATTTTTTAAGAATTTTCAAATTTTCAGATAGGAGGTTCCAGATGAGGTCAAAAACTACATACTCAGATCTTCACCAAACTTTGCAGGAATACTTTGCATGTCAAGACACGTGGAAAAAACGTACAAAACAAGAGATCGGAGACATCAAGATTTTCGACGAATTTTTTAAGAATTTTCAAATTTTCAGATGGGAGGTTCCAGATAAGGTCAAAAACGACATACTCAGATCTTCACCAAACTTTGCATGGATACATTGGATGTCAAGACACGTGGAAAAAACATACAAAACATAGGATTGGTGACATCAAGATTTTGGACGAATTTTTTAAGAATTTTCAAATTTTCAGATAGGAGGTTCCAGATAAGGTCAAAAACTACATACTCAGATCTTCACCAAACTTTGCAGGGATACATTGGATGTCAAGACACGTGGAAAAAACGTACAAAACAAGAGATTGGGGTCATCAAGATTTTGGACGGATTTTTTAGGAATTTTCAAATTTTCAGATGGGAGGTTCCAGATAAGGTCAAAAACTACATACTCAGATCTTCACCAAACATTGCAGGGATACATTGGATGTCAAGACACGTGGAAAAAACGTACAAAACAAGAGATTGGAGACATCAAAATTTTGGACGAATTTTTTAAGAATTTTCAAATTTTCAGATAGGAGGTTCCAGATGAGGTCAAAAACTACATACTCAGATCTTCACCAAACTTTGCAGGAATACTTTGCATGTCAAGACACGTGGAAAAAACGTACAAAACAAGAGATTGGAGACATCAAGATTATGGACGAATTTTTTGAGAATTTTCAAATTTTCAGAAAGGAAGTTCCATATAAGGTCAAAAACTACATACTCAGATCTTCACCAAACTTTGCAGGGATACATTGGATGTCAAGAAACGTGGAAAAAACGTACAAAACAAGAGATTGGAGACATCAAGATTTTCGACGAATTTTTGAAGAATTTTCAAATTTTCAGATAGGAGGTTCCAGATAAGGTCAAAAACTACATACTCAGATCTTCACCAAACGTTGCAGGGATACTTTGCATGTCAAGACACGTGGAAAAAACGTACAAAACAAAAGATTGGAGACATCAAGATTTTCGACGAATTTTTTAAGAATTTTCAAATTTTCAGATGGGAGGTTCCAGATAAGGTCAAAAACGACATACTCAGATCTTCACCAAACTTTGCATGGATACATTGGATGTCAAGACACGTGGAAAAAACGTACAAAACAAGAGATTGGAGACATCAAGATTTTGGACGAATTTTTTAAGAATTCTCAAATTTTCAGAAAGGAGGTTCCATATAAGGTCAAAAAATACATACTCAGATCTTCACCAAACTTTGCAGGGATACTTTGGATGTCAAGACACGTGGAAAAAACGTACAAAACAAGAGATTGGGGTCATCAAGATTTTGGACGAATTTTTTAAGAATTTTCAAATTTTCAGATGGGAGGTTCAATATAAGGTCAAAAACTACATACTCAGATCTTCACCAAACTTTGCATGGATACATTGGATGTCAAGACACGTGGAAAAAACATACAAAACATAGGATTCGGAACATCAAGATTTTGGTCGAATTTTTTAAGAATTTTCAAATTTTCAGATAGGAGGTTCCATATAAGGTCAAAAACTACATACTCAGATCTTCACCAAACATTGCAGGAATACATTGGATGTCAAGACACGTGGAAAAAACGTACAAAACAAGAGATTGGGGTCATCAAGATTTTGCACGGATTTTTTAGGAATTTTCAAATTTTCAGATGGGAGGTTCCAGATAAGGTCAAAAACTGCATACTCAGATCTTCACCAAACTTTGCAGGGATACATTGGATGTCAAGACACGTGGAAAAAACGTACAAAACAAGAGATTGGAGACATCAAGATTTTGGACGAATTTTTTAAGAATTTTCAAATTTTCAGATAGGAGGTTCCATATAAGGTCAAAAACTACATACTCAGATCTTCACCAAACTTTGCATGGATACATTATGTGTCAAGACACGTGGAAAAAACGTACAAAACAAAAGATTGGAGACATCAAGATTTTGGTCGAATTTTTTAAGAATTTTCAAATTTTCAGATGGGAGGTTCCAGATAAGGTCAAAAACTACATACTCAGATCTTCACCAAACTTTGCAGGGATACATTGGATGTCAAGACACGTGGAAAAAACGTACAAAAAAGAGATTGGAGACATCAAGATTTTGGACGAATTTTTTAACAATTTTCAAATTTTCAGAAAGGATGTTCCAGATAAGGTCAAAAACGACATACTCAGATCTTCACCAAACTTTGCAGGGATACATTGGATATCAAGACACGTGGAAAAAACGTACAAAACAAGAGATTGGAGACATCAAGATTTTGGACGAATTTTTTAAGAATTTTCAAATTTTCAGATAGGAGGTTCCAGATAAGGTCAAAAACTACATACTCAGATCTTCACCAAACTTTGCAGGGATACATTGGATGTCAAGACACGTGGAAAAAACGTACAAAAAAGAGATTGGAGACATCAAGATTTTGGACGAATTTTTTAACAATTTTCAAATTTTCAGAAAGGATGTTCCAGATAAGGTCAAAAACGACATACTCAGATCTTCACCAAACTTTGCAGGGATACATTGGATATCAAGACACGTGGAAAAAACGTACAAAACAAGAGATTGGAGACATCAAGATTTTGGACGAATTTTTTAGGAATTTTCAAATTTTCAGATGGGAGGTTCCAGATAAGGTCAAAAACTACATACTCAGATCTTCACCAAACTTTGCAGGGATACATTGGATGTCAAGACACGTGGAAAAAACGTACAAAACAAGAGATTGGAGACATCAAGATTTTGGACGAATTTTTTAAGAATTTTCAAATTTTCAGATAGGAGGTTCCATATAAGGTCAAAAACTACATACTCAGATCTTCACCAAACTTTGCATGGATACATTATGTGTCAAGACACGTGGAAAAAACGTACAAAACAAAAGATTGGAGACATCAAGATTTTGGTCGAATTTTTTAAGAATTTTCAAATTTTCAGATGGGAGGTTCCAGATAAGGTCAAAAACTACATACTCAGATCTTCACCAAACTTTGCAGGGATACATTGGATGTCAAGACACGTGGAAAAAACGTACAAAAAAGAGATTGGATACATCAAGATTTTGGACGAATTTTTTAACAATTTTCAAATTTTCAGAAAGGATGTTCCAGATAAGGTCAAAAACGACATACTCAGATCTTCACCAAACTTTCCAGGGATACATTGGATATCAAGACACGTGGAAAAAACGTACAAAACAAGAGATTGGAGACATCAAGATTTTGGAAGAATTTTTTAAGAATTTTCAAATTTTCAGATAGGAGGTTCCAGATAAGGTCAAAAACTACATACTCAGATCTTCACCAAACTTTGCAGGGATACATTGGATGTCAAGACACGTGGAAAAAACGTACAAAACAAGAGATTGGGGTCATCAAGATTTTGGACGGATATTTTAGGAATTTTCAAATTTTCAGATGGGAGGTTCCAGATAAGGTCAAAAACTACATACTCAGATCTTCACCAAACATTGCAGGGATACATTGGATGTCAAGACACGTGGAAAAAACGTACAAAACAAGAGATTGGAGACATCAAAATTTTGGACGAATTTTTTAAGAATTTTCAAATTTTCAGATAGGAGGTTCCAGATGAGGTCAAAAACTACATACTCAGATCTTCACCAAACTTTGCAGGAATACTTTGCATGTCAAGACACGTGGAAAAAACGTACAAAACAAGAGATCGGAGACATCAAGATTTTCGACGAATTTTTTAAGAATTTTCAAATTTTCAGATGGGAGGTTCCAGATAAGGTCAAAAACGACATACTCAGATCTTCACCAAACTTTGCATGGATACATTGGATGTCAAGACACGTGGAAAAAACATACAAAACATAGGATTGGTGACATCAAGATTTTGGACGAATTTTTTAAGAATTTTCAAATTTTCAGATAGGAGGTTCCATATAAGGTCAAAAACTACATACTCAGATCTTCACCAAACTTTGCAGGGATACATTGGAGGTCGAGACACGTGGAAAAAAGTACAAAACAAGAGATTGGGGTCATCAAGATTTTGGACGGATTTTTTAGGAATTTTCAAATTTTTAGATGGGAGGTTCCAGATAAGGTCAAAAACTACATACTCAGATCTTCACCAAACATTGCAGGGATACATTGGATGTCAAGACACGTGGAAAAAACGTACAAAACAAGAGATTGGAGACATCAAGATTTTGGACGAATTTTTTAAGAATTTTCAAATTTTCAGATAGGAGGTTCCAGATGAGGTCAAAAACTACATACTCAGATCTTCACCAAACTTTGCAGGAATACTTTGCATGTCAAGACACGTGGAAAAAACGTACAAAACAAGAGATCGGAGACATCAAGATTTTCGACGAATTTTTTAAGAATTTTCAAATTTTCAGATAGGAGGTTCCAGATAAGGTCAAAAACTACATACTCAGATCTTCACCAAACTTTGCAGGGATACATTGGATGTCAAGACACGTGGAAAAAACGTACAAAACAAGAGATTGGGGTCATCAAGATTTTGGACGGATATTTTAGGAATTTTCAAATTTTCAGATGGGAGGTTCCAGATAAGGTCAAAAACTACATACTCAGATCTTCACCAAACATTGCAGGGATACATTGGATGTCAAGACACGTGGAAAAAACGTACAAAACAAGAGATTGGAGACATCAAAATTTTGGACGAATTTTTTAAGAATTTTCAAATTTTCAGATAGGAGGTTCCAGATGAGGTCAAAAACTACATACTCAGATCTTCACCAAACTTTGCAGGAATACTTTGCATGTCAAGACACGTGGAAATAACGTACAAAACAAGAGATCGGAGACATCAAGATTTTCGACGAATTTTTTAAGAATTTTCAAATTTTCAGATGGGAGGTTCCAGATAAGGTCAAAAACGACATACTCAGATCTTCACCAAACTTTGCATGGATACATTGGATGTCAAGACACGTGGAAAAAACATACAAAACATAGGATTGGTGACATCAAGATTTTGGACGAATTTTTTAAGAATTTTCAAATTTTCAGATAGGAGGTTCCATATAAGGTCAAAAACTACATATTCAGATCTTCACCAAACTTTGCAGGGATACATTGGAGGTCGAGACACGTGGAAAAAAAGTACAAAACAAGAGATTGGGGTCATCAAGATTTTGGACGGATTTTTTAGGAATTTTCAAATTTTTAGATGGGAGGTCCCAGATAAGGTCAAAAACTACATACTCAGATCTTCACCAAACATTGCAGGGATACATTGGATGTCAAGACACGTGGAAAAAACGTACAAAACAAGAGATTGGAGACATCAAGATTTTGGACGAATTTTTTAAGAATTTTCAAATTTTCAGATAGGAGGTTCCAGATGAGGTCAAAAACTACATACTCAGAACTTCACCAAACTTTGCAGGAATACTTTGCATGTCAAGACACGTGGAAAAAACGTACAAAACAAGAGATCGGAGACATCAAGATTTTCGACGAATTTTTTAAGAATTTTCAAATTTTCAGATGGGAGGTTCCAGATAAGGTCAAAAACGACATACTCAGATCTTCACCAAACTTTGCAGGGATCCATTGGAGGTCGAGACACGTGGAAAAAACGTACAAAACAAGAGATTGGAAACATCAAGATTTTGGACGAATTTTTTAAGAATTTTCAAATTTTCAGATAGGAGGTTCCATATAAGGTCAAAAACTACATACTCAGATCTTCACCAAACTTTGCAGGGATACATTGGATGTCAAGACACGTGGAAAAAACGTACAAAAAAGAGATTGGAGACATCAAGATTTTGGACGAATTTTTTAACAATTTTCAAATTTTCAGAAAGGATGTTCCAGATAAGGTCAAAAACGACATACTCAGATCTTCACCAAACTTTGCAGGGATACATTGGATATCAAGACACGTGGAAAAAACGTACAAAACAAGAGATTGGAGACATCAAGATTTTGGACGAATTTTTTAGGAATTTTCAAATTTTCAGATGGGAGGTTCCAGATAAGGTCAAAAACTACATACTCAGATCTTCACCAAACTTTGCAGGGATACATAGGATGTCAAGACACGTGGAAAAAACGTTCAAAACAAGAGATTGGAGACATCAAGATTTTGGACGAATTTTTTAAGAATTTTCAAATTTTCAGATAGGAGGTTCCATATAAAGTCAAAAACTACATACTCAGATCTTCACCAAACTTTGCATGGATACATTGGATGTCAAGACACGTGGAAAAAACATACAAAACATAGGATTCGGAACATCAAGATTTTGGTCGAATTTTTTAAGAATATTCAAATTTTCAGATAGGAGGTTCCATATAAGGTCAAAAACTACATACTCAGATCTTCACCAAACATTGCAGGAATACATTGGATGTCAAGACACGTGGAAAAAACGTACAAAACAAGAGATTGGGGTCATCAAGATTTTGCACGGATTTTTTAGGAATTTTCAAATTTTCAGATGGGAGGTTCCAGATAAGGTCAAAAACTGCATACTCAGATCTTCACCAAACTTTGCAGGGATACATTGGATGTCAAGACACGTGGAAAAAACGTACAAAACAAGAGATTGGAGACATCAAGATTTTGGACGAATTTTTTAAGAATTTTCAAATTTTCAGATAGGAGGTTCCATATAAGGTCAAAAACTACATACTCAGATCTTCACCAAACTTTGCATGGATACATTATGTGTCAAGACACGTGGAAAAAACGTACAAAACAAAAGATTGGAGACATCAAGATTTTGGTCGATTTTTTAAGAATTTTCAAATTTTCAGATGGGAGGTTCCAGATAAGGTCAAAAACTACATACTCAGATCTTCACCAAACTTTGCAGGGATACATTGGATGTCAAGACACGTGGAAAAAACGTACAAAAAAGAGATTGGAGACATCAAGATTTTGGACGAATTTTTTAACAATTTTCAAATTTTCAGAAAGGATGTTCCAGATAAGGTCAAAAACGACATACTCAGATCTTCACCAAACTTTGCAGGGATACATTGGATATCAAGACACGTGGAAAAAACGTACAAAACAAGAGATTGGAGACATCAAGATTTTGGACGAATTTTTTAAGAATTTTCAAATTTTCAGATAGGAGGTTACAGATAAGGTCAAAAACTACATACTCAGATCTTCACCAAACTTTGCAGGGATACATTGGATGTCAAGACACGTGGAAAAAACGTACAAAAAAGAGATTGGAGACATCAAGATTTTGGACGAATTTTTTAACAATTTTCAAATTTTCAGAAAGGATGTTCCAGATAAGGTCAAAAACGACATACTCAGATCTTCACCAAACTTTGCAGGGATACATTGGATATCAAGACACGTGGAAAAAACGTACAAAACAAGAGATTGGAGACATCAAGATTTTGGACGAATTTTTTAGGAATTTTCAAATTTTCAGATGGGAGGATCCAGATAAGGTCAAAAACTACATACTCAGATCTTCACCAAACTTTGCAGGGATACATTGGATGTCAAGACACGTGGAAAAAACGTACAAAACAAGAGATTGGAGACATCAAGATTTTGGACGAATTTTTTAAGAATTTTCAAATTTTCAGATAGGAGGTTCCATATAAGGTCAAAAACTACATACTCAGATCTTCACCAAACTTTGCATGGATACATTATGTGTCAAGACACGTGGAAAAAACGTACAAAACAAAAGATTGGAGACATCAAGATTTTGGTCGAATTTTTTAAGAATTTTCAAATTTTCAGATGGGAGGTTCCAGATAAGGTCAAAAACTACATACTCAGATCTTCACCAAACTTTGCAGGGATACATTGGATGTCAAGACACGTGGAAAAAACGTACAAAAAAGAGATTGGAGACATCAAGATTTTGGACGAATTTTTTAACAATTTTCAAATTTTCAGAAAGGATGTTCCAGATAAGGTCAAAAACGACATACTCAGATCTTCACCAAACTTTGCAGGGATACATTGGATATCAAGACACGTGGAAAAAACGTACAAAACAAGAGATTGGAGACATCAAGATTTTGGACGAATTTTTTAAGAATTTTCAAATTTTCAGATAGGAGGTTCCAGATAAGGTCAAAAACTACATACTCAGATCTTCACCAAACTTTGCAGGGATACATTGGATGTCAAGACACGTGGAAAAAACGTACAAAACAAGAGATTGGGGTCATCAAGATTTTGGACGGATTTTTTAGGAATTTTCAAATTTTCAGATGGGAGGTTCCAGATAAGGTCAAAAACTACATACTCAGATCTTCACCAAACATTGCAGGGATACATTGGATGTCAAGACACGTGGAAAAAACGTACAAAACAAGAGATTGGAGACATCAAAATTTTGGACGAATTTTTTAAGAATTTTCAAATTTTCAGATAGGAGGTTCCAGATGAGGTCAAAAACTACATACTCAGATCTTCACCAAACTTTGCAGGAATACTTTGCATGTCAAGACACGTGGAAAAAACGTACAAAACAAGAGATCGGAGACATCAAGATTTTCGACGAATTTTTTAAGAATTTTCAAATTTTCAGATGGGAGGTTCCAGATAAGGTCAAAAACGACATACTCAGATCTTCACCAAACTTTGCATGGATACATTGGATGTCAAGACACGTGGAAAAAACATACAAAACATAGGATTGGTGACATCAAGATTTTGGACGAATTTTTTAAGAATTTTCAAATTTTCAGATAGGAGGTTCCATATAAGGTCAAAAACTACATACTCAGATCTTCACCAAACTTTGCAGGGATACATTGGAGGTCGAGACACGTGGAAAAAAAGTACAAAACAAGAGATTGGGATCATCAAGATTTTGGACGAATTTTTTAGGAATTTTCAAATTTTTAGATGGGAGGTTCCAGATAAGGTCAAAAACTACATACTCAGATCTTCACCAAACATTGCAGGGATACATTGGATGTCAAGACACGTGGAAAAAACGTACAAAACAAGAGATTGGAGACATCAAGATTTTGGACGAATTTTTTAAGAATTTTCAAATTTTCAGATAGGAGGTTCCAGATGAGGTCAAAAACTACATACTCAGATCTTCACCAAACTTTGCAGGAATACTTTGCATGTCAAGACACGTGGAAAAAACGTACAAAACAAGAGATCGGAGACATCAAGATTTTCGACGAATTTTTTAAGAATTTTCAAATTTTCAGATGGGAGGTTCCAGATAAGGTCAAAAACGACATACTCAGATCTTCACCAAACTTTGCAGGGATCCATTGGAGGTCGAGACACGTGGAAAAAACGTACAAAACAAGAGATTGGAGACATCAAGATTTTGGACGATTTTTTTAAGAATTTTCAAATTTTCAGATAGGAGGTTCCATATAAGGTCAAAAACTACATACTCAGATCTTCCCCAAACTTTGCAGGGATACATTGGATGTCAAGACACGTGGAAAAAACGTACAAAAAAGAGATTGGAGACATCAAGATTTTGGACGAATTTTTTAACAATTTTCAAATTTTCAGAAAGGATGTTCCAGATAAGGTCAAAAACGACATACTCAGATCTTCACCAAACTTTGCAGGGATACATTGGATATCAAGACACGTGGAAAAAACGTACAAAACAAGAGATTGGAGACATCAAGATTTTGGACGAATTTTTTAGGAATTTTCAAATTTTCAGATGGGAGGTTCCAGATAAGGTCAAAAACTACATACTCAGATCTTCACCAAACTTTGCAGGGATACATTGGATGTCAAGACACGTGGAAAAAACGTACAAAACAAGAGATTGGAGACATCAAGATTTTGGACGAATTTTTTAAGAATTTTCAAATTTTCAGATAGGAGGTTCCATATAAGGTCAAAAACTACATACTCAGATCTTCACCAAACTTTGCATGGATACATTATGTGTCAAGACACGTGGAAAAAACGTACAAAACAAAAGATTGGAGACATCAAGATTTTGGTCGAATTTTTTAAGAATTCTCAAATTTTCAGAAAGGAGGTTCCATATAAGGTCAAAAACTACATACTCAGATCTTCACCAAACTTTGCAGGGATACATTGGATGTCAAGACACGTGGAAAAAACGTACAAAACAAGAGATTGGAGACATCAAGATTTTGGACGAATTTTTTAAGAATTTTCAAATTTTCAGATAGGAGGTTCCATATAAGGTCAAAAACTACATACTCAGATCTTCACCAAATTTTGCATGGATACATTATGTGTCAAGACACGTGGAAAAAACGTACAAAACAAAAGATTGGAGACATCAAGATTTTGGTCGAATTTTTTAAGAATTTTCAAATTTTCAGATGGGAGGTTCCAGATAAGGTCAAAAACTACATACTCAGATCTTCACCAAACTTTGCAGGGATCCATTGGATGTCAAGACACGTGGAAAAAACGTACAAAAAAGAGATTGGAGACATCAAGATTTTGGACGAATTTTTTAACAATTTTCAAATTTTCAGAAAGGATGTTCCAGATAAGGTCAAAAACGACATACTCAGATCTTCACCAAACTTTGCAGGGATACATTGGATATCAAGACACGTGGAAAAAACGTACAAAACAAGAGATTGGAGACATCAAGATTTTGGACGAATTTTTTAAGAATTTTCAAATTTTCAGATAGGAGGTTCCAGATAAGGTCAAAAACGACATACTCAGATCTTCACCAAACTTTGCAGGGATACATTGGATGTCAAGACACGTGGAAAAAACGTACAAAACAAGAGATTGCAGACATCAAGATTTTGGACGATTTTTTTAAAAATTTTCAAATTTTCAGAAATGCGGTTCCAGATAAGGTCAAAAACTACATACTCAGATCTTCACCAAACTTTGCAGGGATACATTGGATGTCAAGACACGTGGAAAAAACGTACAAAACAAGAGATTCGGGTCAACAAGATTTTGGACGGATTTTTTAGGAATTTTCAAATTTTCAGATGGGAGGTTCCAGATAAGGTCAAAAACTACATACTCAGATCTTCACCAAACTCTGCAGGGATACATTGTATGTCAAGACACGTGGAAAAAACATACAAAACATAGGATTGGGGACATCAAGATTTTGTTAAATTCTTTTAAGAATTTTCAAATTTTCAGATAGGAGGTTCCATATAAGGTTAAAAACTACATACTCAGATCTTCACCAAACATTGCAGGGATACATTGGATGTCAAGACACGTGGAAAGAACGTACAAAACAAGAGATTGGAGACATCAAGATTTTGGACGAATTTTTTAAGAATTTTCAAATTTTCAGATAGGAGGCTCCATATAAGGTCAAAAACTACATACTCAGATCTTCACCAAACATTGCAGGGATACATTGGATGTCAAGACACGTGGAAAAAACGTACAAAACAAGAGATTGGAGACATCAAGATTTTGGACGAATTTTTTAAGAATTTTCAAATTTTCAGATAGGAGGTTCCAGATAAGGTCAAAAACTACATACTCAGATCTTCACCAAACGTTGCAGGGATACTTTGCATGTCAAGACACGTGGAAAAAACGTACAAAACAAGAGATCGGAGACATCAAGATTTTCGACGAATTTTTTAAGAATTTTCAAATTTTCAGATGGGAGGTTCCAGATAAGGTCAAAAACGACATACTCAGATCTTCACCAAACTTTGCATGGATACATTGGATGTCAAGACACGTGGAAAAAACATACAAAACATAGGATTGGTGACATCAAGATTTTGGACGAATTTTTTAAGAATTTTCAAATTTTCAGATAGGAGGTTCCATATAAGGTCAAAAACTACATACTCAGATCTTCACCAAACTTTGCAGGGATACATTGGAGGTCGAGACACGTGGAAAAAAAGTACAAAACAAGAGATTGGGGTCATCAAGATTTTGGACGGATTTTTTAGGAATTTTCAAATTTTCAGATGGGAGGTTCCAGATAAGGTCAAAAACTACATACTCAGATCTTCACCAAACATTGCAGGGATACATTGGATGTCAAGACACGTGGAAAAAACGTACAAAACAAGAGATTGGAGACATCAAGATTTTGGACGAATTTTTTAAGAATTTTCAAATTTTCAGATAGGAGGTTCCAGATGAGGTCAAAAACTACATACTCAGATCTTCACCAAACTTTGCAGGAATACTTTGCATGTCAAGACACGTGGAAAAAACGTACAAAACAAGAGATCGGAGACATCAAGATTTTCGACGAATTTTTTAAGAATTTTCAAATTTTCAGATGGGAGGTTCCAGATAAGGTCAAAAACGACATACTCAGATCTTCACCAAACTTTGCAGGGATCCATTGGAAGTCGAGACACGTGGAAAAAACGTACAAAACAAGAGATTGGAGACATCAAGATTTTGGACGAATTTTTTAAGAATTTTCAAATTTTCAGATGGGAGGTTCCAGATAAGGTCAAAAACGACATACTCAGATCTTCACCAAACTTTGCATGGATACATTGGATGTCAAGACACGTGGAAAAAACATACAAAACATAGGATTGGTGACATCAAGATTTTGGACGAATTTTTTAAGAATTTTCAAATTTTCAGATAGGAGGTTCCATATAAGGTCAAAAACTACATACTCAGATCTTCACCAAACTTTGCAGGGATACATTGGAGGTCGAGACACGTGGAAAAAAAGTACAAAACAAGAGATTGGGGTCATCAAGATTTTGGACGGATTTTTTAGGAATTTTCAAATTTTCAGATGGGAGGTTCCAGATAAGGTCAAAAACTACATACTCAGATCTTCACCAAACATTGCAGGGATACATTGGATGTCAAGACACGTGGAAAAAACGTACAAAACAAGAGATTGGAGACATCAAGATTTTGGACGAATTTTTTAAGAATTTTCAAATTTTCAGATAGGAGGTTCCAGATGAGGTCAAAAACTACATACTCAGATCTTCACCAAACTTTGCAGGAATACTTTGCATGTCAAGACACGTGGAAAAAAACGTACAAAACAAGAGATCGGAGACATCAAGATTTTCGACGAATTTTTTAAGAATTTTCAAATTTTCAGATGGGAGGTTCCAGATAAGGTCAAAAACGACATACTCAGATCTTCACCAAACTTTGCAGGGATCCATTGGAGGTCGAGACACGTGGAAAAAACGTACAAAAAAAGAGATTGGAGACATCAAGATTTTGGACGAATTTTTTAAGAATTTTCAAATTTTCAGATAGGAGGTTCCATATAAGGTCAAAAACTACATACTCAGATCTTCACCAAACTTTGCAGGGATACATTGGATGTCAAGACACGTGGAAAAAACGTACAAAACAAAAGATTGGAGACATCAAGATTTTCGACGAATTTTTTAAGAATTTTCAAATTTTCAGATAGGAGGTTCCAGATAAGGTCAAAAACTACATACTCAGATCTTCACCAAACTTTGCAGGGATACATTATGTGTCAAGACACGTGGAAAAAACGTACAAAACAAAAGATTGGAGACATCAAGATTTTGGTCGAATTTTTTAAGAATTTTCAAATTTTCAGATGGGAGGTTCCAGATAAGGTCAAAAACTACATACTCAGATCTTCACCAAACTTTGCAGGGATCCATTGGAGGTCGAGACACGTGGAAAAAACGTACAAAACAAGAGATTGGAGACATCAAGATTTTGGACGAATTTTTTAAGAATTTTCAAATTTTCAGATAGGAGGTTCCATATAAGGTCAAAAACTACATACTCAGATCTTCACCAAACTTTGCAGGGATACATTGGATATCAAGACACGTGGAAAAAACGTACAAAACAAGAGATTGGAGACATCAAGATTTTGGACGAATTTTTTAAGAATTTTCAAATTTTCAGATGGGAGGTTCAATATAAGGTCAAAAACTACATACTCAGATCTTCACCAAACTTTGCAGGGATACATTGGATGTCAAGACACGTGGAAAAAACGTACAAAACAAGAGATTGGGGTCATCAAGATTTTGGACGGATTTTTTAGGAATTTTCAAATTTTCAGATGGGAGGTTCCAGATAAGGTCAAAAACTACATACTCAGATCTTCACCAAACATTGCAGGGATACATTGGATGTCAAGACACGTGGAAAAAACGTACAAAACAAGAGATTGGAGACATCAAAATTTTGGACGAATTTTTTAAGAATTTTCAAATTTTCAGATAGGAGGTTCCAGATGAGGTCAAAAACTACATACTCAGATCTTCACCAAACTTTGCAGGAATACTTTGCATGTCAAGACACGTGGAAAAAACGTACAAAACAAGAGATCGGAGACATCAAGATTTTCGACGAATTTTTTAAGAATTTTCAAATTTTCAGATGGGAGGTTCCAGATAAAGTCAAAAACGACATACTCAGATCTTCACCAAACTTTGCATGGATACATTGGATGTCAAGACACGTGGAAAAAACATACAAAACATAGGATTGGTGACATCAAGATTTTGGACGAATTTTTTAAGAATTTTCAAATTTTCAGATAGGAGGTTCCATATAAGGTCAAAAACTACATACTCAGATCTTCACCAAACTTTGCAGGGATACATTGGAGGTCGAGACACGTGGAAAAAAAGTACAAAAGAAGAGATTGGGGTCATCAAGATTTTGGACGGATTTTTTAGGAATTTTCAAATTTTCAGATGGGAGGTTCCAGATAAGGTCAAAAACTACATACTCAGATCTTCACCAAACATTGCAGGGATACATTGGATGTCAAGACACGTGGAAAAAACGTACAAAACAAGAGATTGGAGACATCAAGATTTTGGACGAATTTTTTAAGAATTTTCAAATTTTCAGATAGGAGGTTCCAGATGAGGTCAAAAACTACATACTCAGATCTTCACCAAACTTTGCAGGAATACTTTGCATGTCAAGACACGTGGAAAAAACGTACAAAACAAGAGATCGGAGACATCAAGATTTTCGACGAATTTTTTAAGAATTTTCAAATTTTCAGATGGGAGGTTCCAGATAAGGTCAAAAACGACATACTCAGATCTTCACCAAACTTTGCAGGGATCCATTGGAGGTCGAGACACGTGGAAAAAACGTACAAAACAAGAGATTGGAGACATCAAGATTTTGGACGAATTTTTTAAGAATTTTCAAATTTTCAGATAGGAGGTTCCATATAAGGTCAAAAACTACATACTCAGATCTTCACCAAACTTTGCAGGGATACATTGGATGTCAAGACACGTGGAAAAAACGTACAAAACAAGAGATTGGAGACATCAAGATTTTCGACGAATTTTTTAAGAATTTTCAAATTTTCAGAAAGGATGTTCCAGATAAGGTCAAAAACGACATACTCAGATCTTCACCAAACTTTGCAGGGATCCATTGGAGGTCGAGACACGTGGAAAAAACGTACAAAACAAGAGATTGGAGACATCAAGATTTTGGACGAATTTTTGAAGAATTTTCAAATTTTCAGATAGGAGGTTCCAGATAAGGTCTAAAACTACATACTCAGATCTCCACCAAACATTGCAGGAATACATTGGATGTCAAGACAAGTGGAAAAAACGTACAAAACAAGAGATTGGGGTCATCAAGATTTTGGACGAATTTTTTAAGAATTTTCAAATTTTCAGATGGGAGGTTCAATATAAGGTCAAAAACTACATACTCAGATCTTCACCAAACTTTGCATGGATACATTGGATGTCAAGACACGTGGAAAAAACATACAAAACATAGGATTCGGAACATCAAGATTTTGGTCGAATTTTTTAAGAATTTTCAAATTTTCAGATAGGAGGTTCCATATAAGGTCAAAAACTACATACTCAGATCTTCACCAAACATTGCAGGAATACATTGGATGTCAAGACACGTGGAAAAACGTACAAAACAAGAGATTGGGGTCATCAAGATTTTGCACGGATTTTTTAGGAATTTTCAAATTTTCAGATGGGAGGTTCCAGATAAGGTCAAAAACTACATACTCAGATCTTCACCAAACTTTGCAGGGATACATTGGATGTCAAGACACGTGGAAAAAACGTACAAAACAAGAGATTGGAGACATCAAGATTTTGGACGAATTTTTTAAGAATTTTCAAATTTTCAGATAGGAGGTTCCATATAAGGTCAAAAACTACATACTCAGATCTTCACCAAACTTTGCATGGATACATTATGTGTCAAGACACGTGGAAAAAACGTACAAAACAAAAGATTGGAGACATCAAGATTTTGGTCGAATTTTTTAAGAATTTTCAAATTTTCAGATGGGAGGTTCCAGATAAGGTCAAAAACTACATACTCAGATCTTCACCAAACTTTGCAGGGATACATTGGATGTCAAGACACGTGGAAAAAACGTACAAAAAAGAGATTGGAGACATCAAGATTTTGGACGAATTTTTTAACAATTTTCAAATTTTCAGAAAGGATGTTCCAGATAAGGTCAAAAACGACATACTCAGATCTTCACCAAACTTTGCAGGGATACATTGGATATCAAGACACGTGGAAAAAACGTACAAAACAAGAGATTGGAGACATCAAGATTTTCGACGAATTTTTTAAGAATTTTCAAATTTTCAGATAGGAGGTTCCAGATAAGGTCAAAAACTACATACTCAGATCTTCACCAAACGTTGCAGGGATACTTTGCATGTCAAGACACGTGGAAAAAACGTACAAAACAAAAGATTGGAGACATCAAGATTTTCGACGAATTTTTTAAGAATTTTCAAATTTTCAGATGGGAGGTTCCAGATAAGGTCAAAAACGACATACTCAGATCTTCACCAAACTTTGCATGGATACATTGGATGTCAAGACACGTGGAAAAAACGTACAAAACAAGAGATTGGAGACATCAAGATTTTGGACGAATTTTTTAAGAATTCTCAAATTTTCAGAAAGGAGGTTCCATATAAGGTCAAAAACTACATACTCAGATCTTCACCAAACTTTGCAGGGATACTTTGGATGTCAAGACACGTGGAAAAAACGTACAAAACAAGAGATTGGGGTCATCAAGATTTTGGACGAATTTTTTAAGAATTTTCAAATTTTCAGATGGGAGGGAGGTTCAATATAAGGTCAAAAACTACATACTCAGATCTTCACCAAACTTTGCATGGATACATTATGTGTCAAGACACGTGGAAAAAACGTACAAAACAAAAGATTGGAGACATCAAGATTTTGGTCGAATTTTTTAAGAATTTTCAAATTTTCAGATGGGAGGTTCCAGATAAGGTCAAAAACTACATACTCAGATCTTCACCAAACTTTGCAGGGATACATTGGATGTCAAGACACGTGGAAAAAACGTACAAAAAAGAGATTGGAGACATCAAGATTTTGGACGGATTTTTTAACAATTTTCAAATTTTCAGAAAGGATGTTCCAGATGAGGTCAAAAACGACATACTCAGATCTTCACCAAACTTTGCAGGAATACTTTGCATGTCAAGACACGTGGAAAAAACGTACAAAACAAGAGATTGGAGACATCAAGATTTTCGACGAATTTTTTAAGAATTTTCAAATTTTCAGATAGGAGGTTCCAGATAAGGTCAAAAACTACATACTCAGATCTTCACCAAACGTTGCAGGGATACTTTGCATGTCAAGACACGTGGAAAAAACGTACAAAACAAAAGATTGGAGACATCAAGATTTTCGACGAATTTTTTAAGAATTTTCAAATTTTCAGATGGGAGGTTCCAGATAAGGTCAAAAACGACATACTCAGATCTTCACCAAACTTTGCATGGATACATTGGATGTCAAGACACGTGGAAAAAACGTACATAACAAGAGATTGGAGACATCAAGATTTTGGACGAATTTTTTAAGAATTCTCAAATTTTCAGAAAGGAGGTTCCATATAAGGTCAAAAACTACATACTCAGATCTTCACCAAACTTTGCAGGGATACTTTGGATGTCAAGACACGTGGAAAAAACGTACAAAACAAGAGATTGGGGTCATCAAGATTTTGGACGAATTTTTTAAGAATTTTCAAATTTTCAGATGGGAGGTTCAATATAAGGTCAAAAACTACATACTCAGATCTTCACCAAACTTTGCAGGGATACATTGGATGTCAAGACACGTGGAAAAAACATACAAAACATAGGATTCGGAACATCAAGATTTTGGTCGAATTTTTTAAGAATTTTCAAATTTTCAGATAGGAGGTTCCATATAAGGTCAAAAACTACATACTCAGATCTTCACCAAACATTGCAGGAATACATTGGATGTCAAGACACGTGGAAAAAACGTACAAAACAAGAGATTGGGGTCATCAAGATTTTGCACGGATTTTTTAGGAATTTTCAAATTTTCAGATGGGAGGTTCCAGATAAGGTCAAAAACTACATACTCAGATCTTCACCAAACTTTGCAGGGATACATTGGATGTCAAGACACGTGGAAAAAACGTACAAAACAAGAGATTGGAGACATCAAGATTTTGGACGAATTTTTTAAGAATTTTCAAATTTTCAGATAGGAGGTTCCATATAAGGTCAAAAACTACATACTCAGATCTTCACCAAACTTTGCATGGATACATTATGTGTCAAGACACGTGGAAAAAACGTACAAAACAAAAGATTGGAGACATCAAGATTTTGGTCGAATTTTTTAAGAATTTTCAAATTTTCAGATGGGAGGTTCCAGATAAGGTCAAAAACTACATACTCAGATCTTCACCAAACTTTGCAGGGATCCATTGGATGTCAAGACACGTGGAAAAAACGTACAAAAAAGAGATTGGAGACATCAATATTTTGGACGAATTTTTTAACAATTTTCAAATTTTCAGAAAGGATGTTCCAGATAAGGTCAAAAACGACATACTCAGATCTTCACCAAACTTTGCATGGATACATTGGATGTCAAGACACGTGGAAAAAACGTACAAAACAAGAGATTGGGGTCATCAAGATTTTGCACGGATTTTTTAGGAATTTTCAAATTTTAAGATGGGAGGTTCCAGATAAGGTCAAAAACTACATACCCAGATCTTCACCAAACTTTGCAGGGATACATTGGATGTCAAGACACGTGGAAAAAACGTACAAAACAAGAGATTGGAGACATCAAGATTTTGGACGAATTTTTTAAGAATTTTCAAATTTTCAGATAGGAGGTTCCATATAAGGTCAAAAACTACATACTCAGATCTTCACCAAACTTTGCATGGATACATTATGTGTCAAGACACGTGGAAAAAACGTACAAAACAAAAGATTGGAGACATCAAGATTTTGGTCGAATTTTTTAAGAATTTTCAAATTTTCAGATGGGAGGTTCCAGATAAGGTCAAAAACTACATACTCAGATCTTCACCAAACTTTGCAGGGATACATTGGATGTCAAGACACGTGGAAAAAACGTACAAAAAAGAGATTGGAGACATCAAGATTTTGGACGAATTTTTTAACAATTTTCAAATTTTCAGAAAGGATGTTCCAGATAAGGTCAAAAACGACATACTCAGATCTTCACCAAACTTTGCAGGGATACATTGGATATCAAGACACGTGGAAAAAACGTACAAAACAAGAGATTGGAGACATCAAGATTTTCGACGAATTTTTTAAGAATTTTCAAATTTTCAGATAGGAGGTTCCAGATAAGGTCAAAAACTACATACTCAGATCTTCACCAAACGTTGCAGGGATACTTTGCATGTCAAGACACGTGGAAAAAACGTACAAAACAAAAGATTGGAGACATCAAGATTTTCGACGAATTTTTTAAGAATTTTCAAATTTTCAGATGGGAGGTTCCAGATAAGGTCAAAAACGACATACTCAGATCTTCACCAAACTTTGCATGGATACATTGGATGTCAAGACACGTGGAAAAAACGTACAAAACAAGAGATTGGAGACATCAAGATTTTGGACGAATTTTTTAAGAATTCTCAAATTTTCAGAAAGGAGGTTCCAGATAAGGTCAAAAACTACATACTCAGATCTTCACCAAACTTTGCAGGGATACTTTGGATGTCAAGACACGTGGAAAAAACGTACAAAACAAGAGATTGGGGTCATCAAGATTTTGGACGAATTTTTTAAGAATTTTCAAATTTTCAGATGGGAGGTTCCATATAAGGTCAAAAACTACATACTCAGATCTTCACCCAACATTGCAGGAATACATTGGATGTCAAGACACGTGGAAAAAACGTACAAAACAAGAGATTGGGGTCATCAAGATTTTGCACGGATTTTTTAGGAATTTTCAAATTTTCAGATGGGAGGTTCCAGATAAGGTCAAAAACTACATACTCAGATCTTCACCAAACTTTGCAGGGATACATTGGATGTCAAGACACGTGGAAAAAACGTACAAAACAAGAGATTGGAGACATCAAGATTTTGGACGAATTTTTTAAGAATTTTCAAATTTTCAGATAGGAGGTTCCATATAAGGTCAAAAACTACATACTCAGATCTTCACCAAACTTTGCATGGATACATTATGTGTCAAGACACGTGGAAAAAACGTACAAAACAAAAGATTGGAGACATCAAGATTTTGGTCGAATTTTTTAAGAATTTTCAAATTTTCAGATGGGAGGTTCCAGATAAGGTCAAAAACTACATACTCAGATCTTCACCAAACTTTGCAGGGATCCATTGGATGTCAAGACACGTGGAAAAAACGTACAAAAAAGAGATTGGAGACATCAAGATTTTGGACGAATTTTTTAACAATTTTCAAATTTTCAGAAAGGATGTTCCAGATAAGGTCAAAAACGACATACTCAGATCTTCACCAAACTTTGCAGGGATACATTGGATATCAAGACACGTGGAAAAAACGTACAAAACAAGAGATTGGAGACATCAAGATTTTGGACGAATTTTTTAAGAATTTTCGAATTTTCAGATAGGAGGTTCCAGATAAGGTCAAAAACTACATACTCAGATCTTCACCAAACTTTGCAGGGATACATTGGATGTCAAGACACGTGGAAAAAACGTACAAAACAAGAGATTGGAGACATCAAGATTTTGGACGAATTTTTTAAGAATTTTCAAATTTTCAGATGGGAGGTTCCAGATAAGGTCAAAAACGACATACTCAGATCTTCACCAAACTTTGCAGGGATCCATTGGAGGTCGAGACACGTGGAAAAAACGTACAAAACAAGAGATTGGAGACATCAAGATTTTGGACGAATTTTTTAAGAATTTTCAAATTTTCAGATAGGAGGTTCCATATAAGGTCAAAAACTACATACTCAGATCTTCACCAAACTTTGCAGGGATACATTGGATGTCAAGACACGTGGAAAAAACGTACAAAACAAGAGATTGGAGACATCAAGATTTTGGACGATTTTTTTAAAAATTTTCAAATTTTCAGAAATGCGGTTCCAGATAAGGTCAAAAACTACATACTCAGATCTTCACCAAACTTTGCAGGGATACATTGGATGTCAAGACACGTGGAAAAAACGTACAAAACAAGAGATTCGGGTCAACAAGATTTTGGACGGATTTTTTAGGAATTTTCAAATTTTCAGATGGGAGGTTCCAGATAAGGTCAAAAACTACATACTCAGATCTTCACCAAACTTTGCAGGGATCCATTGGAGGTCGAGACACGTGGAAAAAACGTACAAAACAAGAGATTGGAGACATCAAGATTTTGGACGAATTTTTTAAGAATTTTCAAATTTTCAGATAGGAGGTTCCATATAAGGTCAAAAACTACATACTCAGATCTTCACCAAACTTTGCAGGGATACATTGGATGTCAAGACACGTGGAAAAAACATACAAAACATAGGATTGGGGACATCAAGATTTTGTTAAATTCTTTTAAGAATTTTCAAATTTTCAGATAGGAGGTTCCATATAAGGTCAAAAACTACATACTCAGATCTTCACCAAACATTGCAGGGATACATTGGATGTCAAGACACGTGGAAAGAACGTACAAAACAAGAGATTGGAGACATCAAGATTTTGGACGAATTTTTTAAGAATTTTCAAATTTTCAGATAGGAGGCTCCATATAAGGTCAAAAACTACATACTCAGATCTTCACCAAACATTGCAGGGATACATTGGATGTCAAGACACGTGGAAAAAACGTACAAAACAAGAGATTGGAGACATCAAGATTTTGGACGAATTTTTTAAGAATTTTCAAATTTTCAGATAGGAGGTTCCAGATAAGGTCAAAAACTACATACTCAGATCTTCACCAAACGTTGCAGAGATACTTTGCATGTCAAGACACGTGGAAAAAACGTACAAAACAAGAGATCGGAGACATCAAGATTTTCGACGAATTTTTAAAGAATTTTCAAATTTTCAGATGGGAGGTTCCAGATAAGGTCAAAAACGACATACTCAGATCTTCACCAAACTTTGCATGGATACATTGGATGTCAAGACACGTGGAAAAAACATACAAAACATAGGATTGGTGACATCAAGATTTTGGACGAATTTTTTAAGAATTTTCAAATTTTCAGATAGGAGGTTCCATATAAGGTCAAAAACTACATACTCAGATCTTCACCAAACTTTGCAGGGATACATTGGAGGTCGAGACACGTGGAAAAAAAGTACAAAACAAGAGATTGGGGTCATCAAGATTTTGGACGGATTTTTTAGGAATTTTCAAATTTTCAGATGGGAGGTTCCAGATAAGGTCAAAAACTACATACTCAGATCTTCACCAAACATTGCAGGGATACATTGGATGTCAAGACACGTGGAAAAAACGTACAAAACAAGAGATTGGAGACATCAAGATTTTGGACGAATTTTTTAAGAATTTTCAAATTTTCAGATAGGAGGTTCCAGATGAGGTCAAAAACTACATACTCAGATCTTCACCAAACTTTGCAGGAATACTTTGCATGTCAAGACACGTGGAAAAAACGTACAAAACAAGAGATCGGAGACATCAAGATTTTCGACGAATTTTTTAAGAATTTTCAAATTTTCAGATGGGAGGTTCCAGATAAGGTCAAAAACGACATACTCAGATCTTCACCAAACTTTGCATGGATCCATTGGAGGTCGAGACACGTGGAAAAAACGTACAAAACAAGAGATTGGAGACATCAAGATTTTCGACGAATTTTTTAAGAATTTTCAAATTTTCAGATGGGAGGTTCCAGATAAGGTCAAAAACGACATACTCAGATCTTCACCAAACTTTGCATGGATACATTGGATGTCAAGACACGTGGAAAAAACATACAAAACATAGGATTGGTGACATCAAGATTTTGGACGAATTTTTTAAGAATTTTCAAATTTTCAGATAGGAGGTTCCATATAAGGTCAAAAACTACATACTCAGATCTTCACCAAACTTTGCAGGGATACATTGGAGGTCGAGACACGTGGAAAAAAAGTACAAAACAAGAGATTGGGGTCATCAAGATTTTGGACGGATTTTTTAGGAATTTTCAAATTTTCAGATGGGAGGTTCCAGATAAGGTCAAAAACTACATACTCAGATCTTCACCAAACATTGCAGGGATACATTGGATGTCAAGACACGTGGAAAAAACGTACAAAACAAGAGATTGGAGACATCAAGATTTTGGACGAATTTTTTAAGAATTTTCAAATTTTCAGATAGGAGGTTCCAGATGAGGTCAAAAACTACATACTCAGATCTTCACCAAACTTTGCATGGAATACTTTGCATGTCAAGACACGTGGAAAAAACGTACAAAACAAGAGATTGGGGTCATCAAGATTTTGCACGGATTTTTTAGGAATTTTCAAATTTTAAGATGGGAGGTTCCAGATAAGGTCAAAAACTACATACTCAGATCTTCACCAAACTTTGCAGGGATACATTGGATGTCAAGACACGTGGAAAAAACGTACAAAACAAGAGATTGGAGACATCAAGATTTTGGACGAATTTTTTAAGAATTTTCAAATTTTCAGATAGGAGGTTCCATATAAGGTCAAAAACTACATACTCAGATCTTCACCAAACTTTGCATGGATACATTATGTGTCAAGACACGTGGAAAAAACGTACAAAACAAAAGATTGGAGACATCAAGATTTTGGTCGAATTTTTTAAGAATTTTCAAATTTTCAGATGGGAGGTTCCAGATAAGGTCAAAAACTACATACTCAGATCTTCACCAAACTTTGCAGGGATACATTGGATGTCAAGACACGTGGAAAAAACGTACAAAAAAGAGATTGGAGACATCAAGATTTTGGACGAATTTTTTAACAATTTTCAAATTTTCAGAAAGGATGTTCCAGATAAGGTCAAAAACGACATACTCAGATCTTCACCAAACTTTGCAGGGATACATTGGATATCAAGACACGTGGAAAAAACGTACAAAACAAGAGATTGGAGACATCAAGATTTTCGACGAATTTTTTAAGAATTTTCAAATTTTCAGATAGGAGGTTCCAGATAAGGTCAAAAACTACATACTCAGATCTTCACCAAACGTTGCAGGGATACTTTGCATGTCAAGACACTTGGAAAAAACGTACAAAACAAAAGATTGGAGACATCAAGATTTTCGACGAATTTTTTAAGAATTTTCAAATTTTCAGATGGGAGGTTCCAGATAAGGTCAAAAACGACATACTCAGATCTTCACCAAACTTTGCATGGATACATTGGATGTCAAGACACGTGGAAAAAACGTACAAAACAAGAGATTGGAGACATCAAGATTTTGGACGAATTTTTTAAGAATTCTCAAATTTTCAGAAAGGAGGTTCCATATAAGGTCAAAAACTACATACTCAGATCTTCACCAAACTTTGCAGGGATACTTTGGATGTCAAGACACGTGGAAAAAACGTACAAAACAAGAGATTGGGGTCATCAAGATTTTGGACGAATTTTTTAAGAATTTTCAAATTTTCAGATGGGAGGTTCCATATAAGGTCAAAAACTACATACTCAGATCTTCACCAAACATTGCAGGAATACATTGGATGTCAAGACACGTGGAAAAAACGTACAAAACAAGAGATTGGGGTCATCAAGATTTTGCACGGATTTTTTAGGAATTTTCAAATTTTCAGATGGGAGGTTCCAGATAAGGTCAAAAACTACATACTCAGATCTTCACCAAACTTTGCAGGGATACATTGGATGTCAAGACACGTGGAAAAAACGTACAAAACAAGAGATTGGAGACATCAAGATTTTGGACGAATTTTTTAAGAATTTTCAAATTTTCAGATAGGAGGTTCCATATAAGGTCAAAAACTACATACTCAGATCTTCACCAAACTTTGCATGGATACATTATGTGTCAAGACACGTGGAAAAAACGTACAAAACAAAAGATTGGAGACATCAAGATTTTGGTCGAATTTTTTAAGAATTTTCAAATTTTCAGATGGGAGGTTCCAGATAAGGTCAAAAACTACATACTCAGATCTTCACCAAACTTTGCAGGGATCCATTGGATGTCAAGACACGTGGAAAAAACGTACAAAAAAGAGATTGGAGACATCAAGATTTTGGACGAATTTTTTAACAATTTTCAAATTTTCAGAAAGGATGTTCCAGATAAGGTCAAAAACGACATACTCAGATCTTCACCAAACTTTGCAGGGATACATTGGATATCAAGACACGTGGAAAAAACGTACAAAACAAGAGATTGGAGACATCAAGATTTTGGACGAATTTTTTAAGAATTTTCGAATTTTCAGATAGGAGGTTCCAGATAAGGTCAAAAACTACATACTCAGATCTTCACCAAACTTTGCAGGGATACATTGGATGTCAAGACACGTGGAAAAAACGTACAAAACAAGAGATTGGAGACATCAAGATTTTGGACGAATTTTTTAAGAATTTTCAAATTTTCAGATGGGAGGTTCCAGATAAGGTCAAAAACGACATACTCAGATCTTCACCAAACTTTGCAGGGATCCATTGGAGGTCGAGACACGTGGAAAAAACGTACAAAACAAGAGATTGGAGACATCAAGATTTTGGACGAATTTTTTAAGAATTTTCAAATTTTCAGATAGGAGGTTCCATATAAGGTCAAAAACTACATACTCAGATCTTCACCAAACTTTGCAGGGATACATTGGATGTCAAGACACGTGGAAAAAACGTACAAAACAAGAGATTGGAGACATCAAGATTTTGGACGATTTTTTTAAAAATTTTCAAATTTTCAGAAATGCGGTTCCAGATAAGGTCAAAAACTACATACTCAGATCTTCACCAAACTTTGCAGGGATACATTGGATGTCAAGACACGTGGAAAAAACGTACAAAACAAGAGATTCGGGTCAACAAGATTTTGGACGGATTTTTTAGGAATTTTCAAATTTTCAGATGGGAGGTTCCAGATAAGGTCAAAAACTACATACTCAGATCTTCACCAAACTTTGCAGGGATCCATTGGAGGTCGAGACACGTGGAAAAAACGTACAAAACAAGAGATTGGAGACATCAAGATTTTGGACGAATTTTTTAAGAATTTTCAAATTTTCAGATAGGAGGTTCCATATAAGGTCAAAAACTACATACTCAGATCTTCACCAAACTTTGCAGGGATACATTGGATGTCAAGACACGTGGAAAAAACATACAAAACATAGGATTGGGGACATCAAGATTTTGTTAAATTCTTTTAAGAATTTTCAAATTTTCAGATAGGAGGTTCCATATAAGGTCAAAAACTACATACTCAGATCTTCACCAAACATTGCAGGGATACATTGGATGTCAAGACACGTGGAAAGAACGTACAAAACAAGAGATTGGAGACATCAAGATTTTGGACGAATTTTTTAAGAATTTTCAAATTTTCAGATAGGAGGCTCCATATAAGGTCAAAAACTACATACTCAGATCTTCACCAAACATTGCAGGGATACATTGGATGTCAAGACACGTGGAAAAAACGTACAAAACAAGAGATTGGAGACATCAAGATTTTGGACGAATTTTTTAAGAATTTTCAAATTTTCAGATAGGAGGTTCCAGATAAGGTCAAAAACTACATACTCAGATCTTCACCAAACGTTGCAGAGATACTTTGCATGTCAAGACACGTGGAAAAAACGTACAAAACAAGAGATCGGAGACATCAAGATTTTCGACGAATTTTTAAAGAATTTTCAAATTTTCAGATGGGAGGTTCCAGATAAGGTCAAAAACGACATACTCAGATCTTCACCAAACTTTGCATGGATACATTGGATGTCAAGACACGTGGAAAAAACATACAAAACATAGGATTGGTGACATCAAGATTTTGGACGAATTTTTTAAGAATTTTCAAATTTTCAGATAGGAGGTTCCATATAAGGTCAAAAACTACATACTCAGATCTTCACCAAACTTTGCAGGGATACATTGGAGGTCGAGACACGTGGAAAAAAAGTACAAAACAAGAGATTGGGGTCATCAAGATTTTGGACGGATTTTTTAGGAATTTTCAAATTTTCAGATGGGAGGTTCCAGATAAGGTCAAAAACTACATACTCAGATCTTCACCAAACATTGCAGGGATACATTGGATGTCAAGACACGTGGAAAAAACGTACAAAACAAGAGATTGGAGACATCAAGATTTTGGACGAATTTTTTAAGAATTTTCAAATTTTCAGATAGGAGGTTCCAGATGAGGTCAAAAACTACATACTCAGATCTTCACCAAACTTTGCAGGAATACTTTGCATGTCAAGACACGTGGAAAAAACGTACAAAACAAGAGATCGGAGACATCAAGATTTTCGACGAATTTTTTAAGAATTTTCAAATTTTCAGATGGGAGGTTCCAGATAAGGTCAAAAACTACATACTCAGATCTTCACCAAACTTTGCATGGATCCATTGGAGGTCGAGACACGTGGAAAAAACGTACAAAACAAGAGATTGGAGACATCAAGATTTTCGACGAATTTTTTAAGAATTTTCAAATTTTCAGATGGGAGGTTCCAGATAAGGTCAAAAACGACATACTCAGATCTTCACCAAACTTTGCATGGATACATTGGATGTCAAGACACGTGGAAAAAACATACAAAACATAGGATTGGTGACATCAAGATTTTGGACGAATTTTTTAAGAATTTTCAAATTTTCAGATAGGAGGTTCCATATAAGGTCAAAAACTACATACTCAGATCTTCACCAAACTTTGCAGGGATACATTGGAGGTCGAGACACGTGGAAAAAAAGTACAAAACAAGAGATTGGGGTCATCAAGATTTTGGACGGATTTTTTAGGAATTTTCAAATTTTCAGATGGGAGGTTCCAGATAAGGTCAAAAACTACATACTCAGATCTTCACCAAACATTGCAGGGATACATTGGATGTCAAGACACGTGGAAAAAACGTACAAAACAAGAGATTGGAGACATCAAGATTTTGGACGAATTTTTTAAGAATTTTCAAATTTTCAGATAGGAGGTTCCAGATGAGGTCAAAAACTACATACTCAGATCTTCACCAAACTTTGCATGGAATACTTTGCATGTCAAGACACGTGGAAAAAACGTACAAAACAAGAGATCGGAGACATCAAGATTTTCGACGAATTTTTTAAGAATTTTCAAATTTTCAGATGGGAGGTTCCAGATAAGGTCAAAAACGACATACTCAGATCTTCACCAAACTTTGCAGGGATCCATTGGAGGTCGAGACACGTGGAAAAAACGTACAAAACAAGAGATTGGAGACATCAAGATTTTGGACGAATTTTTGAAGAATTTTCAAATTTTCAGATAGGAGGTTCCATATAAGGTCAAAAACTACATACTCAGATCTTCACCAAACTTTGCAGGGATACATTGGATGTCAAGACACGTGGAAAAAACGTACAAAACAAAAGATTGGAGACATCAAGATTTTCGACGAATTTTTTAAGAATTTTCAAATTTTCAGATAGGAGGTTCCAGATAAGGTCAAAAACTACATACTCAGATCTTCACCAAACTTTGCAGGGATACATTATGTGTCAAGACACGTGGAAAAAACGTACAAAACAAAAGATTGGAGACATCAAGATTTTGGTCGAATTTTTTAAGAATTTTCAAATTTTCAGATGGGAGGTTCCAGATAAGGTCAAAAACGACATACTCAGATCTTCACCAAACTTTGCAGGGATCCATTGGAGGTCGAGACACGTGGAAAAAACGTACAAAACAAGAGATTGGAGACATCAAGATTTTGGACGAATTTTTTAAGAATTTTCAAATTTTCAGATAGGAGGTTCCATATAAGGTCAAAAACTACATACTCAGATCTTCACCAAACTTTGCAGGGATACATTGGATATCAAGACACGTGGAAAAAACGTACAAAACAAGAGATTGGAGACATCAAGGTTTTGGACGAATTTTTTAAGAATTTTCAAATTTTCAGATGGGAGGTTCAATATAAGGTCAAAAACTACATACTCAGATCTTCACCAAACTTTGCAGGGATACATTGGATGTCAAGACACGTGGAAAAAACGTACAAAACAAGAGATTGGGGTCATCAAGATTTTGGACGGATTTTTTAGGAATTTTCAAATTTTCAGATGGGAGGTTCCAGATAAGGTCAAAAACTACATACTCAGATCTTCACCAAACATTGCAGGGATACATTGGATGTCAAGACACGTGGAAAAAACGTACAAAACAAGAGATTGGAGACATCAAAATTTTGGACGAATTTTTTAAGAATTTTCAAATTTTCAGATAGGAGGTTCCATATAAGGTCAAAAACTACATACTCAGATCTTCACCAAACTTTGCAGGGATACATTGGATATCAAGACACGTGGAAAAAACGTACAAAACAAGAGATTGGAGACATCAAGATTTTGGACGAATTTTTTAAGAATTTTCAAATTTTCAGATGGGAGGTTCAATATAAGGTCAAAAACTACATACTCAGATCTTCACCAAACTTTGCAGGGATACATTGGATGTCAAGACACGTGGAAAAAACGTACAAAACAAGAGATTGGAGACATCAAGATTTTGGACGAATTTTTTAAGAATTTTCAAATTTTCAGATAGGAGGTTCCATATAAGGTCAAAAACTACATACTCAGATCTTCACCAAACTTTGCAGGGATACATTGGATATCAAGACACGTGGAAAAAACGTACAAAACAAGAGATTGGAGACATCAAGATTTTGGACGATTTTTTTAAGAATTTTCAAATTTTCAGATAGGAGGTTCCAGATAAGATCAAAAACTACATACTCAGATCTTCACCAAACTTTGCAGGGATACATTGGATGTCAAGACACGTGGAAAAAACGTACAAAACAAGAGATTGGGGTCATCAAGAGTAGTGGTGTTTGTGGTGGGGACAGCGCCACTTACAAAGTGTAGAAAAGGCGAGGCTATTTGATTGAACAATCAGATTTGCTTACACTTAAAACAATGCCAAGATGGGGCCTGTACCCCAATTCTTCAGGTGTGATATGCTCTGATTTTTAAGAAATTCTGAATTTCTAGTGTAGAAAAGGCGAGGGCTCAACAGATAGATTTACCCATACTTAAGACAATGGCAAGAGGGGCTTAAACCCTAATTTTTCAGGTGTGGAGGTTCGGGTTTAAGTCCTCATAAAATGTGAAGCCTCTCTTGATGGCAAAATGTTAATATTGTTGTCTTGTAAACAAAAAGCTCAGGGTTCGAGTCCTGATAAAATATTTAAGATTGAAATACATGTGGCAAAATAATATGTCCACAAGTGAGATTTTGAATAATTACTGCTAGTTGATAGCCCCCAAATCTGAAACCCTGGTAAAAAAATGTTTTACAATAATATATTGTATAAAAACTGAATTTCTCAGTTTTCTTATTTTTTCATGTTTTATAACCACCTGCTCAGCCATACAATAGGAGAAGAGCGGGTAGGCATAATTAATTGCCTCCATGTCCTGCCGGCACGCAAGAGATAAAATCTACACGCTAGAAGGGGGCATTAATGATTTTTCGATTCACTGAAGGGGCCATTAATCTTTCTGTGCGACAGGGGGAAAAAGTGTAACATGTCTGCAACATGTAAAAGTGTAACAAAGATTATTGAGATAAAAATACATATTTTCGCACAGTGGCAATGAACTGCCCCCCCTTCATTCTGAAAGCAATTCTATTCTGATAATATGAGCCTAGGCAAAGACTTAGAAAATATTATGGCAGTTCAAAATCCAATTTTGTCTGCATTAAGGTCTCAGAACCCAGTAAAATGTGGGCATATTCCATATTGAGAAGTGTTAATATTGCTGCATTGTAATCAGGGGCTTTGGGTTCGAGTCCTGATAAAAGATTGAAATATATACAACTGCCCACACATAAGATATTCACTGCTAGCTGATAATACAGTTGAGGTTTCAAAGCTGGTAGAGTGTCTGGGGCCTCTCTGACAGCAAAGTGTTGGTATTATTGTTTTGTAATCAAGGGCCTCTGTGTTTGAATCGGGCTTCTAGAATTGCTCCGTGACTCTCTCATTTCTTACATCATAAACATATGATTTTTCACCTATGAGAATAACGCTACATATGGTGTCATCGGGTAAAGCCTCGTGGAATTCACAGATAATTTTAATGTTTGTCCTGTCATTAACCACAACTTGTTTCCTTTTTGAAGTGTTGATTACAAACATGGGTCTCTGTGTTTTGAATTCATCTGGTGAGTAATACATGTCAGTACTGCCAGTAGTGACCCTTTTGAAAGCCGAAAATGCCTCATATAATTTGAGGAAATCATCCTTGGACATGTCTAAATTGAAATTTTCTCTAGGAAATACCTCATTTCTGCCATTTTTAAGATATATGTTCTTGATGTTGCAGTTATCAAATTTACTTGAATTTTTTTCCTGATTATTGTGTCTTCCAGTCTGAAACAATACCACTACAAAATCCGGCATGTCGTATTGAATGCTGGAGAATGAATTTGTAGCATCAAACTCATAGTAAGTACCAGTGGCAACCTTCTGTACGCATTGATATGTATAAAATTGCAGAGGAATTTGCGGATTTTTTAGGATATCAGCTTTGTATTTAAGAGCATAGCTGGCCTCATATTCAACAACCGGGATTCTTAGCTCCATAGTCTGAATAATGCATTTGCCTGCATCAGGTAGGGTATTAGGCAGAGCTTCTCCTGTAGGGTTTATTGCACTGTACCTCATCAAAGCATTATCATCATTGGCAGCTCTTCTAAATGTAATTCTCAACCCCCCCTTCCACATAATTTCTTTGTAATCCGAGAAGAATCCTGGCAACAGGCGCATGGGGAACAGCACTGTGTGGTTTTTAGATAATATTTTATCACCAGCTTCAAATCCACCGATTCTGTAGTATGAAGCCTCGGTTTTGGATAATTTTAATGTGGCCAAAGCTGTGGAGGTAATGCCGGGATAATCCACTCTGTTTATAACAACACCATGCTTTCTGATCTCAATTTCAGAGAACAGATGCGGCACAAAATTGTCCACCAGTCTTATATTTGTATTTGCCGGATAATCTGTTCCATCGAGCTTTACAACATCAAATTTGATGTATAGATCTGCTCTGTGGGGGTGTATAAAGCCGTCCCCTACATCAAGATCAACCTCGATCTGTGTGTTGGGTTGATTTAAATTTGCAAATGTCCTCCTGTTTGGGGGGAATGATTGTAGCTCATAACTCTCAATATTTTCCATTGTATGTATTTTTATTTAAATGTTAATCTCTATGATTGCAGTTGTTGTGGCTCCAGCAAAATCAACTAATTCTTCTTTTTCATTAGTGACCATCAATTCAATGTAATCTATTCTATTATGGCACACGGGAAAATATAATGTTGGGGATGGATTGTAGATGATGGGCTCCATGAATTCGGAATTAGGTTTGAATGTTGCAATGATGCCAGTTTGTTTGTGAGTGCCTATGCCATTTGATTTGGTGATCATACCCTCGGCCACATTACAGTGAATATTTAGAGTCTCTATGGCTAAGAATTTAGGTATATTCATAGCAGTGTGTTTGATGGCCGGTTCGAGTTTTGTGTTGTTCTCAAAGCCTAACAGCTCTCCTATAGTACCCAGATCCACTGTTTCCGTAGCAGATACAATCTCTACTCTGTGAGTGACAGAATTTTGAGTTAAAACTATACCTCTGGGTAATTGAGCATTTAGAGTGGACAGATTATACTGCCCTGGAGTGATGACAATTTTTTGATCCCCTACTGCAATTGTGTTGTTGTGGTGAGTAATATTAGGGATCAAGTACATGCCGTAAAATGCTCTGAGAGCTATTGTTTTGGGATACACTATGTCATCATGTAATTTGAGTTTCAATATTGAATTTTGGCTGGTGAGATGGAATACCCCCATGATGTTTTAAATACCACAAGGCCTTTTGAAAATTTTCAATTGATGGTTTATTTATTTGAGACATATATCTGAGAACAGATAAACACAAATGTCCGCAATTAACATCTTTGAAGTTTTGAACACGGGCATTATTGTAATAAAGATTAGGTGATTTTAAATATTTTATTAAATTTTCAGGTGGAACACCTCCAAATGAATCAAAAACAAATGCCTCATCGTTTAAATATTTAAGATAACAGATCCAGTGAGTGCCCTGATTTTTGTACTCATCCAAATTAACAATGCCACACTCTTTGTTGAGTGGTTGTTCCGGTAAAGAATCAGACATGTACACACCCCTAAAATGTTTGATGCCCAGTGGTTTGATTAAAGCTTCAATATCTTGGTTTGTAAGCGGCTCTTGTTTTTTTTAAACTTATTCATGGCTCTCTTAACACCTTTGCCTTTTTTCTCCATTGCCAGGTTATGGCGCTTCTGCTCATCTAATTCTGCCCTATTTTTCTTGGCATCTATTACTGTTTTTGCTATGGCAGCTGATCCCCCAGCCAAGCTCCCCACAGCCCCGAGTGCTGCTAAGATGGCAGGGATGGTAAATATAAATCCCCCCACATGTGATTTTTTTCTAGATTGCTGTAATTTTTTTAATTGGGGGGTACTAAGCAACAATTTCATACCATGTCCCTTTGCAAGACAAGAATTTTTTTTCTTGCGCTGCTTTTTGGTTAAAAGACTATCAATAGTTTTAAGAGATTTGAGACCTGCATAAGGTATTTGATACATAACACCCTTGGCCTTCATTGTAGGTTTATTATATACATATTCACAGCCCCCACCCCAGTTTTTGTTTGGTGCTCATAGCTATGGTGGTCCCCAATGCTGCTATTCTCTCACTTAAAGAAGCATCTTTGCTTACAAATCTACCAAATGCAGCCTCTTCTAATTTCTTGTCTGCAACATGTCTCTTGTCAAGATCAGTATGTGTGTTGTATGCTATGTCATGGTCTCTACAAGCAGCATCTAGGGGATTTACACCAGGATCCCCTCTGTTTAATCTATGGTCCAATTTTGTGCCGGGACCACAATACTGATAGCCTGGAATATGTAGTTCAAATGGCAGCTTGTTTATAATGTCATTAACCAAGCCCCGACCCTCAGAAATATTCCAAAATTTAGGTGGTAGAGTATTAATAATTTTTATGAGATATCCAATCCCCTTAGGGTCATTCACTATAAAATTAGACAATTTGGTGCTTATCATGTCCATAATTCCAACCTTTTCATTGTAAAAATTGTGGTTGCCAGCATTTTCCTCCCCAGCTATCACCAATAACCTATCTACAAGTTTCCTGACATCATCAACCCACACAAATTCTTTAGGCAGGGTGTTGTATTGTTTGATTCCACTGCCAGTCTTGATCTGTAACCATATGGGCTTGATTAAATTGTTGTATTTTGCTCCACTGCTAGACTTGACTCTTTTTTGTGTGGGATCATTGTTCTGGTATAGAGCATCTGATTTTATTAATATTTCTTTGTAATGTTCATAATCTTGATCTGTATAGCTGCCAGGCCTTTTCCTAGTCATCAGTTCCCACAATCCAGGTGTTCCGGGGTACTTAACAAAAGCACCTTTTTCTCCGAGACGAGATTCTGAATAAACAATTATATCATCCCCCATAAAAGTTACTCTGAAATTGCCAATTCTATGTATGATACTGCCATCAAGCTCTGTGTCGGCATATAAGCCAAAAACCTCATCTTTATTGTCTTTAGGTGTGGTTAAATATTTTTGAGCAAGAAGACCCAATTCAATAGGATCCTGAGTAGCTTCAATTCTTCTAGGAGCAACAGGACTAGGTGTATGAATACTGGAAAGTGGGGTGAATGGATAATCTAATATGTTTCTTGCAGCTACAGGTACAAGCTCTGTGATCAAATTTTGATTTTGCTCTGTAACAGTTTTGATATTCTTACCTAAATTATTAATAGCATCAATTACAGGCTGTTCTGTTTGTTTGTGTTTTTCATAAATTCCACGGTTCTCTGATTTCCATCCCTTAAATCTTTTTACAAGATAATCTCTTAACTTAAGATCATCAATGACTGGTCGTTTCATGGTTATTTATATATGTCTCAACGTCTAGAAAATCGTTGATTTTATTTCTGTATTTGCCACTATTGGGTGTTCTTGTCATATCAATTGTGACAAACCCATAACTGTCCTGGTTCCAGCACTTGCTGCAAAATTTGGAAAAATCATTGTAGCTCAAGTCCCCACCTACATATTCATCATGTATGTGTTTGAGGTTGGTATGGTCTTGATGAAACACACATATAAAATTGCTGTTGTCTCGGATCAGTTGCTTCGGAATTTTAGAAAAAGTCTGTGCCAGGTAGAAGCAGTCAATGTTTTTGTGCCGGCCCTGTGTAAAGAAATTTCTAACCTTGTTTTGATTATCCAGTATAATGTCATCAAACACAACAACAGAATTATCGAGACATTCATCTAATGGCTTAACATCTGGTTCAAAAGTGGCAATATCCAATCCATCATATAGCTTCATTAGCTGCTGATATTTTAATTGTTCCAAGCTCTTAGAGAAAACATACAAGTGCCTGTTTTTCCAGTCTAACCAGTTGGGTGCCAATAAAAAATTATCAACCATTAGTGTAGTTTTACCACAAGCAGATGGCCCAACAATAAGACACCTAATATTTTCAGGCAGCAACTTGCCATTTCTCTTATTCTGCTGTTCAGGTTCTGGCAGCCTTTTTATAACATCCCAGGTGCTCATATTATTATTTTGTTTGCATCGATCCAGCTGTGTTCTGGAAGTCCTAGCCATTTGACAAATAACTTGTTGCCTTTTCTGCGGATGATTTTTTCTATGAGATATGTGTCGGGCTGTTTAGTTTTGCTGAGCTCTTGTTCATAGAACCTGCCTTTGAGAATTTCTCCTCGGTGATCTTTTATTATATATGTGTTAAGGGTCCCGGGTTTAACTTGAACCACTGTAAATTATTCGGTGCTCCAGTTTCTCGTAAAGCCTCTTTTGAATAAGTGCTTATATTTGCTGATTCTTACTTGATCGCCCACCCTGTATTTGGCCTTTCTTGTTGTTGGCTGGTATCTAGGATAATAAACAGTCCTGATCAATTTTTGCTCATCAGATGGAGTTACTTCAGAGGGTTTCATGTTGATTGTAGAATGGACCGAGTTGTTATATTTATGTAGAAGTTCTGGAAGAATATTAAGCCATTTATAATTACCTTGGAGGGTAAATTGTTTATACATAAGATTTTTTAAGGTTCTGTTGAATCTCTCTACAATTGAGGCTTTGAGGTCACTGTAACTCGAATAATGTTTTATTGCCTGGCTTTTAATAAATTGTTGAAACACTGAATTATAAAATTCTTTGCCATTATCTGTTTGCAAATAGCGCGGTGATCTTCCTGAATGATTGATGATTGTCCTGAGGGCTTCTGTAACACATTTTCCAGTCTTGGATTTGAGTGGCACAGCCCAGGCAAATTTTGAAAATGTGTCTATCACAGTGAGTAGATACTTGTAGCCCTTGTTGATTTTGTCTAAGTTTTTCAACTGCCCACTTGCCATTTCAATCAAGTCGCTCTGCCATAAATCATCTATGCCCTTTGTGACTACTGGAAGTCTCTTATAATTATGTCGGGCTTGTCTGTGTAATTCATCAACAATAATTTGTCTAGACATAATATGTAAACAAGAATATTGCAACTATGGGGTGTTCAGCAGCTGATACTACAGGATTTTCTAAATATAATTTGTCCCCTATTTGTATTTTAAATTCCAAAGTGCCATCATCTTCAGTATAGGCTGTTTCTAATGTATTGGGGTCTGTAAAATCCTCCAACTCTACACTGGTGATTTTTGGTTTGTTATCAGCATTTGTTATTGATAAGGTAGGGTAGTGATGTGCCTGTGGCTGATGCCAATATTTGATCTTGATTGGTCTCAGTGTGCCCCCAACAAAAAACTGGTAATAAAATTGTGCAGGGGACAGCATATATATTTTGCCACCTGGTGTAAATGGTGAATCATATTCTTTGTTGGGGATGCTGTACAATTCAAGAATTACTGTATGTTTTGGATTCTCGATTATGCCCGTTATTTCTTTTTCTGCTGTAAGCAATCTGCTTGTTACAGATTCAAGGTGCTCATTGATGGTCCTAACAACATCATCATGGCCTGGCTTGATTTTTATGTCCACAGCAAGTCTCTTGTATTGTTGCACAATTTCTTGTAGCTGGGTGGCAAAAACAGACAGAGCATTTGCTTGATTGGATTCCATGGTCCCTAGCTGTTGCTTGATATTAGCTACAATTTGTTGCAAATTTTCAACAACTGCCAATTTTGAATTTTGAGCAGTAAGATCATGGACCTGTCTTCTGATATCCTCAAATAGGGCATGCAGTTCATTAATATGTTGATTGGTTGGTAGAGTGGCCACTGTCTGAGTAAGATGTTTGATCTCTGCTTGGATATTCTTGATATCTTCTGATTTCAATATCCTATTCACTGCTCTCTTAATATTTTTAAGTTCCTGTGATGTGGGAAGATTTGATACTGTATTTTGCAAAAATTCAAGTGCCAATTTTACATTGTTTAATTCAGAAGCATCAGCCACATTTTGCATAGCATTTTGGAGCAGTGCTATATCTGCCTGAGAGGGTGTTGATTGTTGTAAAATTTCAAGCTTTGTTTGGATATCATCGATCAAGTGATGAAAATGAGATAGTTCAGATTCAGTGTTGAGGTTTTCAAGCTTTGTGATCTGTTGCTGGACACTGACAAGGGTATCTACAATACCAGGCAGGCGAGATTCTAGTACATTTGCCAAATCACTTTGCACTGCTGCTATTGTACCTTCAAGATGGGTTATGGAACTTTGAATTTTTCCAAAATCTTCATATGTTTCAAGTTGCAGCTTGATGTTGGCAACACTCCGAGTTATTGCATTCAAAGCATCAGAAGATGGCAAATTGTTCATAAAATTTTCAAGTGTCTCAATTTTTTCTTTAACCTCGGCTATGGCATTGTTCAGGGGGTCCAGATTAGGTATCTGGAGTGACTGAATCTGTTCTTTTAGAGTAGAAATCACTAGATCAAAATCTTCTTGTGATTTTATGCTTTTGACAATTGTTTGGAGCTGTGTCTGGACATTATTTATCTGTTCCTCCAATTGCTGTTTCAATTGCTCGGAGTTGGTGGCCTGGGTCTTAAATTTGGCTTGAAGAGCTGCTACAGCCTCTTCTAAACTTTGAAAATTATCTAATGTGGCCAAATCAGTATATTTCTGAAGCAGCACTTTGAGTTCAGAATCAATTTTAAGAAGAGGGTCCATGCATTGTGATTGTAAATTTGTAATTTCTAATTGAAGACTGGCATTGAGTGTAGTTTGTAAAGCTTGTAAATCACTTCTTAATTTCTTGACTCTGACATCAAGCATCAGAATCTCATCACTGTGATCTTCATGTCTTGTATGGCCAAATATATCATTAGGCATTTTTGTTTTACTGGTTATTTATTATAGAGTATCTGATTCTTAATTCTATAAAAAAGGGTATAAGCTTGTCATAAGATCCAGGGACCTCAATATATAAGCAGTCACCAGCAGAAACAGTATAAACAGTGCCAGAAACCATGTTTGAGTGCTTGATTCTATAAATATTTCTCCCTATTGAAATCTTGACATCACCCTCGGGAGTTGTAATAAATTGCAATTGCCCACCTACAGGTAATTGGTAATGATTTAAATTATTGTTAAATATGTACAATATTTTGCCTGTTTCATCATCATGATCTGTAAGTATGCTGTTCATAACAAGCCACTCAGTTTAGACAGCATATCAGGAGAGGCTTGTGGTGTTGGCAGCTCCATAATAGCCTGTTTTTTGAACCCAAATAAGTTCATAGGCATGTTTATTTATTTCAAATCATGCTCTGTAATTGGGCATTGATCCCCATTTTTCAAATCGCAATGCCCCCAAGGTAAAGTATGTATGCCACATGATAAAATGCATCTCTTATCATCATGTGGGTCCAGGGCCACTTTTCTTACAATATTTGAAGTCAGCAAGTGATCCTCACTCTGAATTCTATTTTCTGATGTTCTGATTGAACTCTGGGATTTGATGCAATTTTCATAATCTTCAAATTGAAGATCTTTTTCAACAGTAACTCTGCCAATGCCCTTGGCCTTTTTGGCAACAGCGCCACTACATGTTTCAAAAGTGTACATCTTGGCACTTAACCCAGCAAATTTCACAATAACATCACCACATGTCTCATCTTTTAACTTGCCAGGCACCTTTTTGTTGTGGTGTTGAATCCTTGTATGTTCACTGGTATCAAAGTATTGAAACAATTCAGGTTGTGACATATCTTGATAAACATCTTCTGTTTGAATATCAAGAATAAAACTATCCGTGTCCATGTACAATAATTTTACACGATCACCATAAAAAGGTTTCAACACATCATAATATAATATTAACATATGTAATTTGGACAATTCCAATATCGCAGCCCCTACATAAATAGGTTTATCAAATTTGATCTTTGTTTTCATCATGTTGAAAAGTGCCATGTGCTCATCATAAATTCTTCTGTAATTGAAATTAGGCTTTGCAACCAATTTTTTGCTCCGGCTGGGGTCAGTAATTATTTTAACATCGGTATGTTTCCTGACATTTTCAATTGTTTTGCCATACACTGAATTCACCATCAATTTAAACAAGGCCTTATCAAATTGACTTTTTGCAGATGTTCGAAGCTCCGTGTTAGTATCAATGTATGGTTTCAACCATCTTGAGTGCCTGAACCTTAAGACTTTGCCAACTTTGGTCACTTGGACACCATGTTTCATCAGGAACTGGAGGTTTTTGTAATATATGACATAATCCTGTTTCGGCTCCAGAGTCATCATGAGCTTCTTCTATTTAGAACCAAGTGAACACTGAACCTCGGAAATTGGGGGCAGATCAGAAAATTTATTGTGCAAATCATCAGGAATTGTCAGATCAACCTCTAGGAAGAGGCCACAGTCACTGTCATCAAAGTCCTGAAGATCTTCAATATTGAAATCTTCGACCCACTCAAGCCCTGCATATGGCAGTTTATCCATCATGGCATGACCATAGAGGCTGTTGGCATCTACATACAGTATAAAATTTGATGGCCGTGCTGGATTATAATCAGGCATATATTTATTATTTGCTCTGGCATATCTCTGGGAACATTGCACCATCCCCCCTCTTATACATTTCTCCATAAACAGATACATATCTTGATCGTGGATAAGATCCAATTGCTTTTTGGTGTTGAAAAACATTGCAGACCATGCTAGGCCCGGGGCACTGTAAAAATACACTGGGTCCAGTCCATAATTTTGCATGGAAGATTTTCTGAATGCCTGCAATATATCAGCTAAGAGGGTGACATCAAGTTTCAAATATGCCATGTGATAATCACCAAATGTCTTGCATTTTAAATTGTTCCACATCAACTGGGCATGGTGATAATCTTCATCAGTGATTCCAGATCCTCTGATTTTGCTGTAAAACTCTTCTTGTGGTGGCAGGGAACACTCATCAAATTTAGAAAAATCTGTAACATTGTCATATGGATATACACCCTTTCGCCTAATTAATTTCAGGTCCTGATTTGGAAACAATGCACGTGTGATTTTGAATTGATCATCAGGTAATTGAGTGGCCAGTGTATCCAGGCTAGCAGATAAAAATCTGTAAGAATCAAGAAATCTTATGTGAATAGGAACACCATCAACTTTAATTATCTTGCTAATAGATATATATTTCTCGTCATTTTCAGCTAAAATATTTAAATTCTGCTTCTCAAACCCCTCGTACCTGATCAGATGATGAAAATCATAATTGGATGCTCCATGGCAAAATATGGGGACAAATCTTGGTCTCTTGATCTTAATATTGCAGCTATTACACAGGGCCTGTTTATATCGACCATCTGTATGAGAATGGTGATGAACCTTGATATTTGTATCTGAAAATTCAGAATCACATACCGGGCATTTTTCTGCATTGTTGAAATCTTCAATCTGTTCCTCTGTTAAAGGCAACATAGGCTTTGATATTAATAAGATGTTAGATGCTATGTCACGGCACACATTTTCTATTCTATGTGCAAATATTTTGATGGCATTTGGTCCCTTGTATGAATATTCTTTAATAACAACACCATCCCGTATAACCACACAACAAAAGCTGGAAGGTTCATGTAGCTGGTATGGTGTACTTGAAGATTCCTCAGGATCTGGATTGCAGAATGCAAGAGGATTGAGGTTTGATTCAAAATCACAGACAATATATACTGGGTGTTCCAACGAGGCTTCAAACTTTTTGAATTTGCAATTCTCACTTGGATTAGGCATCACCATATGAACAGGTTCATGGTTCCCACAGTATTTCAGATGCTCAATTAACTTGTTTTTTGCAATTTCTACACTCTCTTCACAAACACCATTCACCATTTTTCTACCATCAAAAACAGTTAAGCATCTTCTGCACAACTTAAATATTTTTTTATATTTGTCTAGTTGTGTTCTCACTAAAGCTTCAAGATTATGTATCAGAGTGTAATGATATGTGCCATCCCCTTCAATTAAGAGCAGATCAATCGGAATTGCAGATTCATCATCAAGTGTACTGATTCTGAGAGGATCTATCAAGCAATTGCCAGTGGAACAAGTAAATACATTAATAGATAATTGCTTGCCATTGATGTGCCTGGCCCTTTTTTCAAATTTATCAATATTTTGAACAGACATTGGATATTCTAAACCCTCCATTGCCTCGTCAAAATCATGTTCATGCTGTTTGTAATAACTTATTCTCTGAGGATCCCTTGAAACTGGATACAGAGCAGCTAAAATACACCACAAAAAGCATTTCGCGTCATTATTTTTTATATTGACCACGGCTCTTTTGTTTTTGATATTAGCAGGTAATGGCAGATATGTAGAACCTTTTAATGGGCTGAATTCAGAAATATTAACATATAACTTGTGCGGAGAGCCGCATAGGCTCCATCCGGACTCTTTTGCTGCAAATTCAGAGTGTTTCATATTCAATTGATCTATCAACCTGCTTATTATTCTGTCCGAATTTGTATTTGAATATACCGGTACAGTTTCTGTTATGTGGGGATGTATAAATTTTGTGCCGTTTGGCTTCTTATATTGTGTAAACAATTTGAGGGAGAGCTTATAAGAGCCATTTTGTGCATTGAGAATTGCCTGGAGATCAGAATTTTTACTGTTCAAAAAATTCTTAATTCCACATATTGGCTCTGATACAAACCGATAATCCCTGAGTTGGGCATTAAAACTGCTACGGATGGGTGCATAGCGTGGCTGCTTTGCAGGTCCAGCATTAACAGGTGCTTCATGCTTCCTTTTCAGACCAGATGTAGATGGTTGTGAGGGCAAAGCTGATGACTGTACATAAGAATTACACTTATGCCATTTGTAATATGCCTTGCTTAATATTTTATGGCATCTTGGACACATTTTTGTGGCTTTTCTGCATTTCTTAGTGTTACAAATACGGCAATGCCTAGCCCAATGAGAACTAGATATATTTTTATTACACCGATTGCAATATTTTTGTTTTGGCATTTTTTCTTGTTGTTTATTATATAAGATTTTCTGGGCTTCAATTCAAAACTTTATACTTAATAAAAATATCAGTTGGGTTCAGCAGTTAATGGCTGAGCTGGTGCTTTTATACCCAAACAACAGCAGTAACTAGGTTTTGGTGATAGTTTTGCTGATGTGCAACACACTTCACCAGGTTTAAAACCTCATCTCTATATCAACTAAATACAATTCAAAATTGGATTTTGAACTGTACAATAAATATTCTGTAAGTCTCACTTGTGTTTATATTAACAGAACAAGACAAAACCAGAATTGTATTCAGGATTGCATGTTTTCATACAAAAAAGCCATATTTTTGACAAGTTTATAAACAACAATCATACAGATATAGCTTTTACACACATGGCCGAATCTGTCTGAGCAGAGGAGAAAGGAGGTTTTCAGATCTGGGGGCTATCAACGAGCAGTAATTATTCTCAAAATCTCACTTGTAGAGATATTATTTTGCAACATGTATTTCAATCTTATACAGGACTCGAACCCAAAGCCCCTGATTACAATGCCACAATATTAGCACGTCTCCAAATGGAATATGCCCACATTTTACCGGGTTCTGAGACCTTAATGCAGACAAAATTGGATTTTGAACTGCCATAATATTTTCTAAGTCTTTGCCTAGGCTCATATTATCAGAATAGAATTGCTTTCAGAATGAAGAGGAGGCAGTTCATTGCCACTGTGTGAAAATATGTATCTTTGTCTCAATCTTTGTTACATTTTCCTTGTTACAGACATGTTACACGCACAGAAAGATTAATGACCTCTTCAGTGAATCGCACAGAAAAATCATTATTATTCCCTTCTAGCGTGTAGATTTTATCTCTTGCGTGCCGGCAAGGCATGGAGGCAATTAATTATACCTACCCACTTTTCTTCTATTGTATTGAGCAAGTGGTTATAAAACATGAGGAAATAAGAAAATTGAGAAATTCAGTTTTTGTACAATATATTATTGTAAAACATTTTTTTACCAGGGTTTCAGATTTGGGGGCTATCAACTAGCAGTAATTATTCAAAATCTCACTTGTGGACATATTATTTTGCCACATGTATTTCAATCTTAAATATTTTATCAGGACTCGAACCCTGAGCTTTTTGTTTACAAGACAACAATATTAACATTTTGCCATCAAGAGAGGCTTCACATTTTATGAGGACTTAAACCCGAACCTCCACACCTGAAAAATTAGGGTTTAAGCCCCTCTTGCCATTGTCTTAAGTATGGGTAAATCTATCTGTTGAGCCCTCGCCTTTTCTACACTAGAAATTCAGAATTTCTTAAAAATCAGAGCATATCACACCTGAAGAATTGGGGTACAGGCCCCATCTTGGCATTGTTTTAAGTGTAAGCAAATCTGATTGTTCAATCAAATAGCCTCGCCTTTTCTACACTTTGTAAGTGGCGCTGTCCCCACCACAAACACCACTACTATCAAGATTTTGGACGGATTTTTTAGGAATTTTCAAATTTTCAGATGGGAGGTTCCAGATAAGGTCAAAAACTACATACTCAGATCTTCACCAAACATTGCAGGGATACATTGGATGTCAAGACACGTGGAAAAAACGTACAAAACAAGAGATTGGAGACATCAAAATTTTGGACGAATTTTTTAAGAATTTTCAAATTTTCAGATAGGAGGTTCCAGATGAGGTCAAAAACTATATACTCAGATCTTCACCAAACTTTGCAGGAATACTTTGCATGTCAAGACACGTGGAAAAAACGTACAAAACAAGAGATCGGAGACATCAAGATTTTCGACGAATTTTTTAAGAATTTTCAAATTTTCAGATGGGAGGTTCCAGATAAGGTCAAAAACGACATACTCAGATCTTCACCAAACTTTGCATGGATACATTGGATGTCAAGACACGTGGAAAAAACATACAAAACATAGGATTGGTGACATCAAGATTTTGGACGAATTTTTTAAGAATTTTCAAATTTTCAGATAGGAGGTTCCATATAAGGTCAAAAACTACATACTCAGATCTTCACCAAACTTTGCAGGGATACATTGGAGGTCGAGACACGTGGAAAAAAAGTACAAAACAAGAGATTGGGGTCATTAAGATTTTGGACGGATTTTTTAGGAATTTTCAAATTTTCAGATGGGAGGTTCCAGATAAGGTCAAAAACTACATACTCAGATCTTCACCAAACATTGCAGGGATACATTGGATGTCAAGACACGTGGAAAAAACGTACAAAACAAGAGATTGGAGACATCAAGATTTTGGACGAATTTTTTAAGAATTTTCAAATTTTCAGATAGGAGGTTCCAGATGAGGTCAAAAACTACATACTCAGATCTTCACCAAACTTTGCAGGAATACTTTGCATGTCAAGACACGTGGAAAAAACGTACAAAACAAGAGATCGGAGACATCAAGATTTTCGACGAATTTTTGAAGAATTTTCAAATTTTCAGATGGGAGGTTCCAGATAAGGTCAAAAACGACATACTCAGATCTTCACCAAACTTTGCAGGGATCCATTGGAGGTCGAGACACGTGGAAAAAACGTACAAAACAAGAGATTGAAGACATCAAAATTTTGGACAATTTTTTTAAGAATTTTCAAATTTTCAGATAGGAGGTTCCATATAAGGTCAAAAACTACATACTCAGATCTTCACCAAACTTTGCAGGGATACATTGGATGTCAAGACACGTGGAAAAAACGTACAAAACAAGAGATTGGAGACATCAAGATTTTCGACGAATTTTTTAAGAATTTTCAAATTTTCAGAAAGGATGTTCCAGATAAGGTCAAAAACGACATACTCAGATCTTCACCAAACTTTGCAGGGATCCATTGGAGGTCGAGACACGTGGAAAAAACGTACAAAACAAGAGATTGGAGACATCAAGATTTTGGACGAATTTTTGAAGAATTTTCAAATTTTCAGATAGGAGGTTCCAGATAAGGTCTAAAACTACATACTCAGATCTCCACCAAACATTGCAGGAATACATTGGATGTCAAGACACGTGGAAAAAACGTACAAAACAAGAGATTGGAGACATCAAGATTTTCGACGAATTTTTGAAGAATTTTCAAATTTTCAGATAGGAGGTTCCAGATAAGGTCAAAAACTACATACTCAGATCTTCACCAAACGTTGCAGGGATACTTTGCATGTCAAGACACGTGGAAAAAACGTACAAAACAAAAGATTGGAGACATCAAGATTTTCGACGAATTTTTTAAGAATTTTCAAATTTTCAGATGGGAGGTTCCAGATAAGGTCAAAAACGACATACTCAGATCTTCACCAAACTTTGCATGGATACATTGGATGTCAAGACACGTGGAAAAAACGTACAAAACAAGAGATTGGAGACATCAAGATTTTGGACGAATTTTTTAAGAATTTTCAAATTTTCAGATGGGAGGTTCATTATAAGGTCAAAAACTACATACTCAGATCTTCAACAAACTTTGCAGGGATACTTTGGATGTCAAGACACGTGGAAAAAACGTACAAAACAAGAGATTGGGGTCATCAAGATTTTGGACGAATTTTTTAAGAATTTTCAAATTTTCAGATGGGAGGTTCAATATAAGGTCAAAAACTACATACTCAGATCTTCACCAAACTTTGCATGGATACATTGGATGTCAAGACACGTGGAAAAAACATACAAAACATAGGATTCGGAACATCAAGATTTTGGTCGAATTTTTTAAGAATTTTCAAATTTTCAGATAGGAGGTTCCATATAAGGTCAAAAACTACATACTCAGATCTTCACCAAACATTGCAGGAATACATTGGATGTCAAGACACGTGGAAAAAACGTACAAAACAAGAGATTGGGGTCATCAAGATTTTGCACGGATTTTTTAGGAATTTTCAAATTTTCAGATGGGAGGTTCCAGATAAGGTCAAAAACTACATACTCAGATCTTCACCAAACTTTGCAGGGATACATTGGATGTCAAGACACGTGGAAAAAACGTACAAAACAAGAGATTGGAGACATCAAGATTTTGGACGAATTTTTTAAGAATTTTCAAATTTTCAGATAGGAGGTTCCATATAAGGTCAAAAACTACATACTCAGATCTTCACCAAACTTTGCATGGATACATTATGTGTCAAGACACGTGGAAAAAACGTACAAAACAAAAGATTGGAGACATCAAGATTTTGGTCGAATTTTCTAAGAATTTTCAAATTTTCAGATGGGAGGTTCCAGATAAGGTCAAAAACTACATACTCAGATCTTCACCAAACTTTGCAGGGATACATTGGATGTCAAGACACGTGGAAAAAACGTACAAAAAAGAGATTGGAGACATCAAGATTTTGGACGAATTTTTTAACAATTTTCAAATTTTCAGAAAGGATGTTCCAGATAAGGTCAAAAACTACATACTCAGATCTTCACCAAACTTTGCAGGGATACATTGGATGTCAAGACACGTGGAAAAAACGTACAAAACAAGAGATTGGAGACATCAAGATTTTGGACGAATTTTTTAAGAATTTTCAAATTTTCAGAAAGGAGGTTCCATATAAGGTCAAAAACTACATACTCAGATCTTCACCAAACTTTGCAGGGATACATTGGATGTCAAGACACGTGGAAAAAACGTACAAAACAAGAGATTGGAGACATCAAGATTTTCGACGAATTTTTTAAGAATTTTCAAATTTTCAGAAAGGATGTTCCAGATAAGGTCAAAAACGACATACTCAGATCTTCACCAAACTTTGCAGGGATACATTGGAGGTCGAGACACGTGGAAAAAACGTACAAAACAAGAGATTGGAGACATCAAGATTTTGGACGAATTTTTGAAGAATTTTCAAATTTTCTGATAGGAGGTCCCAGATAAGGTCAAAAACTACATACTCAGATCTCCACCAAACATTGCAGGGATACATTGGATGTCAAGACACGTGGAAAAAACGTACAAAACAAGAGATTGGAGACATCAAGATTTTCGACGAATTTTTGAAGAATTTTCAAATTTTCAGATGGGAGGTTCCAGATAAGGTCAAAAACTACATACTCAGATCTTCACCAAACTTTGCAGGGATACATTGGATGTCAAGACACGTGGAAAAAACGTACAAAAAAGAGATTGGAGACATCAAGATTTTGGACGAATTTTTTAACAATTTTCAAATTTTCAGAAAGGATGTTCCAGATAAGGTCAAAAACGACATACTCAGATCTTCACCAAACTTTGCATGGATACATTGGATGTCAAGACACGTGGAAAAAACGTACAAAACAAGAGATTGGGGTCATCAAGATTTTGCACGGATTTTTTAGGAATTTTCAAATTTTCAGATGGGAGGTTCCAGATAAGGTCAAAAACTACATACTCAGATCTTCACCAAACTTTGCAGGGATACATTGGATGTCAAGACACGTGGAAAAAACGTACAAAACAAGAGATTGGAGACATCAAGATTTTAGACGAATTTTTTAAGAATTTTCAAATTTTCAGATAGGAGGTTCCATATAAGGTCAAAAACTACATACTCAGATCTTCACCAAACTTTGCATGGATACATTATGTGTCAACACACGTGGAAAAAACGTACAAAACAAAAGATTGGAGACATCAAGATTTTGGTCGAATTTTTTAAGAATTTTCAAATTTTCAGATGGGAGGTTCCAGATAAGGTCAAAAACTACATACTCAGATCTTCAACAAACTTTGCAGGGATACATTGGATGTCAAGACACGTGGAAAAAACGTACAAAAAAGAGATTGGAGACATCAAGATTTTGGACGAATTTTTTAACAATTTTCAAATTTTCAGAAAGGATGTTCCAGATAAGGTCAAAAACGACATACTCAGATCTTCACCAAACTTTGCAGGGATACATTGGATATCAAGACACGTGGAAAAAACGTACAAAACAAGAGATTGGAGACATCAAGATTTTCGACGAATTTTTTAAGAATTTTCAAATTTTCAGATAGGAGGTTCCAGATAAGGTCAAAAACTACATAGTCAGATCTTCACCAAACGTTGCAGGGATACTTTGCATGTCAAGACACGTGGAAAAAACGTACAAAACAAAAGATTGGAGACATCAAGATTTTCGACGAATTTTTTAAGAATTTTCAAATTTTCAGATGGGAGGTTCCAGATAAGGTCAAAAACGACATACTCAGATCTTCACCAAACTTTGCATGGATACATTGGATGTCAAGACACGTGGAAAAAACGTACAAAACAAGAGATTGGAGACATCAAGATTTTGGACGAATTTTTTAAGAATTCTCAAATTTTCAGAAAGGAGGTTCCATATAAGGTCAAAAACTACATACTCAGATCTTCACCAAACTTTGCAGGGATACTTTGGATGTCAAGAGACGTGGAAAAAACGTACAAAACAAGAGATTGGGGTCATCAAGATTTTGGACGAATTTTTTAAGAATTTTCAAATTTTCAGATGGGAGGTTCAATATAAGGTCAAAAACTACAAACTCAGATCTTCACCAAACTTTGCAGGGATACATTGGATGTCAAGACACGTGGAAAAAACATACAAAACATAGGATTCGGAACATCAAGATTTTGGTCGAATTTTTTAAGAATTTTCAAATTTTCAGATAGGAGGTTCCATATAAGGTCAAAAACTACATACTCAGATCTTCACCAAACATTGCAGGAATACATTGGATGTCAAGACACGTGGAAAAAACGTACAAAACAAGAGATTGGGGTCATCAAGATTTTGCAAGGATTTTTTAGGAATTTTCAAATTTTCAGATGGGAGGTTCCAGATAAGGTCAAAAACTACATACTCAGATCTTCACCAAACTTTGCAGTGATACATTGGATGTCAAGACACGTGGAAAAAACGTACAAAACAAGAGATTGGAGACATCAAGATTTTGGACGAATTTTTTAAGAATTTTCAAATTTTCAGATAGGAGGTTCCATATAAGGTCAAAAACTACATACTCAGATCTTCACCAAACTTTGCATGGATACATTATGTGTCAAGACACGTGGAAAAAACGTACAAAACAAAAGATTGGAGACATCAAGATTTTGGTCGAATTTTTTAAGAATTTTCAAATTTTCAGATGGGAGGTTCCAGATAAGGTCAAAAACTACATACTCAGATCTTCACCAAACTTTGCAGGGATCCATTGGATGTCAAGACACGTGGAAAAAACGTACAAAAAAGAGATTGGAGACATCAAGATTTTTGACGAATTTTTTAACAATTTTCAAATTTTCAGAAAGGATGTTCCAGATAAGGTCAAAAACGACATACTCAGATCTTCACCAAACTTTGCAGGGATACATTGGATATCAAGACACGTGGAAAAAACGTACAAAACAAGAGATTGGAGACATCAAGATATTGGACGAATTTTTTAAGAATTTTCAAATTTTCAGATAGGAGGTTCCAGATAAGGTCAAAAACTACATACTCAGATCTTCACCAAACTTTGCAGGGATACATTGGATGTCAAGACACGTGGAAAAAACGTACAAAACAAGAGATTGGGGTCATCAAGATTTTGGACGGATTTTTTAGGAATTTTCAAATTTTCAGATAGGAGGTTCCAGATAAGGTCAAAAACTACATACTCAGATCTTCACCAAACATTGCAGGGATACATTGGATATCAAGACACGTGGAAAAAACGTACAAAACAAGAGATCGGAGACATCAAGATTTTCGACGAATTTTTTAAGAATTTTCAAATTTTCAGATGGGAGGTTCCAGATAAGGTCAAAAACGACATACTCAGATCTTCACCAAACTTTGCATGGATACATTGGATGTCAAGACACGTGGAAAAAACATACAAAACATAGGATTGGTGACATCAAGATTTTGGACGAATTTTTTAAGAATTTTCAAATTTTCAGATAGGAGGTTCCATATAAGGTCAAAAACTACATACTCAGATCTTCACCAAACTTTGCAGGGATACATTGGAGGTCGAGACACGTGGAAAAAAAGTACAAAACAAGAGATTGGGGTCATCAAGATTTTGGACGGATTTTTTGGGAATTTTCAAATTTTCAGATGGGAGGTTCCAGATAAGGTCAAAAACTACATACTCAGATCTTCACCAAACATTGCAGGGATACATTGGATGTCAAGACACGTGGAAAAAACGTACAAAACAAGAGATTGGAGACATCAAGATTTTGGACGATTTTTTTAAGAATTTTCAAATTTTCAGATAGGAGGTTCCAGATGAGGTCAAAAACGACATACTCAGATCTTCACCAAACTTTGCAGGAATACTTTGCATGTCAAGACACGTGGAAAAAACGTACAAAACAAGAGATCGGAGACATCAAGATTTTCGACGAATTTTTTAAGAATTTTCAAATTTTCAGATGGGAGGTTCCAGATAAGGTCAAAAACGACATACTCAGATCTTCACCAAACTTTGCAGGGATCCATTGGAGGTCGAGACACGTGGAAAAAACGTACAAAACAAGAGATTGGAGACATCAAGATTTTGGACGAATTTTTTAAGAATTTTCAAATTTTCAGATAGGAGGTTCCAGATAAGGTCAAAAACTACATACTCAGATCTTCACCAAACTTTGCAGGGATACATTGGATGTCAAGACACGTGGAAAAAACGTACAAAACAAGAGATTGGAGACATCAAGATTTTCGACGAATTTTTTAAGAATTTTCAAATTTTCAGAAAGGATGTTCCAGATAAGGTCAAAAACGACATACTCAGATCTTCACCAAACTTTGCAGGGATCCATTGGAGGTCGAGACACGTGGAAAAAACGTACAAAACAAGAGATTGGAGACATCAAGATTTTGGACGAATTTTTGAAGAATTTTCAAATTTTCAGATAGGAGGTTCCAGATAAGGTCTAAAACTACTTACTCAGATCTCCACCAAACATTGCAGGAATACATTGGATGTCAAGACACGTGGAAAAAACGTACAAAACAAGAGATTGGAGACATCAAGATTTTCGACGAATTTTTGAAGAATTTTCAAATTTTCAGATAGGAGGTTCCAGATAAGGTCAAAAACTACATACTCAGATCTTCACCAAACGTTGCAGGGATACTTTGCATGTCAAGACACGTGGAAAAAACGTACAAAACAAAAGATTGGAGACATCAAGATTTTGGTCGAATTTTTTAAGAATTTTCAAATTTTCAGATGGGAGGTTCCAGATAAGGTCAAAAACGACATACTCAGATCTTCACCAAACTTTGCATGGATACATTGGATGTCAAGACACGTGGAAAAAACGTACAAAACAAGAGATTGGAGACATCAAGATTTTGGACGAATTTTTTAAGAATTTTCAAATTTTCAGATGGGAGGTTCAATATAAGGTCAAAAACTACATACTCAGATCTTCACCAAACTTTGCAGGGATACTTTGGATGTCAAGACACGTGGAAAAAACGTACAAAACAAGAGATTGGGGTCATCAAGATTTTGGACGAATTTTTTAAGAATTTTCAAATTTTCAGATGGGAGGTTCAATATAAGGTCAAAAACTACATACTCAGATCTTCACCAAACTTTGCATGGATACATTGGATGTCAAGACACGTGGAAAAAACATACAAAACATAGGATTCGGAACATCAAGATTTTGGTTGAATTTTTTAAGAATTTTCAAATTTTCAGATAGGAGGTTCCATATAAGGTCAAAAACTACATACTCAGATCTTCACCAAACATTGCAGGAATACATTGGATGTCAAGACACGTGGAAAAAACGTACAAAACAAGAGATTGGGGTCATCAAGATTTTGCACGGATTTTTTAGGAATTTTCAAATTTTCAGATGGGAGGTTCCAGATAAGGTCAAAAACTACATACTCAGATCTTCACCAAACTTTGCAGGGATACATTGGATGTCAAGACACGTGGAAAAAACGTACAAAACAAGAGATTGGAGACATCAAGATTTTGGACGAATTTTTGAAGAATTTTCAAATTTTCAGATAGGAGGTTCCATATAAGGTCAAAAACTACATACTCAGATCTTCACCAAACTTTGCATGGATACATTATGTGTCAAGACACGTGGAAAAAACGTACAAAACAAAAGATTGGAGACATCAAGATTTTGGTCGAATTTTTTAAGAATTTTCAAATTTTCAGATGGGAGGTTCCAGATAAGGTCAAAAACTACATACTCAGATCTTCACCAAACTTTGCAGGGATACATTGGATGTCAAGACACGTGGAAAAAACGTACAAAAAAGAGATTGGAGACATCAAGATTTTGGACGAATTTTTTAACAATTTTCAAATTTTCAGAAAGGATGTTCCAGATAAGGTCAAAAACTACATACTCAGATCTTCACCAAACTTTGCAGGGATACATTGGATGTCAAGACACGTGGAAAAAACGTACAAAACAAGAGATTGGAGACATCAAGTTTATGGACGAATTTTTTGAGAATTTTCAAATTTTCAGAAAGGAGGTTCCATATAAGGTCAAAAACTACATACTCAGATCTTCACCAAACTTTGCAGGGATACATTGGATGTCAAGACACGTGGAAAAAACGTACAAAACAAGAGATTGGAGACATCAAGATTTTCGACGAATTTTTTAAGAATTTTCAAATTTTCAGAAAGGATGTTACAGATAAGGTCAAAAACGACATACTCAGATCTTCACCAAACTTTGCAGGGATACATTGGAGGTCGAGACACGTGGAAAAAACGTACAAAACAAGAGATAGGAGACATCAAGATTTTGGACGAATTTTTGAAGAATTTTCAAATTTTCTGATAGGAGGTCCCAGATAAGGTCAAAAACTACATACTCAGATCTCCACCAAACATTGCAGGGATACATTGGATGTCAAGACACGTGGAAAAAACGTACAAAACAAGAGATTGGAGACATCAAGATTTTCGACGAATTTTTGAAGAATTTTCAAATTTTCAGATGGGAGGTTCCAGATAAGGTCAAAAACTACATACTCAGATCTTCACCAAACTTTGCAGGGATACATTGGATGTCAAGACACGTGGAAAAAACGTACAAAAAAGAGATTGGAGACATCAAGATTTTGGACGAATTTTTTAACAATTTTCAAATTTTCAGAAAGGATGTTCCAGATAAGGTCAAAAACGACATACTCAGATCTTCACCAAACTTTGCATGGATACATTGGATGTCAAGACACGTGGAAAAAACGTACAAAACAAGAGATTGGGGTCATCAAGATTTTGCACGGATTTTTTAGGAATTTTCAAATTTTCAGATGGGAGGTTCCAGATAAGGTCAAAAACTACATACTCAGATCTTCACCAAACTTTGCAGGGATACATTGGATGTCAAGACACGTGGAAAAAACGTACAAAACAAGAGATTGGAGACATCAAGATTTTGGACGAATTTTTTAAGAATTTTCAAATTTTCAGATAGGAGGTTCCATATAAGGTCAAAAACTACATACTCAGATCTTCACCAAACTTTGCATGGATACATTATGTGTCAAGACACGTGGAAAAAACGTACAAAACAAAAGATTGGAGACATCAAGATTTTGGTCGAATTTTTTAAGAATTTTCAAATTTTCAGATGGGAGGTTCCAGATAAGGTCAAAAACTACATACTCAGATCTTCACCAAACTTTGCAGGGATACATTGGATGTCAAGACACGTGGAAAAAACGTACAAAAAAGAGATTGGAGACATCCAGATTTTGGACGAATTTTTTAACAATTTTCAAATTTTCAGAAAGGATGTTCCAGATAAGGTCAAAAACGACATACTCAGATCTTCACCAAACTTTGCAGGGATACATTGGATATCAAGACACGTGGAAAAAACGTACAAAACAAGAGATTGGAGACATCAAGATTTTCGACGAATTTTTTAAGAATTTTCAAATTTTCAGATAGGAGGTTCCAGATAAGGTCAAAAACTACATACTCAGATCTTCACCAAACGTTGCAGGGATACTTTGCATGTCAAGACCCGTGGAAAAAACGTACAAAACAAAAGATTGGAGACATCAAGATTTTCGACGAATTTTTTAAGAATTTTCAAATTTTCAGATGGGAGGTTCCAGATAAGGTCAAAAACGACATACTCAGATCTTCACCAAACTTTGCATGGATACATTGGATGTCAAGACACGTGGAAAAAACGTACAAAACAAGAGATTGGAGACATCAAGATTTTGGACGAATTTTTTAAGAATTCTCAAATTTTCAGAAAGGAGGTTCCATATAAGGTCAAAAACTACATACTCAGATCTTCACCAAACTTTGCAGGGATACTTTGGATGTCAAGACACGTGGAAAAAACGTACAAAACAAGAGATTGGGGTCATCAAGATTTTGGACGAATTTTTTAAGAATTTTCAAATTTTCAGATGGGAGGTTCAATATAAGGTCAAAAACGACATACTCAGATCTTCACCAAACTTTGCATGGATACATTGGATGTCAAGACACGTGGAAAAAACGTACAAAACAAGAGATTGGAGACATCAAGATTTTGGACGAATTTTTTAAGAATTCTCAAATTTTCAGAAAGGAGGTTCCATATAAGGTCAAAAACTACATACTCAGATCTTCACCAAACTTTGCATGGATACATTATGTGTCAAGACACGTGGAAAAAACGTACAAAACAAAAGATTGGAGACATCAAGATTTTGGTCGAATTTTTTAAGAATTTTCAAATTTTCAGATGGGAGGTTCCAGATAAGGTCAAAAACTACATACTCAGATCTTCACCAAACTTTGCAGGGATCCATTGGATGTCAAGACACGTGGAAAAAACGTACAAAAAAGAGATTGGAGACATCAAGATTTTGGACGAATTTTTTAACAATTTTCAAATTTTCAGAAAGGATGTTCCAGATAAGGTCAAAAACGACATACTCAGATCTTCACCAAACTTTGCAGGGATACATTGGATATCAAGACACGTGGAAAAAACGTACAAAACAAAAGATTGGAGACATCAAGATTTTGGACGATTTTTTTAAGAATTTTCAAATTTTCAGATAGGAGGTTCCAGATAAGGTCAAAAACTACATACTCAGATCTTCACCAAACTTTGCAGGGATACATTGGATGTCAAGACACGTGGAAAAAACGTACAAAACAAGAGATTGGAGACATCAAGATTTTGGACGAATTTTTTAAGAATTTTCAAATTTTCAGATAGGAGGTTCCAGATGAGGTCAAAAACTACATACTCAGATCTTCTCCAAACTTTGCAGGAATACTTTGCATGTCAAGACACGTGGAAAAAACGTACAAAACAAGAGATCGGAGACATCAAGATTTTCGACGAATTTTTTAAGAATTTTCAAATTTTCAGATGGGAGGTTCCAGATAAGGTCAAAAACGACATACTCAGATCTTCACCAAACTTTGCAGGGATCCATTGGAGGTCGAGACACGTGGAAAAAACGTACAAAACAAGAGATTGGAGACATCAAGATTTTGGACGAATTTTTTAAGAATTTTCAAATTTTCAGATGGGAGGTTCAATATAAGGTCAAAAACTACATACTCAGATCTTCACCAAACTTTGCATGGATACATTGGATGTCAAGACACGTGGAAAAAACATACAAAACATAGGATTCGGAACATCAAGATTTTGGTTGAATTTTTTAAGAATTTTCAAATTTTCAGATAGGAGGTTCCATATAAGGTCAAAAACTACATACTCAGATCTTCACCAAACATTGCAGGAATACATTGGATGTCAAGACACGTGGAAAAAACGTACAAAACAAGAGATTGGGGTCATCAAGATTTTGCACGGATTTTTTAGGAATTTTCAAATTTTCAGATGGGAGGTTCCAGATAAGGTCAAAAACTACATACTCAGATCTTCACCAAACTTTGCAGGGATACATTGGATGTCAAGACACGTGGAAAAAACGTACAAAACAAGAGATTGGAGACATCAAGATTTTGGACGAATTTTTGAAGAATTTTCAAATTTTCAGATAGGAGGTTCCATATAAGGTCAAAAACTACATACTCAGATCTTCACCAAACTTTGCATGGATACATTATGTGTCAAGACACGTGGAAAAAACGTACAAAACAAAAGATTGGAGACATCAAGATTTTGGTCGAATTTTTTAAGAATTTTCAAATTTTCAGATGGGAGGTTCCAGATAAGGTCAAAAACTACATACTCAGATCTTCACCAAACTTTGCAGGGATACATTGGATGTCAAGACACGTGGAAAAAACGTACAAAAAAGAGATTGGAGACATCAAGATTTTGGACGAATTTTTTAACAATTTTCAAATTTTCAGAAAGGATGTTCCAGATAAGGTCAAAAACTACATACTCAGATCTTCACCAAACTTTGCAGGGATACATTGGATGTCAAGACACGTGGAAAAAACGTACAAAACAAGAGATTGGAGACATCAAGTTTATGGACGAATTTTTTGAGAATTTTCAAATTTTCAGAAAGGAGGTTCCATATAAGGTCAAAAACTACATACTCAGATCTTCACCAAACTTTGCAGGGATACATTGGATGTCAAGACACGTGGAAAAAACGTACAAAACAAGAGATTGGAGACATCAAGATTTTCGACGAATTTTTTAAGAATTTTCAAATTTTCAGAAAGGATGTTACAGATAAGGTCAAAAACGACATACTCAGATCTTCACCAAACTTTGCAGGGATACATTGGAGGTCGAGACACGTGGAAAAAACGTACAAAACAAGAGATAGGAGACATCAAGATTTTGGACGAATTTTTGAAGAATTTTCAAATTTTCTGATAGGAGGTCCCAGATAAGGTCAAAAACTACATACTCAGATCTCCACCAAACATTGCAGGGATACATTGGATGTCAAGACACGTGGAAAAAACGTACAAAACAAGAGATTGGAGACATCAAGATTTTCGACGAATTTTTGAAGAATTTTCAAATTTTCAGATGGGAGGTTCCAGATAAGGTCAAAAACTACATACTCAGATCTTCACCAAACTTTGCAGGGATACATTGGATGTCAAGACACGTGGAAAAAACGTACAAAAAAGAGATTGGAGACATCAAGATTTTGGACGAATTTTTTAACAATTTTCAAATTTTCAGAAAGGATGTTCCAGATAAGGTCAAAAACGACATACTCAGATCTTCACCAAACTTTGCATGGATACATTGGATGTCAAGACACGTGGAAAAAACGTACAAAACAAGAGATTGGGGTCATCAAGATTTTGCACGGATTTTTTAGGAATTTTCAAATTTTCAGATGGGAGGTTCCAGATAAGGTCAAAAACTACATACTCAGATCTTCACCAAACTTTGCAGGGATACATTGGATGTCAAGACACGTGGAAAAAACGTACAAAACAAGAGATTGGAGACATCAAGATTTTGGACGAATTTTTTAAGAATTTTCAAATTTTCAGATAGGAGGTTCCATATAAGGTCAAAAACTACATACTCAGATCTTCACCAAACTTTGCATGGATACATTATGTGTCAAGACACGTGGAAAAAACGTACAAAACAAAAGATTGGAGACATCAAGATTTTGGTCGAATTTTTTAAGAATTTTCAAATTTTCAGATGGGAGGTTCCAGATAAGGTCAAAAACTACATACTCAGATCTTCACCAAACTTTGCAGGGATACATTGGATGTCAAGACACGTGGAAAAAACGTACAAAAAAGAGATTGGAGACATCCAGATTTTGGACGAATTTTTTAACAATTTTCAAATTTTCAGAAAGGATGTTCCAGATAAGGTCAAAAACGACATACTCAGATCTTCACCAAACTTTGCAGGGATACATTGGATATCAAGACACGTGGAAAAAACGTACAAAACAAGAGATTGGAGACATCAAGATTTTCGACGAATTTTTTAAGAATTTTCAAATTTTCAGATAGGAGGTTCCAGATAAGGTCAAAAACTACATACTCAGATCTTCACCAAACGTTGCAGGGATACTTTGCATGTCAAGACCCGTGGAAAAAACGTACAAAACAAAAGATTGGAGACATCAAGATTTTCGACGAATTTTTTAAGAATTTTCAAATTTTCAGATGGGAGGTTCCAGATAAGGTCAAAAACGACATACTCAGATCTTCACCAAACTTTGCATGGATACATTGGATGTCAAGACACGTGGAAAAAACGTACAAAACAAGAGATTGGAGACATCAAGATTTTGGACGAATTTTTTAAGAATTCTCAAATTTTCAGAAAGGAGGTTCCATATAAGGTCAAAAACTACATACTCAGATCTTCACCAAACTTTGCAGGGATACTTTGGATGTCAAGACACGTGGAAAAAACGTACAAAACAAGAGATTGGGGTCATCAAGATTTTGGACGAATTTTTTAAGAATTTTCAAATTTTCAGATGGGAGGTTCAATATAAGGTCAAAAACGACATACTCAGATCTTCACCAAACTTTGCATGGATACATTGGATGTCAAGACACGTGGAAAAAACGTACAAAACAAGAGATTGGAGACATCAAGATTTTGGACGAATTTTTTAAGAATTCTCAAATTTTCAGAAAGGAGGTTCCATATAAGGTCAAAAACTACATACTCAGATCTTCACCAAACTTTGCATGGATACATTATGTGTCAAGACACGTGGAAAAAACGTACAAAACAAAAGATTGGAGACATCAAGATTTTGGTCGAATTTTTTAAGAATTTTCAAATTTTCAGATGGGAGGTTCCAGATAAGGTCAAAAACTACATACTCAGATCTTCACCAAACTTTGCAGGGATCCATTGGATGTCAAGACACGTGGAAAAAACGTACAAAAAAGAGATTGGAGACATCAAGATTTTGGACGAATTTTTTAACAATTTTCAAATTTTCAGAAAGGATGTTCCAGATAAGGTCAAAAACGACATACTCAGATCTTCACCAAACTTTGCAGGGATACATTGGATATCAAGACACGTGGAAAAAACGTACAAAACAAAAGATTGGAGACATCAAGATTTTGGACGATTTTTTTAAGAATTTTCAAATTTTCAGATAGGAGGTTCCAGATAAGGTCAAAAACTACATACTCAGATCTTCACCAAACTTTGCAGGGATACATTGGATGTCAAGACACGTGGAAAAAACGTACAAAACAAGAGATTGGAGACATCAAGATTTTGGACGAATTTTTTAAGAATTTTCAAATTTTCAGATAGGAGGTTCCAGATGAGGTCAAAAACTACATACTCAGATCTTCTCCAAACTTTGCAGGAATACTTTGCATGTCAAGACACGTGGAAAAAACGTACAAAACAAGAGATCGGAGACATCAAGATTTTCGACGAATTTTTTAAGAATTTTCAAATTTTCAGATGGGAGGTTCCAGATAAGGTCAAAAACGACATACTCAGATCTTCACCAAACTTTGCAGGGATCCATTGGAGGTCGAGACACGTGGAAAAAACGTACAAAACAAGAGATTGGAGACATCAAGATTTTGGACGAATTTTTTAAGAATTTTCAAATTTTCAGATAGGAGGTTCCATATAAGGTCAAAAACTACATACTCAGATCTTCACCAAACTTTGCAGGGATACATTGGATGTCAAGACACGTGGAAAAAACGTACAAAACAAGAGATTGGAGACATCAAGATTTTGGACGATTTTTTTAAAAATTTTCAAATTTTCAGATATGCGGTTCCAGATAAGGTCAAAAACTACATACTCAGATCTTCACCAAACTTTGCAGGGATACATTGGATGTCAAGACACGTGGAAAAAACGTACAAAACAAGAGATTCGGGTCAACAAGATTTTGGACGGATTTTTTAGGAATTTTCAAATTTTCAGATGGGAGGTTCCAGATAAGGTCAAAAACTACATACTCAGATCTTCACCAAACTCTGCAGGGATACATTGTATGTCAAGACACGTGGATAAAACATACAAAACATAGGATTGGGGACATCAAGATTTTGTTAAATTCTTTTAAGAATTTTCAAATTTTCAGATAGGAGGTTCCATATAAGGTCAAAAACTACATACTCAGATCTTCACCAAACATTGCAGGGATACATTGGATGTCAAGACACGTGGAAAGAACGTACAAAACAAGAGATTGGAGACATCAAGATTTTGGACGAATTTTTTAAGAATTTTCAAATTTTCAGATAGGAGGCTCCATATAAGGTCAAAAACTACATACTCAGATCTTCACCAAACATTGCAGGGATACATTGGATGTCAAGACACGTGGAAAAAACGTACAAAACAAGAGATTGGAGACATCAAGATTTTGGACGAATTTTTTAAGAATTTTCAAATTTTCAGATAGGAGGTTCCAGATAAGGTCAAAAACTACATACTCAGATCTTCACCAAACGTTGCAGGGATACTTTGCATGTCAAGACACGTGGAAAAAACGTACAAAACAAGAGATTGGAGACATCAAGATTTTCGACGAATTTTTTAAGAATTTTCAAATTTTCAGATGGGAGGTTCCAGATAAGGTCAAAAACGACATACTCAGATCTTCACCAAACTTTGCATGGATACATTGGATGTCAAGACACGTGGAAAAAACGTACAAAACAAGAGATTGGGGTCATCAAGATTTTGCAAGGATTTTTTAAGAATTTTCAAATTTTCAGATGGGAGGTTCCAGATAAGGTCAAAAACGACATACTCAGATCTTCACCAAACTTTGCATGGATACATTGGATGTCAAGACACGTGGAAAAAACGTACAAAACAAGAGATTCTAGACATCAAGATTTTGAACGAATTTTTTAAGAATTCTCAAATTTTCAGAAAGGAGGTTCCATATAAGGTCAAAAACTACATACTCAGATCTTCACCAAACTTTGCAGGGATACTTTGGATGTCAAGACACGTGGAAAAAACGTACAAAACAAGAGATTGGGGTCATCAAGATTTTGGACGAATTTTTTAAGAATTTTCAAATTTTCAGATGGGAGGTTCAATATAAGGTCAAAAACTACATACTCAGATCTTCACCAAACTTTGCATGGATACATTGGATGTCAAGACACGTGGAAAAAACATACAAAACATAGGATTCGGAACATCAAGATTTTGGTCGAATTTTTTAAGAATTTTCAAATTTTCAGATAGGAGGTTCCATATAAGGTCAAAAACTACATACTCAGATCTTCACCAAACTTTGCAGGGATACATTGGATGTCAAGACACGTGGAAAAAACGTACAAAACAAGAGATTGGAGACATCAAGATTTTCGACGAATTTTTTAAGAATTTTCAAATTTTCAGAAAGGATGTTCCAGATAAGGTCAAAAACGACATACTCAGATCTTCACCAAACTTTGCAGGGATACATTGGAGGTCGAGACACGTGGAAAAAACGTACAAAACAAGAGATTGGAGACATCAAGATTTTGGACGAATTTTTGAAGAATTTTCAAATTTTCTGATAGGAGGTCCCAGATAAGGTCAAAAACTACATACTCAGATCTCCACCAAACATTGCAGGGATACATTGGATGTCAAGACACGTGGAAAAAACGTACAAAACAAGAGATTGGAAACATCAAGATTTTCGACGAATTTTTGAAGAATTTTCAAATTTTCAGATAGGAGGTTCCAGATAAGGTCAAAAACTACATACTCAGATCTTCACCAAACGTTGCAGGGATACTTTGCATGTCAAGACACGTGGAAAAAACGTACAAAACAAGAGATTGGAGACATCAAGATTTTCGACGAATTTTTTAAGAATTTTCAAATTTTCAGATGGGAGGTTCCAGATAAGGTCAAAAACTACATACTCAGATCTTCACCAAACTTTGCATGGATACATTATGTGTCAAGACACGTGGAAAAAACGTACAAAACAAGAGATTGGGGTCATCAAGATTTTGCACGGATTTTTTAAGAATTTTCAAATTTTCAGATGGGAGGTTCCAGATAAGGTCAAAAACTACATACTCAGATCTTCACCAAACGTTGCAGGGATACTTTGCATGTCAAGACACGTGGAAAAAACGTACAAAACAAAAGATTGGAGACATCAAGATTTTCGACGAATTTTTTAAGAATTTTCAAATTTTCAGATGGGAGGTTCCAGATAAGGTCAAAAACGACATACTCAGATCTTCACCAAACTTTGCATGGATACATTGGATGTCAAGACACGTGGAAAAAACGTACAAAACAAGAGATTGGGGTCATCAAGATTTTGGACGGATTTTTTAGGAATTTTCAAATTTTCAGATGGGAGGTTCCAGATAAGGTCAAAAACTACATACTCAGATCTTCACCAAACATTGCAGGGATACATTGGATGTCAAGACACGTGGAAAAAACGTACAAAACAAGAGATTGGAGACATCAAAATTTTGGACGAATTTTTTAAGAATTTTCAAATTTTCAGATAGGAGGTTCCAGATGAGGTCAAAAACTACATACTCAGATCTTCACCAAACTTTGCAGGAATACTTTGCATGTCAAGACACGTGGAAAAAACGTACAAAACAAGAGATCGGAGACATCAAGATTTTCGACGAATTTTTTAAGAATTTTCAAATTTTCAGATGGGAGGTTCCAGATAAGGTCAAAAACGACATACTCAGATCTTCACCAAACTTTGCATGGATACATTGGATGTCAAGACACGTGGAAAAAACATACAAAACATAGGATTGGTGACATCAAGATTTTGGACGAATTTTTTAAGAATTTTCAAATTTTCAGATAGGAGGTTCCATATAAGGTCAAAAACTACATACTCAGATCTTCACCAAACTTTGCAGGGATACATTGGAGGTCGAGACACGTGGAAAAAAAGTACAAAACAAGAGATTGGGGTCATCAAGATTTTGGACGGATTTTTTAGGAATTTTCAAATTTTCAGATGGGAGGTTCCAGATAAGGTCAAAAACTACATACTCAGATCTTCACCAAACATTGCAGGGATACATTGGATGTCAAGACACGTGGAAAAAACGTACAAAACAAGAGATTGGAGACATCAAGATTTTGGACGAATTTTTTAAGAATTTTCAAATTTTCAGATAGGAGGTTCCAGATGAGGTCAAAAACTACATACTCAGATCTTCACCAAACTTTGCAGGAATACTTTGCATGTCAAGACACGTGGAAAAAACGTACAAAACAAGAGATCGGAGACATCAAGATTTTCGACGAATTTTTTAAGAATTTTCAAATTTTCAGATGGGAGGTTCCAGATAAGGTCAAAAACGACATACTCAGATCTTCACCAAACTTTGCAGGGATCCATTGGATGTCAAGACACGTGGAAAAAACATACAAAACATAGGATTGGTGACATCAAGATTTTGGACGAATTTTTTAAGAATTTTCAAATTTTCAGATAGGAGGTTCCATATAAGGTCAAAAACTACATACTCAGATCTTCACCAAACTTTGCAGGGATACATTGGAGGTCGAGACACGTGGAAAAAAAGTACAAAACAAGAGATTGGGGTCATCAAGATTTTGGACGGATTTTTTAGGAATTTTCAAATTTTCAGATGGGAGGTTCCAGATAAGGTCAAAAACTACATACTCAGATCTTCACCAAACATTGCAGGGATACATTGGATGTCAAGACACGTGAGTAGTGGGTTTTACGGTACGGACGGCGCGAGAAAGTACGAACCTCTCTCCAGCAGTTTTGGCCTTACTTAAAACTTGGTCAACATGCCTATTTGAGTTTTTTTGCTCAAGTGTGGAGCACTTATAATTCAAGATTTTTGTAAAAAATGCCCTCGGGAATTTTTCAGAAAGTACGAACCCCTCTCCAGCAGATTTGCTATACTTACAAAAGTTGCATTAGCCAGATTTTTGTCAAAAATTGATATATTTTTGGCCACACCAGAAATTAAGCTTATAGTATGTTTTTCTGTCAAAATCCCAGGAATCTTGAATTGATATCTATTGGGTTCTGAGACCGAGTGGAGTGTGGTGCATTGCCTTGTAATCAGGAGGGTTTTGGGTTTGAGTCCTTATAAAATCTGATGGCAAAATGTTAATATTGTTGTTTTGTAAACAAAGGAGCTTTGGGTTCGAGTCCTGATAGATGTGGCATTCCATATGTGAGATTTTGCTCTGTTGATAGCTCCCAGATCTTAAATTTGGTAAAAAATGTTATACAACAGAGCAAAATTATTCTCTATTAAGAATCATGAGAGTTTTGTTATCTGGGAGCTCAACAATACGGGGCAAAACTGCATAATCAATACAATAGAATGGAGGTCACGTAAACATTGCATGTTCTTTCCAATCTTTTTGATCAGTTCCATGTTTTGGCCAACAATAAATTATTGCATGCCCGTGAGTTGTATGCCAATAGATAATCTATACTGCGTCTTTTCAGAGAGTTATTTATTATTAAAGAGTAATTGCCTTCATTCTGTTTGCCTGAGTGATTATATCTATTGATATTGCCTCTATTGTGTCTTTTCCGAGGGGAAATTACATGTTATTTGTCATGGGACTCAAAGAGAAATTCTTATCTATACTATGCCCTCTTTTCAGGGACCATCTATCATATTGAGGAAATTCCTGGATATTGTCATTGCAAACTGAATTGCATTTAGGCTTGGTCTTGTTGTAAACAAGTCTGTAACTTACAGAATAATTATTGCAATATTTCTGTATTTCAGCTTTTGGCAGTATTTTAGGTAGGTATCTGCTACGAGCAGAGGTGGTATAAAATGGGTAAGTAATATATTTCCTGACGGTAAAGTATTGTTTTATATCCAAAGAGTTTCTGTGTTTGAATCGTGTCGCTAGTTCGAGTTGCTGTTTATGTACAGTAAGGCTAATCGGGACTGGCCCTACAGTTTTAAAGTGGGATCCGAGCCACTTGTGCCTCCACCGGGTATCGAACCCGGGACCCCTTGATTACAAGGCAATGACGCTACTACTGCGCCATGGGGGAAGCCCTGAATCGTGCTTCTAAAACTGCTCCGTGACTCTCTCATTTCTTACATCATAAATATATGATTTTTCACCTATGAGAATGACGCTACAAATGGTGTCTTCAGGTAATGCCTCGTGGAATTCACAGATAATTTTAATGTTTGTTCTATCATTCACTACAACCTGTTTTCTTTTTGAAGTGTTGATGACAAACATGGGTCTCCGTGTCTTGAATTCATCTGGAGTGTAGTACAGGTCTGTATTCCCGGTAGTGACTCTTTTGAAAGCCGAAAAAGCTTCATATAATTTAAGAAAATCATCCTTGGAAATGTCTAAATTGTAATTTTCTCTAGGAAAGACTTCATTTCTGCCATTTTTAAGATATATGTTCTTGATGTTGCAGTTATCAAATCTACTTGAATTTTTTTCCTGATTATTGTGTCTTCCAGTCTGAAACAGTACCACCACAAAATCGGGCATGTCAAATTGAATACTGGAGAATGAATTTGTGGCATCAAATTCATAATAAGTACCAGAGGCAGGCTTCTGTACGCATTGATATGTGTAAAATTGCAGAGGAATTTTTGGATTTTTTAGGATATCTGCTTTGTATTTAAGAGCGTAACTGGCTTCATATTCAACAACTGGAATTCTTAGCTCCATAGTCTGAATAATGCATTTGCCTGCATCAGGTAGGGTATTAGGCATAGCTTCCCCCGTAGGGTTTAATGTGCTGTACCTCATCAAAGCATTATTATCATTGGCAGCTCTTCTAAATGTAATTCTTAAACCACCCTTCCACATAATATCTTTGTAATCCGAGAAGAATCCTGGCAACAGGCGCATGGGGAACAGCACTGTATGATTTTTAGATAATATCTTATCACCAGCTTCAAATCCCCCTATTTTGTAGTATGATGCTTCGGTTTTGGATAATTTTAGAGTGGCCAAAGCCGTGGAGGTAATGCCGGGATAATCTATTCTGTTTATAACAACCCCATGCTTTCTGATCTCAATTTCAGAGAACAGATGCGGTACAAAATTGTCTACAAGTCTTATATTTGAATTTGCAGGGTAATCTGTTCCATCGAGCTTTACAACATCAAATTTGATGTATAGATCTGCTCTGTGAGGGTGTATAAAGCCATCCCCTACATCAAGATCCACCTCAACCTCCGTGTTGGGTTGATTTAAATTTGCAAATGTCCTCCTGTTTGGAGGGAACGATTGTAGCTCATAACTCTCAATATTTTCCATTGTATGTATTTTTATTTAAATATTAATCTCTATGATAGCAGTTGTTGTGGCTCCAGCAAAATCAACTAATTCTTCTTTTTCATTAGTGACCATCAATTCAATGTAATCTATTCTGTTGTGGCACACAGGAAAATATAATGTTGGGGATGGATTGTAGATGATTGGCTCCATGAATTCGGAATTAGGTTTGAATGTTGCAATGATGCCGGTTTGTTTGTGAGTGCCTATACCATTTGATTTGGTGATCATACCCTCAGCCACATTACAGTGAATATTCAGAGTCTCTATGGCTAAGAATTTAGGTATATTCATAGCAGTGTGTTTGATGCCTGCTTCGAGTTTTGTGTTGTTCTCAAATCCTAGCAGCTCTCCTATAGTACCCAGATGCACTGTTTCCGTAGCAGATACAATTTCTACTCTGTGAGTGACAGAATTTTGACTTAACACTATACCTCTGGGTAATTGAGCATTTAGAGTGGACAGATTATACTGCCCTGGAGTGATGACAATTTTTTGATCCCCTACTGCAATTGTATTGTTGTGGTGTGTAATATTTGGGATTAAGTACATGCCGTAAAATGCTCTGAGAGCTATTGTTTTGGGATACACTATATCATCATGTAATTTGAGTTTCAATATTGAATTTTGGCTGGTGAGATGGAATACCCCCATGATGTTTCAGATACCACAAGGCTTTTTGAAAATCTTCAATTGATGGTTTATTTATTTGAGACATATATCTGAGAACGGATAAACACAAATGTCCGCAATTAACATCTTTGAAATTTTGAACACGGGCATTATTGTAATAAAGATTAGCTGATTTTAAATATTTTACTAAATTTTCAGGTGGAACACCTCCAAATGAATCAAACACAAATGCATCATCGTTTAAATATTTAAGATAACAGATCCAGTGAGTGCCCTGATTTTTGTACTCATCCAAATTAACAATGCCACACTCTTTGTTGAGTGGTTGTTCCGGTAAAGAATCAGACATGTACACACCCCTAAAATTTTTGATGCCCAATGGCTTGATTAAAGCTTCAATATCTTGGTTTGTAAGCGGCTCTTGTTTTTTTTAAACTTATTCATGGCTCTCTTAACACCTTTGCCTTTTTTCTCCATGGCCAGGTTATGGCGCCTCTGCTCATCTAATTCTGCCCTATTTTTCTTGGCATCTATTACTGTTTTTGCTATGGCAGCTGATCCCCCAGCCAAGCTCCCAACAGCCCCGAGAGCAGCTAAGATGGCAGGGATGGTAAATATGAATCCCCCTACATGTGATTTTTTTCTAGATTGCTGTAATTTTTTTAATTGGGGGGTACTAAGCAACAATTTCATACCATGCCCCTTTGCAAGACAAGAATTTTTTTTCTTCCGCTGCTTTTTGGTTAAAAGACTGTCAATAGTTTTAAGAGATTTAAGACCTGCATAAGGTATTTGATACATAACACCCTTGGCCTTCATTGTAGGTTTATTATATACATGTTCACAACCCCCACCCCAGTTTTTGTTTGGTGCTCATAGCTATGGTGGTTCCCAATGCTGATATTCTCTCACTCAAAGATGCATCTTTGCTTACAAATCTACCAAATGCAGCCTCTTCTAATTTCTTGTCTGCAACATGTCTCTTGTCAAGATCAGTATGTGTGTTGTATGCTATGTCATGGTCTCTACAAGCAGCATCTAGGGGATTAATACCAGGATCACCTCTGTTTAATCTATGGTCCAATTTTGTACCGGGACCACAATACTGATAGCCTGGAATGTGTAATTCAAATGGCAGTTTGTTTATAATGTCATTAACAAGACCCCGACCCTCAGAAATATTCCAAAATTTAGGTGGTAGAGTATTAATAATTTTTATGAGATACCCAATCCCCTTAGGGTCATTCACTATAAAATTAGACAATTTGGTGCTGATCATGTCCATAATTCCAACCTTTTCATTGTAAAAATTGTGGTTGCCAGCATTTTCCTCCCCAGCTATCACCAGCAACCTATCTACAAGTTTCCTGACATCATCAACCCACACAAATTCTTTGGGCAGGGTGTTGTATTGTTTGATTCCACTGCCAGTCTTGATCTGTGACCATATGGGCTTGATTAAATTGTTGTATTTTGCCCCACTGCTAGACTTGACTCTTTTTTGTGTGGGATCATTGTTCTGGTATAGAGCATCTGATTTTATTAATATTTCTTTGTAATGTTCATAATCTTGATCTGTATAGCTGCCAGGTCTCTTCCTAGTCATCAGTTCCCACAATCCAGGTGTGCCGGGGTACTTAACAAAAGCACCTTTTTCTCCGAGACGAGATTCTGAATAAACAATAATATCATCTCCCATAAAAGTTACTCTGAAATTACCGATTCTATGAATAATGCTGCCATCAAGCTCTGTGTCGGCATATAAGCCAAACACCTCATCTTTGTTGTCTTTAGGTGTGGTTAAATATTTTTGAGCAAGAAGACCCAATTCAATAGGATCCAGAGTAGCTTCAATTCTTCGAGGGGCAACAGGACTAGGTGTATGAATACTGGAAAGTGGGGTGAATGGATAATCTAATATGTTCCTTGCAGCTACAGGCACAAGCTCTGTGATCAAATCTTGATTTTGCTCTGTAACAGTTTTGATATTCTTACCTAAATTATTAATAGCATCAATGACAGGCTGTTCTGTTTGTTTGTGTTTTTCATAAATTCCACGGTTCTCTGATTTCCATCCCTTAAATCTTTTTACAAGATAATCTCTTAACTTAAGATCATCAATGACTGGTCGTTTCATGGTTGTTTATTTATTTTTCAACGTCTAGAAAATCGTTGATTTTATTTCTGTATTTGCCAGTATTAGGTGTTCTTGTCATATCAATTGTGACAAACCCATAACTGTCCTGGTTCCAGCACCTGCTGCAAAATTTAGAAAAATCATTGTAGCTCAAGTCCCCACCTACATATTCATCATGTATGTGTTTGAGGTTTGTATGATCTTGATGAAACACACATATAAAATTGCTGTTGTCCCGGATCAGTTGCTTGGGTATTTTTGAAAAAGTCTGTGCCAGGTAGAAGCAATCAATGTTTTTGTGCCGGCCCTGTGTAAAGAAATTTCTAACCTTGTTTTGATTATCCAGTATAATGTCATCAAACACAACAACAGAATTATCGAGACATTCATGAAGTGGCTTAACATCTGGTTCAAAAGTGGCTATATCCAATCCATCATATAGCTTCATCAACTGCTGATATTTTAATTGTTCCAAGCTCTTAGAGAAAACATACAAGTGCCTGTTTTTCCAGTCTAACCAGTTGGGTGCCAATAAAAAATTATCAACTACTAGTGTAGTTTTACCACAAGCCGATGGCCCAACAATAAGACACCTAATATTATCAGGCAGCAACTTGCCATTTCTCTTATTCTGCTGTTCAGGTTCTGGCAGCCTTTTTATAACATCCCAGGTGCTCATATTATCACTTTGTCTGCATCGATCCAGCTGTTTTCCGGATGACCCAGCCATTTGACAAGTAACTTGTTGCCTTTTCTGCGAATGATTTTTTCTATGAGATATGTATCAGGCTGTTTAGTTTTGCTGAGCTCTTGTTCATAGAACCTGCCTTTGAGAATTTCTCCTCGGTGATCTTTTATTATATATGTGTTAAGGCTCCCAGGTTTAACTTGAACCACTGTAAATAATTCAGTACTCCAGTTTCTCGTAAAGCCTCTCTTGAATAAGTGTTTATATTTGCTGATTCTTACTTGATCCCCCACCCTGTATTTGGCCCTTCTTGTTGTTGGCTGGTATCTAGGATAATAAACAGTCCTGATCAATTTTTGCTCATCAGATGAAGTTACTTCAGAGGGTTTCATGTTGATTGTGGAATGGACCGAGTTGTTATATTTATGTAGAAGTTCTGGAAGAATATTAAGCCATTTATAATTACCTTGGAGGGTAAATTGTTTATACATAAGATTTTTTAGGGTTTTGTTGAATCTCTCTACAATTGAGGCTTTGAGGTCACTGTAACTCGAGTAATGTTTTATTGACTGGCTTTTAATAAATTGTTGGAACACAGAATTATAAAATTCTTTGCCATTATCTGTTTGCAAATAGCGCGGTGATCTTCCTGAATGATTGATGATTGTCCTGAGGGCTTCTGTAACACATTTTCCAGTCTTGGATTTGAGTGGCACAGCCCAGGCAAATTTTGAAAATGTGTCTATCACAGTGAGTAGATACTTGTAGCCCTTGTTGATTTTGTCTAAGTTTTTCAACTGCCCACTTGACAACTCAATCAAGTCGCTCTGCCATAAATCATCTATGCCCTTTGTGACTACTGGCAGTCTCTTAAAATTATGTCTGGCTTGTCTGTGTAATTCATCAACAATAATTTGTCTAGACATGATATGAAAACAAGAATATTGCAACTATAGGGTGTTCAGCAGCTGAGACTACAGGATTTTCTAAATATAATTTGTCCCCTATTTGTATTTTAAATTCCAAAGTGCCATCATCTTCAGTATAGGCTGTTTCTAATGTATTGGGGTCTGTAAAATCCTCTAACTCTACACTGGTGATTTTCACTTTGTTATCAGCATTTGTTATTGATAAGGTAGGGTAGTGGTGTGCCTGTGGCTGATGCCAATATTTGATCTTGATTGGTCTCAATGTGCCCCCAACAAAAAACTGGTAATAAAATTGTGCAGGGGACAGCATATATATTTTGCCTCCTGGTGTAAATGGTGAATCATATTCTTTGTTGGGGATGCTGTACAATTCAAGAATTACTGTATGTTTTGGATTCTCGATTATGCCTGTTATTTCCTTTTCTGCTGTAAGCAATCTACTTGTTACAGATTCAAGGTGCTCATTGATGGTCCTAACAACATCATCATGGCCTGGCTTAATTTTTATGTCCACAATAAGTTTCTTGTATTGTTGCACAATCTCTTGAAGCTGGGTAGCAAAAACAGACAGAGCATTTGCTTGATTGGATTCCATGGTTCCTAGTTGTTGGTTGATATTAGCTACAATTTGCTGTAAATTTTCAACAACTGCCAATTTTGAATTTTGAGCAGTAAGATCATGAACTTGTCTTCTGATATCCTCAAACAGGGCATGCAGTTCATTAATATGTTGATTGGTTGGAAGAGTGGCCACTGTCTGTGTGAGATGTTTGATCTCTGCTTGGATATTCTTGATATCTTCTGATTTCAATATGCGATTCACTGCTCTCTTAATATTTTTAAGTTCCTGTGATGTAGGAAGATTTGATACTGTATTCTGCAAAAATTCAAGTGCCAATTTCACATTATTTAATTCAGAAGCATCAGCCACATTTTGCATAGCATTTTGGAGCAGGGCTATATCTGCCTGAGAGGGTGTGGATCGTTGTAAAATTTCAAGTTTTGTTTGGATATCATCGATCAAGTGATGAAAATGAGATAGTTCAGATTCAGTGTTGAGGTTTTCAAGCTTTGTGATCTGTTGCTGGACACTGACAAGGGTATCTACAATACCGGGCAGGCGAGTTTCTTGTACATTTGCCAAATCACTTTGCACTGCTGCTATTGTACCTTCAAGATGGGTTATGGTACTTTGAATTTTTCCAAAATCTTCATATGTTTCAAGTTGCAGCTTAATGTTGGCTACACTCCGAGTTATTGCATTCAAAGCATCAGAAGATGGCAAATTGTTCATAAAATTTTCAAGTGTCTCAATTTTTTCTTTAACCTCGGCTATGGCGTTGTGCAGAGGATCCAGATTAGGTATCTGGAGTGATTGAATCTGTTCCTTTAGAGTGGAAATCACTAGATCAAAATCTTCTTGTGATTTTATGCTTTTGACAATTGTTTGGAGCTGTGTCTGGACATTATTTATCTGCTCTTCCAATTGCTGTTTCAATTGCTCAGAGTTGTTAGCCTGGGTCTTAAATTTGGCTTGAAGAGCTGCTACAGCTTCTTCTAAACTTTGAAAATTATCCAATGTTGCCAGATCAGTATATTTCTGAAGCAATAACTTGAGTTCAGAATCAATTTTAAGAAGAGGGTCCATGCATTGCGATTGTAAATTTGTAATTTCTAATTGAAGACTGGCATTGAGTGTGGTTTGTAAAGCTTGTAAATCACTTCTCAATTTCTTGACTCTGACATCAAGCATCAGAATCTCATCACTGTGATCTTCATGTCTTGTATGGCCAAATATATCATTAGGCATTTTTATTTTAGTGGTTATTTATTATAGAGTATCTGATTCTTAATTCTATAAAAAAGGGTATAAGCTTGTCATAAGATCCAGGGACCTCAATATATAAGCAGTCACCAGCAGAAACAGTATATACAGTGCCAGAAACCATGTTTGAGTGCTTAATTCTGTAAATATTTCTCCCTATTGAAATCTTGACATCACCCTCAGGGGTTGTAATAAATTGCAATTGACCACCTACAGGTAATTGGTAATGATTTAAATTATTGTTAAATATGTACAATGTTTTGCCTGTTTCTTCATCATTATCTGTAAATATGCTGTTCAGATGAATAATTAACAAGCCACTCAGTTTAGACATTACAGATTGTAAATCAGGAGAGGGTTGAGGTGTCGGCAGGTCCATAATAGCCTGTTTTTTGAACCCAAATAAGTTCATAGGCATGTTTATTTATTTCAAATCATGCTCTGGAATTGGGCATTGTTTGCCACTTTTCAAATCACAATGCCCCCAAGGTAAAGTATGTGTGCCACATGACAAAATGCATCTCTTATCATCATGTGGGTCCAGAGCCACTTTTGTTACAATATTTGAAGTCAGCAAGTGATTCTCACTCTGAATTCTATTTTCTGATGTTCTGATTGAACTCTGTGATTTGATGCAATTTTTGTAATCTTCAAATACAAGCTCTTTTTCCACAGTAACTCTGCCAATGCCCTTGGCTTTTTTGACAACAGCACCACTACATGTTTCAAAACTGTACATCTTGGCTCTTAACCCAGCAAATTCCACAATAACATCACCAAGTGTCTCATCTTTTAACTTGCCAGGCACCTTTTTGTTGTGGGGTTGAATCTTTGTATGTTCACTGGTATCAAAATATTGAAACAATTCAGGCTGTGACATATCTTGATAAACATCTTCTGTTTGAATTTCAAGAATAAAACTATCCGTGTCCATGTACAATAATTTTACACGATCACCGTAAAAAGGTTTCAGCACATCATAATACAATATTAACATATGTAATTTGGACAATTCCAATATCACAGCCCCTACATAAATAGGTTTATCAAACTTGATCTTTGTTTTCATCATGTTGAAAAGTGCCATGTACTCATCATAAATTCTTCTGTAATTGAAGTTGGGCTTTGCAACCAATTTTTTGCTTAGGCTGGGGTCAGTAATTATTTTAACATCGGTATGTTTTCTGACATTTTCAATTGTTTTGCCATATACTGAATTCACCATCAATTTAAACAAGCTCTTATCAAATTGGCTCTTTGCAGATGTTCGAAGCTCCGTGTTTGTATCAATGTATGGTTTCAACCATTCTGAGTGCCTGAACCTCAAGACTTTGCCAACTTTGGTCACTTGAACACCATGTTTCATCAGGAACTGGAGGTTTTTGTAATATATGACATATCCCTGTTTCGGCTCCAGAGTCATCATCAATTTCTTCTGTTTAGAGCCAGGTGGGCACCTAACCTCGGGAATTGGGGGCAGATCAGAAAATTTATTGTGCAAATAATCTGGAATTATCTGATCAACCTCTAAGAAGAGGCCATATTCACTGTCATCAAAATCCTGAAGATCCTCAATATTGAAATCTTCAACCCACTCAAGCTCTGCATATGGCAATTTATCCATCATGGCGTGACCATAGAGGTTGTTTGCATCCGCATAAAGTATATAATTTGATGGCCGTGCTGGATCATAATCAGGCATATACTTGTTATTTGCTCTGGCATATCTCTGGGAACATTGCACCATCCCTCCTCTTATACATTCCTCTATAAACAGATACATATCTTGATCTTGGATTAGATCCAATTGCTTTTTGGTATTGAAAAACGTTGCGGCCCATGCTAGGCCCGGGGCACTGAAAAAATACACTGGGTCCAGTCCATAATTTTGCATGGAAGATTTTCTGAATGCTTGCAATATATCAGCTGAGAGGGTGACATCAAGTTTCAAATAAGCCATGTGATAATCACCAAATGTCTTGCATTTTAAACTCTTCCACATCAATTTGGCATGGTGATAATCTTCATCAGTGATTCCAGATCCTCTGATTTTGCTGTAAAATGCTTCTTGTGGTGGCAGGGAACACTCATCAAATTTAGAAAAATCTGTGACATAGTCATATGGATATACACCCTTCCGCCTAATTAATTTCAGGTCCTGATTTGGAAACGAGGCACGTGTGATTTTCAAGTCATCATCAGATAATTGAGAGGCCAGTGTAGCCAGGCTAGCAGGTAAAAATCTGTAAGAATCAAGAAATCTTAATTGAATAGGAACACCATCAACTTTAATTATCTTGCTAATAGATATATATTTCTCGTCATTTTCAGCTAAAATATTTAAATTCTGTTTCTCAAACCCCTCGTACCTGATCAGATGATGGAAATCATAATTGGATGCTCCATGGCAAAATATGGGGATAAATCTTGGTCTCTTGATCTTAATATTGCAGCTATTACACAGGGCCATTAAAAATTTACCATCTGTATGAGAATGGTGATGAACCTTGATATTTGTATCTGAAAATTCACAATCACATACCGGGCATTTTTCTGCATTGTTGAAATCTTCAATCTGTTCCTCTGTTAAAGGCAACATAGGCTTTGATATTAATAAGATGTTAGATGCTATGTCACGGCACACATTTTCTATTCTATGTGCAAATTCTTTGATGGCATTTGGTCCCTTGTATGAATATTCTTTAATAACAACACCATCCCGTATAACCATAAAACAAAAGCTGGAAGGTTCATGTTGCTGGTATGGTGTAATTGCAGATTCTTCTGGATCTGGGCTACAGAATGCAATAGGTTTGAGGTTCGATTCGAAATCACAGACAATATATACAGGGTGTTCCAACAAGGCTTCAAACTTTTTGAATTTGCAATTTTCACTTGGATTGGGCATCACCATATGAACAGGTTTATGGTTCCCACAGTATTTCAGATGCTCAATTAACTTGTTTTTAGCAATTTCTGCATTCTCTTCCCGAACCCCCTTCACCATTTTTTGACCATCAAATACAGTTAAACATCTTCTGCACAACTTAAATATTTTATGAGTTTTGTCTAGTTGTGTTCTCACCAAAGCTTCAAGATTATGTATCAGAGTATAATGGTATGTATCATCTCCTTCAATTAAGAGCAGATCAATTGGAATAGCAGATTCATCATCAAGTGTACTGATTCTGAGAGGTGCTATCGGGCAATTGCCAGTGGAACAAGTAAATACATTAATAGATAATTGTTTGCCATCGATGTGCCTGGCCCTTTTTTCAAATTTATCAATATTCTCTACAGACATTGGATATTCCAAACCCTCCATTACATCGTCAAAATCATGTTCATGTTGTTTGTAATAAGTTATTCTCTGAGGATCCCTTGAAACTGGATACAAAGCAGCTAATATACACCACAAAAAGCATTTCTGGTCGGCATTTTTTATATTGACCACGGCTCTTTTGTTTTTGATATTAGCAGGCAATGGCACATAAGTAGATCCTTGTAATGGGCTGAATTCAGAAATATTAACATAGAGCTTGTGTGATGAACCGCATAGGCTCCATCCTGACTCTTTTGCCGCAAATTCAGAGTGTTTAATGTTCAATTGATCTATCAGCCTGCTTATTATTTTGTCTGAATTTGTATTTGAATATACCGGTACAGTTTCTGTTATGTGGGGCTGTGTAAATTTTGTGCCGTTTGGTTTCTTATATTGTACAAACAATTTGAGGGATAGCTTATAAGAGCCATTTTGTGCATTAAGAATTGCCTGCAGATCAGAATTTATACTGTTCAAGAAATTCTCAATGCCACATCTTGGCTCTGATACAAACCGGTGATCCCTTAATTGGCCGTTAAAACTGCTACGGATAGGTTCATGGCGTAGCTGTTTTGCTGCTCTGGTATTAAGAGGTGCTTCGTGCTTTCTTTTCAGACCAGATGTAGATGGTTGAGAGGGCAATGCAGAGCAAGTATCTTTATGTATATATGTAAAATATTCCATGTTGTATTTTCTATTGCATTTGGGGCAAATTTTTGTGGGAGTTTTGTATTTGTCTGGATTACAAATTTTTTGATGCTTGGCCCAATTAGAGCTGGATATATTTTTATTGCACTGATTACAATATTTTTGATTCGGCATTTTTGCTGTTGTTTATTATATACAATTTCCTGGGTTTCAATTCAAAACTTTATACTGAATAAAAAATATCAGTTGGGTTCAGCACTGTGATTTGTATGTGTATATGTATATATGTGTGTATACACTTAATATTTTTGGTTTTGGTATTTATATAAAATTTCCTGGGATTCAAATCTAATCTCTATGGATTAATATTATTAATATTAATCTTATGACAGGTTGTAAAGCCAATAGCTTACAAGTGGAAAATCATTCACACTGACCCGGCGCAAATGCCTGCACGAACATGCATGTATAGAATAGCAATGACCTTGTTATGTATAACAGGCTGGGACAAATATAAGCTTGACTCTAAATATGAGTGGATTACAACAAATATCAGATTTTATATTGTTCAATATGAATTTAAACCTGTAAGTATGAGAAGCACTGTATCAACACGTCTGTCCCCCTCAGTCAGTCTCACAATACTGGCTGATGCAATATTCAGGAATTTCTGTAAATACTGAGGAAAAAAATCAATACTAACGTCTCGGGAATTGCGCACATTGCCACAGAGGGGAAACATGCAAACACGAAGCAATTCTAGAGGTAGGCTCTGCATATTGCATTGTTTTAATATTAGATAAGCAAATCCAATTGAACTTAAACCTGAAGTAAATATGTATAGGTGGGTATGGATACAAGTTTATAGACAAACTGATACAATTTTGTAAATCTGCTTGAGGGGGGTTTAATATTTTCTGAATTATAAAATTCTTGGGTTAGGCAGGTGCTACACTTAAACACTTGACCAAGTTTTAAGTATAGCAAATCTGCTGGAGAGGGGTTCGTACTTTCTGAAAAATTCCCGAGGGCATTTTTTACAAAAATCTTGAATTATAAGTGCTCCACACTTGAGCAAAAAAACTCAAATAGGCATGTTGACCAAGTTTTAAGTAAGGCCAAAACTGCTGGAGAGAGGTTCGTACTTTCTCGCGCCGTCCGTACCGTAAAACCCACTACTCACGTGGAAAAAACGTACAAAACAAGAGATTGGAGACATCAAGATTTTCGACGAATTTTTTAAGAATTTTCAAATTTTCAGATAGGAGGTTCCAGATGAGGTCAAAAACTACATACTCAGATCTTCACCAAACTTTGCAGGAATACTTTGCATGTCAAGACACGTGGAAAAAACGTACAAAACAAGAGATCGGAGACATCAAGATTTTCGACGAATTTTTTAAGAATTTTCAAATTTTCAGATGGGAGGTTCCAGATAAGGTCAAAAACGACATACTCAGATCTTCACCAAACTTTGCAGGAATACATTGGATGTCAAGACACGTGGAAAAAACGTACAAAACAAAAGATTGGAGACATCAAGATTTTCGACGAATTTTTTAAGAATTTTCAAATTTTCAGATGGGAGGTTCCATATAAGGTCAAAAACGACATACTCAGATCTTCACCAAACTTTGCATGGATACATTGGATGTCAAGACACGTGGAAAAAACGTACAAAACAAGAGATTGGAGACATCAAGATTTTGGACGAATTTTTTAAGAATTTTCAAATTTTCAGATAGGAGGTTCCAGATGAGGTCAAAAACTACATACTCAGATCTTCACCAAACTTTGCAGGGATACTTTGGATGTCAAGACACGTGGAAAAAACGTACAAAATAAGAGATTGGGGTCATCAAGATTTTGGACGAATTTTTTAAGAATTTTCAAATTTTCAGATGGGAGGTTCAATATAAGGTCAAAAACTACATACTCAGATCTTCACCAAACATTGCAGGGATACATTGGATGTCAAGACACGTGGAAAAAACGTACAAAACAAGAGATTGGAGACATCAAGATTTTGGACGAATTTTTTAAGAATTTTCAAATTTTCAGATAGGAGGTTCCAGATGAGGTCAAAAACTACAGACTCAGATCTTCACCAAACTTTGCAGGAATACTTTGCATGTCAAGACACGTGGAAAAAACGTACAAAACAAGAGATTGGGGTCATCAAGATTTTGCACGGATTTTTTAGGAATTTTCAAATTTTCAGATGGGAGGTTCCAGATAATGTCAAAAACTACATACTCAGATCTTCACCAAACTTTGCAGGGATACATTGGATGTCAAGACACGTGGAAAAAACGTACAAAACAAGAGATTGGAGACATCAAGATTTTGGACGAATTTTTTAAGAATTTTCAAATTTTCAGATAGGAGGTTCCATATAAGGTCAAAAACTACATACTCAGATCTTCACCAAACTTTGCATGGATACATTATGTGTCAAGACACGTGGAAAAAACGTACAAAACAAAAGATTGGAGACATCAAGATTTTGGTCGAATTTTTTAAGAATTTTCAAATTTTCAGATGGGAGGTTCCAGATAAGGTCAAAAACTACATACTCAGATCTTCACCAAACTTTGCAGGGATACATTGGATGTCAAGACACGTGGAAAAAACGTACAAAACAAGAGATTGGAGACATCAAGATTTTCGACGAATTTTTTGAGAATTTTCAAATTTTCAGATAGGAGGTTCCAGATAAGGTCAAAAACTACATACTCAGATCTTCACCAAACGTTGCAGGGATACTTTGCATGTCAAGACACGTGGAAAAAACGTACAAAACAAGAGATTGGAGACATCAAGATTTTCGACGAATTTTTGAAGAATTTTCAAATTTTCAGATGGGAGGTTCCAGATAAGGTCAAAAACGACATACTCAGATCTTCACCAAACTTTGCAGGGATCCATTGGAGGTCGAGACACGTGGAAAAAACGTACAAAACAAGAGATTGGAGACATCAAGATTTTGGACGAATTTTTGAAGAATTTTCAAATTTTCAGATGGGAGGTTCCAGATAAGGTCAAAAACTACATACTCAGATCTTCACCAAACTTTGCAGGGATACATTGGATGTCAAGACACGTGGAAAAAACGTACAAAACAAGAGATTGGAGACATCAAGATTTTGGACGAATTTTTTAAGAATTTTCAAATTTTCAGATAGGAGGTTCCATATAAGGTCAAAAACTACATACTCAGATCTTCACCAAACTTTGCAGGAATACTTTGCATGTCAAGACACGTGGAAAAAACGTACAAAACAAGAGATTGGAGACATCAAGATTTTCGACGAATTTTTTAAGAATTTTCAAATTTTCAGAAAGAATGTTCCAGATAAGGTCAAAAACGACATACTCAGATCTTCACCAAACTTTGCAGGGATCCATTGGAGGTCGAGACACGTGGAAAAAACGTACAAAACAAGAGATTGGAGACATCAAGATTTTCGACGAATTTTTGAAGAATTTTCAAATTTTCAGATAGGAGGTTCCAGATAAGGTCTAAAACTACATACTCAGATCTTCACCAAACTTTGCAGGGATACATTGGAGGTCGAGACACGTGGAAAAAACGTACAAAACAAGAGATTGGAGACATCAAGATTTTGGACGAATTTTTTAAGAATTTTCAAATTTTCAGATAGGAGGTTCCATATAAGGTCAAAAACTACATACTCAGATCTTCACCAAACTTTGCAGGAATACTTTGCATGTCAAGACACGTGGAAAAAACGTACAAAACAAGAGATTGGAGACATCAAGATTTTCGACGAATTTTTTAAGAATTTTCAAATTTTCAGAAAGGATGTTCCAGATAAGGTCAAAAACGACATACTCAGATCTTCACCAAACTTTGCAGGGATCCATTGGAGGTCGAGACACGTGGAAAAAACGTACAAAACAAGAGATTGGAGACATCAAGATTTTCGACGAATTTTTTAAGAATTTTCAAATTTTCAGAAAGGATGTTCCAGATAAGGTCAAAAACGACATACTCAGATCTTCACCAAACTTTGCAGGGATACATTGGAGGTCGAGACACGTGGAAAAAACGTACAAAACAAGAGATTGGAGACATCAAGATTTTGGACGAATTTTTGAAGAATTTTCAAATTTTCTGATAGGAGGTCCCAGATAAGGTCAAAAACTACATACTCAGATCTCCACCAAAGATTGCAGGGATACATTGGATGTCAAGACACGTGGAAAAAACGTACAAAACAAGAGATTGGAGACATCAAGATTTTCGACGAATTTTTGAAGAATTTTCAAATTTTCAGATAGGAGGTTCCAGATAAGGTCAAAAACTACATACTCAGATCTTCACCAAACGTTGCAGGGATACTTTGCATGTCAAGACACGTGGAAAAAACGTACAAAACAAGAGATTGGAGACATCAAGATTTTCGACGAATTTTTTAAGAATTTTCAAATTTTCAGATGGGAGGTTCCAGATAAGGTCAAAAACGACATACTCAGATCTTCACCAAACTTTGCATGGATACATTGGATGTCAAGACACGTGGAAAAAACGTACAAAACAAGAGATTGGGGTCATCAAGATTTTGCACGGATTTTTTAGGAATTTTCAAATTTTCAGATGGGAGGTTCCAGATAAGGTCAAAAACTACATACTCAGATCTTCACCAAACTTTGCAGGGATCCATTGGAGGTCGAGACACGTGGAAAAAACGTACAAAACAAGAGATTGGAGACATCAAGATTTTGGACGAATTTTTTAAGAATTTTCAAATTTTCAGATAGGAGGTTCCATATAAGGTCAAAAACTACATACTCAGATCTTCACCAAACTTTGCAGGGATACATTGGATGTCAAGACACGTGGAAAAAACGTACAAAACAAGAGATTGGAGACATCAAGATTTTCGACGAATTTTTTAAGAATTTTCAAATTTTCAGAAAGGATGTTCCAGATAAGGTGAAAAACGAGATACTCAGATCTTCACCAAACTTTGCAGGGATCCATTGGAGGTCGAGACACGTGGAAAAAACGTACAAAACAAGAGATTGGTGACATCAAGATTTTGGACGAATTTTTTAAGAATTTTCAAATTTTCAGATAGGAGGTTCCAGATAAGGTCTAAAACTACATACTCAGATCTCCACCAAACATTGCAGGAATACATTGGATGTCAAGACACGTGGAAAAAACGTACAAAACAAGAGATTGGAGACATCAAGATTTTCGACGAATTTTTGAAGAATTTTCAAATTTTCAGATAGGAGGTTCCAGATAAGGTCAAAAACTACATACTCAGATCTTCACCAAACGTTGCAGGGATACTTTGCATGTCAAGACACGTGGAAAAAACGTACAAAACAAAAGATTGGAGACATCAAGATTTTCGACGAATTTTTTAAGAATTTTCAAATTTTCAGATGGGAGGTTCCAGATAAGGTCAAAAACGACATACTCAGATCTTCACCAAACTTTGCATGGATACATTGGATGTCAAGACACGTGGAAAAAACGTACAAAACAAGAGATTGGAGACATCAAGATTTTGGACGAATTTTTTAAGAATTCTCAAATTTTCAGAAAGGAGGTTCCATATAAGGTCAAAAACTACATACTCAGATCTTCACCAAACTTTGCAGGGATACTTTGGATGTCAAGACACGTGGAAAAAACGTACAAAACAAGAGATTGGGGTCATCAAGATTTTGGACGAATTTTTTAAGAATTTTCAAATTTTCAGATGGGAGGTTCAATATAAGGTCAAAAACTACATACTCAGATCTTCACCAAACTTTGCATGGATACATTGGATGTCAAGACACGTGGAAAAAACATACAAAACATAGGATTCGGAACATCAAGATTTTGGTCGAATTTTTTAAGAATTTTCAAATTTTCAGAAAGGATGTTCCAGATAAGGTCAAAAACGACATACTCAGATCTTCACCAAACTTTGCAGGGATACATTGGATATCAAGACACGTGGAAAAAACGTACAAAACAAGAGATTGGAGACATCAAGATTTTGGACGAATTTTTGAAGAATTTTCAAATTTTCTGATAGGAGGTCCCAGATAAGGTCAAAAACTACATACTCAGATCTCCACCAAACATTGCAGGGATACATTGGATGTCAAGACACGTGGAAAAAACGTACAAAACAAGAGATTGGAGACATCAAGATTTTCGACGAATTTTTGAAGAATTTTCAAATTTTCAGATAGGAGGTTCCAGATAAGGTCAAAAACTACATACTCAGATCTTCACCAAACGTTGCAGGGATACTTTGCATGTCAAGACACGTGGAAAAAACGTACAAAACAAGAGATTGGAGACATCAAGATTTTCGACGAATTTTTTAAGAATTTTCAAATTTTCAGATGGGAGGTTCCAGATAAGGTCAAAAACGACATACTCAGATCTTCACCAAACTTTGCAGGGATCCATTGGAGGTCGAGACACGTGGAAAAAACGTACAAAACAAGAGATTGGAGACATCAAGATTTTGGACGAATTTTTGAAGAATTTTCAAATTTTCAGATGGGAGGTTCCAGATAAGGTCAAAAACTACATACTCAGATCTTCACCAAACTTTGCAGGGATACATTGGATGTCAAGACACGTGGAAAAAACGTACAAAACAAGAGATTGGAGACATCAAGATTTTGGACGAATTTTTTAAGAATTTTCAAATTTTCAGATGGGAGGTTCCAGATAAGGTCAAAAACGACATACTCAGATCTTCACCAAACTTTGCAGGGATCCATTGGATGTCAAGACACGTGGAAAAAACATACAAAACATAGGATTGGTGACATCAAGATTTTGGACGAATTTTTTAAGAATTTTCAAATTTTCAGATAGGAGGTTCCATATAAGGTCAAAAACTACATACTCAGATCTTCACCAAACTTTGCAGGGATACATTGGAGGTCGAGACACGTGGAAAAAAAGTACAAAACAAGAGATTGGGGTCATCAAGATTTTGGACGGATTTTTTAGGAATTTTCAAATTTTCAGATGGGAGGTTCCAGATAAGGTCAAAAACTACATACTCAGATCTTCACCAAACATTGCAGGGATACATTGGATGTCAAGACACGTGGAAAAAACGTACAAAACAAGAGATTGGAGACATCAAGATTTTGGACGAATTTTTTAAGAATTTTCAAATTTTCAGATAGGAGGTTCCAGATGAGGTCAAAAACTACATACTCAGATCTTCACCAAACTTTGCAGGGTTCCATTGGATGTCAAGACACGTGGAAAAAACATACAAAACATAGGATTGGTAACATCAAGATTTTGGACGAATTTTTTAAGAATTTTCAAATTTTCAGATAGGAGGTTCCATATAAGGTCAAAAACTACATACTCAGATCTTCACCAAACTTTGCACGGATACATTGGAGGTCGAGACACGTGGAAAAAAAGTACAAAACAAGAGATTGGGGTCATCAAGATTTTGGACGGATTTTTTAGGAATTTTCAAATTTTCAGATGGGAGGTTCCAGATGAGGTCAAAAACTACATACTCAGATCTTCACCAAACATTGCAGGGATACATTGGATGTCAAGACACGTGGAAAAAACGTACAAAACAAGAGATTGGAGACATCAAGATTTTGGACGAATTTTTTAAGAATTTTCAAATTTTCAGATAGGAGGTTCCAGATGAGGTCAAAAACTACATACTCAGATCTTCACCAAACTTTGCAGGAATACTTTGCATGTCAAGACACGTGGAAAAAACGTACAAAACAAGAGATCGGAGACATCAAGATTTTCGACGAATTTTTTAAGAATTTTCAAATTTTCAGATGGGAGGTACCAGATAAGGTCAAAAACGACATACTCAGATCTTCACCAAACTTTGCAGGAATACATTGGATGTCAAGACACGTGGAAAAAACATACAAAACATAGGATTGGTGACATCAAGATTTTGGACGAATTTTTTAAGAATTTTCAAATTTTCAGATAGGAGGTTCCATATAAGGTCAAAAACTACATACTCAGATCTTCACCAAACTTTGCAGGGATACATTGGAGGTCGAGACACGTGGAAAAAACGTACAAAACAAGAGATTGGAGACATCAAGATTTTGGACGAATTTTTTAAGAATTTTCAAATTTTCAGATAGGAGGTTCCAGATGAGGTCAAAAACTACATACTCAGATCTTCACCAAACTTCGCAGGAATACTTTGCATGTCAAGACACGTGGAAAAAACGTACAAAACAAGAGATCGGAGACATCAAGATTTTCGACGAATTTTTTAAGAATTTTCAAATTTTCAGATGGGAGGTTCCAGATAAGGTCAAAAACGACATACTCAGATCTCCACCAAACATTGCAGGAATACATTGGATGTCAAGACACGTGGAAAAAACGTACAAAACAAGAGATTGGAGACATCAAGATTTTCGACGAATTTTTGAAGAATTTTCAAATTTTCAGATAGGAGGTTCCAGATAAGGTCAAAAACTACATACTCAGATCTTCACCAAACGTTGCAGGGATACTTTGCATGTCAAGACACGTGGAAAAAACGTACAAAACAAAAGATTGGAGACATCAAGATTTTCGACGAATTTTTTAAGAATTTTCAAATTTTCACATGGGAGGTTCCAGATAAGGTCAAAAACGACATACTCAGATCTTCACCAAACTTTGCATGGATACATTGGATGTCAAGACACGTGGAAAAAACGTACAAAACAAGAGATTGGAGACATCAAGATTTTGGACGAATTTTTTAAGAATTCTCAAATTTTCAGATAGGAGGTTCCAGATGAGGTCAAAAACTACATACTCAGATCTTCACCAAACTTTGCAGGGATACTTTGGATGTCAAGACACGTGGAAAAAACGTACAAAACAAGAGATTGGGGTCATCAAGATTTTGGACGAATTTTTTAAGAATTTTCAAATTTTCAGATGGGAGGTTCAATATAAGGTCAAAAACTACATACTCAGATCTTCACCAAACATTGCAGGGATACATTGGATGTCAAGACACGTGGAAAAAACGTACAAAACAAGAGATCGGAGACATTAAGATTTTGGACGAATTTTTTAAGAATTTTCAAATTTTCAGATGGGAGGTTCCAGATGAGGTCAAAAACTACATACTCAGATCTTCACCAAACTTTGCAGGAATACTTTGCATGTCAAGACACGTGGAAAAAACGTACAAAACAAGAGATTGGGGTCATCAAGATTTTGCACGGATTTTTTAGGAATTTTCAAATTTTCAGATGGGAGGTTCCAGATAAGGTCAAAAACTACATACTCAGATCTTCACCAAACTTTGCAGGGATACATTGGATGTCAAGACACGTGGAAAAAACGTACAAAACAAGAGATTGGAGACATCAAGATTTTGGACGAATTTTTTAAGAATTTTCAAATTTTCAGATAGGAGGTTCCATATAAGGTCAAAAACTACATACTCAGATCTTCACCAAACTTTGCATGGATACATTATGTGTCAAGACACGTGGAAAAAACGTACAAAACAAAAGATTGGAGACATCAAGATTTTGGTCGAATTTTTGAAGAATTTTCAAATTTTCTGATAGGAGGTCCCAGATAAGGTCAAAAACTACATACTCAGATCTCCACCAAACTTTGCAGGGATACATTGGATGTCAAGACACGTGGAAAAAACGTACAAAACAAGAGATTGGAGACATCAAGATTTTCGACGAGTTTTTGAAGAATTTTCAAATTTTCAGATAGGAGGTTCCAGATAAGGTCAAAAACTACATACTCAGATCTTCACCAAACGTTGCAGGGATACTTTGCATGTCAAGACACGTGGAAAAAACGTACAAAACAAGAGATTGGAGACATCAAGATTTTCGACGAATTTTTTAAGAATTTTCAAATTTTCAGATGGGAGGTTCCAGATAAGGTCAAAAACGACATACTCAGATCTTCACCAAACTTTGCAGGGATCCATTGGAGGTCGAGACACGTGGAAAAAACGTACAAAACAAGAGATTGGAGACATCAAGATTTTGGACGAATTTTTGAAGAATTTTTAAATTTTCAGATGGGAGGTTCCAGATAAGGTCAAAAACTACATACTCAGATCTTCACCAAACTTTGCAGGGATACATTGGATGTCAAGACACGTGGAAAAAACGTACAAAACAAGAGATTGGAGACATCAAGATTTTGGACGAATTTTTTAAGAATTTTCAAATTTTCAGATAGGAGGTTCCATATAAGGTCAAAAACTACATACTCAGATCTTCACCAAACTTTGCAGGAATACTTTGCATGTCAAGACACGTGGAAAAAACGTACAAAACAAGAGATTGGAGACATCAAGATTTTCGACGAATTTTTTAAGAATTTTCAAATTTTCAGAAAGGATGTTCCAGATAAGGTCAAAAACGACATACTCAGATCTTCACCAAACTTTGCAGGGATCCATTGGAGGTCGAGACACGTGGAAAAAACGTACAAAACAAGAGATTGGAGACATCAAGATTTTGGACGAATTTTTGAAGAATTTTCAAATTTTCAGATAGGAGGTTCCAGATAAGGTCTAAAACTACATACTCAGATCTTCACCAAACTTTGCAGGGATACATTGGAGGTCGAGACACGTGGAAAAAACGTACAAAACAAGAGATTGGAGACATCAAGATTTTCGACGAATTTTTTAAGAATTTTCAAATTTTCAGATGGGAGGTTCCAGATAAGGTCAAAAACGACATACTCAGATCTCCACCAAACATTGCAGGAATACATTGGATGTCAAGACACGTGGAAAAAACGTACAAAACAAGAGATTGGAGACATCAAGATTTTCGACGAATTTTTGAAGAATTTTCAAATTTTCAGATAGGAGGTTCCAGATAAGGTCAAAAACTACATACTCAGATCTTCACCAAACGTTGCAGGGATACTTTGCATGTCAAGACACGTGGAAAAAACGTACAAAACAAAAGATTGGAGACATCAAGATTTTCGACGAATTTTTTAAGAATTTTCAAATTTTCAGATGGGAGGTTCCAGATAAGGTCAAAAACGACATACTCAGATCTTCACCAAACTTTGCATGGATACATTGGATGTCAAGACACGTGGAAAAAACGTACAAAACAAGAGATTGGAGACATCAAGATTTTGGACGAATTTTTTAAGAATTCTCAAATTTTCAGATAGGAGGTTCCAGATGAGGTCAAAAACTACATACTCAGATCTTCACCAAACTTTGCAGGGATACTTTGGATGTCAAGACACGTGGAAAAAACGTACAAAACAAGAGATTGGGGTCATCAAGATTTTGGACGAATTTTTTAAGAATTTTCAAATTTTCAGATGGGAGGTTCAATATAAGGTCAAAAACTACATACTCAGATCTTCACCAAACATTGCAGGGATACATTGGATGTCAAGACACGTGGAAAAAACGTACAAAACAAGAGATCGGAGACATTAAGATTTTGGACGAATTTTTTAAGAATTTTCAAATTTTCAGATGGGAGGTTCCAGATGAGGTCAAAAACTACATACTCAGATCTTCACCAAACTTTGCAGGAATACTTTGCATGTCAAGACACGTGGAAAAAACGTACAAAACAAGAGATTGGGGTCATCAAGATTTTGCACGGATTTTTTAGGAATTTTCAAATTTTCAGATGGGAGGTTCCAGATAAGGTCAAAAACTACATACTCAGATCTTCACCAAACTTTGCAGGGATACATTGGATGTCAAGACACGTGGAAAAAACGTACAAAACAAGAGATTGGAGACATCAAGATTTTGGACGAATTTTTTAAGAATTTTCAAATTTTCAGATAGGAGGTTCCATATAAGGTCAAAAACTACATACTCAGATCTTCACCAAACTTTGCATGGATACATTATGTGTCAAGACACGTGGAAAAAACGTACAAAACAAAAGATTGGAGACATCAAGATTTTGGTCGAATTTTTGAAGAATTTTCAAATTTTCTGATAGGAGGTCCCAGATAAGGTCAAAAACTACATACTCAGATCTCCACCAAACTTTGCAGGGATACATTGGATGTCAAGACACGTGGAAAAAACGTACAAAACAAGAGATTGGAGACATCAAGATTTTCGACGAGTTTTTGAAGAATTTTCAAATTTTCAGATAGGAGGTTCCAGATAAGGTCAAAAACTACATACTCAGATCTTCACCAAACGTTGCAGGGATACTTTGCATGTCAAGACACGTGGAAAAAACGTACAAAACAAGAGATTGGAGACATCAAGATTTTCGACGAATTTTTTAAGAATTTTCAAATTTTCAGATGGGAGGTTCCAGATAAGGTCAAAAACGACATACTCAGATCTTCACCAAACTTTGCAGGGATCCATTGGAGGTCGAGACACGTGGAAAAAACGTACAAAACAAGAGATTGGAGACATCAAGATTTTGGACGAATTTTTGAAGAATTTTTAAATTTTCAGATGGGAGGTTCCAGATAAGGTCAAAAACTAGATACTCAGATCTTCACCAAACTTTGCAGGGATACATTGGATGTCAAGACACGTGGAAAAAACGTACAAAACAAGAGATTGGAGACATCAAGATTTTGGACGATTTTTTTAAGAATTTTCAAATTTTCAGATAGGAGGTTCCATATAAGGTCAAAAACTACATACTCAGATCTTCACCAAACTTTGCAGGAATACTTTGCATGTCAAGACACGTGGAAAAAAAGTACAAAACAAGAGATTGGAGACATCAAGATTTTCGACGAATTTTTTAAGAATTTTCAAATTTTCAGAAAGGATGTTCCAGATAAGGTCAAAAACGACATACTCAGATCTTCACCAAACTTTGCAGGGATCCATTGGAGGTCGAGACACGTGGAAAAAACGTACAAAACAAGAGATTGGAGACATCAAGATTTTGGACGAATTTTTGAAGAATTTTCAAATTTTCAGATAGGAGGTTCCAGATAAGGTCTAAAACTACATACTCAGATCTTCACCAAACTTTGCAGGGATACATTGGAGGTCGAGACACGTGGAAAAAACGTACAAAACAAGAGATTGGAGACATCAAGATTTTGGACGAATTTTTTAAGAATTTTCAAATTTTCAGATAGGAGGTTCCATATAAGGTCAAAAACTACATACTCAGATCTTCACCAAACTTTGCAGGAATACTTTGCATGTCAAGACACGTGGAAAAAACGTACAAAACAAGAGATTGGAGACATCAAGATTTTCGACGAATTTTTTAAGAATTTTCAAATTTTCAGAAAGGATGTTCCAGATAAGGTCAAAAACGACATACTCAGATCTTCACCAAACTTTGCAGGGATCCATTGGAGGTCGAGACACGTGGAAAAAACGTACAAAACAAGAGATTGGAGACATCAAGATTTTCGACGAATTTTTTAAGAATTTTCAAATTTTCAGAAAGGATGTTCCAGATAAGGTCAAAAACGACATACTCAGATCTTCACCAAACTTTGCAGGGATACATTGGAGGTCGAGACACGTGGAAAAAACGTCCAAAATAAGAGATTGGAGACATCAAGATTTTGGACGAATTTTTGAAGAATTTTCAAATTTTCTGATAGGAGGTCCCAGATAAGGTCAAAAACTACATACTCAGATCTCCACCAAACATTGCAGGGATACATTGGATGTCAAGACACGTGGAAAAAACGTACAAAACAAGAGATTGGAGACATCAAGATTTTCGACGAATTTTTGAAGAATTTTCAAATTTTCAGATAGGAGGTTCCAGATAAGGTCAAAAACTACATACTCAGATCTTCACCAAACGTTGCAGGGATACTTTGCATGTCAAGACACGTGGAAAAAACGTACAAAACAAGAGATTGGAGACATCAAGATTTTCGACGAATTTTTTAAGAATTTTCAAATTTTCAGATGGGAGGTTCCAGATAAGGTCAAAAACGACATACTCAGATCTTCACCAAACTTTGCATGGATACATTGGATGTCAAGACACGTGGAAAAAACGTACAAAACAAGAGATTGGGGTCATCAAGATTTTGCACGGATTTTTTAGGAATTTTCAAATTTTCAGATGGGAGGTTCCAGATAAGGTCAAAAACTACATACTCAGATCTTCACCAAACTTTGCAGGGATCCATTGGAGGTCGAGACACGTGGAAAAAACGTACAAAACAAGAGATTGGAGACATCAAGATTTTGGACGAATTTTTTAAGAATTTTCAAATTTTCAGATAGGAGGTTCCATATAAGGTCAAAAACTACATACTCAGATCTTCACCAAACTTTGCAGGGATACATTGGATGTCAAGACACGTGGAAAAAACGTACAAAACAAGAGATTGGAGACATCAAGATTTTCGACGAATTTTTTAAGAATTTTCAAATTTTCAGAAAGGATGTTCCAGATAAGGTCAAAAACGACATACTCAGATCTTCACCAAACTTTGCAGGGATCCATTGGAGGTCGAGACACGTGGAAAAAACGTACAAAACAAGAGATTGGAGACATCAAGATTTTGGACGAATTTTTGAAGAATTTTCAAATTTTCAGATAGGAGGTTCCAGATAAGGTCTAAAACTACATACTCAGATCTCCACCAAACATTGCAGGAATACATTGGATGTCAAGACACGTGGAAAAAACGTACAAAACAAGAGATTGGAGACATCAAGATTTTCGACGAATTTTTGAAGAATTTTCAAATTTTCAGATAGGAGGTTCCAGATAAGGTCAAAAACTACATACTCAGATCTTCACCAAACGTTGCAGGGATACTTTGCATGTCAAGACACGTGGAAAAAACGTACAAAACAAAAGATTGGAGACATCAAGATTTTCGACGAATTTTTTAAGAATTTTCAAATTTTCAGATGGGAGGTTCCAGATAAGGTCAAAAACGACATACTCAGATCTTCACCAAACTTTGCATGGATACATTGGATGTCAAGACACGTGGAAAAAACGTACAAAACAAGAGATTGGAGACATCAAGATTTTGGACGAATTTTTTAAGAATTCTCAAATTTTCAGATGGGAGGTTCCATATAAGGTCAAAAACTACATACTCAGATCTTCACCAAACTTTGCAGGGATACTTTGGATGTCAAGACACGTGGAAAAAACGTACAAAACAAGAGATTGGGGTCATCAAGATTTTGGACGAATTTTTTAAGAATTTTCAAATTTTCAGATGGGAGGTTCAATATAAGGTCAAAAACTACATACTCAGATCTTCACCAAACTTTGCATGGATACATTGGATGTCAAGACACGTGGAAAAAACGTACAAAACATAGGATTCGGAACATGAAGATTTTGGTCGAATTTTTTAAGAATTTTCAAATTTTCAGAAAGGATGTTCCAGATAAGGTCAAAAACGACATACTCAGATCTTCACCAAACTTTGCAGGGATACATTGGATGTCAAGACACGTGGAAGAAACGTACAAAACAAGAGATTGGAGACATCAAGATTTTGGACGAATTTTTTAAGAATTTTCAAATTTTCAGATGGGAGGTTCAATATAAGGTCAAAAACTACATACTCAGATCTTCACCAAACTTTGCATGGATACATTGGATGTCAAGACACGTGGAAAAAACATACAAAACATAGGATTCGGAACATCAAGATTTTGGTCGAATTTTTTAAGAATTTTCAAATTTTCAGATAGGAGGTTCCATATAAGGTCAAAAACTACATACTCAGATCTTCACCAAACATTGCAGGAATACATTGGATGTCAAGACACGTGGAAAAAACGTACAAAACAAGAGATTGGGGTCATCAAGATTTTGCACGGATTTTTTAGGAATTTTCAAATTTTCAGATGGGAGGTTCCAGATAAGGTCAAAAACTACATACTCAGATCTTCACCAAACTTTGCAGGGATACATTGGATGTCAAGACACGTGGAAAAAACGTACAAAACAAGAGATTGGAGACATCAAGATTTTGGACGAATTTTTTAAGAATTTTCAAATTTTCAGATGGGAGGTTCCATATAAGGTCAAAAACTACATACTCAGATCTTCACCAAATTTTGCATGGATACATTATGTGTCAAGACACGTGGAAAAAACGTACAAAACAAAAGATTGGAGACATCAAGATTTTGGTCGAATTTTTTAAGAATTTTCAAATTTTCAGATGGGAGGTTCCAGATAAGGTCAAAAACTACATACTCAGATCTTCACCAAACTTTGCAGGGATACATTGGATGTCAAGACACGTGGAAAAAACGTACAAAAAAGAGATTGGAGACATCAAGATTTTGGACGAATTTTTTAACAATTTTCAAATTTTCAGAAAGGATGTTCCAGATAAGGTCAAAAACGACATACTCAGATCTTCACCAAACTTTGCAGGGATACATTGGATATCAAGACACGTGGAAAAAACGTACAAAACAAGAGATTGGAGACATCAAGATTTTGGACGAATTTTTTAAGAATTTTCAAATTTTCAGATAGGAGGTTCCAGATAAGGTCAAAAACTACATACTCAGATCTTCACCAAACTTTGCAGGGATACATTGGATGTCAAGACACGTGGAAAAAACGTACAAAACAAGAGATTGGAGACATCAAGATTTTGGACGAATTTTTTAAGAATTTTCAAATTTTCAGATAGGAGGTTCCATATAAGGTCAAAAACTACATACTCAGATCTTCACCAAACATTGCAGGGATACATTGGATATCAAGACACGTGGAAAAAACGTACAAAACAAGAGATTGGAGACATCAAGATTTTGGACGAATTTTTTAAGAATTTTCAAATTTTCAGATAGGAGGTTCCAGATGAGGTCAAAAACTACATACTCAGATCTTCACCAAACTTTGCAGGAATACTTTGCATGTCAAGACACGTGGAAAAAACGTACAAAACAAGAGATCGGAGACATCAAGATTTTCGACGAATTTTTTAAGAATTTTCAAATTTTCAGATAGGAGGTTCCATATAAGGTCAAAAACTACATACTCAGATCTTCACCAAACTTTGCATGGATACATTATGTGTCAAGACACGTGGAAAAAACGTACAAAACAAAAGATTGGAGACATCAAGATTTTGGTCGAATTTTTTAAGAATTTTCAAATTTTCAGATGGGAGGTTCCAGATAAGGTCAAAAACTACATACTCAGATCTTCACCAAACTTTGCAGGGATACATTGGATGTCAAGACACGTGGAAAAAACGTACAAAAAAGAGATTGGAGACATCAAGATTTTGGACGAATTTTTTAACAATTTTCAAATTTTCAGAAAGGATGTTCCAGATAAGGTCAAAAACGACATACTCAGATCTTCACCAAACTTTGCAGGGATACATTGGATATCAAGACACGTGGAAAAAACGTACAAAACAAGAGATTGGAGACATCAAGATTTTGGACGAATTTTTTAAGAATTTTCAAATTTTCAGATGGGAGGTTCAATATAAGGTCAAAAACTACATACTCAGATCTTCACCAAACTTTGCAGGGATACATTGGATGTCAAGACACGTGGAAAAAACGTACAAAACAAGAGATTGGAGACATCAAGATTTTGGACGAATTTTTTAAGAATTTTCAAATTTTCAGATAGGAGGTTCCATATAAGGTCAAAAACTACATACTCAGATCTTCACCAAACTTTGCAGGGATACATTGGATATCAAGACACGTGGAAAAAACGTACAAAACAAGAGATTGGAGACATCAAGATTTTGGACGAATTTTTTAAGAATTTTCAAATTTTCAGATAGGAGGTTCCAGATAAGGTCAAAAACTACATACTCAGATCTTCACCAAACTTTGCAGGGATACATTGGATGTCAAGACACGTGGAAAAAACGTACAAAACAAGAGATTGGGGTCATCAAGATTTTGGACGGATTTTTTAGGAATTTTCAAATTTTCAGATGGGAGTTTCCAGATAAGGTCAAAAACTACATACTCAGATCTTCACCAAACATTGCAGGGATACATTGGATGTCAAGACACGTGGAAAAAACGTACAAAACAAGAGATTGGAGACATCAAAATTTTGGACGAATTTTTTAAGAATTTTCAAATTTTCAGATAGGAGGTTCCAGATGAGGTCAAAAACTACATACTCAGATCTTCACCAAACTTTGCAGGAATACTTTGCATGTCAAGACACGTGGAAAAAACGTACAAAACAAGAGATCGGAGACATCAAGATTTTCGACGAATTTTTTAAAAATTTTCAAATTTTCAGATGGGAGGTTCCAGATAAGGTCAAAAACGACATACTCAGATCTTCACCAAACTTTGCATGGATACATTGGATTTCAAGACACGTGGAAAAAACATACAAAACATAGGATTGGTGACATCAAGATTTTGGACGAATTTTTTAAGAATTTTCAAATTTTCAGATAGGAGGTTCCATATAAGGTCAAAAACTACATACTCAGATCTTCACCAAACTTTGCAGGGATACATTGGAGGTCGAGACACGTGGAAAAAAAGTACAAAACAAGAGATTGGGGTCATCAAGATTTTGGACGGATTTTTTAGGAATTTTCAAATTTTCAGATGGGAGGTTCCAGATAAGGTCAAAAACTACATACTCAGATCTTCACCAAACATTGCAGGGATACATTGGATGTCAAGCCACGTGGAAAAAACGTACAAAACAAGAGATTGGAGACATCAAGATTTTGGACGAATTTTTTAAGAATTTTCAAATTTTCAGATAGGAGGTTCCAGATGAGGTCAAAAACTACATACTCAGATCTTCACCAAACTTTGCAGGAATACTTTGCATGTCAAGACACGTGGAAAAAACGTACAAAACAAGAGATCGGAGACATCAAGATTTTCGATGAATTTTTTAAGAATTTTCAAATTTTCAGATGGGAGGTTCCAGATAAGGTCAAAAACTACATACTCAGATCTTCACCAAACTTTGCAGGAATACTTTGCATGTCAAGACACGTGGAAAAAACGTACAAAACAAGAGATCGGAGACATCAAGATTTTCGACGAATTTTTTAAGAATTTTCAAATTTTCAGATGGGAGGTTCCAGATAAGGTCAAAAACGACATACTCAGATCTTCACCAAACTTTGCATGGATACATTGGATGTCAAGACACGTGGAAAAAACATACAAAACATAGGATTGGGGTCATCAAGATTTTGGTCGAATTTTTTAAGAATTTTCAAATTTTCAGATAGGAGGTTCCATATAAGGTCAAAAACTACATACTCAGATCTTCATCAAACATTGCAGGAATACATTGGATGTCAAGACACGTGGAAAAAACGTACAAAACAAGAGATTGGGGTCATCAAGATTTTGCACGGATTTTTTAGGAATTTTCAAATTTTCAGATGGGAGGTTCCAGATAAGGTCAAAAACTACATACTCAGATCTTCACCAAACTTTGCAGGGATACATTGGATGTCAAGACACGTGGAAAAAACGTACAAAACAAGAGATTGGAGACATCAAGATTTTGGACGAATTTTTTAAGAATTTTCAAATTTTCAGATAGGAGGTTCCATATAAGGTCAAAAACTACATACTCAGATCTTCACCAAACTTTGCATGGATACATTATGTGTCAAGACACGTGGAAAAAACGTACAAAACAAAAGATTGGAGACATCAAGATTTTGGTCGAATTTTTTAAGAATTTTCAAATTTTCAGATGGGAGGTTCCAGATAAGGTCAAAAACTACATACTCAGATCTTCACCAAACTTTGCAGGGATACATTGGATGTCAAGACACGTGGAAAAAACGTACAAAAAAGAGATTGGAGACATCAAGATTTTGGACGAATTTTTTAACAATTTTCAAATTTTCAGAAAGGATTTTCCAGATAAGGTCAAAAACGACATACTCAGATCTTCACCAAACTTTGCAGGGATACATTGGATATCAAGACACGTGGAAAAAACGTACAAAACAAGAGATTGGAGACATCAAGATTTTGGACGAATTTTTTAAGAATTTTCAAATTTTCAGATAGGAGGTTCCAGATAAGGTCAAAAACTACATACTCAGATCTTCACCAAACTTTGCAGGGATACATTGGATGTCAAGACACGTGGAAAAAACGTACAAAACAAGAGATTGGAGACATCAAGATTTTGGACGAATTTTTTAAGAATTTTCAAATTTTCAGATAGGAGGTTCCATATAAGGTCAAAAACTACATACTCAGATCTTCACCAAACATTGCAGGGATACATTGGATATCAAGACACGTGGAAAAAAACGTACAAAACAAGAGATTGGAGACATCAAGATTTTGGACGAATTTTTTAAGAATTTTCAAATTTTCAGATAGGAGGTTCCATATAAGGTCAAAAACTACATACTCAGATCTTCACCAAACTTTGCAGGGATACATTGGATGTCAAGACACGTGGAAAAAACGTACAAAACAAGAGATTGGAGACATCAAGATTTTGGACGAATTTTTTAAGAATTTTCAAATTTTCAGATAGGAGGTTCCATATAAGGTCAAAAACTACATACTCAGATCTTCACCAAACTTTGCATGGATACATTATGTGTCAAGACACGTGGAAAAAACGTACAAAACAAAAGATTGGAGACATCAAGATTTTGGTCGAATTTTTTAAGAATTTTCAAATTTTCAGATGGGAGGTTCCAGATAAGGTCAAAAACTACATACTCAGATCTTCACCAAACTTTGCAGGGATACATTGGATGTCAAGACACGTGGAAAAAACGTACAAAAAAGAGATTGGAGACATCAAGATTTTGGACGAATTTTTTAACAATTTTCAAATTTTCAGAAAGGATGTTCCAGATAAGGTCAAAAACGACATACTCAGATCTTCACCAAACTTTGCAGGGATACATTGGATATCAAGACACGTGGAAAAAACGTACAAAACAAGAGATTGGAGACATCAAGATTTTGGACGAATTTTTTAAGAATTTTCAAATTTTCAGATGGGAGGTTCAATATAAGGTCAAAAACTACATACTCAGATCTTCACCAAACTTTGCAGGGATACATTGGATGTCAAGACACGTGGAAAAAACGTACAAAACAAGAGATTGGAGACATCAAGATTTTGGACGAATTTTTTAAGAATTTTCAAATTTTCAGATAGGAGGTTCCATATAAGGTCAAAAACTACATACTCAGATCTTCACCAAACTTTGCAGGGATACATTGGATATCAAGACACGTGGAAAAAACGTACAAAACAAGAGATTGGAGACATCAAGATTTTGGACGAATTTTTTAAGAATTTTCAAATTTTCAGATAGGAGGTTCCAGATAAGGTCAAAAACTACATACTCAGATCTTCACCAAACTTTGCAGGGATACATTGGATGTCAAGACACGTGGAAAAAACGTACAAAACTAGAGATTCGGGTCATCAAGATTTTGGACGGATTTTTTAGGAATTTTCAAATTTTCAGATGGGAGGTTCCAGATAAGGTCAAAAACTACATACTCAGATCTTCACCAAACATTGCAGGGATACATTGGATGTCAAGACACGTGGAAAAAACGTACAAAACAAGAGATTGGAGACATCAAAATTTTGGACGAATTTTTTAAGAATTTTCAAATTTTCAGATAGGAGGTTCCAGATGAGGTCAAAAACTACATACTCAGATCTTCACCAAACTTTGCAGGAATACTTTGCATGTCAAGACACGTGGAAAAAACGTACAAAACAAGAGATCGGAGACATCAAAATTTTGGACGAATTTTTTAAGAATTTTCAAATTTTCAGATGGGAGGTTCCAGATAAGGTCAAAAACGACATACTCAGATCTTCACCAAACTTTGCATGGATACATTGGATGTCAAGACACGTGGAAAAAACATACAAAACATAGGATTGGTGACATCAAGATTTTGGACGAATTTTTTAAGAATTTTCAAATTTTCAGATAGGAGGTTCCATATAAGGTCAAAAACTACATACTCAGATCTTCACCAAACTTTGCAGGGATACATTGGATGTCAAGACACGTGGAAAAAACGTACAAAACAAGAGATTGGAGACATCAAGATTTTGGACGAATTTTTTAACAATTTTCAAATTTTCAGAAAGGATGTTCCAGATAAGGTCAAAAACGACATACTCAGATCTTCACCAAACTTTGCAGGGATACATTGGATATCAAGACACGTGGAAAAAACGTACAAAACAAGAGATTGGAGACATCAAGATTTTGGACGAATTTTTTAAGAATTTTCAAATTTTCAGATAGGAGGTTCCAGATAAGGTCAAAAACTACATACTCAGATCTTCACCAAACTTTGCAGGGATACATTGGATGTCAAGACACGTGGAAAAAACGTACAAAACAAGAGATTGGGGTCATCAAGATTTTGGACGGATTTTTTAGGAATTTTCAAATTTTCAGATGGGAGGTTCCAGATAAGGTCAAAAACTACATACTCAGATCTTCACCAAACATTGCAGGGATACATTGGATGTCAAGACACGTGGAAAAAACGTACAAAACAAGAGATTGGAGACATCAAAATTTTGGACGAATTTTTTAAGAATTTTCAAATTTTCAGATAGGAGGTTCCAGATGAGGTCAAAAACTACATACTCAGATCTTCACCAAACTTTGCAGGAATACTTTGCATGTCAAGACACGTGGAAAAAACGTAGAAAACAAGAGATCGGAGACATCAAGATTTTCGACGAATTTTTTAAGAATTTTCAAATTTTCTGATGGGAGGTTCCAGATAAGGTCAAAAACGACATACTCAGATCTTCACCAAACTTTGCATGGATACACTGGATGTCAAGACACGTGGAAAAAACATACAAAACATAGGATTGGTGACATCAAGATTTTGGACGAATTTTTTAAGAATTTTCAAATTTTCAGATAGGAGGTTCCATATAAGGTCAAAAACTACATACTCAGATCTTCACCAAACTTTGCAGGGATACATTGGAGGTCGAGACACGTGGAAAAAAAGTACAAAACAAGAGATTGGGGTCATCAAGATTTTGGACGGATTTTTTAGGAATTTTCAAATTTTCAGATGGGAGGTTCCAGATAAGGTCAAAAACTACATACTCAGATCTTCACCAAACATTGCAGGGATACATTGGATGTCAAGACACGTGGAAAAAACGTACAAAACAAGAGATTGGAGACATCAAGATTTTGGACGAATTTTTTAAGAATTTTCAAATTTTCAGATAGGAGGTTCCAGATGAGGTCAAAAACTACATACTCAGATCTTCACCAAACTTTGCAGGAATACTTTGCATGTCAAGACACGTGGAAAAAACGTACAAAACAAGAGATCGTAGACATCAAGATTTTCGACGAATTTTTTAAGAATTTTCAAATTTTCAGATGGGAGGTTCCAGATAAGGTCAAAAACGACATACTCAGATCTTCACCAAACTTTGCAGGGATCCATTGGAGGTCGAGACACGTGGAAAAAACGTACAAAACAAGAGATTGGAGACATCAAGATTTTGGACGAATTTTTTAAGAATTTTCAAATTTTCAGATAAAAGGTTCCATATAAGGTCAAAAACTACATACTCAGATATTCACCAAACTTTGCAGGGATACATTGGATGTCAAGACACGTGGAAAAAACGTACAAAACAAGAGATTGGAGACATCAAGATTTTCGACGAATTTTTTAAGAATTTTCAAATTTTCAGAAAGGATGTTCCAGATAAGGTCAAAAACGACATACTCAGATCTTCACCAAACTTTGCAGGGATCCATTGGAGGTCGAGACACGTGGAAAAAACGTACAAAACAAGAGATTGGAGACATCAAGATTTTGGACGAATTTTTGAAGAATTTTCAAATTTTCAGATAGGAGGTTCCAGATAAGGTCTAAAACTACATACTCAGATCTCCACCAAACATTGCAGGAATACATTGGATGTCAAGACACGTGGAAAAAACGTACAAAACAAGAGATTGGAGACATCAAGATTTTCGACGAATTTTTTAAGAATTTTCAAATTTTCAGATAGGAGGTTCCAGATAAGGTCAAAAACTACATACTCAGATCTTCACCAAACTTTGCAGGGATACTTTGCATGTCAAGACACGTGGAAAAAACGTACAAAACAAAAGATTGGAGACATCAAGATTTTCGACGAATTTTTTAAGAATTTTCAAATTTTCAGATGGGAGGTTCCAGATAAGGTCAAAAACGACATACTCAGATCTTCACCAAACTTTGCATGGATACATTGGATGTCAAGACACGTGGAAAAAACGTACAAAACAAGAGATTGGAGACATCAAGATTTTGGACGAATTTTTTAAGAATTTTCAAATTTTCAGATGGGAGGTTCAATATAAGGTCAAAAACTACATACTCAGATCTTCACCAAACTTTGCAGGGATACTTTGGATGTCAAGACACGTGGAAAAAACGTACAAAACAAGAGATTGGGGTCATCAAGATTTTGGACGAATTTTTTAAGAATTTTCAAATTTTCAGATGGGAGGTTCAATATAAGGTCAAAAACTACATACTCAGATCTTCACCAAACTTTGCATGGATACATTGGATGTCAAGACACTTGGAAAAAACATACAAAACATAGGATTCGGAACATCAAGATTTTGGTCGAATTTTTTAAGAATTTTCAAATTTTCAGATAGGAGGTTCCATATAAGGTCAAAAACTACATACTCAGATCTTCACCAAACATTGCAGGAATACATTGGATGTCAAGACACGTGGAAAAAACGTACAAAACAAGAGATTGGGGACATCAAGATTTTGCACGGATTTTTTAGGAATTTTCAAATTTTCAGATGGGAGGTTCCAGATAAGGTCAAAAACTACATACTCAGATCTTCACCAAACTTTGCAGGGATACATTGGATGTCAAGACACGTGGAAAAAACGTACAAAACAAGAGATTGGAGACATCAAGATTTTGGACGAATTTTTTAAGAATTTTCAAATTTTCAGATAGGAGGTTCCATATAAGGTCAAAAACTACATACTCAGATCTTCACCAAACTTTGCAGGGATACATTGGATGTCAAGACACGTGGAAAAAACGTACAAAAAAGAGATTGGAGACATCAAGATTTTGGACGAATTTTTTAACAATTTTCAAATTTTCAGAAAGGATGTTCCAGATAAGGTCAAAAACGACATACTCAGATCTTCACCAAACTTTGCATGGATACATTGGATGTCAAGACACGTGGAAAAAACGTACAAAACAAGAGATTGGGGTCATCAAGATTTTGCACGGATTTTTTAGGAATTTTCAAATTTTCAGATGGGAGGTTCCAGATAAGGTCAAAAACTACATACTCAGATCTTCACCAAACTTTGCAGGGATACATTGGATGTCAAGACACGTGGAAAAAACGTACAAAACAAGAGATTGGAGACATCAAGATTTTGGACGAATTTTTTAAGAATTTTCAAATTTTCAGATAGGAGGTTCCATATAAGGTCAAAAACTACATACTCAGATCTTCACCAAACTTTGCATGGATACATTATGTGTCAAGACACGTGGAAAAAACGTACAAAACAAAAGATTGGAGACATCAAGATTTTGGTCGAATTTTTTAAGAATTTTCAAATTTTCAGATGGGAGGTTCCAGATAAGGTCAAAAACTACATACTCAGATCTTCACCAAACTTTGCAGGGATACATTGGATGTCAAGACACGTGGAAAAAACGTACAAAAAAGAGATTGGAGACATCAAGATTTTGGTCGAATTTTTTAAGAATTTTCAAATTTTCAGATGGGAGGTTCCAGATAAGGTCAAAAACTACATACTCAGATCTTCACCAAACTTTGCAGGGATACATTGGATGTCAAGACACGTGGAAAAAACGTACAAAAAAGAGATTGGGGTCATCAAGATTTTGGACGGATTTTTTAGGAATTTTCAAATTTTCAGATGGGAGGTTCCAGATAAGGTCAAAAACTACATACTCAGATCTTCACCAAACATTGCAGGGATACATTGGATGTCAAGACACGTGGAAAAAACGTACAAAACAAGAGATTGGAGACATCAAGATTTTGGACGAATTTTTTAAGAATTTTCAAATTTTCAGATAGGAGGTTCCAGATGAGATCAAAAACTACATACTCAGATCTTCACCAAACTTTGCAGGAATACTTTGCATGTCAAGACACGTGGAAAAAACGTACAAAACAAGAGATCGGAGACATCAAGATTTTCGACGAATTTTTTAAGAATTTTCAAATTTTCAGATAGGAGGTTCCATATAAGGTCAAAAACTACATACTCAGATCTTCACCAAACTTTGCAGGGATACATTGGAGGTCGAGACACGTGGAAAAAAAGTACAAAACAAGAGATTGGGGTCATCAAGATTTTGGACGGATTTTTTAGGAATTTTCAAATTTTCAGATGGGAGGTTCCAGATAAGGTCAAAAACTACATACTCAGATCTTCACCAAACATTGCAGGGATACATTGGATGTCAAGACACGTGGAAAAAACGTACAAAACAAGAGATTGGAGACATCAAGATTTTGGACGAATTTTTTAAGAATTTTCAAATTTTCAGATAGGAGGTTCCAGATGAGGTCAAAAACTACATACTCAGATCTTCACCAAACTTTGCAGGAATACTTTGCATGTCAAGACACGTGGAAAAAACGTACAAAACAAGAGATCGGAGACATCAAGATTTTCGACGAATTTTTGAAGAATTTTCAAATTTTCAGATGGGAGGTTCCAGATAACGTCAAAAACTACATACTCAGATCTTCACCAAACTTTGCAGGGATCCATTGGAGGTCGAGACACGTGGAAAAAACGTACAAAACAAGAGATTGGAGACATCAAGATTTTCGACGAATTTTTTAAGAATTTTCAAATTTTCAGATGGGAGGTTCCAGATAAGGTCAAAAACGACATACTCAGATCTTCACCAAACTTTGCATGGATACATTGGATGTCAAGACACGTGGAAAAAACGTACAAAACAAAAGATTGGAGACATCAAGATTTTCGACGAATTTTTTAAGAATTTTCAAATTTTCAGATGGGAGGTTCCAGATAAGGTCAAAAACGACATACTCAGATCTTCACCAAACTTTGCATGGATACATTGGATGTCAAGACACGTGGAAAAAACGTACAAAACAAGAGATTGGAGACATCAAGATTTTGGACGAATTTTTTAAGAATTTTCAAATTTTCAGATGGGAGGTTCAATATAAAGTCAAAAACTACATACTCAGATCTTCACCAAACTTTGCAGGGATACTTTGGATGTCAAGACACGTGGAAAAAACGTACAAAACAAGAGATTGGGGTCATCAAGATTTTGGACGAATTTTTTAAGAATTTTCAAATTTTCAGATGGGAGGTTCAATATAAGGTCAAAAACTACATACTCAGATCTTCACCAAACTTTGCATGGATACATTGGATGTCAAGACACTTGGAAAAAACATACAAAACATAGGATTCGGAACATCAAGATTTTGGTCGAATTTTTTAAGAATTTTCAAATTTTCAGATAGGAGGTTCCATATAAGGTCAAAAACTACATACTCAGATCTTCACCAAACATTGCAGGAATACATTGGATGTCAAGACACGTGGAAAAAACGTACAAAACAAGAGATTGGGGTCATCAAGATTTTGCACGGATTTTTTAGGAATTTTCAAATTTTCAGATGGGAGGTTCCAGATAAGGTCAAAAACTACATACTCAGATCTTCACCAAACTTTGCAGGGATACATTGGATGTCAAGACACGTGGAAAAAACGTACAAAACAAGAGATTGGAGACATCAAGATTTTGGACGAATTTTTTAAGAATTTTCAAATTTTCAGATAGGAGGTTCCATATAAGGTCAAAAACTACATACTCAGATCTTCACCAAACTTTGCAGGGATACATTGGATGTCAAGACACGTGGAAAAAACGTACAAAAAAGAGATTGGAGACATCAAGATTTTGGACGAATTTTTTAACAATTTTCAAATTTTCAGAAAGGATGTTCCAGATAAGGTCAAAAACGACATACTCAGATCTTCACCAAACTTTGCATGGATACATTGGATGTCAAGACACGTGGAAAAAACGTACAAAACAAGAGATTGGGGTCATCAAGATTTTGCACGGATTTTTTAGGAATTTTCAAATTTTCAGATGGGAGGTTCCAGATAAGGTCAAAAACTACATACTCAGATCTTCACCAAACTTTGCAGGGATACATTGGATGTCAAGACACGTGGAAAAAACGTACAAAACAAGAGATTGGAGACATCAAGATTTTGGACGAATTTTTTAAGAATTTTCAAATTTTCAGATAGGAGGTTCCATATAAGGTCAAAAACTACATACTCAGATCTTCACCAAACTTTGCATGGATACATTATGTGTCAAGACACGTGGAAAAAACGTACAAAACAAAAGATTGGAGACATCAAGATTTTGGTCGAATTTTTTAAGGATTTTCAAATTTTCAGATGGGAGGTTCCAGATAAGGTCAAAAACTACATACTCAGATCTTCACCAAACTTTGCAGGGATACATTGGATGTCAAGACACGTGGAAAAAACGTACAAAAAAGAGATTGGAGACATCAAGATTTTGGTCGAATTTTTTAAGAATTTTCAAATTTTCAGATGGGAGGTTCCAGATAAGGTCAAAAACTACATACTCAGATCTTCACCAAACTTTGCAGGGATACATTGGATGTCAAGACACGTGGAAAAAACGTACAAAAAAGAGATTGGGGTCATCAAGATTTTGGACGGATTTTTTAGGAATTTTCAAATTTTCAGATGGGAGGTTCCAGATAAGGTCAAAAACTACATACTCAGATCTTCACCAAACATTGCAGGGATACATTGGATGTCAAGACACGTGGAAAAAACGTACAAAACAAGAGATTGGAGACATCAAGATTTTGGACGAATTTTTTAAGAATTTTCAAATTTTCAGATAGGAGGTTCCAGATGAGGTCAAAAACTACATACTCAGATCTTCACCAAACTTTGCAGGAATACTTTGCATGTCAAGACACGTGGAAAAAACGTACAAAACAAGAGATCGGAGACATCAAGATTTTCGACGAATTTTTTAAGAATTTTCAAATTTTCAGATAGGAGGTTCCATATAAGGTCAAAAACTACATACTCAGATCTTCACCAAACTTTGCAGGGATACATTGGAGGTCGAGACACGTGGAAAAAAAGTACAAAACAAGAGATTGGGGTCATCAAGATTTTGGACGGATTTTTTAGGAATTTTCAAATTTTCAGATGGGAGGTTCCAGATAAGGTCAAAAACTACATACTCAGATCTTCACCAAACATTGCAGGGATACATTGGATGTCAAGACACGTGGAAAAAACGTACAAAACAAGAGATTGGAGACATCAAGATTTTGGACGAATTTTTTAAGAATTTTCAAATTTTCAGATAGGAGGTTCCAGATGAGGTCAAAAACTACATACTCAGATCTTCACCAAACTTTGCAGGAATACTTTGCATGTCAAGACACGTGGAAAAAACGTACAAAACAAGAGATCGGAGACATCAAGATTTTCGACGAATTTTTGAAGAATTTTCAAATTTTCAGATGGGAGGTTCCAGATAAGGTCAAAAACTACATACTCAGATCTTCACCAAACTTTGCAGGGATCCATTGGAGGTCGAGACACGTGGAAAAAACGTACAAAACAAGAGATTGGAGACATCAAGATTTTGGACGAATTTTTTAAGAATTTTCAAATTTTCAGATAGGAGGTTCCATATAAGGTCAAAAACTACATACTCAGATCTTCACCAAACTTTGCAGGGATACATTGGATGTCAAGATACGTGGAAAAAACGTACAAAACAAGAGAGTGGAGACATCAAGATTTTCGACGAATTTTTTAAGAATTTTCAAATTTTCAGAAAGGATGTTCCAGATAAGGTCAAAAACGACATACTCAGATCTTCACCAAACTTTGCAGGGATCCATTGGAGGTCGAGACACGTGGAAAAAACGTACAAAACAAGAGATTGGAGACATCAAGATTTTCGACGAATTTTTGAAGAATTTTCAAATTTTCAGATGGGAGGTTCCAGATAAGGTCAAAAACTACATACTCAGATCTTCACCAAACTTTGCAGGGATACATTGGATGTCAAGACACGTGGAAAAAACGTACAAAAAAGAGATTGGAGACATCAAGATTTTGGACGAATTTTTTAACAATTTTCAAATTTTCAGAAAGGATGTTCCAGATAAGGTCAAAAACGACATACTCAGATCTTCACCAAACTTTGCATGGATACATTGGATGTCAAGACACGTGGAAAAAACGTACAAAACAAGAGATTGGGGTCATCAAGATTTTGCACGGATTTTTTAGGAATTTTCAAATTTTCAGATGGGAGGTTCCAGATAAGGTCAAAAACTACATACTCAGATCTTCACCAAACTTTGCAGGGATACTTTGGATGTCAAGACACGTGGAAAAAAAGTACAAAACAAGAGATTGGGGTCATCAAGATTTTGGACGAATTTTTTAAGAATTTTCAAATTTTCAGATGGGAGGTTCAATATAAGGTCAAAAACTACATACTCAGATCTTCACCAAACTTTGCATGGATACATTGGATGTCAAGACACTTGGAAAAAACATACAAAACATAGGATTCGGAACATCAAGATTTTGGTCGAATTTTTTAAGAATTTTCAAATTTTCAGATAGGAGGTTCCATATAAGGTCAAAAACTACATACTCAGATCTTCACCAAACATTGCAGGAATACATTGGATGTCAAGACACGTGGAAAAAACGTACAAAACAAGAGATTGGGGACATCAAGATTTTGCACGGATTTTTTAGGAATTTTCAAATTTTCAGATGGGAGGTTCCAGATAAGGTCAAAAACTACATACTCAGATCTTCACCAAACTTTGCAGGGATACATTGGATGTCAAGACACGTGGAAAAAACGTACAAAACAAGAGATTGGAGACATCAAGATTTTGGACGAATTTTTTAAGAATTTTCAAATTTTCAGATAGGAGGTTCCATATAAGGTCAAAAACTACATACTCAGATCTTCACCAAACTTTGCAGGGATACATTGGATGTCAAGACACGTGGAAAAAACGTACAAAAAAGAGATTGGAGACATCAAGATTTTGGACGAATTTTTTAACAATTTTCAAATTTTCAGAAAGGATGTTCCAGATAAGGTCAAAAACGACATACTCAGATCTTCACCAAACTTTGCATGGATACATTGGATGTCAAGACACGTGGAAAAAACGTACAAAACAAGAGATTGGGGTCATCAAGATTTTGCACGGATTTTTTAGGAATTTTCAAATTTTCAGATGGGAGGTTCCAGATAAGGTCAAAAACTACATACTCAGATCTTCACCAAACTTTGCAGGGATACATTGGATGTCAAGACACGTGGAAAAAACGTACAAAACAAGAGATTGGAGACATCAAGATTTTGGACGAATTTTTTAAGAATTTTCAAATTTTCAGATAGGAGGTTCCATATAAGGTCAAAAACTACATACTCAGATCTTCACCAAACTTTGCATGGATACATTATGTGTCAAGACACGTGGAAAAAACGTACAAAACAAAAGATTGGAGACATCAAGATTTTGGTCGATTTTTTTAAGAATTTTCAAATTTTCAGATGGGAGGTTCCAGATAAGGTCAAAAACTACATACTCAGATCTTCACCAAACTTTGCAGGGATACATTGGATGTCAAGACACGTGGAAAAAACGTACAAAAAAGAGATTGGAGACATCAAGATTTTGGTCGAATTTTTTAAGAATTTTCAAATTTTCAGATGGGAGGTTCCAGATAAGGTCAAAAACTACATACTCAGATCTTCACCAAACTTTGCAGGGATACATTGGATGTCAAGACACGTGGAAAAAACGTACAAAAAAGAGATTGGGGTCATCAAGATTTTGGACGGATTTTTTAGGAATTTTCAAATTTTCAGATGGGAGGTTCCAGATAAGGTCAAAAACTACATACTCAGATCTTCACCAAACATTGCAGGGATACATTGGATGTCAAGACACGTGGAAAAAACGTACAAAACAAGAGATTGGAGACATCAAGATTTTGGACGAATTTTTTAAGAATTTTCAAATTTTCAGATAGGAGGTTCCAGATGAGGTCAAAAACTACATACTCAGATCTTCACCAAACTTTGCAGGAATACTTTGCATGTCAAGACACGTGGAAAAAACGTACAAAACAAGAGATCGGAGACATCAAGATTTTCGACGAATTTTTTAAGAATTTTCAAATTTTCAGATAGGAGGTTCCATATAAGGTCAAAAACTACATACTCAGATCTTCACCAAACTTTGCAGGGATACATTGGAGGTCGAGACACGTGGAAAAAAAGTACAAAACAAGAGATTGGGGTCATCAAGATTTTGGACGGATTTTTTAGGAATTTTCAAATTTTCAGATGGGAGGTTCCAGATAAGGTCAAAAACTACATACTCAGATCTTCACCAAACATTGCAGGGATACATTGGATGTCAAGACACGTGGAAAAAACGTACAAAACAAGAGATTGGAGACATCAAGATTTTGGACGAATTTTTTAAGAATTTTCAAATTTTCAGATAGGAGGTTCCAGATGAGGTCAAAAACTACATACTCAGATCTTCACCAAACTTTGCAGGAATACTTTGCATGTCAAGACAAGTGGAAAAAACGTACAAAACAAGAGATCGGAGACATCAAGATTTTCGACGAATTTTTGAAGAATTTTCAAATTTTCAGATGGGAGGTTCCAGATAAGGTCAAAAACTACATACTCAGATCTTCACCAAACTTTGCAGGGATCCATTGGAGGTCGAGACACGTGGAAAAAACGTACAAAACAAGAGATTGGAGACATCAAGATTTTCGACGAATTTTTTAAGAATTTTCAAATTTTCAGATGGGAGGTTCCAGATAAGGTCAAAAACGACATACTCAGATCTTCACCAAACTTTGCATGGATACATTGGATGTCAAGACACGTGGAAAAAACGTACAAAACAAAAGATTGGAGACATCAAGATTTTCGACGAATTTTTTAAGAATTTTCAAATTTTCAGATGGGAGGTTCCAGATAAGGTCAAAAACGACATACTCAGATCTTCACCAAACTTTGCATGGATACATTGGATGTCAAGACACGTGGAAAAAACGTACAAAACAAGAGATTGGAGACATCAAAATTTTGGACGAATTTTTTAAGAATTTTCAAATTTTCAGATGGGAGGTTCAATATAAAGTCAAAAACTACATACTCAGATCGTCACCAAACTTTGCAGGGATACTTTGGATGTCAAGACATGTGGAAAAAACGTACAAAACAAGAGATTGGGGTCATCAAGATTTTGGACGAATTTTTTAAGAATTTTCAAATTTTCAGATGGGAGGTTCAATATAAGGTCAAAAACTACATACTCAGATCTTCACCAAACTTTGCATGGATACATTGGATGTCAAGACACTTGGAAAAAACATACAAAACATAGGATTCGGAACATCAAGATTTTGGTCGAATTTTTTAAGAATTTTCAAATTTTCAGATAGGAGGTTCCATATAAGGTCAAAAACTACATACTCAGATCTTCACCAAACATTGCAGGAATACATTGGATGTCAAGACACGTGGAAAAAACGTACAAAACAAGAGATTGGGGTCATCAAGATTTTGCACGGATTTTTTAGGAATTTTCAAATTTTCAGATGGGAGGTTCCAGATAAGGTCAAAAACTACATACTCAGATCTTCACCAAACTTTGCAGGGATACATTGGATGTCAAGACACGTGGAAAAAACGTACAAAACAAGAGATTGGAGACATCAAGATTTTGGACGAATTTTTTAAGAATTTTCAAATTTTCAGATAGGAGGTTCCATATAAGGTCAAAAACTACATACTCAGATCTTCACCAAACTTTGCAGGGATACATTGGATGTCAAGACACGTGGAAAAAACGTACAAAAAAGAGATTGGAGACATCAAGATTTTGGACGAATTTTTTAACAATTTTCAAATTTTCAGAAAGGATGTTCCAGATAAGGTCAAAAACGACATACTCAGATCTTCACCAAACTTTGCATGGATACATTGGATGTCAAGACACGTGGAAAAAACGTACAAAACAAGAGATTGGGGTCATCAAGATTTTGCACGGATTTTTTAGGAATTTTCAAATTTTCAGATGGGAGGTTCCAGATAAGGTCAAAAACTACATACTCAGATCTTCACCAAACTTTGCAGGGATACATTGGATGTCAAGACACGTGGAAAAAACGTACAAAACAAGAGATTGGAGACATCAAGATTTTGGACGAATTTTTTAAGAATTTTCAAATTTTCAGATAGGAGGTTCCATATAAGGTCAAAAAGTACATACTCAGATCTTCACCAAACTTTGCATGGATACATTATGTGTCAAGACACGTGGAAAAAACGTACAAAACAAAAGATTGGAGACATCAAGATTTTGGTCGAATTTTTTAAGGATTTTCAAATTTTCAGATGGGAGGTTCCAGATAAGGTCAAAAACTACATACTCAGATCTTCACCAAACTTTGCAGGGATACATTGGATGTCAAGACACGTGGAAAAAACGTACAAAAAAGAGATTGGAGACATCAAGATTTTGGTCGAATTTTTTAAGAATTTTCAAATTTTCAGATGGGAGGTTCCAGATAAGGTCAAAAACTACATACTCAGATCTTCACCAAACTTTGCAGGGATACATTGGATGTCAAGACACGTGGAAAAAACGTACAAAAAAGAGATTGGGGTCATCAAGATTTTGGACGGATTTTTTAGGAATTTTCAAATTTTCAGATGGGAGGTTCCAGATAAGATCAAAAACTACATACTCAGATCTTCACCAAACATTGCAGGGATACATTGGATGTCAAGACACGTGGAAAAAACGTACAAAACAAGAGATTGGAGACATCAAGATTTTGGACGAATTTTTTAAGAATTTTCAAATTTTCAGATAGGAGGTTCCAGATGAGGTCAAAAACTACATACTCAGATCTTCACCAAACTTTGCAGGAATACTTTGCATGTCAAGACACGTGGAAAAAACGTACAAAACAAGAGATCGGAGACATCAAGATTTTCGACGAATTTTTTAAGAATTTTCAAATTTTCAGATAGGAGGTTCCATATAAGGTCAAAAACTACATACTCAGATCTTCACCAAACTTTGCAGGGATACATTGGAGGTCGAGACACGTGGAAAAAAAGTACAAAACAAGAGATTGGGGTCATCAAGATTTTGGACGGATTTTTTAGGAATTTTCAAATTTTCAGATGGGAGGTTCCAGATAAGGTCAAAAACTACATACTCAGATCTTCACCAAACATTGCAGGGATACATTGGATGTCAAGACACGTGGAAAAAACGTACAAAACAAGAGATTGGAGACATCAAGATTTTGGACGAATTTTTTAAGAATTTTCAAATTTTCAGATAGGAGGTTCCAGATGAGGTCAAAAACTACATACTCAGATCTTCACCAAACTTTGCAGGAATACTTTGCATGTCAAGACACGTGGAAAAAACGTACAAAACAAGAGATCGGAGACATCAAGATTTTCGACGAATTTTTGAAGAATTTTCAAATTTTCAGATGGGAGGTTCCAGATAAGGTCAAAAACTACATACTCAGATCTTCACCAAACTTTGCAGGGATCCATTGGAGGTCGAGACACGTGGAAAAAACGTACAAAACAAGAGATTGGAGACATCAAGATTTTGGACGAATTTTTTAAGAATTTTTAAATTTTCAGATAGGAGGTTCCATATAAGGTCAAAAACTACATACTCAGATCTTCACCAAACTTTGCAGGGATACATTGGATGTCAAGATACGTGGAAAAAACGTACAAAACAAGAGATTGGAGACATCAAGATTTTCGACGAATTTTTTAAGAATTTTCAAATTTTCAGAAAGGATGTTCCAGATAAGGTCAAAAACGACATACTCAGATCTTCACCAAACTTTGCAGGGATCCATTGGAGGTCGAGACACGTGGAAAAAACGTACAAAACAAGAGATTGGAGACATCAAGATTTTCGACGAATTTTTGAAGAATTTTCAAATTTTTAGATGGGAGGTTCCAGATAAGGTCAAAAACTACATACTCAGATCTTCACCAAACTTTGCAGGGATACATTGGATGTCAAGACACGTGGAAAAAACGTACAAAAAAGAGATTGGAGACATCAAGATTTTGGACGAATTTTTTAACAATTTTCAAATTTTCAGAAAGGATGTTCCAGATAAGGTCAAAAACGACATACTCAGATCTTCACCAAACTTTGCATGGATACATTGGATGTCAAGACACGTGGAAAAAACGTACAAAACAAGAGATTGGGGTCATCAAGATTTTGGACGAATTTTTTAAGAATTTTCAAATTTTCAGATAGGAGGTTCCATATAAGGTCAAAAACTACATACTCAGATCTTCACCAAACTTTGCATGGATACATTATGTGTCAAGACACGTGGAAAAAACGTACAAAACAAAAGATTGGAGACATCAAGATTTTGGTCGAATTTTTTAAGAATTTTCAAATTTTCAGATGGGAGGTTCCAGATAAGGTCAAAAACTACATACTCAGATCTTCACCAAACTTTGCAGGGATACATTGGATGTCAAGACATGTGGAAAAAACGTACAAAAAAGAGATTGGAGACATCAAGATTTTGGACGAATTTTTTAACAATTTTCAAATTTTCAGAAAGTATGTTCCAGATAAGGTCAAAAACGACATACTCAGATCTTCACCAAACTTTGCAGGGATACATTGGATATCAAGACACGTGGAAAAAACGTACAAAACAAGAGATTGGAGACATCAAGATTTTCGACGAATTTTTTAAGAATTTTCAAATTTTCAGATAGGAGGTTCCAGATAAGTTCAAAAACTACATACTCAGATCTTCACCTACGTTGCAGGGATACTTTGCATGTCAAGACACGTGGAAAAAACGTACAAAACAAAAGATTGGAGACATCAAGATTTTCGACGAATTTTTTAAGAATTTTCAAATTTTCAGATGGGAGGTTCCAGATAAGGTCAAAAACGACATACTCAGATCTTCACCAAACTTTGCATGGATACATTGGATGTCAAGACACGTGGAAAAAACGTACAAAACAAGAGATTGGAGACATCAAGATTTTGGACGAATTTTTTAAGAATTCTCAAATTTTCAGAAAGGAGGTTCCATATAAGGTCAAAAACTACATACTCAGATCTTCACCAAACTTTGCAGGGATACATTGGATGTCAAGACACGTGGAAAAAACGTACAAAACAAGAGATTGGGGTCATCAAGATTTTGGAAGAATTTTTTAAGAATTTTCAAATTTTCAGATGGGAGGTTCAATATAAGGTCAAAAACTACATACTCAGATCTTCACCAAACTTTGCATGGATACATTGGATGTCAAGACACGTGGAAAAAACATACAAAACATAGGATTCGGAACATCAAGATTTTGGTCGAATTTTTTAAGAATTTTCAAATTTTCAGATAGGAGGTTCCATATAAGGTCAAAAACTACATACTCAGATCTTCACCAAACATTGCAGGAATACATTGGATGTCAAGACACGTGGAAAAAACGTACAAAACAAGAGATTGGGGTCATCAAGATTTTGCACGGATTTTTTAGGAATTTTCAAATTTTCAGATGGGAGGTTCCAGATAAGGTCAAAAACTACATACTCAGATCTTCACCAAACTTTGCAGGGATACATTGGATGTCAAGACACGTGGAAAAAACGTACAAAACAAGAGATTGGAGACATCAAGATTTTGGACGAATTTTTTAAGAATTTTCAAATTTTCAGATAGGAGGTTCCATATAAGGTCAAAAACTACATACTCAGATCTTCACCAAACTTTGCATGGATACATTATGTGTCAAGACACGTGGAAAAAACGTACAAAACAAAAGATTGGAGACATCAAGATTTTGGTCGAATTTTTTAAGAATTTTCAAATTTTCAGATGGGAGGTTCCAGATAAGGTCAAAAACTACATACTCAGATCTTCACCAAACTTTGCAGGGATACATTGGATATCAAGACACGTGGAAAAAACGTACAAAACAAGAGATTGGAGACATCAAGATTTTGGACGATTTTTTTAAGAATTTTCAAATTTTCAGATAGGAGGTTCCAGATAAGGTCAAAAACTACATACTCAGATCTTCACCAAACTTTGCAGGGATACATTGGATGTCAAGACACGTGGAAAAAACGTACAAAACAAGAGATTGGGGTCATCAAGATTTTGGACGGATTTTTTAGGAATTTTCAAATTTTCAGATGGGAGGTTCCAGATAAGGTCAAAAACTACATACTCAGATCTTCACCAAACATTGCAGGGATACATTGGATGTCAAGACACGTGGAAAAAACGTACAAAACAAGAGATTGGAGACATCAAAATTTTGGACGAATTTTTTAAGAATTTTCAAATTTTCAGATAGGAGGTTCCAGATGAGGTCAAAAACTACATACTCAGATCTTCACCAAACTTTGCAGGAATACTTTGCATGTCAAGACACGTGGAAAAAACGTACAAAACAAGAGATCGGAGACATCAAGATTTTCGACGAATTTTTTAAGAATTTTCAAATTTTCAGATGGGAGGTTCCAGATAAGGTCAAAAACGACATACTCAGATCTTCACCAAACTTTGCATGGATACATTGGATGTCAAGACACGTGGAAAAAACATACAAAACATAGGATTGGTGACATCAAGATTTTGGACGAATTTTTTAAGAATTTTCAAATTTTCAGATAGGAGGTTCCATATAAGGTCAAAAACTACATACTCAGATCTTCACCAATCTTTGCAGGGATACATTGGAGGTCGAGACACGTGGAAAAAAAGTACAAAACAAGAGATTGGGGTCATCAAGATTTTGGACGGATTTTTTAGGAATTTTCAAATTTTCAGATGGGAGGTTCCAGATAAGGTCAAAAACTACATACTCAGATCTTCACCAAACTTTGCAGGGATACATTGGATGTCAAGACACGTGGAAAAAACGTACAAAACAAGAGATTGGAGACATCAAGATTTTGGACGAATTTTTTAAGAATTTTCAAACTTTCAGATAGGAGGTTCCATATAAGGTCAAAAACTACATACTCAGATCTTCACCAAACTTTGCATGGATACATTATGTGTCAAGACACGTGGAAAAAACGTACAAAACAAAAGATTGGAGACATCAAGATATTGGTCGAATTTTTTAAGAATTTTCAAATTTTCAGATGGGAGGTTCCAGATAAGGCCAAAAACTACATACTCAGATCTTCACCAAACTTTGCAGGGATACATTGGATGTCAAGACACGTGGAAAAAACGTACAAAACAAGAGATAGGAGACATCAAGATTTTGGACGAATTTTTTAACAATTTTCAAATTTTCAGAAAGGATGTTCCAGATAAGGTCAAAAACAACATACTCAGATCTTCACCAAACTTTGCAGGGATACATTGGATGTCAAGACACGTGGAAAAAACGTACAAAACAAGAGATTGGAGACATCAAGATTTTGGACGAATTTTTTAAGAATTTTCAAATTTTCAGATAGGAGGTTCCACATAAGGTCAAAAACTACATACTCAGATCTTCACCAAACTTTGCATGGATACATTATGTGTCAAGACACGTGGAAAAAACGTACAAAACAAGAGATTGGAGACATCAAGATTTTGGACGAATTTTTTAAGAATTTTCAAATTTTCAGATAGGAGGTTCCATATAAGGTCAAAAACTACATACTCAGATCTTCACCAAACTTTGCAGGGATACATTGGATATCAAGACACGTGGAAAAAACGTACAAAACAAGAGATTGGAGACATCAAGATTTTGGACGAATTTTTTAAGAATTTTCAAATTTTCAGATAGGAGGTTCCAGATAAGGTCAAAAACTACATACTCAGATCTTCACCAAACTTTGCATGGATACATTGGATGTCAAGACACGTGGAAAAAACGTACAAAACAAGAGATTGGGGTCATCAAGATTTTGGACGGATTTTTTAGGAATTTTCAAATTTTCAGATGGGAGGTTCCAGATAAGGTCAAAAACTACATACTCAGATCTTCACCAAACATTGCAGGGATACATTGGATGTCAAGACACGTGGAAAAAACGTACAAAACAAGAGATTGGAGACATCAAAATTTTGGACGAATTTTTTAAGAATTTTCAAATTTTCAGATAGGAGGTTCCATATAAGGTCAAAAACTACATACTCAGATCTTCACCAAACTTTGCAGGGATACATTGGAGGTCGAGACACGTGGAAAAAAAGTACAAAACAAGAGATTGGGGTCATCAAGATTTTGGACGGATTTTTTAGGAATTTTCAAATTTTCAGATGGGAGGTTCCAGATAAGGTCAAAAACTACATACTCAGATCTTCACCAAACATTGCAGGGATACATTGGATGTCAAGACACGTGGAAAAAACGTACAAAACAAGAGATTGGAGACATCAAGATTTTGGACGAATTTTTTAAGAATTTTCAAATTTTCAGATAGGAGGTTCCAGATGAGGTCAAAAACTACATACTCAGATCTTCACCAAACTTTGCAGGAATACTTTGCATGTCAAGACACGTGGAAAAAACGTACAAAACAAGAGATCGGAGACATCAAGATTTTCGACGAATTTTTTAAGAATTTTCAAATTTTCAGATGGGAGGTTCCAGATAAGGTCAAAAACTACATTCTCAGATCTTCACCAAACTTTGCAGGAATACTTTGCATGTCAAGACACGTGGAAAAAACGTACAAAACAAGAGATCGGAGACATCAAGATTTTCGACGAATTTTTTAAGAATTTTCAAATTTTCAGATGGGAGGTTCCAGATAAGGTCAAAAACGACATACTCAGATCTTCACCAAACTTTGCATGGATACATTGGATGTCAAGACACGTGGAAAAAACATACAAAACAGAGGATTGGGGTCATCAAGATTTTGGTCGAATTTTTTAAGAATTTTCAAATTTTCAGATAGGAGGTTCCATATAAGGTCAAAAACTACATACTCAGATCTTCACCAAACATTGCAGGAATACATTGGATGTCAAGACACGTGGAAAAAACGTACAAAACAAGAGATTGGGGTCATCAAGATTTTGCACGGATTTTTTAGGAATTTTCAAATTTTCAGATGGGAGGTTCCAGATAAGGTCAAAAACTACATACTCAGATCTTCACCAAACTTTGCAGGGATACATTGGATGTCAAGACACGTGGAAAAAACGTACAAAACAAGAGATTGGAGACATCAAGATTTTGGACGAATTTTTTAAGAATTTTCAAATTTTCAAATAGGAGGTTCCAGATAAGGTCAAAAACTACATACTCAGATCTTCACCAAACTTTGCAGGGATACATTGGATGTCAAGACACGTGGAAAAAACGTACAAAAAAGAGATTGGAGACATCAAGATTTTGGACGAATTTTTTAACAATTTTCAAATTTTCAGAAAGGATGTTCCAGATAAGGTCAAAAACGACATACTCAGATCTTCACCAAACTTTGCAGGGATACATTGGATATCAAGACACGTGGAAAAAACGTACAAAACAAGAGATTGGAGACATCAAGATTTTGGACGAATTTTTTAAGAATTTTCAAATTTTCAGATAGGAGGTTCCAGATAAGGTCAAAAACTACATACTCAGATCTTCACCAAACTTTGCATGGATACATTGGATGTCAAGACACGTGGAAAAAACGTACAAAACAAGAGATTGGAGACATCAAGATTTTGGACGAATTTTTTAAGAATTTTCAAATTTTCAGATAGGAGGTTCCATATAAGGTCAAAAACTACATACTCAGATCTTCACCAAACATTGCAGGGATACATTGGATATCAAGACACGTGGAAAAAACGTACAAAACAAGAGATTGGAGACATCAAGATTTTGGACGAATTTTTTAAGAATTTTCAAATTTTCAGATAGGAGGTTCCATATAAGGTCAAAAACTACATACTCAGATCTTCACCAAACTTTGCAGGGATACATTGGATGTCAAGACACGTGGAAAAAACGTAAAAAACAAGAGATTGGAGACATCAAGATTTTGGACGAATTTTTTAAGAATTTTCAAATTTTCAGATAGGAGGTTCCATATAAGGTCAAAAACTACATACTCAGATCTTCACCAAACTTTGCATGGATACATTATGTGTCAAGACACGTGGAAAAAACGTACAAAACAAAAGATTGGAGACATCAAGATTTTGGTCGAATTTTTTAAGAATTTTCAAATTTTCAGATGGGAGGTTCCAGATAAGGTCAAAAACTACATACTCAGATCTTCACCAAACTTTGCAGGGATACATTGGATGTCAAGACACGTGGAAAAAACGTACAAAAAAGAGATTGGAGACATCAAGATTTTGGACGAATTTTTTAACAATTTTCAAATTTTCAGAAAGGATGTTCCAGATAAGGTCAAAAACGACATACTCAGATCTTCACCAAACTTTGCAGGGATACATTGGATATCAAGACACGTGGAAAAAACGTACAAAACAAGACATTGGAGACATCAAGATTTTGGACGAATTTTTTAAGAATTTTCAAATTTTCAGATGGGAGGTTCAATATAAGGTCAAAAACTACATACTCAGATCTTCGCCAAACTTTGCAGGGATACATTGGATGTCAAGACACGTGGAAAAAACGTACAAAACAAGAGATTGGAGACATCAAGATTTTGGACGAATTTTTTAAGAATTTTCAAATTTTCAGATAGGAGGTTCCATATAAGGTCAAAAACTACATACTCAGATCTTCACCAAACTTTGCAGGGATACATTGGATATCAAGACACGTGGAAAAAACGTACAAAACAAGAGATTTTAGACATCAAGATTTTGGACGAATTTTTTAAGAATTTTCAAATTTTCAGATAGGAGGTTCCAGATAAGGTCAAAAACTACATACTCAGATCTTCACCAAACTTTGCAGGGATACATTGGATGTCAAGACACGTGGAAAAAACGTACAAAACAAGAGATTGGGGTCATCAAGATTTTGGACGGATTTTTTAGGAATTTTCAAATTTTCAGATGGGAGGTTCCAGATAAGGTCAAAAACTACATACTCAGATCTTCACCAAACATTGCAGGGATACATTGGATGTCAAGACACGTGGAAAAAACGTACAAAACAAGAGATTGGAGACATCAAAATTTTGGACGAATTTTTTAAGAATTTTCAAATTTTCAGATAGGAGGTTCCAGATGAGGTCAAAAACTACATACTCAGATCTTCACCAAACTTTGCAGGAATACTTTGCATGTCAAGACACGTGGAAAAAACGTACAAAACAAGAGATCGGAGACATCAAGATTTTCGACGAATTTTTTAAGAATTTTCAAATTTTCAGATGGGAGGTTCCAGATAAGGTCAAAAACGACATACTCAGATCTTCACCAAATTTTGCATGGATACATTGGATGTCAAGACACGTGGAAAAAACATACAAAACATAGGATTGGTGACATCAAGATTTTGGATGAATTTTTTAAGAATTTTCAAATTTTCAGATAGGAGGTTCCATATAAGGTCAAAAACTACATACTCAGATCTTCACCAAACTTTGCAGGGATACATTGGAGGTCGAGACACGTGGAAAAAAAGTACAAAACAAGAGATTGGGGTCATCAAGATTTTGGACGGATTTTTTAGGAATTTTCAAATTTTCAGATGGGAGGTTCCAGATAAGGTCAAAAACTACATACTCAGATCTTCACCAAACATTGCAGGGATACATTGGATGTCAAGACACGTGGAAAAAACGTACAAAACAAGAGATTGGAGACATCAAGATTTTGGACGAATTTTTTAAGAATTTTCAAATTTTCAGATAGGAGGTTCCAGATGAGGTCAAAAACTACATACTCAGATCTTCACCAAACTTTGCAGGAATACTTTGCATGTCAAGACACGTGGAAAAAACGTACAAAACAAGATATCGGAGACATCAAGATTTTCGACGAATTTTTTAAGAATTTTCAAATTTTCAGATGGGAGGTTCCAGATAAGGTCAAAAACGACATACTCAGATCTTCACCAAACTTTGCAGGGATCCATTGGAGGTCGAGACACGTGGAAAAAACGTACAAAACAAGAGATTGGAGACATCAAGATTTTGGACGAATTTTTTAAGAATTTTCAAATTTTCAGATAGGAGGTTCCATATAAGGTCAAAAACTACATACTCAGATCTTCACCAAACTTTGCAGGGATACATTGGATGTCAAGACACGTGGAAAAAACGTACAAAACAAGAGATTGGAGACATCAAGATTTTCGACGAATTTTTTAAGAATTTTCAAATTTTCAGAAAGGATGTTCCAGATAAGGTCAAAAACGACATACTCAGATCTTCACCAAACTTTGCAGGGATCCATTGGAGGTCGAGACACGTGGAAAAAACGTACAAAACAAGAGATTGGAGACATCAAGATTTTGGACGAATTTTTGAAGAATTTTCAAATTTTCAGATAGGAGGTTCCAGATAAGCTCTAAAACTACATACTCAGATCTCCACCAAACATTGCAAGAATACATTGGATGTCAAGACACGTGGAAAAAACGTACAAAACAAGAGATTGGAGACATCAAGATTTTCGACGAATTTTTGAAGAATTTTCAAATTTTCAGATAGGAGGTTCCAGATAAGGTCAAAAACTACATACTCAGATCTTCACCAAACGTTGCAGGGATACTTTGCATGTCAAGACACGTGGAAAAAACGTACAAAACAAAAGATTGGAGACATCAAGATTTTCGACGAATTTTTTAAGAATTTTCAAATTTTCAGATGGGAGGTTCCAGATAAGGTCAAAAACGACATACTCAGATCTTCACCAAACTTTGCATGGATACATTGGATGTCAAGACACGTGGAAAAAACGTACAAAACAAGAGATTGGAGACATCAAGATTTTGGACGAATTTTTTAAGAATTTTCAAATTTTCAGATGGGAGGTTCAATATAAGGTCAAAAACTACATACTCAGATCTTCACCAAACTTTGCAGGGATACTTTGGATGTCAAGACACGTGGAAAAAACGTACAAAACAAGAGATTGGGGTCATCAAGATTTTGGACGAATTTTTTAAGAATTTTCAAATTTTCAGATGGGAGGTTCAATATAAGGTCAAAAACTACATACTCAGATCTTCACCAAACTTTGCATGGATACATTGGATGTCAAGACACGTGGAAAAAACATACAAAACATAGGATTCGGAACATCAAGATTTTGGTCGAATTTTTTAAGAATTTTCAAATTTTCAGATAGGAGGTTCCATATAAGGTCAAAAACTACATACTCAGATCTTCACCAAACATTGCAGGAATACATTGGATGTCAAGACACGTGGAAAAAACGTACAAAACAAGAGATTGGGGTCATCAAGATTTTGCACGGATTTTTTAGGAATTTTCAAATTTTCAGATGGGAGGTTCCAGATAAGGTCAAAAACTACATACTCAGATCTTCACCAAACTTTGCAGGGATCCATTGGAGGTCGAGACACGTGGAAAAAACGTACAAAACAAGAGATTGGAGACATCAAGATTTTGGACGAATTTTTGAAGAATTTTCAAATTTTCAGATGGGAGGTTCCAGATAAGGTCAAAAACTACATACTCAGATCTTCACCAAACTTTGCAGGGATACATTGGATGTCAAGACACGTGGAAAAAACGTACAAAACAAGAGATTGGGGTCATCAAGATTTTGCATGGATTTTTTAGGAATTTTCAAATTTTCAGATGGGAGGTTCCAGATAAGGTCAAAAACTACATACTCAGATCTTCACCAAACTTTGCAGGGATACATTGGATGTCAAGACACGTGGAAAAAACGTACAAAACAAGAGATTGGAGACATCAAGATTTTGGACGAATTTTTTAAGAATTTTCAAATTTTCAGATAGGAGGTTCCATATAAGGTCAAAAACTACATACTCAGATCTTCACCAAACTTTGCATGGATACATTATGTGTCAAGACACGTGGAAAAAACGTACAAAACAAAAGATTGGAGACATCAAGATATTGGTCGAATTTTTTAAGAATTTTCAAATTTTCAGATGGGAGGTTCCAGATAAGGCCAAAAACTACATACTCAGATCTTCACCAAACTTTGCAGGGATACATTGGATGTCAAGACACGTGGAAAAAACGTACAAAACAAGAGATAGGAGACATCAAGATTTTGGACGAATTTTTTAACAATTTTCAAATTTTCAGAAAGGATGTTCCAGATAAGGTCAAAAACAACATACTCAGATCTTCACCAAACTTTGCAGGGATACATTGGATGTCAAGACACGTGGAAAAAACGTACAAAACAAGAGATTGGAGACATCAAGATTTTGGACGAATTTTTTAAGAATTTTCAAATTTTCAGATAGGAGGTTCCACATAAGGTCAAAAACTACATACTCAGATCTTCACCAAACTTTGCATGGATACATTATGTGTCAAGACACGTGGAAAAAACGTACAAAACAAGAGATTGGAGACATCAAGATTTTGGACGAATTTTTTAAGAATTTTCAAATTTTCAGATAGGAGGTTCCATATAAGGTCAAAAACTACATACTCAGATCTTCACCAAACTTTGCAGGGATACATTGGATATCAAGACACGTGGAAAAAACGTACAAAACAAGAGATTGGAGACATCAAGATTTTGGACGAATTTTTTAAGAATTTTCAAATTTTCAGATAGGAGGTTCCAGATAAGGTCAAAAACTACATACTCAGATCTTCACCAAACTTTGCATGGATACATTGGATGTCAAGACACGTGGAAAAAACGTACAAAACAAGAGATTGGGGTCATCAAGATTTTGGACGGATTTTTTAGGAATTTTCAAATTTTCAGATGGGAGGTTCCAGATAAGGTCAAAAACTACATACTCAGATCTTCACCAAACATTGCAGGGATACATTGGATGTCAAGACACGTGGAAAAAACGTACAAAACAAGAGATTGGAGACATCAAAATTTTGGACGAATTTTTTAAGAATTTTCAAATTTTCAGATAGGAGGTTCCATATAAGGTCAAAAACTACATACTCAGATCTTCACCAAACTTTGCAGGGATACATTGGAGGTCGAGACACGTGGAAAAAAAGTACAAAACAAGAGATTGGGGTCATCAAGATTTTGGACGGATTTTTTAGGAATTTTCAAATTTTCAGATGGGAGGTTCCAGATAAGGTCAAAAACTACATACTCAGATCTTCACCAAACATTGCAGGGATACATTGGATGTCAAGACACGTGGAAAAAACGTACAAAACAAGAGATTGGAGACATCAAGATTTTGGACGAATTTTTTAAGAATTTTCAAATTTTCAGATAGGAGGTTCCAGATGAGGTCAAAAACTACATACTCAGATCTTCACCAAACTTTGCAGGAATACTTTGCATGTCAAGACACGTGGAAAAAACGTACAAAACAAGAGATCGGAGACATCAAGATTTTCGACGAATTTTTTAAGAATTTTCAAATTTTCAGATGGGAGGTTCCAGATAAGGTCAAAAACTACATTCTCAGATCTTCACCAAACTTTGCAGGAATACTTTGCATGTCAAGACACGTGGAAAAAACGTACAAAACAAGAGATCGGAGACATCAAGATTTTCGACGAATTTTTTAAGAATTTTCAAATTTTCAGATGGGAGGTTCCAGATAAGGTCAAAAACGACATACTCAGATCTTCACCAAACTTTGCATGGATACATTGGATGTCAAGACACGTGGAAAAAACATACAAAACAGAGGATTGGGGTCATCAAGATTTTGGTCGAATTTTTTAAGAATTTTCAAATTTTCAGATAGGAGGTTCCATATAAGGTCAAAAACTACATACTCAGATCTTCACCAAACATTGCAGGAATACATTGGATGTCAAGACACGTGGAAAAAACGTACAAAACAAGAGATTGGGGTCATCAAGATTTTGCACGGATTTTTTAGGAATTTTCAAATTTTCAGATGGGAGGTTCCAGATAAGGTCAAAAACTACATACTCAGATCTTCACCAAACTTTGCAGGGATACATTGGATGTCAAGACACGTGGAAAAAACGTACAAAACAAGAGATTGGAGACATCAAGATTTTGGACGAATTTTTTAAGAATTTTCAAATTTTCAGATAGGAGGTTCCATATAAGGTCAAAAACTACATACTCAGATCTTCACCAAACTTTGCATGGATACATTATGTGTCAAGACACGTGGAAAAAACGTACAAAACAAAAGATTGGAGACATCAAGATTTTGGTCGAATTTTTTAAGAATTTTCAAATTTTCAAATAGGAGGTTCCAGATAAGGTCAAAAACTACATACTCAGATCTTCACCAAACTTTGCAGGGATACATTGGATGTCAAGACACGTGGAAAAAACGTACAAAAAAGAGATTGGAGACATCAAGATTTTGGACGAATTTTTTAACAATTTTCAAATTTTCAGAAAGGATGTTCCAGATAAGGTCAAAAACGACATACTCAGATCTTCACCAAACTTTGCAGGGATACATTGGATATCAAGACACGTGGAAAAAACGTACAAAACAAGAGATTGGAGACATCAAGATTTTGGACGAATTTTTTAAGAATTTTCAAATTTTCAGATAGGAGGTTCCAGATAAGGTCAAAAACTACATACTCAGATCTTCACCAAACTTTGCATGGATACATTGGATGTCAAGACACGTGGAAAAAACGTACAAAACAAGAGATTGGAGACATCAAGATTTTGGACGAATTTTTTAAGAATTTTCAAATTTTCAGATAGGAGGTTCCATATAAGGTCAAAAACTACATACTCAGATCTTCACCAAACATTGCAGGGATACATTGGATATCAAGACACGTGGAAAAAACGTACAAAACAAGAGATTGGAGACATCAAGATTTTGGACGAATTTTTTAAGAATTTTCAAATTTTCAGATAGGAGGTTCCATATAAGGTCAAAAACTACATACTCAGATCTTCACCAAACTTTGCAGGGATACATTGGATGTCAAGACACGTGGAAAAAACGTAAAAAACAAGAGATTGGAGACATCAAGATTTTGGACGAATTTTTTAAGAATTTTCAAATTTTCAGATAGGAGGTTCCATATAAGGTCAAAAACTACATACTCAGATCTTCACCAAACTTTGCATGGATACATTATGTGTCAAGACACGTGGAAAAAACGTACAAAACAAAAGATTGGAGACATCAAGATTTTGGTCGAATTTTTTAAGAATTTTCAAATTTTCAGATGGGAGGTTCCAGATAAGGTCAAAAACTACATACTCAGATCTTCACCAAACTTTGCAGGGATACATTGGATGTCAAGACACGTGGAAAAAACGTACAAAAAAGAGATTGGAGACATCAAGATTTTGGACGAATTTTTTAACAATTTTCAAATTTTCAGAAAGGATGTTCCAGATAAGGTCAAAAACGACATACTCAGATCTTCACCAAACTTTGCAGGGATACATTGGATATCAAGACACGTGGAAAAAACGTACAAAACAAGAGATTGGAGACATCAAGATTTTGGACGAATTTTTTAAGAATTTTCAAATTTTCAGATGGGAGGTTCAATATAAGGTCAAAAACTACATACTCAGATCTTCGCCAAACTTTGCAGGGATACATTGGATGTCAAGACACGTGGAAAAAACGTACAAAACAAGAGATTGGAGACATCAAGATTTTGGACGAATTTTTTAAGAATTTTCAAATTTTCAGATAGGAGGTTCCATATAAGGTCAAAAACTACATACTCAGATCTTCACCAAACTTTGCAGGGATACATTGGATATCAAGACACGTGGAAAAAACGTACAAAACAAGAGATTTTAGACATCAAGATTTTGGACGAATTTTTTAAGAATTTTCAAATTTTCAGATAGGAGGTTCCAGATAAGGTCAAAAACTACATACTCAGATCTTCACCAAACTTTGCAGGGATACATTGGATGTCAAGACACGTGGAAAAAACGTACAAAACAAGAGATTGGGGTCATCAAGATTTTGGACGGATTTTTTAGGAATTTTCAAATTTTCAGATGGGAGGTTCCAGATAAGGTCAAAAACTACATACTCAGATCTTCACCAAACATTGCAGGGATACATTGGATGTCAAGACACGTGGAAAAAACGTACAAAACAAGAGATTGGAGACATCAAAATTTTGGACGAATTTTTTAAGAATTTTCAAATTTTCAGATAGGAGGTTCCAGATGAGGTCAAAAACTACATACTCAGATCTTCACCAAACTTTGCAGGAATACTTTGCATGTCAAGACACGTGGAAAAAACGTACAAAACAAGAGATCGGAGACATCAAGATTTTCGACGAATTTTTTAAGAATTTTCAAATTTTCAGATGGGAGGTTCCAGATAAGGTCAAAAACGACATACTCAGATCTTCACCAAATTTTGCATGGATACATTGGATGTCAAGACACGTGGAAAAAACATACAAAACATAGGATTGGTGACATCAAGATTTTGGATGAATTTTTTAAGAATTTTCAAATTTTCAGATAGGAGGTTCCATATAAGGTCAAAAACTACATACTCAGATCTTCACCAAACTTTGCAGGGATACATTGGAGGTCGAGACACGTGGAAAAAAAGTACAAAACAAGAGATTGGGGTCATCAAGATTTTGGACGGATTTTTTAGGAATTTTCAAATTTTCAGATGGGAGGTTCCAGATAAGGTCAAAAACTACATACTCAGATCTTCACCAAACATTGCAGGGATACATTGGATGTCAAGACACGTGGAAAAAACGTACAAAACAAGAGATTGGAGACATCAAGATTTTGGACGAATTTTTTAAGAATTTTCAAATTTTCAGATAGGAGGTTCCAGATGAGGTCAAAAACTACATACTCAGATCTTCACCAAACTTTGCAGGAATACTTTGCATGTCAAGACACGTGGAAAAAACGTACAAAACAAGATATCGGAGACATCAAGATTTTCGACGAATTTTTTAAGAATTTTCAAATTTTCAGATGGGAGGTTCCAGATAAGGTCAAAAACGACATACTCAGATCTTCACCAAACTTTGCAGGGATCCATTGGAGGTCGAGACACGTGGAAAAAACGTACAAAACAAGAGATTGGAGACATCAAGATTTTGGACGAATTTTTTAAGAATTTTCAAATTTTCAGATAGGAGGTTCCATATAAGGTCAAAAACTACATACTCAGATCTTCACCAAACTTTGCAGGGATACATTGGATGTCAAGACACGTGGAAAAAACGTACAAAACAAGAGATTGGAGACATCAAGATTTTCGACGAATTTTTTAAGAATTTTCAAATTTTCAGAAAGGATGTTCCAGATAAGGTCAAAAACGACATACTCAGATCTTCACCAAACTTTGCAGGGATCCATTGGAGGTCGAGACACGTGGAAAAAACGTACAAAACAAGAGATTGGAGACATCAAGATTTTGGACGAATTTTTGAAGAATTTTCAAATTTTCAGATAGGAGGTTCCAGATAAGCTCTAAAACTACATACTCAGATCTCCACCAAACATTGCAAGAATACATTGGATGTCAAGACACGTGGAAAAAACGTACAAAACAAGAGATTGGAGACATCAAGATTTTCGACGAATTTTTGAAGAATTTTCAAATTTTCAGATAGGAGGTTCCAGATAAGGTCAAAAACTACATACTCAGATCTTCACCAAACGTTGCAGGGATACTTTGCATGTCAAGACACGTGGAAAAAACGTACAAAACAAAAGATTGGAGACATCAAGATTTTCGACGAATTTTTTAAGAATTTTCAAATTTTCAGATGGGAGGTTCCAGATAAGGTCAAAAACGACATACTCAGATCTTCACCAAACTTTGCATGGATACATTGGATGTCAAGACACGTGGAAAAAACGTACAAAACAAGAGATTGGAGACATCAAGATTTTGGACGAATTTTTTAAGAATTTTCAAATTTTCAGATGGGAGGTTCAATATAAGGTCAAAAACTACATACTCAGATCTTCACCAAACTTTGCAGGGATACTTTGGATGTCAAGACACGTGGAAAAAACGTACAAAACAAGAGATTGGGGTCATCAAGATTTTGGACGAATTTTTTAAGAATTTTCAAATTTTCAGATGGGAGGTTCAATATAAGGTCAAAAACTACATACTCAGATCTTCACCAAACTTTGCATGGATACATTGGATGTCAAGACACGTGGAAAAAACATACAAAACATAGGATTCGGAACATCAAGATTTTGGTCGAATTTTTTAAGAATTTTCAAATTTTCAGATAGGAGGTTCCATATAAGGTCAAAAACTACATACTCAGATCTTCACCAAACATTGCAGGAATACATTGGATGTCAAGACACGTGGAAAAAACGTACAAAACAAGAGATTGGGGTCATCAAGATTTTGCACGGATTTTTTAGGAATTTTCAAATTTTCAGATGGGAGGTTCCAGATAAGGTCAAAAACTACATACTCAGATCTTCACCAAACTTTGCAGGGATCCATTGGAGGTCGAGACACGTGGAAAAAACGTACAAAACAAGAGATTGGAGACATCAAGATTTTGGACGAATTTTTGAAGAATTTTCAAATTTTCAGATGGGAGGTTCCAGATAAGGTCAAAAACTACATACTCAGATCTTCACCAAACTTTGCAGGGATACATTGGATGTCAAGACACGTGGAAAAAACGTACAAAACAAGAGATTGGGGTCATCAAGATTTTGCATGGATTTTTTAGGAATTTTCAAATTTTCAGATGGGAGGTTCCAGATAAGGTCAAAAACTACATACTCAGATCTTCACCAAACTTTGCAGGGATACATTGGATGTCAAGACACGTGGAAAAAACGTACAAAACAAGAGATTGGAGACATCAAGATTTTGGACGAATTTTTTAAGAATTTTCAAATTTTCAGATAGGAGGTTCCAGATAAGGTCAAAAACTACATACTCAGATCTTCACCAAACTTTGCAGGGATACATTGGATGTCAAGACACGTGGAAAAAACGTACAAAAAAGAGATTGGAGACATTAAGATTTTGGTCGAATTTTTTAAGAATTTTCAAATTTTCAGATGGGAGGTTCCAGATAAGGTCAAAAACTACATACTCAGATCTTCACCAAACTTTGCAGGGATACATTGGATGTCAAGACACGTGGAAAAAACGTACAAAAAAGAGATTGGGGTCATCAAGATTTTGGACGGATTTTTTAGGAATTTTCAAATTTTCAGATGGGAGGTTCCAGATAAGGTCAAAAACTACATACTCAGATCTTCACCAAACATTGCAGGGATACATTGGATGTCAAGACACGGAAAAAACGTACAAAACAAGAGATTGGAGACATCAAGATTTTGGACGAATTTTTTAAGAATTTTCAAATTTTCAGATAGGAGGTTCCAGATGAGGTCAAAAACTACATACTCAGATCTTCACCAAACTTTGCAGGAATACTTTGCATGTCAAGACACGTGGAAAAAACGTACAAAACAAGAGATCGGAGACATCAAGATTTTCGACGAATTTTTGAAGAATTTTCAAATTTTCAGATGGGAGGTTCCAGATAAGGTCAAAAACGACATACTCAGATCTTCACCAAACTTTGCAGGGATCCATTGGAGGTCGAGACACGTGGAAAAAACGTACAAAACAAGAGATTGGAGACATCAAGATTTTGGACGAATTTTTTAAGAATTTTCAAATTTTCAGATAGGAGGTTCCATATAAGGTCAAAAACTACATACTCAGATCTTCACCAAACTTTGCAGGGATACATTGGATGTCAAGACACGTGGAAAAAACGTACAAAACAAGAGATTGGAGACATCAAGATTTTCGACGAATTTTTTAAGAATTTTCAAATTTTCAGAAAGGATGTTCCAGATAAGGTCAAAAACGACATACTCAGATCTTCACCAAACTTTGCAGGGATCCATTGGAGGTCGAGACACGTGGAAAAAACGTACAAAACAAGAGATTGGAGACATCAAGATTTTCGACGAATTTTTGAAGAATTTTCAAATTTTCAGATGGGAGGTTCCAGATAAGGTCAAAAACTACATACTCAGATCTTCACCAAACTTTGCAGGGATACATTGGATGTCAAGACACGTGGAAAAAACGTACAAAATATAGGATTCGGAACATCAAGATTTTGGACGAATTTTTTAACAATTTTCAAATTTTCAGAAAGGATGTTCCAGATAAGGTCAAAAACGACATACTCAGATCTTCACCAAACTTTGCATGGATACATTGGATGTCAAGACACGTGGAAAAAACGTACAAAACAAGAGATTGGGGTCATCAAGATTTTGCACGGATTTTTTAGGAATTTTCAAATTTTCAGATGGGAGGTTCCAGATAAGGTCAAAAACTACATACTCAGATCTTCACCAAACTTTGCAGGGATACATTGGATGTCAAGACACGTGGAAAAAACGTACAAAACAAGAGATTGGAGACATCAAGATTTTGGACGAATTTTTTAAGAATTTTCAAATTTTCAGATAGGAGGTTCCATATAAGGTCAAAAACTACATACTCAGATCTTCACCAAACTTTGCATGGATACATTATGTGTCAAGACACGTGGAAAAAACGTACAAAACAAAAGATTGGAGACATCAAGATTTTGGTCGAATTTTTTAAGAATTTTCAAATTTTCAGATGGGAGGTTCCAGATAAGGTCAAAAACAACATACTCAGATCTTCACCAAACTTTGCAGGGATACATTGGATGTCAAGACACGTGGAAAAAACGTACAAAAAAGAGATTGGAGACATCAAGATTTTGGACGAATTTTTTAAGAATTTTCAAATTTTCAGAAAGGAGGTTCCATATAAGGTCAAAAACTACATACTCAGATCTTCACCAAACTTTGCAGGGATACTTTGCATGTCAAGACACGTGGAAAAAACGTACAAAACAAGATATCGGAGACATCAAGATTTTCGACGAATTTTTTAAGAATTTTCAAATTTTCAGATGGGAGGTTCCAGATAAGGTCAAAAACGACATACTCAGATCTTCACCAAACTTTGCAGGGATCCATTGGAGGTCGAGACACGTGGAAAAAACGTACAAAACAAGAGATTGGAGACATCAAGATTTTGGACGAATTTTTTAAGAATTTTCAAATTTTCAGATAGGAGGTTCCAGATGAGGTCAAAAACTACATACTCAGATCTTCACCAAACTTTGCAGGAATACTTTGCATGTCAAGACACGTGGAAAAAACGTACAAAACAAGATATCGGAGACATCAAGATTTTCGACGAATTTTTTAAGAATTTTCAAATTTTCAGATGGGAGGTTCCAGATAAGGTCAAAAACGACATACTCAGATCTTCACCAAACTTTGCAGGGATCCATTGGAGGTCGAGACACGTGGAAAAAACGTACAAAACAAGAGATTGGAGACATCAAGATTTTGGACGAATTTTTTAAGAATTTTCAAATTTTCAGATAGGAGGTTCCATATAAGGTCAAAAACTACATACTCAGATCTTCACCAAACTTTGCAGGGATACATTGGATGTCAAGACACGTGGAAAAAACGTACAAAACAAGAGATTGGAGACATCAAGATTTTCGACGAATTTTTTAAGAATTTTCAAATTTTCAGAAAGGATGTTCCAGATAAGGTCAAAAACGACATACTCAGATCTTCACCAAACTTTGCAGGGATCCATTGGAGGTCGAGACACGTGGAAAAAACGTACAAAACAAGAGATTGGAGACATCAAGATTTTGGACGAATTTTTGAAGAATTTTCAAATTTTCAGATAGGAGGTTCCAGATAAGCTCTAAAACTACATACTCAGATCTCCACCAAACATTGCAAGAATACATTGGATGTCAAGACACGTGGAAAAAACGTACAAAACAAGAGATTGGAGACATCAAGATTTTCGACGAATTTTTGAAGAATTTTCAAATTTTCAGATAGGAGGTTCCAGATAAGGTCAAAAACTACATACTCAGATCTTCACCAAACGTTGCAGGGATACTTTGCATGTCAAGACACGTGGAAAAAACGTACAAAACAAAAGATTGGAGACATCAAGATTTTCGACGAATTTTTTAAGAATTTTCAAATTTTCAGATGGGAGGTTCCAGATAAGGTCAAAAACGACATACTCAGATCTTCACCAAACTTTGCATGGATACATTGGATGTCAAGACACGTGGAAAAAACGTACAAAACAAGAGATTGGAGACATCAAGATTTTGGACGAATTTTTTAAGAATTTTCAAATTTTCAGATGGGAGGTTCAATATAAGGTCAAAAACTACATACTCAGATCTTCACCAAACTTTGCAGGGATACTTTGGATGTCAAGACACGTGGAAAAAACGTACAAAACAAGAGATTGGGGTCATCAAGATTTTGGACGAATTTTTTAAGAATTTTCAAATTTTCAGATGGGAGGTTCAATATAAGGTCAAAAACTACATACTCAGATCTTCACCAAACTTTGCATGGATACATTGGATGTCAAGACACGTGGAAAAAACATACAAAACATAGGATTCGGAACATCAAGATTTTGGTCGAATTTTTTAAGAATTTTCAAATTTTCAGATAGGAGGTTCCATATAAGGTCAAAAACTACATACTCAGATCTTCACCAAACATTGCAGGAATACATTGGATGTCAAGACACGTGGAAAAAACGTACAAAACAAGAGATTGGGGTCATCAAGATTTTGCACGGATTTTTTAGGAATTTTCAAATTTTCAGATGGGAGGTTCCAGATAAGGTCAAAAACTACATACTCAGATCTTCACCAAACTTTGCAGGGATCCATTGGAGGTCGAGACACGTGGAAAAAACGTACAAAACAAGAGATTGGAGACATCAAGATTTTGGACGAATTTTTGAAGAATTTTCAAATTTTCAGATGGGAGGTTCCAGATAAGGTCAAAAACTACATACTCAGATCTTCACCAAACTTTGCAGGGATACATTGGATGTCAAGACACGTGGAAAAAACGTACAAAACAAGAGATTGGGGTCATCAAGATTTTGCATGGATTTTTTAGGAATTTTCAAATTTTCAGATGGGAGGTTCCAGATAAGGTCAAAAACTACATACTCAGATCTTCACCAAACTTTGCAGGGATACATTGGATGTCAAGACACGTGGAAAAAACGTACAAAACAAGAGATTGGAGACATCAAGATTTTGGACGAATTTTTTAAGAATTTTCAAATTTTCAGATAGGAGGTTCCAGATAAGGTCAAAAACTACATACTCAGATCTTCACCAAACTTTGCAGGGATACATTGGATGTCAAGACACGTGGAAAAAACGTACAAAAAAGAGATTGGAGACATTAAGATTTTGGTCGAATTTTTTAAGAATTTTCAAATTTTCAGATGGGAGGTTCCAGATAAGGTCAAAAACTACATACTCAGATCTTCACCAAACTTTGCAGGGATACATTGGATGTCAAGACACGTGGAAAAAACGTACAAAAAAGGGATTGGGGTCATCAAGATTTTGGACGGATTTTTTAGGAATTTTCAAATTTTCAGATGGGAGGTTCCAGATAAGGTCAAAAACTACATACTCAGATCTTCACCAAACATTGCAGGGATACATTGGATGTCAAGACACGGAAAAAACGTACAAAACAAGAGATTGGAGACATCAAGATTTTGGACGAATTTTTTAAGAATTTTCAAATTTTCAGATAGGAGGTTCCAGATGAGGTCAAAAACTACATACTCAGATCTTCACCAAACTTTGCAGGAATACTTTGCATGTCAAGACACGTGGAAAAAACGTACAAAACAAGAGATCGGAGACATCAAGATTTTCGACGAATTTTTGAAGAATTTTCAAATTTTCAGATGGGAGGTTCCAGATAAGGTCAAAAACGACATACTCAGATCTTCACCAAACTTTGCAGGGATCCATTGGAGGTCGAGACACGTGGAAAAAACGTACAAAACAAGAGATTGGAGACATCAAGATTTTGGACGAATTTTTTAAGAATTTTCAAATTTTCAGATAGGAGGTTCCATATAAGGTCAAAAACTACATACTCAGATCTTCACCAAACTTTGCAGGGATACATTGGATGTCAAGACACGTGGAAAAAACGTACAAAACAAGAGATTGGAGACATCAAGATTTTCGACGAATTTTTTAAGAATTTTCAAATTTTCAGAAAGGATGTTCCAGATAAGGTCAAAAACGACATACTCAGATCTTCACCAAACTTTGCAGGGATCCATTGGAGGTCGAGACACGTGGAAAAAACGTACAAAACAAGAGATTGGAGACATCAAGATTTTCGACGAATTTTTGAAGAATTTTCAAATTTTCAGATGGGAGGTTCCAGATAAGGTCAAAAACTACATACTCAGATCTTCACCAAACTTTGCAGGGATACATTGGATGTCAAGACACGTGGAAAAAACGTACAAAATATAGGATTCGGAACATCAAGATTTTGGACGAATTTTTTAACAATTTTCAAATTTTCAGAAAGGATGTTCCAGATAAGGTCAAAAACGACATACTCAGATCTTCACCAAACTTTGCATGGATACATTGGATGTCAAGACACGTGGAAAAAACGTACAAAACAAGAGATTGGGGTCATCAAGATTTTGCACGGATTTTTTAGGAATTTTCAAATTTTCAGATGGGAGGTTCCAGATAAGGTCAAAAACTACATACTCAGATCTTCACCAAACTTTGCAGGGATACATTGGATGTCAAGACACGTGGAAAAAACGTACAAAACAAGAGATTGGAGACATCAAGATTTTGGACGAATTTTTTAAGAATTTTCAAATTTTCAGATAGGAGGTTCCATATAAGGTCAAAAACTACATACTCAGATCTTCACCAAACTTTGCATGGATACATTATGTGTCAAGACACGTGGAAAAAACGTACAAAACAAAAGATTGGAGACATCAAGATTTTGGTCGAATTTTTTAAGAATTTTCAAATTTTCAGATGGGAGGTTCCAGATAAGGTCAAAAACAACATACTCAGATCTTCACCAAACTTTGCAGGGATACATTGGATGTCAAGACACGTGGAAAAAACGTACAAAAAAGAGATTGGAGACATCAAGATTTTGGACGAATTTTTTAAGAATTTTCAAATTTTCAGAAAGGATGTTCCAGATAAGGTCAAAAACGACATACTCAGATCTTCACCAAACTTTGCAGGGATACATTGGATATCAAGACACGTGGAAAAAACGTACAAAACAAGAGATTGGAGACATCAAGATTTTCGACGAATTTTTTATGAATTTTCAAATTTTCAGAAAGGAGGTTCCAGATAAGGTCAAAAACTACATACTCAGATCTTCACCAAACGTTGCAGGGATACTTTGCATGTCAAGACACGTGGAAAAAACGTACAAAACAAAAGATTGGAGACATCAAGATTTTCGACGAATTTTTTAAGAATTTTCAAATTTTCAGATGGGAGGTTCCAGATAAGGTCAAAAACGACATACTCAGATCTTCACCAAACTTTGCAGGAATACTTTGCATGTCAAGACACGTGGAAAAAACGTACAAAACAAGAGATCGGAGACATCAAGATTTTCGACGAATTTTTTAAGAATTTTCAAATTTTCAGATGGGAGGTTCCAGATAAGGTCAAAAACGACATACTCAGATCTTCACCAAACTTTGCAGGGATACATTGGAGGTCGAGACACGTGGAAAAAAAGTACAAAACAAGAGATTGGGGTCATCAAGATTTTGGACGGATTTTTTAGGAATTTTCAAATTTTCAGATGGGAGGTTCCAGATAAGGTCAAAAACTACATACTCAGATCTTCACCAAACATTGCAGGGATACATTGGATGTCAAGACACGTGGAAAAAACGTACAAAACAAGAGATTGGAGACATCAAGATTTTGGACGAATTTTTTAAGAATTTTCAAATTTTCAGATAGGAGGTTCCAGATGAGGTCAAAAACTACATACTCAGATCTTCACCAAACTTTGCAGGAATACTTTGCCTGTCAAGACACGTGGAAAAAACGTACAAAACAAGAGATCGGAGACATCAAGATTTTCGACGAATTTTTTAAGAATTTTCAAATTTTCAGATGGGAGGTTCCAGATAAGGTCAAAAACGACATACTCAGATCTTCACCAAACTTTGCAGGGATCCATTGGATGTCAAGACACGTGGAAAAAACATACAAAACATAGGATTGGTGACATCAAGATTTTGGACGAATTTTTTAAGAATTTTCAAATTTTCAGATAGGAGGTTCCATATAAAGTCAAAAACTACATACTCAGATCTTCACCAAACTTTGCAGGGATACATTGGAGGTCGAGACACGTGGAAAAAAAGTACAAAACAAGAGATTGGGGTCGTCAAGATTTTGGACGGATTTTTTAGGAATTTTCAAATTTTCAGATGGGAGGTTCCAGATAAGGTCAAAAACTACATACTCAGATCTTCACCAAACATTGCAGGGATACATTGGATGTCAAGACACGTGGAAAAAACGTACAAAACAAGAGATTGGAGACATCAAGATTTTGGACGAATTTTTTAAGAATTTTCAAATTTTCAGATAGGAGGTTCCAGATGAGGTCAAAAACTACATACTCAGATCTTCACCAAACTTTGCAGGAATACTTTGCATGTCAAGACACGTGGAAAAAACGTACAAAACAAGAGATCGGAGACATCAAGATTTTCGACGAATTTTTTAAGAATTTTCAAATTTTCAGATAGGAGGTTCCATATAAGGTCAAAAACTACATACTCAGATCTTCACCAAACTTTGCAGGGATACATTGGAGGTCGAGACACGTGGAAAAAAAGTACAAAACAAGAGATTGGGGTCATCAAGATTTTGGACGGATTTTTTAGGAATTTTCAAATTTTCAGATGGGAGGTTCCAGATAAGGTCAAAAACTACATACTCAGATCTTCACCAAACATTGCAGGGATACATTGGATGTCAAGACACGTGGAAAAAACGTACAAAACAAGAGATTGGAGACATCAAGATTTTGGACGAATTTTTTAAGAATTTTCAAATTTTCAGATAGGAGGTTCCAGATGAGGTCAAAAACTACATACTGAGATCTTCACCAAACTTTGCAGGAATAATTTGCATGTCAAGACACGTGGAAAAAACGTACAAAACAAGAGATCGGAGACATCAAGATTTTCGACGAATTTTTTAAGAATTTTCAAATTTTCAGATGGGAGGTTCCAGATAAGGTCAAAAACGACATACTCAGATCTTCACCAAACTTTGCAGGGATCCATTGGAGGTCGAGACACGTGGAAAAAACGTACAAAACAAGAGATTGGAGACATCAAGATTTTGGACGAATTTTTTAAGAATTTTCAAATTTTCAGATAGGAGGTTCCATATAAGGTCAAAAACTACATACTCAGATCTTCACCAAACTTTGCAGGGATACATTGGATGTCAAGACACGTGGAAAAAACGTACAAAACAAGAGATTGGAGACATCAAGATTTTCGACGAATTTTTTAAGAATTTTCAAATTTTCAGAAAGGATTTTCCAGATAAGGTCAAAAACGACATACTCAGATCTTCACCAAACTTTGCAGGGATCCATTGGAGGTCGAGACACGTGGAAAAAACGTACAAAACAAGAGATTGGAGACATCAAGATTTTGGACGAATTTTTGAAGGATTTTCAAATTTTCAGATGGGAGGTTCCAGATAAGGTCAAAAACTACATACTCAGATCTTCACCAAACTTTGCAGGGATACATTGGATGTCAAGACACGTGGAAAAAACGTACAAAAAAGAGATTGGAGACATCAAGATTTTCGACGAATTTTTGAAGAATTTTCAAATTTTCAGATAGGAGGTTCCAGATAAGGTCAAAAACTACATACTCAGATCTTCACCAAACTTTGCATGGATACATTGGATGTCAAGACACGTGGAAAAAACGTACAAAATAAAAGATTGGAGACATCAAGATTTTCGACGAATTTTTTAAGAATTTTCAAATTTTCAGATGGGAGGTTCCAGATAAGGTCAAAAACGACATACTCAGATCTTCACCAAACTTTGCAGGGATCCATTGGAGGTCGAGACACGTGGAAAAAACGTACAAAACAAGAGATTGGAGACATCAAGATTTTGGACGAATTTTTTAAGAATTTTCAAATTTTCAGATGGGAGGTTCCATATAAGGTCAAAAACTACATACTCAGATCTTCACCAAACTTTGCAGGGATACATTGGATGTCAAGACACGTGGAAAAAACGTACAAAACAAGAGATTGGAGACATCAAGATTTTCGACGAATTTTTTAAGAATTTTCAAATTTTCAGAAAGGATGTTCCAGATAAGGTCAAAAACGACATACTCAGATCTTCACCAAACTTTGCAGGGATCCATTGGAGGTCGAGACACGTGGAAAAAACGTACAAAACAAGAGATTGGAGACATCAAGATTTTCGACGAATTTTTGAAGAATTTTCAAATTTTCAGATGGGAGGTTCCAGATAAGGTCAAAAACTACATACTCAGATCTTCACCAAACTTTGCAGGGATACATTGGATGTCAAGACACGTGGAAAAAACGTACAAAAAAGAGATTGGAGACATCAAGATTTTGGACGAATTTTTTAACAATTTTCAAATTTTCAGAAAGGATGTTCCAGATAAGGTCAAAAACGACATACTCAGATCTTCACCAAACTTTGCATGGATACATTGGATGTCAAGACACGTGGAAAAAACGTACAAAACAAGAGATTGGGGTCATCAAGATTTTGCACGGATTTTTTAGGAATTTTCAAATTTTCAGATGGGAGGTTCCAGATAAGGTCAAAAACTACATACTCAGATCTTCACCAAACTTTGCAGGGATACATTGGATGTCAAGACACGTGGAAAAACGTACAAAACAAGAGATTGGAGACATCAAGATTTTGGACGAATTTTTTAAGAATTTTCAAATTTTCAGATAGGAGGTTCCATATAAGGTCAAAAACTACATACTCAGATCTTCACCAAACTTTGCATGGATACATTATGTGTCAAGACACGTGGAAAAAACGTACAAAACAAAAGATTGGAGACATCAAGATTTTGGTCGAATTTTTTAAGAATTTTCAAATTTTCAGATGGGAGGTTCCAGATAAGGTCAAAAACTACATACTCAGATCTTCACCAAACTTTGCAGGGATACATTGGATGTCAAGACACGTGGAAAAAACGTACAAAAAAGAGATTGGAGACATCAAGATTTTGGACGAATTTTTTAACAATTTTCAAATTTTCAGAAAGGATGTTCCAGATAAGGTCAAAAACGACATACTCAGATCTTCACCAAACTTTGCAGGGATACATTGGATATCAAGACACGTGGAAAAAACGTACAAAACAAGAGATTGGAGACATCAAGATTTTCGACGAATTTTTTAAGAATTTTCAAATTTTCAGATAGGAGGTTCCAGATAAGGTCAAAAACTACATACTCAGATCTTCACCAAACGTTGCAGGGATACTTTGCATGTCAAGACACGTGGAAAAAACGTACAAAACAAAAGATTGGAGACATCAAGATTTTCGACGAATTTTTTAAGAATTTTCAAATTTTCAGATGGGAGGTTCCAGATAAGGTCAAAAACGACATACTCAGATCTTCACCAAACTTTGCATGGATACATTGGATGTCAAGACACGTGGAAAAAACGTACAAAACAAGAGATTGGAGACATCAAGATTTTGGACGAATTTTTTAAGAATTCTCAAATTTTCAGAAAGGAGGTTCCATATAAGGTCAAAAACTACATACTCAGATCTTCACCAAACTTTGCAGGGATACTTTGGATGTCAAGACACGTGGAAAAAACGTACAAAACAAGAGATTGGGGTCATCAAGATTTTGGACGAATTTTTTAAGAATTTTCAAATTTTCAGATGGGAGGTTCAATATAAGGTCAAAAACTACATACTCAGATCTTCACCAAACTTTGCATGGATACATTGGATGTCAAGACACGTGGAAAAAACATACAAAACATAGGATTCGGAACATCAAGATTTTGGTCGAATTTTTTTAAGGATTTTCAAATTTTCAGATAGGAGGTTCCATATAAGGTCAAAAACTACATACTCAGATCTTCACCAAACATTGCAGGAATACATTGGATGTCAAGACACGTGGAAAAAACGTACAAAACAAGAGATTGGGGTCATCAAGATTTTGCACGGATTTTTTAGGAATTTTCAAATTTTCAGATGGGAGGTTCCAGATAAGGTCAAAAACTACATACTCAGATCTTCACCAAACTTTGCAGGGATACATTGGATGTCAAGACACGTGGAAAAAACGTACAAAACAAGAGATTGGAGACATCAAGATTTTGGACGAATTTTTTAAGAATTTTCAAATTTTCAGATAGGAGGTTCCATATAAGGTCAAAAACTACATACTCAGATCTTCACCAAACTTTGCATGGATACATTATGTGTCAAGACACGTGGAAAAAACGTACAAAACAAAAGATTGGAGACATCAAGATTTTGGTCGAATTTTTTAAGAATTTTCAAATTTTCAGATGGGAGGTTACAGATAAGGTCAAAAACTACATACTCAGATCTTCACCAAACTTTGCAGGGATACATTGGATGTCAAGACACGTGGAAAAAACGTACAAAAAAGAGATTGGAGACATCAAGATTTTGGACGAATTTTTTAACAATTTTCAAATTTTCAGAAAGGATGTTCCAGATAAGGTCAAAAACGACATACTCAGATCTTCACCAAACTTTGAAGGGATACATTGGATATCAAGACACGTGGAAAAAACGTACAAAACAAGAGATTGGAGACATCAAGATTTTGGACGAATTTTTTAAGAATTTTCAAATTTTCAGATAGGAGGTTCCAGATAAGGTCAAAAACTACATACTCAGATCTTCACCAAACTTTGCAGGGATACATTGGATGTCAAGACACGTGGAAAAAACGTACAAAACAAGAGATTGGAGACATCAAGATTTTGGACGAATTTTTTAAGAATTTTCAAATTTTCAGATAGGAGGTTCCAGATGAGGTCGAAAACTACATACTCAGATCTTCACCAAACTTTGCAGGAATACTTTGCATGTCAAGACACGTGGAAAAAACGTACAAAACAAGAGATCGGAGACATCAAGATTTTCGACGAATTTTTTAAGAATTTTCAAATTTTCAGATAGGAGGTTCCATATAAGGTCAAAAACTACATACTCAGATCTTCACCAAACTTTGCAGGGATACATTGGAGGTCGAGACACGTGGAAAAAAAGTACAAAACAAGAGATTGGGGTCATCAAGATTTTGGACGGATTTTTTAGGAATTTTCAAATTTTCAGATGGGAGGTTCCAGATAAGGTCAAAAACTACATACTCAGATCTTCACCAAACATTGCAGGGATACATTGGATGTCAAGACACGTGTAAAAAACGTACAAAACAAGAGATTGGAGACATCAAGATTTTGGACGAATTTTTTAAGAATTTTCAAATTTTCAGATAGGAGGTTCCAGATGAGGTCAAAAACTACATACTCAGATCTTCACCAAACTTTGCAGGAATACTTTGCATGTCAAGACACGTGGAAAAAACGTACAAAACAAGAGATCGGAGACATCAAGATTTTCGACGAATTTTTTAAGAATTTTCAAATTTTCAGATGGGAGGTTCCAGATAAGGTCAAAAACGACATACTCAGATCTTCACCAAACTTTGCAGGGATCCATTGGATGTCAAGACACGTGGAAAAAACATACAAAACATAGGATTGGTGACATCAAGATTTTGGACGAATTTTTTAAGAATTTTCAAATTTTCAGATGGGAGGTTCCAGATAAGGTCAAAAACTACATACTCAGATCTTCACCAAACATTGCAGGTATACATTGGATGTCAAGACACGTGGAAAAAACGTACAAAACAAGAGATTGGAGACATCAAGATTTTGGACGAATTTTTTAAGAATTTTCAAATTTTCAGATAGGAGGTTCCAGATGAGGTCAAAAACTACATACTCAGATCTTCACCAAACTTTGCAGGAATACTTTGCATGTCAAGACACGTGGAAAAAACGTACAAAACAAGAGATCGGAGACATCAAGATTTTCGACGAATTTTTTAAGAATTTTCAAATTTTCAGATAGGAGGTTCCAGATAAGGTCAAAAACTACATACTCAGATCTTCACCAAACGTTGCAGGGATACTTTGCATGTCAAGACACGTGGAAAAAACTTACAAAACAAAAGATTGGAGACATCAAGATTTTCGACGAATTTTTTAAGAATTTTCAAATTTTCAGATGGGAGGTTCCAGATAAGGTCAAAAACGACATACTCAGATCTTCACCAAACTTTGCATGGATACATTGGATGTCAAGACACGTGGAAAAAACGTACAAAACAAGAGATTGGAGACATCAAGATTTTGGACGAATTTTTTAAGAATTCTCAAATTTTCAGAAAGGAGGTTCCATATAAGGTCAAAAACTACATACTCAGATCTTCACCAAACTTTGCAGGGATACTTTGGATGTCAAGACACGTGGAAAAAACGTACAAAACAAGAGATTGGGGTCATCAAGATTTTGGACGAATTTTTTAAGAATTTTCAAATTTTCAGATGGGAGGTTCAATATAAGGTCAAAAACTACATACTCAGATCTTCACCAAACTTTGCATGGATACATTGGATGTCAAGACACGTGGAAAAAACATACAAAACATAGGATTCGGAACATCAAGATTTTGGTCGAATTTTTTAAGAATTTTCAAATTTTCAGATAGGAGGTTCCATATAAGGTCAAAAACTACATACTCAGATCTTCACCAAACATTGCAGGAATACATTGGATGTCAAGACACGTTGAAAAAACGTACAAAACAAGAGATTGGGGTCATCAAGATTTTGCACGGATTTTTTAGGAATTTTCAAATTTTCAGATGGGAGGTTCCAGATAAGGTCAAAAACTACATACTCAGATCTTCGCCAAACTTTGCAGGGATACATTGGATGTCAAGACACGTGGAAAAAACGTACAAAACAAGAGATTGGAGACATCAAGATTTTGCACGGATTTTTTAGGAATTTTCAAATTTTCAGATGGGAGGTTCCAGATAAGGTCAAAAACTACATACTCAGATCTTCACCAAACTTTGCAGGGATACATTGGAGGTCGAGACACGTGGAAAAAAACGTACAAAACAAGAGATTGGGGTCATCAAGATTTTGGACGGATTTTTTAGGAATTTTCAAATTTTCAGATGGGAGGTTCCAGATAAGGTCAAAAACTACATACTCAGATCTTCACCAAACATTGCAGGGATACATTGGATGTCAAGACACGTGGAAAAAACGTACAAAACAAGAGATTGGAGACATCAAGATTTTGGACGAATTTTTTAAGAATTTTCAAATTTTCAGATAGGAGGTTCCAGATGAGGTCAAAAACTACATACTCAGATCTTCACCAAACTTTGCAGGAATACTTTGCATGTCAAGACACGTGGAAAAAACGTACAAAACAAGAGATCGGAGACATCAAGATTTTCGACGAATTTTTTAAGAATTTTCAAATTTTCAGATGGGAGGTTCCAGATAAGGTCAAAAACGACATACTCAGATCTTCACCAAACTTTGCAGGGATCCATTGGATGTCAAGACACGTGGAAAAAACATACAAAACATAGGATTGGTGACATCAAGATTTTGGACGAATTTTTTAAGAATTTTCAAATTTTCAGATAGGAGGTTCCATATAAGGTCAAAAACTACATACTCAGATCTTCACCAAACTTTGCAGGGATACATTGGAGGTCGAGACACGTGGAAAAAAAGTACAAAACAAGAGTTTGAGGTCATCAAGATTTTGGACGGATTTTTTAGGAATTTTCAAATTTTCAGATGGGAGGTTCCAGATAAGGTCAAAAACTACATACTCAGATCTTCACCAAACATTGCAGGGATACATTGGATGTCAAGACACGTGGAAAAAACGTACAAAACAAGAGATTGGAGACATCAAGATTTTGGACGAATTTTTTAAGAATTTTCAAATTTTCAGATAGGAGGTTCCAGATGAGGTCAAAAACTTCATACTCAGATCTTCACCAAACTTTGCAGGAATACTTTGCATGTCAAGACACGTGGAAAAAACGTACAAAACAAGAGATCGGAGACATCAAGATTTTCGACGAATTTTTTAAGAATTTTCAAATTTTCAGATAGGAGGTTCCATATAAGGTCAAAAACTACATACTCAGATCTTCACCAAACTTTGCAGGGATACATTGGAGGTCGAGACACGTGGAAAAAAAGTACAAAACAAGAGATTGGGGTCATCAAGATTTTGGACGAATTTTTTAAGAATTTTCAAATTTTCAGATAGGAGGTTCCAGATAAGATCAAAAACTACATACTCAGATCTTCACCAAACGTTGCAGGGATACTTTGCATGTCAAGACACGTGGAAAAAACGTACAAAACAAAAGATTGGAGACATCAAGATTTTCGACGAATTTTTTAAGAATTTTCAAATTTTCAGATGGGAGGTTCCAGATAAGGTCAAAAACGACATACTCAGATCTTCACCAAACTTTGCATGGATACATTGGATGTCAAGACACGTGGAAAAAACGTACAAAACAAGAGATTGGAGACATCAAGATTTTGGACGAATTTTTTAAGAATTCTCAAATTTTCAGAAAGGAGGTTCCATATAAGGTCAAAAACTACATACTCAGATCTTCACCAAACTTTGCAGGGATACTTTGGATGTCAAGACACGTGGAAAAAACGTACAAAACAAGAGATTGGGGTCATCAAGATTTTGGACGAATTTTTTAAGAATTTTCAAATTTTCAGATGGGAGGTTCAATATAAGGTCAAAAACTACATACTCAGATCTTCACCAAACTTTGCATGGATACATTGGATGTCAAGACACGTGGAAAAAACATACAAAACATAGGATTCGGAACATCAAGATTTTGGTCGAATTTTTTTAAGGATTTTCAAATTTTCAGATAGGAGGTTCCATATAAGGTCAAAAACTACATACTCAGATCTTCACCAAACATTGCAGGAATACATTGGATGTCAAGACACGTGGAAAAAACGTACAAAACAAGAGATTGGGGTCATCAAGATTTTGCACGGATTTTTTAGGAATTTTCAAATTTTCAGATGGGAGGTTCCAGATAAGGTCAAAAACTACATACTCAGATCTTCACCAAACTTTGCAGGGATACATTGGATGTCAAGACACGTGGAAAAAACGTACAAAACAAGAGATTGGAGACATCAAGATTTTGGACGAATTTTTTAAGAATTTTCAAATTTTCAGATAGGAGGTTCCATATAAGGTCAAAAACTACATACTCAGATCTTCACCAAACTTTGCATGGATACATTATGTGTCAAGACACGTGGAAAAAACGTACAAAACAAAAGATTGGAGACATCAAGATTTTGGTCGAATTTTTTAAGAATTTTCAAATTTTCAGATGGGAGGTTACAGATAAGGTCAAAAACTACATACTCAGATCTTCACCAAACTTTGCAGGGATACATTGGATGTCAAGACACGTGGAAAAAACGTACAAAAAAGAGATTGGAGACATCAAGATTTTGGACGAATTTTTTAACAATTTTCAAATTTTCAGAAAGGATGTTCCAGATAAGGTCAAAAACGACATACTCAGATCTTCACCAAACTTTGAAGGGATACATTGGATATCAAGACACGTGGAAAAAACGTACAAAACAAGAGATTGGAGACATCAAGATTTTGGACGAATTTTTTAAGAATTTTCAAATTTTCAGATAGGAGGTTCCAGATAAGGTCAAAAACTACATACTCAGATCTTCACCAAACTTTGCAGGGATACATTGGATGTCAAGACACGTGGAAAAAACGTACAAAACAAGAGATTGGAGACATCAAGATTTTGGACGAATTTTTTAAGAATTTTCAAATTTTCAGATAGGAGGTTCCAGATGAGGTCGAAAACTACATACTCAGATCTTCACCAAACTTTGCAGGAATACTTTGCATGTCAAGACACGTGGAAAAAACGTACAAAACAAGAGATCGGAGACATCAAGATTTTCGACGAATTTTTTAAGAATTTTCAAATTTTCAGATAGGAGGTTCCATATAAGTTCAAAAACTACATACTCAGATCTTCACCAAACTTTGCAGGGATACATTGGAGGTCGAGACACGTGGAAAAAAAGTACAAAACAAGAGATTGGGGTCATCAAGATTTTGGACGGATTTTTTAGGAATTTTCAAATTTTCAGATGGGAGGTTCCAGATAAGGTCAAAAACTACATACTCAGATCTTCACCAAACATTGCAGGGATACATTGGATGTCAAGACACGTGTAAAAAACGTACAAAACAAGAGATTGGAGACATCAAGATTTTGGACGAATTTTTTAAGAATTTTCAAATTTTCAGATAGGAGGTTCCAGATGAGGTCAAAAACTACATACTCAGATCTTCACCAAACTTTGCAGGAATACTTTGCATGTCAAGACACGTGGAAAAAACGTACAAAACAAGAGATCGGAGACATCAAGATTTTCGACGAATTTTTTAAGAATTTTCAAATTTTCAGATGGGAGGTTCCAGATAAGGTCAAAAACGACATACTCAGATCTTCACCAAACTTTGCAGGGATCCATTGGATGTCAAGACACGTGGAAAAAACATACAAAACATAGGATTGGTGACATCAAGATTTTGGACGAATTTTTTAAGAATTTTCAAATTTTCAGATGGCAGGTTCCAGATAAGGTCAAAAACTACATACTCAGATCTTCACCAAACATTGCAGGGATACATTGGATGTCAAGACACGTGGAAAAAACGTACAAAACAAGAGATTGGAGACATCAAGATTTTGGACGAATTTTTTAAGAATTTTCAAATTTTCAGATAGGAGGTTCCAGATGAGGTCAAAAACTACATACTCAGATCTTCACCAAACTTTGCAGGAATACTTTGCATGTCAAGACACGTGGAAAAAACGTACAAAACAAGAGATCGGAGACATCAAGATTTTCGACGAATTTTTTAAGAATTTTCAAATTTTCAGATAGGAGGTTCCAGATAAGGTCAAAAACTACATACTCAGATCTTCACCAAACGTTGCAGGGATACTTTGCATGTCAAGACACGTGGAAAAAACTTACAAAACAAAAGATTGGAGACATCAAGATTTTCGACGAATTTTTTAAGAATTTTCAAATTTTCAGATGGGAGGTTCCAGATAAGGTCAAAAACGACATACTCAGATCTTCACCAAACTTTGCATGGATACATTGGATGTCAAGACACGTGGAAAAAACGTACAAAACAAGAGATTGGAGACATCAAGATTTTGGACGAATTTTTTAAGAATTCTCAAATTTTCAGAAAGGAGGTTCCATATAAGGTCAAAAACTACATACTCAGATCTTCACCAAACTTTGCAGGGATACTTTGGATGTCAAGACACGTGGAAAAAACGTACAAAACAAGAGATTGGGGTCATCAAGATTTTGGACGAATTTTTTAAGAATTTTCAAATTTTCAGATGGGAGGTTCAATATAAGGTCAAAAACTACATACTCAGATCTTCACCAAACTTTGCATGGATACATTGGATGTCAAGACACGTGGAAAAAACATACAAAACATAGGATTCGGAACATCAAGATTTTGGTCGAATTTTTTAAGAATTTTCAAATTTTCAGATAGGAGGTTCCATATAAGGTCAAAAACTACATACTCAGATCTTCACCAAACATTGCAGGAATACATTGGATGTCAAGACACGTTGAAAAAACGTACAAAACAAGAGATTGGGGTCATCAAGATTTTGCACGGATTTTTTAGGAATTTTCAAATTTTCAGATGGGAGGTTCCAGATAAGGTCAAAAACTACATACTCAGATCTTCGCCAAACTTTGCAGGGATACATTGGATGTCAAGACACGTGGAAAAAACGTACAAAACAAGAGATTGGAGACATCAAGATTTTGCACGGATTTTTTAGGAATTTTCAAATTTTCAGATGGGAGGTTCCAGATAAGGTCAAAAACTACATACTCAGATCTTCACCAAACTTTGCAGGGATACATTGGAGGTCGAGACACGTGGAAAAAAACGTACAAAACAAGAGATTGGGGTCATCAAGATTTTGGACGGATTTTTTAGGAATTTTCAAATTTTCAGATGGGAGGTTCCAGATAAGGTCAAAAACTACATACTCAGATCTTCACCAAACATTGCAGGGATACATTGGATGTCAAGACACGTGGAAAAAACGTACAAAACAAGAGATTGGAGACATCAAGATTTTGGACGAATTTTTTAAAAATTTTCAAATTTTCAGATAGGAGGTTCCAGATGAGGTCAAAAACTACATACTCAGATCTTCACCAAACTTTGCAGGAATACTTTGCATGTCAAGACACGTGGAAAAAACGTACAAAACAAGAGATCGGAGACATCAAGATTTTCGACGAATTTTTTAAGAATTTTCAAATTTTCAGATGGGAGGTTCCAGATAAGGTCAAAAACGACATACTCAGATCTTCACCAAACTTTGCAGGGATCCATTGGATGTCAAGACACGTGGAAAAAACATACAAAACATAGGATTGGTGACATCAAGATTTTGGACGAATTTTTTAAGAATTTTCAAATTTTCAGATAGGAGGTTCCATATAAGGTCAAAAACTACATACTCAGATCTTCACCAAACTTTGCAGGGATACATTGGAGGTCGAGACACGTGGAAAAAAAGTACAAAACAAGAGATTGGGGTCATCAAGATTTTGGACGGATTTTTTAGGAATTTTCAAATTTTCAGATGGGAGGTTCCAGATAAGGTCAAAAACTACATACTCAGATCTTCACCAAACATTGCAGGGATACATTGGATGTCAAGACACGTGGAAAAAACGTACAAAAAAGAGATTGGAGACATCAAGATTTTGGACGAATTTTTTAAGAATTTTCAAATTTTCAGATAGGAGGTTCCAGATGAGGTCAAAATCTTCATACTCAGATCTTCACCAAACTTTGCAGGAATACTTTGCATGTCAAGACACGTGGAAAAAACGTACAAAACAAGAGATCGGAGACATCAAGATTTTCGACGAATTTTTTAAGAATTTTCAAATTTTCAGATAGGAGGTTCCATATAAGGTCAAAAACTACATACTCAGATCTTCACCAAACTTTGCAGGGATACATTGGAGGTCGAGACACGTGGAAAAAAAGTACAAAACAAGAGATTGGGGTCATCAAGATTTTGGACGAATTTTTTAAGAATTTTCAAATTTTCAGATAGGAGGTTCCAGATAAGATCAAAAACTACATACTCAGATCTTCACCAAACGTTGCAGGGATACTTTGCATGTCAAGACACGTGGAAAAAACGTACAAAACAAAAGATTGGAGACATCAAGATTTTCGACGAATTTTTTAAGAATTTTCAAATTTTCAGATGGGAGGTTCCAGATAAGGTCAAAAACGACATACTCAGATCTTCACCAAACTTTGCATGGATACATTGGATGTCAAGACACGTGGAAAAAACGTACAAAACAAGAGATTGGAGACATCAAGATTTTGGACGAATTTTTTAAGAATTCTCAAATTTTCAGAAAGGAGGTTCCATATAAGGTCAAAAACTACATGCTCAGATCTTCACCAAACTTTGCAGGGATACTTTGGATGTCAAGACACGTGGAAAAAACGTACAAAACAAGAGATTGGGGTCATCAAGATTTTGGACGAATTTTTTAAGAATTTTCAAATTTTCAGATGGGACGTTCAATATAAGGTCAAAAACTACATACTCAGATCTTCACCAAACTTTGCATGGATACATTGGATGTCAAGACACGTGGAAAAAACATACAAAACATAGGATTCGGAACATCAAGATTTTGGTCGAATTTTTTAAGAATTTTCAAATTTTCAGATAGGAGGTTCCATATAAGGTCAAAAACTACATACTCAGAACTTCACCAAACATTGCAGGAATACATTGGATGTCAAGACACGTGGAAAAAACGTACAAAACAAGAGATTGGGGTCATCAAGATTTTGCACGGATTTTTTAAGAATTTTCAAATTTTCAGATAGGAGGTTCCATATAAGGTCAAAAACTACATACTCAGATCTTCACCAAACTTTGCATGGATACATTATGTGTCAAGACACGTGGAAAAAACGTACAAAACAAAAGATTGGAGACATCAAGATTTTGGTCGAATTTTTTAAGAATTTTCAAATTTTCAGATGGGAGGTTCCAGATAAGGTCAAAAACTACATACTCAGATCTTCACCAAACTTTGCAGGGATACATTGGATGTCAAGACACGTGGAAAAAACGTACAAAAAAGAGATTGGAGACATCAAGATTTTGGACGAATTTTTTAACAATTTTCAAATTTTCAGAAAGGATGTTCCAGATAAGGTCAAAAACGACATACTCAGATCTTCACCAAACTTTGCAGGGATACATTGGATATCAAGACACGTGGAAAAAACGTACAAAACAAGAGATTGGAGACATCAAGATTTTGGACGAATTTTTTAAGAATTTTCAAATTTTCAGATAGGAGGTTCCAGATAAGGTCAAAAACTACATACTCAGATCTTCACCAAACTTTGCAGGGATACATTGGATGTCAAGACACGTGGAAAAAACGTACAAAACAAGAGATTGGAGACATCAAGATTTTGGTCGAATTTTTTAAGAATTTTCAAATTTTCAGATGGGAGGTTCCAGATAAGGTCAAAAACTACATACTCAGATCTTCACCAAACTTTGCAGGGATACATTGGATGTCAAGACACGTGGAAAAAACGTACAAAAAAGAGATTGGAGACATCAAGATTTTCGACAAATTTTTGAAGAATTTTCAAATTTTCAGATAGGAGGTTCCAGATAAGGTCAAAAACTACATACTCAGATCTTCACCAAACATTGCAGGAATACATTGGATGTCAAGACACGTGGAAAAAACATACAAAACATAGGATTCGGAACATCAAGATTTTGGTCGAATTTTTTAAGAATTTTCAAATTTTCAGATAGGAGGTTCCATATAAGGTCAAAAACTACATACTCAGATCTTCACCAAACATTGCAGGAATACATTGGATGTCAAGACACGTGGAAAAAACGTACAAAACAAGAGATTGGAGACATCAAGATTTTGGACGAATTTTTTAAGAATTTTCAAATTTTCAGATAGGAGGTTCCATATAAGGTCAAAAACTACATACTCAGATCTTCACCAAACTTTGCATGGATACATTATGTGTCAAGACACGTGGAAAAAACGTACAAAACAAAAGATTGGAGACATCAAGATTTTGGTCGAATTTTTTAAGAATTTTCAAATTTTCAGATGGGAGGTTCCAGATAAGGTCAAAAACTACATACTCAGATCTTCACCAAACTTTGCAGGGATACATTGGATGTCAAGACACGTGGAAAAAACGTACAAAAAAGAGATTGGAGACATCAAGATTTTGGACGAATTTTTTAACAATTTTCAAATTTTCAGAAAGGATGTTCCAGATAAGGTCAAAAACGACATACTCAGATCTTCACCAAACTTTGCAGGGATACATTGGATATCAAGACACGTGGAAAAAACGTACAAAACAAGAGATTGGAGACATCAAGATTTTGGACGAATTTTTTAAGAATTTTCAAATTTTCAGATAGGAGGTTCCAGATAAGGTCAAAAACTACATACTCAGATCTTCACCAAACTTTGCAGGGATACATTGGATGTCAAGACACGTGGAAAAAACGTACAAAACAAGAGATTGGAGACATCAAGATTTTGGTCGAATTTTTTAAGAATTTTCAAATTTTCAGATGGGAGGTTCCAGATAAGGTCAAAAACTACATACTCAGATCTTCACCAAACTTTGCAGGGATACATTGGATGTCAAGACACGTGGAAAAAACGTACAAAAAAGAGATTGGAGACATCAAGATTTTCGACGAATTTTTGAAGAATTTTCAAATTTTCAGATAGGAGGTTCCAGATAAGGTCAAAAACTACATACTCAGATCTTCACCAAACTTTGCATGGATACATTGGATGTCAAGACACGTGGAAAAAACGTACAAAACAAAAGATTGGAGACATCAAGATTTTCGACGAATTTTTTAAGAATTTTCAAATTTTCAGATGGGAGGTTCCAGATAAGGTCAAAAACGACATACTCAGATCTTCACCAAACTTTGCAGGGATCCATTGGAGGTCGAGACACGTGGAAAAAACGTACAAAACAAGAGATTGGAGACATCAAGATTTTGGACGAATTTTTTAAGAATTTTCAAATTTTCAGATAGGAGGTTCCATATAAGGTCAAAAACTACATACTCAGATCTTCACCAAACTTTGCAGGGATACATTGGATGTCAAGACACGTGGAAAAAACGTACAAAACAAGAGATTGGAGACATCAAGATTTTCGACGAATTTTTTAAGAATTTTCAAATTTTCAGAAAGGATGTTCCAGATAAGGTCAAAAACGACATACTCAGATCTTCACCAAACTTTGCAGGGATCCATTGGAGGTCGAGACACGTGGAAAAAACGTACAAAACAAGAGATTGGAGACATCAAGATTTTCGACGAATTTTTGAAGAATTTTCAAATTTTCAGATGGGAGGTTCCAGATAAGGTCAAAAACTACATACTCAGATCTTCACCAAACTTTGCAGGGATACATTGGATGTCAAGACACGTGGAAAAAACGTACAAAAAAGAGATTGGAGACATCAAGATTTTGGACGAATTTTTTAACAATTTTCAAATTTTCAGAAGGATGTTCCAGATAAGGTCAAAAACGACATACTCAGATCTTCACCAAACTTTGCATGGATACATTGGATGTCAAGACACGTGGAAAAAACGTACAAAACAAGAGATTGGGGTCATCAAGATTTTGCACGGATTTTTTAGGAATTTTCAAATTTTCAGATGGGAGGTTCCAGATAAGGTCAAAAACTACATACTCAGATCTTCACCAAACTTTGCAGGGATACATTGGATGTCAAGACACGTGGAAAAAACGTACAAAACAAGAGATTGGAGACATCAAGATTTTGGACGAATTTTTTAAGAATTTTCAAATTTTCAGATAGGAGGTTCCATATAAGGTCAAAAACTACATACTCAGATCTTCACCAAACTTTGCATGGATACATTATGTGTCAAGACACGTGGAAAAAACGTACAAAACAAAAGATTGGAGACATCAAGATTTTGGTCGAATTTTTTAAGAATTTTCAAATTTTCAGATGGGAGGTTCCAGATAAGGTCAAAAACTACATACTCAGATCTTCACCAAACTTTGCAGGGATACATTGGATGTCAAGACACGTGGAAAAAACGTACAAAAAAGAGATTGGAGACATCAAGATTTTGGACGAATTTTTTAACAATTTTCAAATTTTCAGAAAGGATGTTCCAGATAAGGTCAAAAACGACATACTCAGATCTTCACCAAACTTTGCAGGGATACATTTGATATCAAGACACGTGGAAAAAACGTACAAAACAAGAGATTGGAGACATCAAGATTTTCGAGGAATTTTTTAAGAATTTTCAAATTTTCAGATAGGAGGTTCCAGATAAGGTCAAAAACTACATACTCAGATCTTCACCAAACGTTGCAGGGATACTTTGCATGTCAAGACACGTGGAAAAAACGTACAAAACAAAAGATTGGAGACATCAAGATTTTCGACGAATTTTTTAAGAATTTTCAAATTTTCAGATGGGAGGTTCCAGATAAGGTCAAAAACGACATACTCAGATCTTCACCAAACTTTGCATGGATACATTGGATGTCAAGACACGTGGAAAAAACGTAGAAAACAAGAGATTGGAGACATCAAGATTTTGGACGAATTTTTTAAGAATTCTCAAATTTTCAGAAAGGAGGTTCCATATAAGGTCAAAAACTACATACTCAGATCTTCACCAAACTTTGCAGGGATACTTTGGATGTCAAGACACGTGGAAAAAACGTACAAAACAAGAGATTGGGGTCATCAAGATTTTGGACGAATTTTTTAAGAATTTTCAAATTTTCAGATGGGAGGTTCAATATAAGGTCAAAAACTACATACTCAGATCTTCACCAAACTTTGCATGGATACATTGGATGTCAAGACACGTGGAAAAAACATACAAAACATAGGATTCGGAACATCAAGATTTTGGTCGAATTTTTTTAAGGATTTTCAAATTTTCAGATAGGAGGTTCCATATAAGGTCAAAAACTACATACTCAGATCTTCACCAAACATTGCAGGAATACATTGGATGTCAAGACACGTGGAAAAAACGTACAAAACAAGAGATTGGGGTCATCAAGATTTTTGCACGGATTTTTTAGGAATTTTCAAATTTTCAGATGGGAGGTTCCAGATAAGGTCAAAAACTACATACTCAGATCTTCACCAAACTTTGCAGGGATACATTGGATGTCAAGACACGTGGAAAAAACGTACAAAACAAGAGATTGGAGACATCAAGATTTTGGACGAATTTTTTAAGAATTTTCAAATTTTCAGATAGGAGGTTCCATATAAGGTCAAAAACTACATACTCAGATCTTCACCAAACTTTGCATGGATACATTATGTGTCAAGACACGTGGAAAAAACGTACAAAACAAAAGATTGGAGACATCAAGATTTTGGTCGAATTTTTTAAGAATTTTCAAATTTTCAGATGGGAGGTTCCAGATAAGGTCAAAAACTACATACTCAGATCTTCACCAAACTTTGCAGGGATACATTGGATGTCAAGACACGTGGAAAAAACGTACAAAAAAGAGATTGGAGACATCAAGATTTTGGACGAATTTTTTAACAATTTTCAAATTTTCAGAAAGGATGTTCCAGATAAGGTCAAAAACGACATACTCAGATCTTCACCAAACTTTGCAGGGATACATTGGATATCAAGACACGTGGAAAAAACGTACAAAACAAGAGATTGGAGACATCAAGATTTTGGACGAATTTTTTAAGAATTTTCAAATTTTCAGATAGGAGGTTCCAGATAAGGTCAAAAACTACATACTCAGATCTTCACCAAACTTTGCAGGGATACATTGGATGTCAAGACACGTGGAAAAAACGTACAAAACAAGAGATTGGAGACATCAAGATTTTGGACGAATTTTTTAAGAATTTTCAAATTTTCAGATAGGAGGTTCCAGATGAGGTCAAAAACTACATACTCAGATCTTCACCAAACTTTGCAGGAATACTTTGCATGTCAAGACACGTGGAAAAAACGTACAAAACAAGAGATCGGAGACATCAAGATTTTCGACGAATTTTTTAAGAATTTTCAAATTTTCAGATAGGAGGTTCCATATAAGGTCAAAAACTACATACTCAGATCTTCACCAAACTTTGCAGGGATACATTGGAGGTCGAGACACGTGGAAAAAAAGTACAAAACAAGAGATTGGGGTCATCAAGATTTTGGACGGATTTTTTAGGAATTTTCAAATTTTCAGATGGGAGGTTCCAGATAAGGTCAAAAACTACATACTCAGATCTTCACCAAACATTGCAGGGATACATTGGATGTCAAGACACGTGGAAAAAACGTACAAAACAAGAGATTGGAGACATCAAGATTTTGGACGAATTTTTTAAGAATTTTCAAATTTTCAGATAGGAGGTTCCAGATGAGGTCAAAAACTACATACTCAGATCTTCACCAAACTTTGCAGGAATACTTTGCATGTCAAGACACGTGGAAAAAACGTACAAAACAAGAGATCGGAGACATCAAGATTTTCGACGAATTTTTTAAGAATTTTCAAATTTTCAGATGGGAGGTTCCAGATAAGGTCAAAAACGACATACTCAGATCTTCACCAAACTTTGCAGGGATCCATTGGATGTCAAGACACGTGGAAAAAACATACAAAACATAGGATTGGTGACATCAAGATTTTGGACGAATTTTTTAAGAATTTTCAAATTTTCAGATAGGAGGTTCCATATAAGGTCAAAAATTACATACTCAGATCTTCACCAAACTTTGCAGGGATACATTGGAGGTCGAGACACGTGGAAAAAAAGTACAAAACAAGAGATTGGGGTCATCAAGATTTTGGACGGATTTTTTAGGAATTTTCAAATTTTCAGATGGGAGGTTCCAGATAAGGTCAAAAACTACATACTCAGATCTTCACCAAACATTGCAGGGATACATTGGATGTCAAGACACGTGGAAAAAACGTACAAAACAAGAGATTGGAGACATCAAGATTTTGGACGAATTTTTTAAGAATTTTCAAATTTTCAGATAGGAGGTTCCAGATGAGGTCAAAAACTACATACTCAGATCTTCACCAAACTTTGCAGGAATACTTTGCATGTCAAGACACGTGGAAAAAACGTACAAAACAAGAGATCGGAGACATCAAGATTTTCGACGAATTTTTTAAGAATTTTCAAATTTTCAGATAGGAGGTTCCATATAAGGTCAAAAACTACATACTCAGATCTTCACCAAACTTTGCAGGGATACATTGGAGGTCGAGACACGTGGAAAAAAAGTACAAAACAAGAGATTGGGGTCATCAAGATTTTGGACGAATTTTTTAAGAATTTTCAAATTTTCAGATAGGAGGTTCCAGATAAGGTCAAAAACTACATACTCAGATCTTCACCAAACTTTGCAGGAATACTTTGCATGTCAAGACACGTGGAAAAAACGTACAAAACAAGAGATCGGAGACATCAAGATTTTCGACGAATTTTTTAAGAATTTTCAAATTTTCAGATAGGAGGTTCCATATAAGGTCAAAAACTACATACTCAGATCTTCACCAAACATTGCAGGAATACATTGGATGTCAAGACACGTGGAAAAAACGTACAAAACAAGAGATTGGGGTCATCAAGATTTTGCACGGATTTTTTAGGAATTTTCAAATTTTCAGATGGGAGGTTCCAGATAAGGTCAAAAACTACATACTCAGATCTTCACCAAACTTTGCAGGGATACATTGGATGTCAAGACACGTGGAAAAAACGTACAAAACAAGAGATTGGAGACATCAAGATTTTGCACGGATTTTTTAGGAATTTTCAAATTTTCAGATGGGAGGTTCCAGATAAGGTCAAAAACTACATACTCAGATCTTCACCAAACTTTGCAGGGATACATTGGAGGTCGAGACACGTGGAAAAAAAGTACAAAACAAGAGAATGGGGTCATCAAGATTTTGGACGGATTTTTTTGGAATTTTCAAATTTTCAGATGGGAGGTTCCAGATAAGGTCAAAAACTACATACTCAGATCTTCACCAAACATTGCAGGGATACATTGGATGTCAAGACACGTGGAAAAAACGTACAAAACAAGAGATTGGAGACATCAAGATTTTGGACGAATTTTTTAAGAATTTTCAAATTTTCAGATAGGAGGTTCCAGATGAGGTCAAAAACTACATACTCAGATCTTCACCAAACTTTGCAGGAATACTTTGCATGTCAAGACACGTGGAAAAAACGTACAAAACAAGAGATCGGAGACATCAAGATTTTCGACGAATTTTTTAAGAATTTTCAAATTTTCAGATGGGAGGTTCCAGATAAGGTCAAAAACTACATACTCAGATCTTCACCAAACTTTGCAGGGATACATTGGATGTCAAGACACGTGGAAAAAACGTACAAAAAAGAGATTGGAGACATCAAGATTTTCGACGAATTTTTGAAGAATTTTCAAATTTTCAGATAGGAGGTTCCAGATAAGGTCAAAAACTACATACTCAGATCTTCACCAAACTTTGCATGGATACATTGGATGTCAAGACACGTGGAAAAAACGTACAAAACAAAAGATTGGAGACATCAAGATTTTCGACGAATTTTTTAAGAATTTTCAAATTTTCAGATGGGAGGTTCCAGATAAGGTCAAAAACGACATACTCAGATCTTCACCAAACTTTGCAGGGATCCATTGGAGGTCGAGACACGTGGAAAAAACGTACAAAACAAGAGATTGGAGACATCAAGATTTTGGACGAATTTTTTAAGAATTTTCAAATTTTCAGATAGGAGGTTCCATATAAGGTCAAAAACTACATACTCAGATCTTCACCAAACTTTGCAGGGATACATTGGATGTCAAGACACGTGGAAAAAACGTACAAAACAAGAGATTGGAGACATCAAGATTTTCGACGAATTTTTTAAGAATTTTCAAATTTTCAGAAAGGATGTTCCAGATAAGGTCAAAAACGACATACTCAGATCTTCACCAAACTTTGCAGGGATCCATTGGAGGTCGAGACACGTGGAAAAAACGTACAAAACAAGAGATTGGAGACATCAAGATTTTCGACGAATTTTTGAAGAATTTTCAAATTTTCAGATGGGAGGTTCCAGATAAGGTCAAAAACTACATACTCAGATCTTCACCAAACTTTGCAGGGATACATTGGATGTCAAGACACGTGGAAAAAACGTACAAAAAAGAGATTGGAGACATCAAGATTTTGGACGAATTTTTTAACAATTTTCAAATTTTCAGAAGGATGTTCCAGATAAGGTCAAAAACGACATACTCAGATCTTCACCAAACTTTGCATGGATACATTGGATGTCAAGACACGTGGAAAAAACGTACAAAACAAGAGATTGGGGTCATCAAGATTTTGCACGGATTTTTTAGGAATTTTCAAATTTTCAGATGGGAGGTTCCAGATAAGGTCAAAAACTACATACTCAGATCTTCACCAAACTTTGCAGGGATACATTGGATGTCAAGACACGTGGAAAAAACGTACAAAACAAGAGATTGGAGACATCAAGATTTTGGACGAATTTTTTAAGAATTTTCAAATTTTCAGATAGGAGGTTCCATATAAGGTCAAAAACTACATACTCAGATCTTCACCAAACTTTGCATGGATACATTATGTGTCAAGACACGTGGAAAAAACGTACAAAACAAAAGATTGGAGACATCAAGATTTTGGTCGAATTTTTTAAGAATTTTCAAATTTTCAGATGGGAGGTTCCAGATAAGGTCAAAAACTACATACTCAGATCTTCACCAAACTTTGCAGGGATACATTGGATGTCAAGACACGTGGAAAAAACGTACAAAAAAGAGATTGGAGACATCAAGATTTTGGACGAATTTTTTAACAATTTTCAAATTTTCAGAAAGGATGTTCCAGATAAGGTCAAAAACGACATACTCAGATCTTCACCAAACTTTGCAGGGATACATTTGATATCAAGACACGTGGAAAAAACGTACAAAACAAGAGATTGGAGACATCAAGATTTTCGAGGAATTTTTTAAGAATTTTCAAATTTTCAGATAGGAGGTTCCAGATAAGGTCAAAAACTACATACTCAGATCTTCACCAAACGTTGCAGGGATACTTTGCATGTCAAGACACGTGGAAAAAACGTACAAAACAAAAGATTGGAGACATCAAGATTTTCGACGAATTTTTTAAGAATTTTCAAATTTTCAGATGGGAGGTTCCAGATAAGGTCAAAAACGACATACTCAGATCTTCACCAAACTTTGCATGGATACATTGGATGTCAAGACACGTGGAAAAAACGTAGAAAACAAGAGATTGGAGACATCAAGATTTTGGACGAATTTTTTAAGAATTCTCAAATTTTCAGAAAGGAGGTTCCATATAAGGTCAAAAACTACATACTCAGATCTTCACCAAACTTTGCAGGGATACTTTGGATGTCAAGACACGTGGAAAAAACGTACAAAACAAGAGATTGGGGTCATCAAGATTTTGGACGAATTTTTTAAGAATTTTCAAATTTTCAGATGGGAGGTTCAATATAAGGTCAAAAACTACATACTCAGATCTTCACCAAACTTTGCATGGATACATTGGATGTCAAGACACGTGGAAAAAACATACAAAACATAGGATTCGGAACATCAAGATTTTGGTCGAATTTTTTTAAGGATTTTCAAATTTTCAGATAGGAGGTTCCATATAAGGTCAAAAACTACATACTCAGATCTTCACCAAACATTGCAGGAATACATTGGATGTCAAGACACGTGGAAAAAACGTACAAAACAAGAGATTGGGGTCATCAAGATTTTTGCACGGATTTTTTAGGAATTTTCAAATTTTCAGATGGGAGGTTCCAGATAAGGTCAAAAACTACATACTCAGATCTTCACCAAACTTTGCAGGGATACATTGGATGTCAAGACACGTGGAAAAAACGTACAAAACAAGAGATTGGAGACATCAAGATTTTGGACGAATTTTTTAAGAATTTTCAAATTTTCAGATAGGAGGTTCCATATAAGGTCAAAAACTACATACTCAGATCTTCACCAAACTTTGCATGGATACATTATGTGTCAAGACACGTTGAAAAAACGTACAAAACAAAAGATTGGAGACATCAAGATTTTGGTCGAATTTTTTAAGAATTTTCAAATTTTCAGATGGGAGGTTCCAGATAAGGTCAAAAACTACATACTCAGATCTTCACCAAACTTTGCAGGGATACATTGGATGTCAAGACACGTGGAAAAAACGTACAAAAAAGAGATTGGAGACATCAAGATTTTGGACGAATTTTTTAACAATTTTCAAATTTTCAGAAAGGATGTTCCAGATAAGGTCAAAAACGACATACTCAGATCTTCACCAAACTTTGCAGGGATACATTGGATATCAAGACACGTGGAAAAAACGTACAAAACAAGAGATTGGAGACATCAAGATTTTGGACGAATTTTTTAAGAATTTTCAAATTTTCAGATAGGAGGTTCCAGATAAGGTCAAAAACTACATACTCAGATCTTCACCAAACTTTGCAGGGATACATTGGATGTCAAGACACGTGGAAAAAACGTACAAAACAAGAGATTGGAGACATCAAGATTTTGGACGAATTTTTTAAGAATTTTCAAATTTTCAGATAGGAGGTTCCAGATGAGGTCAAAAACTACATACTCAGATCTTCACCAAACTTTGCAGGAATACTTTGCATGTCAAGACACGTGGAAAAAACGTACAAAACAAGAGATCGGAGACATCAAGATTTTCGACGAATTTTTTAAGAATTTTCAAATTTTCAGATAGGAGGTTCCATATAAGGTCAAAAACTACATACTCAGATCTTCACCAAACTTTGCAGGGATACATTGGAGGTCGAGACACGTGGAAAAAAAGTACAAAACAAGAGATTGGGGTCATCAAGATTTTGGACGGATTTTTTAGGAATTTTCAAATTTTCAGATGGGAGGTTCCAGATAAGGTCAAAAACTACATACTCAGATCTTCACCAAACATTGCAGGGATACATTGGATGTCAAGACACGTGGAAAAAACGTACAAAACAAGAGATTGGAGACATCAAGATTTTGGACGAATTTTTTAAGAATTTTCAAATTTTCAGATAGGAGGTTCCAGATGAGGTCAAAAACTACATACTCAGATCTTCACCAAACTTTGCAGGAATACTTTGCATGTCAAGACACGTGGAAAAAACGTACAAAACAAGAGATCGGAGACATCAAGATTTTCGACGAATTTTTTAAGAATTTTCAAATTTTCAGATGGGAGGTTCCAGATAAGGTCAAAAACGACATACTCAGATCTTCACCAAACTTTGCAGGGATCCATTGGATGTCAAGACACGTGGAAAAAACATACAAAACATAGGATTGGTGACATCAAGATTTTGGACGAATTTTTTAAGAATTTTCAAATTTTCAGATAGGAGGTTCCATATAAGGTCAAAAATTACATACTCAGATCTTCACCAAACTTTGCAGGGATACATTGGAGGTCGAGACACGTGGAAAAAAAGTACAAAACAAGAGATTGGGGTCATCAAGATTTTGGACGGATTTTTTAGGAATTTTCAAATTTTCAGATGGGAGGTTCCAGATAAGGTCAAAAACTACATACTCAGATCTTCACCAAACATTGCAGGGATACATTGGATGTCAAGACACGTGGAAAAAACGTACAAAACAAGAGATTGGAGACATCAAGATTTTGGACGAATTTTTTAAGAATTTTCAAATTTTCAGATAGGAGGTTCCAGATGAGGTCAAAAACTACATACTCAGATCTTCACCAAACTTTGCAGGAATACTTTGCATGTCAAGACACGTGGAAAAAACGTACAAAACAAGAGATCGGAGACATCAAGATTTTCGACGAATTTTTTAAGAATTTTCAAATTTTCAGATAGGAGGTTCCATATAAGGTCAAAAACTACATACTCAGATCTTCACCAAACTTTGCAGGGATACATTGGAGGTCGAGACACGTGGAAAAAAAGTACAAAACAAGAGATTGGGGTCATCAAGATTTTGGACGGATTTTTTAGGAATTTTCAAATTTTCAGATGGGAGGTTCCAGATAAGGTCAAAAACTACATACTCAGATCTTCACCAAACATTGCAGGGATACATTGGATGTCAAGACACGTGGAAAAAACGTACAAAACAAGAGATTGGAGACATCAAGATTTTGGACGAATTTTTTAAGAATTTTCAAATTTTCAGATAGGAGGTTCCAGATGAGGTCAAAAACTACATACTCAGATCTTCACCAAACTTTGCAGGAATACTTTGCATGTCAAGACACGTGGAAAAAACGTACAAAACAAGAGATCGGAGACATCAAGATTTTCGACGAATTTTTTAAGAATTTTCAAATTTTCAGATGGGAGGTTCCAGATAAGGTCAAAAACGACATACTCAGATCTTCACCAAACTTTGCAGGGATCCATTGGATGTCAAGACACGTGGAAAAAACATACAAAACATAGGATTGGTGACATCAAGATTTTGGACGAATTTTTTAAGAATTTTCAAATTTTCAGATAGGAGGTTCCATATAAGGTCAAAAATTACATACTCAGATCTTCACCAAACTTTGCAGGGATACATTGGAGGTCGAGACACGTGGAAAAAAAGTACAAAACAAGAGATTGGGGTCATCAAGATTTTGGACGGATTTTTTAGGAATTTTCAAATTTTCAGATGGGAGGTTCCAGATAAGGTCAAAAACTACATACTCAGATCTTCACCAAACATTGCAGGGATACATTGGATGTCAAGACACGTGGAAAAAACGTACAAAACAAGAGATTGGGGTCATCAAGATTTTGGACGAATTTTTTAAGAATTTTCAAATTTTCAGATAGGAGGTTCCAGATGAGGTCAAAAACTACATACTCAGATCTTCACCAAACTTTGCAGGAATACTTTGCATGTCAAGACACGTGGAAAAAACGTACAAAACAAGAGATCGGAGACATCAAGATTTTCGACGAATTTTTTAAGAATTTTCAAATTTTCAGATAGGAGGTTCCATATAAGGTCAAAAACTACATACTCAGATCTTCACCAAACTTTGCAGGGATACATTGGAGGTCGAGACACGTGGAAAAAAAGTACAAAACAAGAGATTGGGGTCATCAAGATTTTGGACGAATTTTTTAAGAATTTTCAAATTTTCAGATAGGAGGTTCCAGATAAGGTCAAAAACTACATACTCAGATCTTCACCAAACGTTGCAGGGATACTTTGCATGTCAAGACACGTGGAAAAAACGTACAAAACAAAAGATTGGAGACATCAAGATTTTCGACGAATTTTTTAAGAATTTTCAAATTTTCAGATGGGAGGTTCCAGATAAGGTCAAAAACGACATACTCAGATCTTCACCAAACTTTGCATGGATACATTGGATGTCAAGACACGTGGAAAAAACGTACAAAACAAGAGATTGGAGACATCAAGATTTTGGACGAATTTTTTAAGAATTCTCAAATTTTCAGAAAGGAGGTTCCATATAAGGTCAAAAACTACATACTCAGATCTTCACCAAACATTGCAGGAATACATTGGATGTCAAGACACGTGGAAAAAACGTACAAAACAAGAGATTGGGGTCATCAAGATTTTGCACGGATTTTTTAGGAATTTTCAAATTTTCAGATGGGAGGTTCCAGATAAGGTCAAAAACTACATACTCAGATCTTCACCAAACTTTGCAGGGATACATTGGATGTCAAGACACGTGGAAAAAACGTACAAAACAAGAGATTGGAGACATCAAGATTTTGCACGGATTTTTTAGGAATTTTCAAATTTTCAGATGGGAGGTTCCAGATAAGGTCAAAAACTACATACTCAGATCTTCACCAAACTTTGCAGGGATACATTGGAGGTCGAGACACGTGGAAAAAAAGTACAAAACAAGAGAATGGGGTCATCAAGATTTTGGACGGATTTTTTTGGAATTTTCAAATTTTCAGATGGGAGGTTCCAGATAAGGTCAAAAACTACATACTCAGATCTTCACCAAACATTGCAGGGATACATTGGATGTCAAGACACGTGGAAAAAACGTACAAAACAAGAGATTGGAGACATCAAGATTTTGGACGAATTTTTTAAGAATTTTCAAATTTTCAGATAGGAGGTTCCATATGAGGTCAAAAACTACATACTCAGATCTTCACCAAACTTTGCAGGAATACTTTGCATGTCAAGACACGTGGAAAAAACGTACAAAACAAGAGATCGGAGACATCAAGATTTTCGACGAATTTTTTAAGAATTTTCAAATTTTCAGATGGGAGGTTCCAGATAAGGTCAAAAACTACATACTCAGATCTTCACCAAACTTTGCAGGGATCCATTGGATGTCAAGACACGTGGAAAAAACATACAAAACATAGGATTGGTGACATCAAGATTTTGGACGAATTTTTTAAGAATTTTCAAATTTTCAGATAGGAGGTTCCATATAAGGTCAAAAACTACATACTCAGATCTTCACCAAACTTTGCAGGGATACATTGGATGTCGAGACACGTGGAAAAAAAGTACAAAACAAGAGATTGGGGTCATCAAGATTTTGGACGGATTTTTTAGGAATTTTCAAATTTTCAGATGGGAGGTTCCAGATAAGGTCAAAAACTACATACTCAGATCTTCACCAAACATTGCAGGGATACATTGGATGTCAAGACACGTGGAAAAAACGTACAAAACAAGAGATTGGAGACATCAAGATTTTGGACGAATTTTTTAAGAATTTTCAAATTTTCAGATAGGAGGTTCCAGATGAGGTCAAAAACTACATACTCAGATCTTCACCAAACTTTGCAGGAATACTTTGTATGTCAAGACACGTGGAAAAAACGTACAAAACAAGAGATCGGAGACATCAAGATTTTCGACGAATTTTTTAAGAATTTTCAAATTTTCAGATAGGAGGTTCCATATAAGGTCAAAAACTACATACTCAGATCTTCACCAAACTTTGCAGGGATACATTGGAGGTCGAGACACGTGGAAAAAAAGTACAAAACAAGAGATTGGGGTCATCAAGATTTTGGACGAATTTTTTAAGAATTTTCAAATTTTCAGATAGGAGGTTCCAGATAAGGTCAAAAACTACATACTCAGATCTTCACCAAACGTTGCAGGGATACTTTGCATGTCAAGACACGTGGAAAAAACGTACAAAACAAAAGATTGGAGACATCAAGATTTTCGACGAATTTTTTAAGAATTTTCAAATTTTCAGATGGGAGGTTCCAGATAAGGTCAAAAACGACATACTCAGATCTTCACCAAACTTTGCATGGATACATTGGATGTCAAGACACGTGGAAAAAACGTACAAAACAAGAGATTGGAGACATCAAGATTTTGGACGAATTTTTTAAGAATTCTCAAGTTTTCAGAAAGGAGGTTCCATATAAGGTCAAAAACTACATACTCAGATCTTCACCAAACTTTGCAGGGATACTTTGGATGTCAAGACACGTGGAAAAAACGTACAAAACAAGAGATTGGGGTCATCAAGATTTTGGACGAATTTTTTAAGAATTTTCAAATTTTCAGATGGGAGGTTCAATATAAGGTCAAAAACTACATACTCAGATCTTCACCAAACTTTGCATGGATACATTGGATGTCAAGACACGTGGAAAAAACATACAAAACATAGGATTCGGAACATCAAGATTTTGGTCGAATTTTTTAAGAATTTTCAAATTTTCAGATAGGAGGTTCCATATAAGGTCAAAAACTACATACTCAGATCTTCACCAAACATTGCAGGAATACATTGGATGTCAAGACACGTGGAAAAAACGTACAAAACAAGAGATTGGGGTCATCAAGATTTTGCACGGATTTTTTAGGAATTTTCAAATTTTCAGATGGGAGGTTCCAGATAAGGTCAAAAACTACATACTCAGATCTTCACCAAACTTTGCAGGGATACATTGGATGTCAAGACACGTGGAAAAAACGTACAAAACAAGAGATTGGAGACATCAAGATTTTCGACGAATTTTTTAAGAATTTTCAAATTTTCAGAAAGGATGTTCCAGATAAGGTCAAAAACGACATACTCAGATCTTCACCAAACTTTGCAGGGATCCATTGGAGGTCGAGACACGTGGAAAAAACGTACAAAACAAGAGATTGGAGACATCAAGATTTTCGACGAATTTTTGAAGAATTTTCAAATTTTCAGATGGGAGGTTCCAGATAAGGTCAAAAACTACATACTCAGATCTTCACCAAACTTTGCAGGGATACATTGGATGTCAAGACACGTGGAAAAAACGTACAAAAAAGAGATTGGAGACATCAAGATTTTGGACGAATTTTTTAACAATTTTCAAATTTTCAGAAAGGATGTTCCAGATAAGGTCAAAAACGACATACTCAGATCTTCACCAAACTTTGCATGGATACATTGGATGTCAAGACACGTGGAAAAAACGTACAAAACAAGAGATTGGGGTCATCAAGATTTTGCACGGATTTTTTAGGAATTTTCAAATTTTCAGATGGGAGGTTCCAGATAAGGTCAAAAACTACATACTCAGATCTTCACCAAACTTTGCAGGGATACATTGGATGTCAAGACACGTGGAAAAAACGTACAAAACAAGAGATTGGAGACATCAAGATTTTGGACGAATTTTTTAAGAATTTTCAAATTTTCAGATAGGAGGTTCCATATAAGGTCAAAAACTACATACTCAGATCATCACCAAACTTTGCATGGATACATTATGTGTCAAGACACGTGGAAAAAACGTACAAAACAAAAGATTGGAGACATCAAGATTTTGGTCGAATTTTTTAAGAATTTTCAAATTTTCAGATGGGAGGTTCCAGATAAGGTCAAAAACTACATACTCAGATCTTCACCAAACTTTGCAGGGATACATTGGATGTCAAGACACGTGGAAAAAACGTACAAAAAAGAGATTGGAGACATCAAGATTTTGGACGAATTTTTTAACAATTTTCAAATTTTCAGAAAGGATGTTCCAGATAAGGTCAAAAACGACATACTCAGATCTTCACCAAACTTTGCAGGGATACATTGGATATCAAGACACGTGGAAAAAACGTACAAAACAAGAGATTGGAGACATCAAGATTTTCGACGAATTTTTTAAGAATTTTCAAATTTTCAGATAGGAGGTTCCAGATAAGGTCAAAAACTACATACTCAGATCTTCACCAAACGTTGCAGGGATACTTTGCATGTCAAGACACGTGGAAAAAACGTACAAAACAAAAGATTGGAGACATCAAGATTTTCGACGAATTTTTTAAGAATTTTCAAATTTTCAGATGGGAGGTTCCAGATAAGGTCAAAAACGACATACTCAGATCTTCACCAAACTTTGCATGGATACATTGGATGTCAAGACAAGTGGAAAAAACGTAGAAAACAAGAGATTGGAGACATCAAGATTTTGGACGAATTTTTTAAGAATTCTCAAATTTTCAGAAAGGAGGTTCCATATAAGGTCAAAAACTACATACTCAGATCTTCACCAAACTTTGCAGGGATACTTTGGATGTCAAGACACGTGGAAAAAACGTACAAAACAAGAGATTGGGGTCATCAAGATTTTGGACGAATTTTTTAAGAATTTTCAAATTTTCAGATGGGAGGTTCAATATAAGGTCAAAAACTACATACTCAGATCTTCACCAAACTTTGCATGGATACATTGGATGTCAAGACACGTGGAAAAAACATACAAAACATAGGATTCGGAACATCAAGATTTTGGTCGAATTTTTTTAAGGATTTTCAAATTTTCAGATAGGAGGTTCCATATAAGGTCAAAAACTACATACTCAGATCTTCACCAAACATTGCAGGAATACATTGGATGTCAAGACACGTGGAAAAAACGTACAAAACAAGAGATTGGGGTCATCAAGATTTTTGCACGGATTTTTTAGGAATTTTCAAATTTTCAGATGGGAGGTTCCAGATAAGGTCAAAAACTACATACTCAGATCTTCACCAAACTTTGCAGGGATACATTGGATGTCAAGACACGTGGAAAAAACGTACAAAACAAGAGATTGGAGACATCAAGATTTTGGACGAATTTTTTAAGAATTTTCAAATTTTCAGATAGGAGGTTCCATATAAGGTCAAAAACTACATACTCAGATCTTCACCAAACTTTGCATGGATACATTATGTGTCAAGACACGTGGAAAAAACGTACAAAACAAAAGATTGGAGACATCAAGATTTTGGTCGAATTTTTTAAGAATTTTCAAATTTTCAGATGGGAGGTTCCAGATAAGGTCAAAAACTACATACTCAGATCTTCACCAAACTTTGCAGGGATACATTGGATGTCAAGACACGTGGAAAAAACGTACAAAAAAGAGATTGGAGACATCAAGATTTTCGACGAATTTTTTAACAATTTTCAAATTTTCAGAAAGGATGTTCCAGATAAGGTCAAAAACGACATACTCAGATCTTCACCAAACTTTGCAGGGATACATTGGATATCAAGACACGTGGAAAAAACGTACAAAACAAGAGATTGGAGACATCAAGTTTTTTGGACGAATTTTTTAAGAATTTTCAAATTTTCAGATAGGAGGTTCCAGATAAGGTCAAAAACTACATACTCAGATCTTCACCAAACTTTGCAGGGATACATTGGATGTCAAGACACGTGGAAAAAACGTACAAAACAAGAGATTGGAGACATCAAGATTTTGGACGAATTTTTTAAGAATTTTCAAATTTTCAGATAGGAGGTTCCAGATGAGGTCAAAAACTACATACTCAGATCTTCACCAAACTTTGCAGGAATACTTTGCATGTCAAGACACGTGGAAAAAACGTACAAAACAAGAGATCGGAGACATCAAGATTTTCGACGAATTTTTTAAGAATTTTCAAATTTTCAGATAGGAGGTTCCATATAAGGTCAAAAACTACATACTCAGATCTTCACCAAACTTTGCAGGGATACATTGGAGGTCGAGACACGTGGAAAAAAAGTACAAAACAAGAGATTGGGGTCATCAAGATTTTGGACGGATTTTTTAGGAATTTTCAAATTTTCAGATGGGAGGTTCCAGATAAGGTCAAAAACTACATACTCAGATCTTCACCAAACATTGCAGGGATACATTGGATGTCAAGACACGTGGAAAAAACGTACAAAACAAGAGATTGGAGACATCAAGATTTTGGACGAATTTTTTAAGAATTTTCAAATTTTCAGATAGGAGGTTCCAGATGAGGTCAAAAACTACATACTCAGATCTTCACCAAACTTTGCAGGAATACTTTGCATGTCAAGACACGTGGAAAAAACGTACAAAACAAGAGATCGGAGACATCAAGATTTTCGACGAATTTTTTAAGAATTTTCAAATTTTCAGATGGGAGGTTCCAGATAAGGTCAAAAACGACATACTCAGATCTTCACCAAACTTTGCAGGGATCCATTGGATGTCAAGACACGTGGAAAAAACATACAAAACATAGGATTGGTGACATCAAGATTTTGGACGAATTTTTTAAGAATTTTCAAATTTTCAGATAGGAGGTTCCATATAAGGTCAAAAATTACATACTCAGATCTTCACCAAACTTTGCAGGGATACATTGGAGGTCGAGACACGTGGAAAAAAAGTACAAAACAAGAGATTGGGGTCATCAAGATTTTGGACGGATTTTTTAGGAATTTTCAAATTTTCAGATGGGAGGTTCCAGATAAGGTCAAAAACTACATACTCAGATCTTCACCAAACATTGCAGGGATACATTGGATGTCAAGACACGTGGAAAAAACGTACAAAACAAGAGATTGGAGACATCAAGATTTTGGACGAATTTTTTAAGAATTTTCAAATTTTCAGATAGGAGGTTCCAGATGAGGTCAAAAACTACATACTCAGATCTTCACCAAACTTTGCAGGAATACTTTGCATGTCAAGACACGTGGAAAAAACGTACAAAACAAGAGATCGGAGACATCAAGATTTTCGACGAATTTTTTAAGAATTTTCAAATTTTCAGATAGGAGGTTCCATATAAGGTCAAAAACTACATACTCAGATCTTCACCAAACTTTGCAGGGATACATTGGAGGTCGAGACACGTGGAAAAAAAGTACAAAACAAGAGATTGGGGTCATCAAGATTTTGGACGAATTTTTTAAGAATTTTCAAATTTTCAGATAGGAGGTTCCAGATAAGGTCAAAAACTACATACTCAGATCTTCACCAAACGTTGCAGGGATACTTTGCATGTCAAGACACGTGGAAAAAACGTACAAAACAAAAGATTGGAGACATCAAGATTTTCGACGAATTTTTTAAGAATTTTCAAATTTTCAGATGGGAGGTTCCAGATAAGGTCAAAAACGACATACTCAGATCTTCACCAAACTTTGCATGGATACATTGGATGTCAAGACACGTGGAAAAAACGTACAAAACAAGAGATTGGAGACATCAAGATTTTGGACGAATTTTTTAAGAATTCTCAAATTTTCAGAAAGGAGGTTCCATATAAGGTCAAAAACTACATACTCAGATCTTCACCAAACTTTGCAGGAATACTTTGCATGTCAAGACACGTGGAAAAAACGTACAAAACAAGAGATCGGAGACATCAAGATTTTCGACGAATTTTTTAAGAATTTTCAAATTTTCAGATAGGAGGTTCCATATAAGGTCAAAAACTACATACTCAGATCTTCACCAAACTTTGCAGGGATACATTGGAGGTCGAGACACTTGGAAAAAAAGTACAAAACAAGAGATTGGGGTCATCAAGATTTTGGACGGATTTTTTAGGAATTTTCAAATTTTCAGATGGGAGGTTCCAGATAAGGTCAAAAACTACATACTCAGATCTTCACCAAACGTTGCAGGGATACTTTGCATGTCAAGACACGTGGAAAAAACGTACAAAACAAAAGATTGGAGACATCAAGATTTTCGACGAATTTTTTAAGAATTTTCAAATTTTCAGATGGGAGGTTCCAGATGAGGTCAAAAACGACATACTCAGATCTTCACCAAACTTTGCATGGATACATTGGATGTCAAGACACGTGGAAAAAACGTACAAAACAAGAGATTGGAGACATCAAGATTTTGGACGAATTTTTTAAGAATTCTCAAATTTTCAGAAAGGAGGTTCCATATAAGGTCAAAAACTACTTACTCAGATCTTCACCAAACTTTGCAGGGATACTTTGGATGTCAAGACACGTGGAAAAAACGTACAAAACAAGAGATTGGGGTCATCAAGATTTTGGACGAATTTTTTAAGAATTTTCAAATTTTCAGATGGGAGGTTCAATATAAGGTCAAAAACTACATACTCAGATCTTCACCAAACTTTGCATGGATACATTGGATGTCAAGACACGTGGAAAAAACATACAAAACATAGGATTCGGAACATCAAGATTTTGGTCGAATTTTTTAAGAATTTTCAAATTTTCAGATAGGAGGTTCCATATAAGGTCAAAAACTACATACTCAGATCTTCACCAAACATTGCAGGAATACATTGGATGTCAAGACACGTGGAAAAAACGTACAAAACAAGAGATTGGGGTCATCAAGATTTTGCACGGATTTTTTAGGAATTTTCAAATTTTCAGATGGGAGGTTCCAGATAAGGTCAAAAACTACATACTCAGATCTTCACCAAACTTTGCAGGGATACATTGGATGTCAAGACACGTGGAAAAAACGTACAAAACAAGAGATTGGAGACATCAAGATTTTGCACGGATTTTTTAGGAATTTTCAAATTTTCAGATGGGAGGTTCCAGATAAGATCAAAAACTACATACTCAGATCTTCACCAAACTTTGCAGGGATACATTGGAGGTCGAGACACGTGGAAAAAAAGTACAAAACAAGAGAATGGGGTCATCAAGATTTTGGACGGATTTTTTAGGAATTTTCAAATTTTCAGATGGGAGGTTCCAGATAAGGTCAAAAACTACATACTCAGATCTTCACCAAACATTGCAGGGATACATTGGATGTCAAGACACGTGGAAAAAACGTACAAAACAAGAGATTGGAGACATCAAGATTTTGAAAAACTAAATATGCTGACCAAGGCAGTAATTTATTTTATTATAAAACATAAACTAACGTAACGTTTCAACCTTCTAGCAAGGTCTTCTTCAGACTCTGTATCAAGTACAAAAGTAACCAGATACAACGAGAAGGGTAATATATATACACAAACATTACTCCCTCCAGACTATTTAGAAAGTTGTTAGGAACTTTCTAGCAGATGACTTTCACTTTCCAACTTTACTTTCACCTAAAAGTCTAAACACAATTACTTCCATATAGAATGTGGTTGGACTTTTTAATCTCACGCTCTTTTCCCTTCATTTTTCTTCCTTTTCCTCTCCTCTTTTTCTCTTGTCCTTTCCACTCTTTCCAACATCTTCTTCCATTCTTTGTTTAACTTCAGTCCCCCATTCCAGTTCATTGTGTCTTCTTCGCCAATGAACTGGAATGAACACAATGAACTGGAATGGGGGACTGAAGTTAAACAAAGAATGGAAGAAGATGTTGGAAAGAGTGGAAAGGACAAGAGAAAAAGAGGAGAGGAAAAGGAAGAAAAATGAAGGGAAAAGAGCGTGAGATTAAAAAGTCCAACCACATTCTATATGGAAGTAATTGTGTTTAGACTTTTAGGTGAAAGTAAAGTTGGAAAGTGAAAGTCATCTGCTAGAAAGTTCCTAACAACTTTCTAAATAGTCTGGAGGGAGTAATGTTTGTGTATATATATTACCCTTCTCGTTGTATCTGGTTACTTTTGTACTTGATACAGAGTCTGAAGAAGACCTTGCTAGAAGGTTGAAACGTTACGTTAGTTTATGTTTTATAATAAAATAAATTACTGCCTTGGTCAGCATATTTAGTTTTTCATAATCATGGAAACAAGGCTTAATGGAGTTATAATCAAGATTTTGGACGAATTTTTTAAGAATTTTCAAATTTTCAGATAGGAGGTTCCAGATGAGGTCAAAAACTACATACTCAGATCTTCACCAAACTTTGCAGGAATACTTTGCATGTCAAGACACGTGGAAAAAACGTACAAAACAAGAGATCGGAGACATCAAGATTTTCGACGAATTTTTTAAGAATTTTCAAATTTTCAGATGGGAGGTTCCAGATAAGGTCAAAAACTACATACTCAGATCTTCACCAAACTTTGCAGGGATCCATTGGATGTCAAGACACGTGGAAAAAACATACAAAACATAGGATTGGTGACATCAAGATTTTGGACGAATTTTTTAAGAATTTTCAAATTTTCAGATAGGAGGTTCCATATAAGGTCAAAAACTACATACTCAGATCTTCACCAAACTTTGCAGGGATACATTGGATGTCGAGACACGTGGAAAAAAAGTACAAAACAAGAGATTGGGGTCATCAAGATTTTGGACGGATTTTTTAGGAATTTTCAAATTTTCAGATGGGAGGTTCCAGATAAGGTCAAAAACTACATACTCAGATCTTCACCAAACATTGCAGGGATACATTGGATGTCAAGACACGTGGAAAAAACGTACAAAACAAGAGATTGGAGACATCAAGATTTTGGACGAATTTTTTAAGAATTTTCAAATTTTCAGATAGGAGGTTCCAGATGAGGTCAAAAACTACATACTCAGATCTTCACCAAACTTTGCAGGAATACTTTGCATGTCAAGACACGTGGAAAAAACGTACAAAACAAGAGATCGGAGACATCAAGATTTTCGACGAATTTTTTAAGAATTTTCAAATTTTCAGATAGGAGGTTCCATATAAGGTCAAAAACTACATACTCAGATCTTCACCAAACTTTGCAGGGATACATTGGAGGTCGAGACACGTGGAAAAAAAGTACAAAACAAGAGATTGGGGTCATCAAGATTTTGGACGAATTTTTTAAGAATTTTCAAATTTTCAGATAGGAGGTTCCAGATAAGGTCAAAAACTACATACTCAGATCTTCACCAAACGTTGCAGGGATACTTTGCATGTCAAGACACGTGGAAAAAACGTACAAAACAAAAGATTGGAGACATCAAGATTTTCGACGAATTTTTTAAGAATTTTCAAATTTTCAGATGGGAGGTTCCAGATAAGGTCAAAAACGACATACTCAGATCTTCACCAAACTTTGCATGGATACATTGGATGTCAAGACACGTGGAAAAAACGTACAAAACAAGAGATTGGAGACATCAAGATTTTGGACGAATTTTTTAAGAATTCTCAAGTTTTCAGAAAGGAGGTTCCATATAAGGTCAAAAACTACATACTCAGATCTTCACCAAACTTTGCAGGGATACTTTGGATGTCAAGACACGTGGAAAAAACGTACAAAACAAGAGATTGGGGTCATCAAGATTTTGGACGAATTTTTTAAGAATTTTCAAATTTTCAGATGGGAGGTTCAATATAAGGTCAAAAACTACATACTCAGATCTTCACCAAACTTTGCATGGATACATTGGATGTCAAGACACGTGGAAAAAACATACAAAACATAGGATTCGGAACATCAAGATTTTGGTCGAATTTTTTAAGAATTTTCCAATTTTCAGATAGGAGGTTCCATATAAGGTCAAAAACTACATACTCAGATCTTCACCAAACATTGCAGGAATACATTGGATGTCAAGACACGTGGAAAAAACGTACAAAACAAGAGATTGGGGTCATCAAGATTTTGCATGGATTTTTTAGGAATTTTCAAATTTTCAGATGGGAGGTTCCAGATAAGGTCAAAAACTACATACTCAGATCTTCACCAAACTTTGCAGGGATACATTGGATGTCAAGACACGTGGAAAAAACGTACAAAACAAGAGATTGGAGACATCAAGATTTTGGACGAATTTTTTAAGAATTTTCAAATTTTCAGATAGGAGGTTCCATATAAGGTCAAAAACTACATACTCAGATCTTCACCAAACTTTGCATGGATACATTATGTGTCAAGACACGTGGAAAAAACGTACAAAACAAAAGATTGGAGACATCAAGATTTTGGTCGAATTTTTTAAGAATTTTCAAATTTTCAGATGGGAGGTTCCAGATAAGGTCAAAAACTACATACTCAGATCTTCACCAAACTTTGCAGGGATACATTGGATGTCAAGACACGTGGAAAAAACGTACAAAAAAGAGATTGGAGACATCAAGATTTTGGACGAATTTTTTAACAATTTTCAAATTTTCAGAAAGGATGTCCCAGATAAGGTCAAAAACGACATACTCAGATCTTCACCAAACTTTGCAGGGATACATTGGATATCAAGACACGTGGAAAAAACGTACAAAACAAGAGATTGGAGACATCAAGATTTTGGACGAATTTTTTAAGAATTTTCAAATTTTCAGATAGGAGGTTCCAGATAAGGTCAAAAACTACATACTCAGATCTTCACCAAACTTTGCAGGGATACATTGGATGTCAAGACACGTGGAAAAAACGTACAAAACAAGAGATTGGAGACATCAAGATTTTGGACGAATTTTTTAAGAATTTTCAAATTTTCAGATAGGAGGTTCCAGATGAGGTCAAAAACTACATACTCAGATCTTCACCAAACTTTGCAGGAATACTTTGCATGTCAAGACACGTGGAAAAAACGTACAAAACAAGAGATCGGAGACATCAAGATTTTCGACGAATTTTTTAAGAATTTTCAAATTTTCAGATGGGAGGTTCCAGATAAGGTCAAAAACGACATACTCAGATCTTCACCAAACATTGCAGGGATACATTGGATGTCAAGACACGTGGAAAAAACGTACAAAACAAGAGATTGGAGACATCAAGATTTTGGACGAATTTTTTAAGAATTTTCAAATTTTCAGATAGGAGGTTCCAGATGAGGTCAAAAACTACATACTCAGATCTTCACCAAACTTTGCAGGAATACTTTGCATGTCAAGACACGTGGAAAAAACGTACAAAACAAGAGATCGGAGACATCAAGATTTTCGACGATTTTTTTAAGAATTTTCAAATTTTCAGATGGAAGGTTCCAGATAAGGTCAAAAACGACATACTCAGATCTTCACCAAACTTTGCAGGGATCCATTGGATGTCAAGACACGTGGAAAAAACATACAAAACATGGGATTGGTGACATCAAGATTTTGGACGAATTTTTTAAGAATTTTCAAATTTTCAGATAGGAGGTTCCATATAAGGTCAAAAACTACATACTCAGATCTTCACCAAACTTTGCAGGGATACATTGGAGGTCGAGACACGTGGAAAAAAAGTACAAAACAAGAGATTGGGGTCATCAAGATTTTGGACGGATTTTTTAGGAATTTTCAAATTTTCAGATGGGAGGTTCCAGATAAGGTCAAAAACTACATACTCAGATCTTCACCAAACATTGCAGGGATACATTGGATGTCAAGACACGTGGAAAAAACGTACAAAACAAGAGATTGGAGACATCAAGATTTTGGACGAATTTTTTAAGAATTTTCAAATTTTCAGATAGGAAGTTCCAGATGAGGTCAAAAACTACATACTCAGATCTTCACCAAACTTTGCAGGAATACTTTGCATGTCAAGACACGTGGAAAAAACGTACAAAACAAGAGATCGGAGACATCAAGATTTTCGACGAATTTTTTAAGAATTTTCAAATTTTCAGATAGGAGGTTCCATATAAGGTCAAAAACTACATACTCAGATCTTCACCAAACTTTGCAGGGATACATTGGAGGTCGAGACACGTGGAAAAAAAGTACAAAACAAGAGATTGGGGTCATCAAGATTTTGGACGGATTTTTTAGGAATTTTCAAATTTTCAGATGGGAGGTTCCAGATAAGGTCAAAAACTACATACTCAGATCTTCACCAAACATTGCAGGGATACATTGGATGTCAAGACACGTGGAAAAAACGTACAAAACAAGAGATTGGAGACATCAAGATTTTGGACGAATTTTTTAAGAATTTTCAAATTTTCAGATAGGAGGTTCCAGATGAGGTCAAAAACTACATACTCAGATCTTCACCAAACTTTGCAGGAATACTTTGCATGTCAAGACACGTGGAAAAAACGTACAAAACAAGAGATCGGAGACATCAAGATTTTCGACGAATTTTTTAAGAATTTTCAAATTTTCAGATGGGAGGTTCCAGATAATGTCAAAAACGACATACTCAGATCTTCACCAAACTTTGCAGGGATCCATTGGAGGTCGAGACACGTGGAAAAAACGTACAAAACAAGAGATTGGAGACATCAAGATTTTGGACGAATTTTTTAAGAATTTTCAAATTTTCAGATAGGAGGTTCCATATAAGGTCAAAAACTACATACTCAGATCTTCACCAAACTTTGCAGGAATACTTTGCATGTCAAGACACGTGGAAAAAACGTACAAAACAAGAGATCGGAGACATCAAGATTTTCGACGAATTTTTTGAGAATTTTCAAATTTTCAGATGGGAGGTTCCAGATAAGGTCAAAAACGACATACTCAGATCTTCACCAAACTTTGCAGGGATCCATTGGATGTCAAGACACGTGGAAAAAACATACAAAACATAGGATTGGTGACATCAAGATTTTGGACGAATTTTTTAAGAATTTTCAAATTTTCAGATAGGAGGTTCCATATAAGGTCAAAAACTACATACTCAGATCTTCACCAAACTTTGCAGGGATACATTGGAGGTCGAGACACGTGGAAAAAAAGTACAAAACAAGAGATTGGGGTCATCAAGATTTTGGACGGATTTTTTAGGAATTTTCAAATTTTCAGATGGGAGGTTCCAGATAAGGTCAAAAACTACATACTCAGATCTTCACCAAACATTGCAGGGATACATTGGATGTCAAGACACGTGGAAAAAACGTACAAAACAAGAGATTGGAGACATCAAGATTTTGGACGAATTTTTTAAGAATTTTCAAATTTTCAGATAGGAGGTTCCAGATGAGGTCAAAAACTACATACTCAGATCTTCACCAAACTTTGCAGGAATACTTTGCATGTCAAGACACGTGGAAAAAACGTACAAAACAAGAGATCGGAGACATCAAGATTTTCGACGAATTTTTTAAGAATTTTCAAATTTTCAGATGGGAGGTTCCAGATAAGGTCAAAAACGACATACTCAGATCTTCACCAAACTTTGCAGGGATCCATTGGAGGTCGAGACACGTGGAAAAAACGTACAAAACAAGAGATTGGAGACATCAAGATTTTGGACGAATTTTTTAAGAATTTTCAAATTTTCAGATAGGAGGTTCCATATAAGGTCAAAAACTACATACTCAGATCTTCACCAAACTTTGCAAGGATACATTGGATGTCAAGACACGTGGAAAAAACGTACAAAACAAGAGATTGGAGACATCAAGATTTTCGACGAATTTTTTAAGAATTTTCAAATTTTCAGAAAGGATGTTCCAGATAAGGTCAAAAACGACATACTCAGATCTTCACCAAACTTTGCAGGGATCCATTGGAGGTCGAGACACGTGGAAAAAACGTACAAAACAAGAGATTGGAGACATCAAGATTTTGGACGAATTTTTGAAGAATTTTCAAATTTTCAGATGGGAGGTTCCAGATAAGGTCAAAAACTACATACTCAGATCTTCACCAAACTTTGCAGGGATACATTGGATGTCAAGACACGTGGAAAAAACGTACAAAAAAGAGATTGGAGACTCAAGATTTTCGACGAATTTTTGAAGAATTTTCAAATTTTCAGATAGGAGGTTCCAGATAAGGTCAAAAACTACATACTCAGATCTTCACCAAACTTTGCATGGATACATTGGATGTCAAGACACGTGGAAAAAACGTACAAAACAAGAGATCGGAGACATCAAGATTTTCGACGAATTTTTTAAGAATTTTCAAATTTTCAGATGGGAGGTTCCAGATAAGGTCAAAAACGACATACTCAGATCTTCACCAAACTTTGCAGGGATCCATTGGAGGTCGAGACACGTGGAAAAAACGTACAAAACAAGAGATTGGAGACATCAAGATTTTGGACGAATTTTTTAAGAATTTTCAAATTTTCAGATAGGAGGTTCCATATAAGGTCAAAAACTACATACTCAGATCTTCACCAAACTTTGCAGGGATACATTGGATGTCAAGACACGTGCAAAAAACGTACAAAACAAGAGATTGGAGACATCAAGATTTTCGACGAATTTTTTAAGAATTTTCAAATTTTCAGAAAGGATGTTCCAGATAAGGTCAAAAACGACATACTCAGATCTTCACCAAACTTTGCAGGGATCCATTGGAGGTCGAGACACGTGGAAAAAACGTACAAAACAAGAGATTGGAGACATCAAGATTTTGGACGAATTTTTGAAGAATTTTCAAATTTTCAGATGGGAGGTTCCAGATAAGGTCAAAAACTACATACTCAGATCTTCACCAAACTTTGCAGGGATACATTGGATGTCAAGACACGTGGAAAAAACGTACAAAAAAGAGATTGGAGACGAATTTTGGACGAATTTTTTAAAAATTTTCAAATTTTCAGAAAGGATGTTCCAGATAAGGTCAAAAACGACATACTCAGATCTTCACCAAACTTTGCATGGATACATTGGATGTCAAGACACGTGGAAAAAACGTACAAAACAAGAGATTGGGGTCATCAAGATTTTGCACGGATTTTTTAGGAATTTTCAAATTTTCAGATGGGAGGTTCCAGATAAGGTCAAAAACTACATACTCAGATCTTCACCAAACTTTGCAGGGATACATTGGATGTCAAGACACGTGGAAAAAACGTACAAAACAAGAGATTGGAGACATCAAGATTTTGGACGAATTTTTTAAGAATTTTCAAATTTTCAGATAGGAGGTTCCATATAAGGTCAAAAACTACATACTCAGATCTTCACCAAACTTTGCATGGATACATTATGTGTCAAGACACGTGGAAAAAACGTACAAAACAAAAGATTGGAGACATCAAGATTTTGGTCGAATTTTTTAAGAATTTTCAAATTTTCAGATGGGAGGTTCCAGATAAGGTCAAAAACTACATACTCAGATCTTCACCAAACTTTGCAGGGATACTTTGGATGTCAAGACACGTGGAAAAAACGTACAAAACAAGAGATTGGGGTCATGAAGATTTTGGACGAATTTTTTAAGAATTTTCAAATTTTCAGATGGGAGGTTCAATATAAGGTCAAAAACTACATACTCAGATCTTCACCAAACTTTGCATGGATACATTGGATGTCAAGACACGTGGAAAAAACATACAAAACATAGGATTCGGAACATCAAGATTTTGGTCGAATTTTTTAAGAATTTTCAAATTTTCAGATAGGAGGTTCCATATAAGGTCAAAAACTACATACTCAGATCTTCACCAAACATTGCAGGAATACATTGGATGTCAAGACACGTGGAAAAAACGTACAAAACAAGAGATTGGGGTCATCAAGATTTTGCACGGATTTTTTAGGAATTTTCAAATTTTCAGATGGGAGGTTCCATATAAACTACATACTCAGATCTTCACCAAACTTTGCATGGATACATTATGTGTCAAGACACGTGGAAAAAACGTACAAAACAAAAGATTGGAGACATCAAGATTTTGGACGAATTTTTTAAGAATTTTCAAATTTTCAGATGGGAGGTTCCATATAAGGTCAAAAACTACATACTCAGATCTTCACCAAACTTTGCATGGATACATTATGTGTCAAGACACGTGGAAAAAACGTACAAAACAAAAGATTGGAGACATCAAGATTTTGGTCGAATTTTTTAAGAATTTTCAAATTTTCAGATGGGAGGTTCCAGATAAGGTCAAAAACTACATACTCAGATCTTCACCAAACTTTGCAGGGATACATTGGATGTCAAGACACGTGGAAAAAACGTACAAAAAAGAGATTGGAGACATCAAGATTTTGGACGAATTTTTTAACAATTTTCAAATTTTCAGAAAGGATGTTCCAGATAAGGTCAAAAACGACATACTCAGATCTTCACCAAACTTTGCAGGGATACATTGGATATCAAGACACGTGGAAAAAACGTACAAAACAAGAGATTGGAGACATCAAGATTTTGGACGAATTTTTTAAGAATTTTCAAATTTTCAGATAGGAGGTTCCAGATGAGGTCAAAAACTACATACTCAGATCTTCACCAAACTTTGCAGGAATACTTTGCATGTCAAGACACGTGGAAAAAACGTACAAAACAAGAGATCGGAGACATCAAGATTTTCGACGAATTTTTTAAGAATTTTCAAATTTTCAGATAGGATGTTCCATATAAAGTCAAAAACTACATACTCAGATCTTCACCAAACTTTGCAGGGATACATTGGAGGTCGAGACACGTGGAAAAAAAAGTACAAAACAAGAGATTGGGGTCATCAAGATTTTGGACGGATTTTTTAGGAATTTTCAAATTTTCAGATGGGAGGTTCCAGATAAGGTCAAAAACTACATACTCAGATCTTCACCAAACATTGCAGGGATACATTGGATGTCAAGACACGTGGAAAAAACGTACAAAACAAGAGATTGGAGACATCAAGATTTTGGACGAATTTTTTAAGAATTTTCAAATTTTCAGATAGGAGGTTCCAGATGAGGTCAAAAACTACATACTCAGATCTTCACCAAACTTTGGAGGAATACTTTGCATGTCAAGACACGTGGAAAAAACGTACAAAACAAGAGATCGGAGACATCAAGATTTTCGACGAATTTTTTAAGAATTTTCAAATTTTCAGATGGGAGGTTCCAGATAAGGTCAAAAACGACATACTCAGATCTTCACCAAACTTTGCAGGGATCCATTGGATGTCAAGACACGTGGAAAAAACATACAAAACATAGGATTGGTGACATCAAGATTTTGGACGAATTTTTTAAGAATTTTCAAATTTTCAGATAGGAGGTTCCATATAAGGTCAAAAACTACATACTCAGATCTTCACCAAACTTTGCAGGGATACATTGGAGGTCGGGACACGTGGAAAAAAAGTACAAAACAAGAGATTGGGGTCATCAAGATTTTGGACGGATTTTTTAGGAATTTTCAAATTTTCAGATAGGAGGTTCCATATAAGGTCAAAAACTACATACTCAGATCTTCACCAAACATTGCAGGGATACATTGGATGTCAAGACACGTGGAAAAAACGTACAAAACAAGAGATTGGAGACATCAAGATTTTGGACGAATTTTTTAAGAATTTTCAAATTTTCAGATAGGTGGTTCCAGATGAGGTCAAAAATTACATACTCAGATCTTCACCAAACTTTGCAGGAATACTTTGCATGTCAAGACACGTGGAAAAAACGTACAAAACAAGAGATCGGAGACATCAAGATTTTCGACGAATTTTTTAAGAATTTTCAAATTTTCAGATAGGAGGTTCCATATAAGGTCAAAAACTACATACTCAGATCTTCACCAAACTTTGCAGGGATACATTGGAGGTCGAGACACGTGGAAAAAAAGTACAAAACAAGAGATTGGGGTCATCAAGATTTTGGACGGATTTTTTAGGAATTTTCAAATTTTCAGATGGGAGGTTCCAGATAAGGTCAAAAACTACATACTCAGATCTTCACCAAACATTGCAGGGATACATTGGATGTCAAGACACGTGGAAAAAACGTACAAAACAAGAGATTGGAGACATCAAGATTTTGGACGAATTTTTTAAGAATTTTCAAATTTTCAGATAGGAGGTTCCAGATGAGGTCAAAAACTACATACTCAGATCTTAACCAAACTTTGCAGGAATACTTTGCATGTCAAGACACGTGGAAAAAACGTACAAAACAAGAGATCGGAGACATCAAGATTTTCGACGAATTTTTTAAGAATTTTCAAATTTTCAGATGGGAGGTTCCAGATAAAGTCAAAAACGACATACTCAGATCTTCACCAAACTTTGCAGGGATCCATTGGAGGTCGAGACACGTGGAAAAAACGTACAAAACAAGAGATTGGAGACATCAAGATTTTGGACGAATTTTTTAAGAATTTTCAAATTTTCAGATAGGAGGTTCCATATAAGGTCAAAAACTACATACTCAGATCTTCACCAAACTTTGCAGGGATCCATTGGAGGTTGAGACACGTGGAAAAAACGTACAAAACAAGAGATTGGAGACATCAAGATTTTGGACGAATTTTTGAAGAATTTTCAAATTTTCAGATGGGAGGTTCCAGATAAGGTCAAAAACTACATACTCAGATCTTCACCAAACTTTGCAGGGATACATTGGATGTCAAGACACGTGGAAAAAACGTACAAAAAAGAGATTGGAGACATCAAGATTTTGGACAAATTTTTTAACAATTTTCAAATTTTCAGAAAGGATGTTCCAGATAAGGTCAAAAACGACATACTCAGATCTTCACCAAACTTTGCATGGATACATTGGATGTCAAGACACGTGGAAAAAACGTACAAAACAAGAGATTGGGGTCATCAATATTTTGCACGGATTTTTTAGGAATTTTCAAATTTTCAGATGGGAGGTTCCATATAAGGTCAAAAACTACATACTCAGATCTTCACCAAACTTTGCATGGATACATTATGTGTCAAGACACGTGGAAAAAACGTACAAAACAAGAGATTGGAGACATCAAGATTTTGGACGAATTTTTTAAGAATTTTCAAATTTTCAGATAGGAGGTTCCATATAAGGTCAAAAACTACATACTCAGATCTTCACCAAACTTTGCATGGATACATTATGTGTCAAGACACGTGGAAAAAACGTACAAAACAAAAGATTGGAGACATCAAGATTTTGGTCGAATTTTTTAAGAATTTTCAAATTTTCAGATGGGAGGTTCCAGATAAGGTCAAAAACTACACACTCAGATCTTCACCAAACTTTGCAGGGATACATTGGATGTCAAGACACGTGGAAAAAACGTACAAAAAAGAGATTGGAGACATCAAGATTTTGGACGAATTTTTTAACAATTTTCAAATTTTCAGAAAGGATGTTCCAGATAAGGTCAAAAACGACATACTCAGATCTTCACCAAACTTTGCAGGGATACATTGGATATCAAGACACGTGGAAAAAACGTACAAAACAAGAGATTGGAGACATCAAGATTTTGGACGATTTTTTTAAGAATTTTCAAATTTTCAGATAGGAGGTTCCAGATGAGGTCAAAAACTACATACTCAGATCTTCACCAAACTTTGCAGGAATACTTTGCATGTCAAGACACGTGGAAAAAACGTACAAAACAAGAGATCGGAGACATCAAGATTTTCGACGAATTTTTTAAGAATTTTCAAATTTTCAGATAGGAGGTTCCATATAAAGTCAAAAACTACATACTCAGATCTTCACCAAACTTTGCAGGGATACATTGGAGGTCGAGACACGTGGAAAAAAAAGTACAAAACAAGAGATTGGGGTCATCAAGATTTTGGACGGATTTTTTAGGAATTTTCAAATTTTCAGATGGGAGGTTCCAGATAAGGTCAAAAACTACATACTCAGATCTTCACCAAACATTGCAGGGATACATTGGATGTCAAGACACGTGGAAAAAACGTACAAAACAAGAGATTGGAGACATCAAGATTTTCGACGAATTTTTTAAGAATTTTCAAATTTTCAGATAGGAGGTTCCAGATGAGGTCAAAAACTACATACTCAGATCTTCACCAAACTTTGCAGGAATACTTTGCATGTCAAGACACGTGGAAAAAACGTACAAAACAAGAGATCGGAGACATCAAGATTTTCGACGAATTTTTTAAGAATTTTCAAATTTTCAGATGGGAGGTTCCAGATAAGGTCAAAAACGACATACTCAGATCTTCACCAAACTTTGCAGGGATCCATTGGATGTCAAGACACGTGGAAAAAACATACAAAACATAGGATTGGTGACATCAAGATTTTGGACGAATTTTTTAAGAATTTTCAAATTTTCAGATAGGAGGTTCCATATAAGGTCAAAAACTACATACTCAGATCTTCACCAAACTTTGCAGGGATACATTGGAGGTCGGGACACGTGGAAAAAAAGTACAAAACAAGAGATTGGGGTCATCAAGATTTTGGACGGATTTTTTAGGAATTTTCAAATTTTCAGATAGGAGGTTCCATATAAGGTCAAAAACTACATACTCAGATCTTCACCAAACATTGCAGGGATACATTGGATGTCAAGACACGTGGAAAAAACGTACAAAACAAGAGATTGGAGACATCAAGATTTTGGACGAATTTTTTAAGAATTTTCAAATTTTCAGATAGGAGGTTCCAAATGAGGTCAAAAACTACATACTCAGATCTTCACCAAACTTTGCAGGAATACTTTGCATGTCAAGACACGTGGAAAAAACGTACAAAACAAGAGATCGGAGACATCAAGATTTTCGACGAATTTTTTAAGAATTTTCAAATTTTCAGATAGGATGTTCCATATAAAGTCAAAAACTACATACTCAGATCTTCACCAAACTTTGCAGGGATACATTGGAGGTCGAGTAACGTGGAAAAAAAAGTACAAAACAAGAGATTGGGGTCATCAAGATTTTGGACGGATTTTTTAGGAATTTTCAAATTTTCAGATGGGAGGTTCTAGATAAGGTCAAAAACTACATACTCAGATCTTCACCAAACATTGCAGGGATACATTGGATGTCAAGACACGTGGAAAAAACGTACAAAACAAGAGATTGGAGACATCAAGATTTTGGACGAATTTTTTAAGAATTTTCAAATTTTCAGATAGGAGGTTCCAGATGAGGTCAAAAACTACATACTCAGATCTTCACCAAACTTTGGAGGAATACTTTGCATGTCAAGACACGTGGAAAAAACGTACAAAACAAGAGATCGGAGACATCAAGATTTTCGACGAATTTTTTAAGAATTTTCAAATTTTCAGATGGGAGGTTCCAGATAAGGTCAAAAACGACATACTCAGATCTTCACCAAACTTTGCAGGGATCCATTGGATGTCAAGACACGTGGAAAAAACATACAAAACATAGGATTGGTGACATCAAGATTTTGGACGAATTTTTTAAGAATTTTCAAATTTTCAGATAGGAGGTTCCATATAAGGTCAAAAACTACATACTCAGATCTTCACCAAACTTTGCAGGGATACATTGGAGGTCGGGACACGTGGAAAAAAAGTACAAAACAAGAGATTGGGGTCATCAAGATTTTGGACGGATTTTTTAGGAATTTTCAAATTTTCAGATAGGAGGTTCCATATAAGGTCAAAAACTACATACTCAGATCTTCACCAAACATTGCAGGGATACATTGGATGTCAAGACACGTGGAAAAAACGTACAAAACAAGAGATTGGAGACATCAAGATTTTGGACGAATTTTTTAAGAATTTTCAAATTTTCAGATAGGTGGTTCCAGATGAGGTCAAAAATTACATACTCAGATCTTCACCAAACTTTGCAGGAATACTTTGCATGTCAAGACACGTGGAAAAAACGTACAAAACAAGAGATCGGAGACATCAAGATTTTCGACGAATTTTTTAAGAATTTTCAAATTTTCAGATAGGAGGTTCCATATAAGGTCAAAAACTACATACTCAGATCTTCACCAAACTTTGCAGGGATACATTGGAGGTCGAGACACGTGGAAAAAAAGTACAAAACAAGAGATTGGGGTCATCAAGATTTTGGACGGATTTTTTAGGAATTTTCAAATTTTCAGATGGGAGGTTCCAGATAAGGTCAAAAACTACATACTCAGATCTTCACCAAACATTGCAGGGATACATTGGATGTCAAGACACGTGGAAAAAACGTACAAAACAAGAGATTGGAGACATCAAGATTTTGGACGAATTTTTTAAGAATTTTCAAATTTTCAGATAGGAGGTTCCAGATGAGGTCAAAAACTACATACTCAGATCTTAACCAAACTTTGCAGGAATACTTTGCATGTCAAGACACGTGGAAAAAACGTACAAAACAAGAGATCGGAGACATCAAGATTTTCGACGAATTTTTTAAGAATTTTCAAATTTTCAGATGGGAGGTTCCAGATAAGGTCAAAAACGACATACTCAGATCTTCACCAAACTTTGCAGGGATCCATTGGAGGTCGAGACACGTGGAAAAAACGTACAAAACAAGAGATTGGAGACATCAAGATTTTGGACGAATTTTTTAAGAATTTTCAAATTTTCAGATAGGAGGTTCCATATAAGGTCAAAAACTACATACTCAGATCTTCACCAAACTTTGCAGGGATCCATTGGAGGTTGAGACACGTGGAAAAAACGTACAAAACAAGAGATTGGAGACATCAAGATTTTGGACGAATTTTTGAAGAATTTTCAAATTTTCAGATGGGAGGTTCCAGATAAGGTCAAAAACTACATACTCAGATCTTCACCAAACTTTGCAGGGATACATTGGATGTCAAGACACGTGGAAAAAACGTACAAAAAAGAGATTGGAGACATCAAGATTTTGGACAAATTTTTTAACAATTTTCAAATTTTCAGAAAGGATGTTCCAGATAAGGTCAAAAACGACATACTCAGATCTTCACCAAACTTTGCATGGATACATTGGATGTCAAGACACGTGGAAAAAACGTACAAAACAAGAGATTGGGGTCATCAATATTTTGCACGGATTTTTTAGGAATTTTCAAATTTTCAGATGGGAGGTTCCATATAAGGTCAAAAACTACATACTCAGATCTTCACCAAACTTTGCATGGATACATTATGTGTCAAGACACGTGGAAAAAACGTACAAAACAAGAGATTGGAGACATCAAGATTTTGGACGAATTTTTTAAGAATTTTCAAATTTTCAGATAGGAGGTTCCATATAAGGTCAAAAACTACATACTCAGATCTTCACCAAACTTTGCATGGATACATTATGTGTCAAGACACGTGGAAAAAACGTACAAAACAAAAGATTGGAGACATCAAGATTTTGGTCGAATTTTTTAAGAATTTTCAAATTTTCAGATGGGAGGTTCCAGATAAGGTCAAAAACTACATACTCAGATCTTCACCAAACTTTGCAGGGATACATTGGATGTCAAGACACGTGGAAAAAACGTACAAAAAAGAGATTGGAGACATCAAGATTTTGGACGAATTTTTTAACAATTTTCAAATTTTCAGAAAGGATGTTCCAGATAAGGTCAAAAACGACATACTCAGATCTTCACCAAACTTTGCAGGGATACATTGGATATCAAGACACGTGGAAAAAACGTACAAAACAAGAGATTGGAGACATCAAGATTTTGGACGATTTTTTTAAGAATTTTCAAATTTTCAGATAGGAGGTTCCAGATGAGGTCAAAAACTACATACTCAGATCTTCACCAAACTTTGCAGGAATACTTTGCATGTCAAGACACGTGGAAAAAACGTACAAAACAAGAGATCGGAGACATCAAGATTTTCGACGAATTTTTTAAGAATTTTCAAATTTTCAGATAGGAGGTTCCATATAAAGTCAAAAACTACATACTCAGATCTTCACCAAACTTTGCAGGGATACATTGGAGGTCGAGACACGTGGAAAAAAAAGTACAAAACAAGAGATTGGGGTCATCAAGATTTTGGACGGATTTTTTAGGAATTTTCAAATTTTCAGATGGGAGGTTCCAGATAAGGTCAAAAACTACATACTCAGATCTTCACCAAACATTGCAGGGATACATTGGATGTCAAGACACGTGGAAAAAACGTACAAAACAAGAGATTGGAGACATCAAGATTTTGGACGAATTTTTTAAGAATTTTCAAATTTTCAGATAGGAGGTTCCAGATGAGGTCAAAAACTACATACTCAGATCTTCACCAAACTTTGCAGGAATACTTTGCATGTCAAGACACGTGGAAAAAACGTACAAAACAAGAGATCGGAGACATCAAGATTTTCGACGAATTTTTTAAGAATTTTCAAATTTTCAGATGGGAGGTTCCAGATAAGGTCAAAAACGACATACTCAGATCTTCACCAAACTTTGCAGGGATCCATTGGATGTCAAGACACGTGGAAAAAACATACAAAACATAGGATTGGTGACATCAAGATTTTGGACGAATTTTTTAAGAATTTTCAAATTTTCAGATAGGAGGTTCCATATAAGGTCAAAAACTACATACTCAGATCTTCACCAAACTTTGCAGGGATACATTGGAGGTCGGGACACGTGGAAAAAAAGTACAAAACAAGAGATTGGGGTCATCAAGATTTTGGACGGATTTTTTAGGAATTTTCAAATTTTCAGATAGGAGGTTCCATATAAGGTCAAAAACTACATACTCAGATCTTCACCAAACATTGCAGGGATACATTGGATGTCAAGACACGTGGAAAAAACGTACAAAACAAGAGATTGGAGACATCAAGATTTTGGACGAATTTTTTAAGAATTTTCAAATTTTCAGATAGGAGGTTCCAAATGAGGTCAAAAACTACATACTCAGATCTTCACCAAACTTTGCAGGAATACTTTGCATGTCAAGACACGTGGAAAAAACGTACAAAACAAGAGATCGGAGACATCAAGATTTTCGACGAATTTTTTAAGAATTTTCAAATTTTCAGATAGGAGGTTCCATATAAGGTCAAAAACTACATACTCAGATCTTCACCAAACTTTGCAGGGATACATTGGAGGTCGAGACACGTGGAAAAAAAGTACAAAACAAGAGATTGGGGTCATCAAGATTTTGGACGGATTTTTTAGGAATTTTCAAATTTTCAGATGGGAGGTTCCAGATAAGGTCAAAAACTACATACTCAGATCTTCACCAAACATTGCAGGGATACATTGGATGTCAAGACACGTGGAAAAAACGTACAAAACAAGAGATTGGAGACATCAAGATTTTGGACGAATTTTTTAAGAATTTTCAAATTTTCAGATAGGAGGTTCCATATAAGGTCAAAAACTACATACTCAGATCTTCACCAAACTTTGCAGGGATACATTGGAGGTCGAGACACGTGGAAAAAACGTACAAAAAAGAGATTGGAGACATCAAGATTTTGGACAAATTTTTTAACAATTTTCAAATTTTCAGAAAGGATGTTCCAGATAAGGTCAAAAACGACATACTCAGATCTTCACCAAACTTTGCATGGATACATTGGATGTCAAGACACGTGGAAAAAACGTACAAAACAAGAGATTGGGGTCATCAAGATTTTGCACGGATTTTTTAGGAATTTTCAAATTTTCAGATGGGAGGTTCCATATAAGGTCAAAAACTACATACTCAGATCTTCACCAAACTTTGCATGGATACATTATGTGTCAAGACACGTGGAAAAAACGTACAAAACAAGAGATTGGAGACATCAAGATTTTGGACGAATTTTTTAAGAATTTTCAAATTTTCAGATAGGAGGTTCCATATAAGGTCAAAAACTACATACTCAGATCTTCACCAAACTTTGCATGGATACATTATGTGTCAAGACACGTGGAAAAAACGTACAAAACAAAAGATTGGAGACATCAAGATTTTGGTCGAATTTTTTAAGAATTTTCAAATTTTCAGATGGGAGGTTCCAGATAAGGTCAAAAACTACATACTCAGATCTTCACCAAACTTTGCAGGGATACATTGGATGTCAAGACACGTGGAAAAAACGTACAAAAAAGAGATTGGAGACATCAAGATTTTGGACGAATTTTTTAACAATTTTCAAATTTTCAGAAAGGATGTTCCAGATAAGGTCAAAAACGACATACTCAGATCTTCACCAAACTTTGCAGGGATACATTGGATATCAAGACACGTGGAAAAAACGTACAAAACAAGAGATTGGAGACATCAAGATTTTGGACGAATTTTTTAAGAATTTTCAAATTTTCAGATAGGAGGTTCCAGATGAGGTCAAAAACTACATACTCAGATCTTCACCAAACTTTGCAGGAATACTTTGCATGTCAAGACACGTGGAAAAAACGTACAAAACAAGAGATCGGAGACATCAAGATTTTCGACGAATTTTTTAAGAATTTTCAAATTTTCAGATAGGAGGTTTCATATAAAGTCAAAAACTACATACTCAGATCTTCACCAAACTTTGCAGGGATACATTGGAGGTCGAGACACGTGGAAAAAAAAGTACAAAACAAGAGATTGGGGTCATCAAGATTTTGGACGGATTTTTTAGGAATTTTCAAATTTTCAGATGGGAGGTTCCAGATAAGGTCAAAAACTACATACTCAGATCTTCACCAAACATTGCAGGGATACATTGGATGTCAAGACACGTGGAAAAAACGTACAAAACAAGAGATTGGAGACATCAAGATTTTGGACGAATTTTTTAAGAATTTTCAAATTTTCAGATAGGAGGTTCCAGATGAGGTCAAAAACTACATACTCAGATCTTCACCAAACTTTGCAGGAATACTTTGCATGTCAAGACACGTGGAAAAAACGTACAAAACAAGAGATCGGAGACATCAAGATTTTCGACGAATTTTTTAAGAATTTTCAAATTTTCAGATGGGAGGTTCCAGATAAGGTCAAAAACGACATACTCAGATCTTCACCAAACTTTGCAGGGATCCATTGGATGTCAAGACACGTGGAAAAAACATACAAAACATAGGATTGGTGACATCAAGATTTTGGACGAATTTTTTAAGAATTTTCAAATTTTCAGATAGGAGGTTCCATATAAGGTCAAAAACTACATACTCAGATCTTCACCAAACTTTGCAGGGATACATTGGAGGTCGGGACACGTGGAAAAAAAGTACAAAACAAGAGATTGGGGTCATCAAGATTTTGGACGGATTTTTTAGGAATTTTCAAATTTTCAGATAGGAGGTTCCATATAAGGTCAAAAACTACATACTCAGATCTTCACCAAACATTGCAGGGATACATTGGATGTCAAGACACGTGGAAAAAACGTACAAAACAAGAGATTGGAGACATCAAGATTTTGGACGAATTTTTTAAGAATTTTCAAATTTTCAGATAGGAGGTTCCAGATGAGGTCAAAAACTACATACTCAGATCTTCACCAAACTTTGCAGGAATACTTTGCATGTCAAGACACGTGGAAAAAACGTACAAAACAAGAGATCGGAGACATCAAGATTTTCGACGAATTTTTTAAGAATTTTCAAATTTTCAGATAGGAGGTTCCATATAAGGTCAAAAACTACATACTCAGATCTTCACCAAACTTTGCAGGGATACATTGGAGGTCGAGACACGTGGAAAAAAAGTACAAAACAAGAGATTGGGGTCATCAAGATTTTGGACGGATTTTTTAGGAATTTTCAAATTTTCAGATGGGATGTTCCAGATAAGGTCAAAAACTACATACTCAGATCTTCACCAAACATTGCAGGGATACATTGGATGTCAAGACACGTGGAAAAAACGTACAAAACAAGAGATTGGAGACATCAAGATTTTGGACGAATTTTTTTAGAATTTTCAAATTTTCAGATAGGAGGTTCCAGATGAGGTCAAAAACTACATACTCAGATCTTCACCAAACTTTGCAGGGATACATTGGATGTCAAGACACGTGGAAAAAACGTACAAAACAAGAGATTGGAGACATCAAGATTTTGGACGAATTTTTTAAGAATTTTCAAATTTTCAGATAGGAGGTTCCATATAAGGTCAAAAACTACATACTCAGATCTTCACCAAACTTTGCATGGATACATTATGTGTCAAGACACGTGGAAAAAACGTACAAAACAAAAGATTGGAGACATCAAGATTTTGGTCGAATTTTTTAAGAATTTTCAAATTTTCAGATGGGAGGTTCCAGATAAGGTCAAAAACTACATACTCAGATCTTCACCAAACTTTGCAGGGATACATTGGATGTCAAGACACGTGGAAAAAACGTACAAAAAAGAGATTGGAGACATCAAGATTTTGGACGAATTTTTTAACAATTTTCAAATTTTCAGAAAGGATGTTCCAGATAAGGTCAAAAACGACATACTCAGATCTTCACCAAACTTTGCAGGGATACATTGGATATCAAGACACGTGGAAAAAACGTACAAAACAAGAGATTGGAGACATCAAGATTTTGGACGAATTTTTTAAGAATTTTCAAATTTTCAGATAGGAGGTTCCAGATGAGGTCAAAAACTACATACTCAGATCTTCACCAAACTTTGCAGGAATACTTTGCATGTCAAGACACGTGGAAAAAACGTACAAAACAAGAGATCGGAGACATCAAGATTTTCGACGAATTTTTTAAGAATTTTCAAATTTTCAGATAGGAGGTTCCATATAAAGTCAAAAACTACATACTCAGATCTTCACCAAACTTTGCAGGGATACATTGGAGGTCGAGACACGTGGAAAAAAAAGTACAAAACAAGAGATTGGGGTCATCAAGATTTTGGACGGATTTTTTAGGAATTTTCAAATTTTCAGATGGGAGGTTCCAGATAAGGTCAAAAACTACATACTCAGATCTTCACCAAACATTGCAGGGATACATTGGATGTCAAGACACGTGGAAAAAACGTACAAAACAAGAGATTGGAGACATCAAGATTTTGGACGAATTTTTTAAGAATTTTCAAATTTTCAGATAGGAGGTTCCAGATGAGGTCAAAAACTACATACTCAGATCTTCACCAAACTTTGCAGGAATACTTTGCATGTCAAGACACGTGGAAAAAACGTACAAAACAAGAGATCGGAGACATCAAGATTTTCGACGAATTTTTTAAGAATTTTCAAATTTTCAGATGGGAGGTTCCAGATAAGGTCAAAAACGACATACTCAGATCTTCACCAAACTTTGCAGGGATCCATTGGATGTCAAGACACGTGGAAAAAACATACAAAACATAGGATTGGTGACATCAAGATTTTGGACGAATTTTTTAAGAATTTTCAAATTTTCAGATAGGAGGTTCCATATAAGGTCAAAAACTACATACTCAGATCTTCACCAAACTTTGCAGGGATACATTGGAGGTCGAGACACGTGGAAAAAAAGTACAAAACAAGAGATTGGGGTCATCAAGATTTTGGACGGATTTTTTAGGAATTTTCAAATTTTCAGATGGGAGGTTCCAGATAAGGTCAAAAACTACATACTCAGATCTTCACCAAACATTGCAGGGATACATTGGATGTCAAGACACGTGGAAAAAACGTACAAAACAAGAGATTGGAGACATCAAGATTTTGGACGAATTTTTTAAGAATTTTCAAATTTTCAGATAGGAGGTTCCATATAAGGTCAAAAACTACATACTCAGATCTTCACCAAACTTTGCAGGGATACATTGGAGGTCGAGACACGTGGAAAAAACGTACAAAAAAGAGATTGGAGACATCAAGATTTTGGACAAATTTTTTAACAATTTTCAAATTTTCAGAAAGGATGTTCCAGATAAGGTCAAAAACGACATACTCAGATCTTCACCAAACTTTGCATGGATACATTGGATGTCAAGACACGTGGAAAAAACGTACAAAACAAGAGATTGGGGTCATCAAGATTTTGCACGGATTTTTTAGGAATTTTCAAATTTTCAGATGGGAGGTTCCATATAAGGTCAAAAACTACATACTCAGATCTTCACCAAACTTTGCATGGATACATTATGTGTGAAGACACGTGGAAAAAACGTACAAAACAAGAGATTGGAGACATCAAGATTTTGGACGAATTTTTTAAGAATTTTCAAATTTTCAGATAGGAGGTTCCATATAAGGTCAAAAACTACATACTCAGATCTTCACCAAACTTTGCATGGATACATTATGTGTCAAGACACGTGGAAAAAACGTACAAAACAAAAGATTGGAGACATCAAGATTTTGGTCGAATTTTTTAAGAATTTTCAAATTTTCAGATGGGAGGTTCCAGATAAGGTCAAAAACTACATACTCAGATCTTCACCAAACTTTGCAGGGATACATTGGATGTCAAGACACGTGGAAAAAACGTACAAAAAAGAGATTGGAGACATCAAGATTTTGGACGAATTTTTTAACAATTTTCAAATTTTCAGAAAGGATGTTCCAGATAAGGTCAAAAACGACATACTCAGATCTTCACCAAACTTTGCAGGGATACATTGGATATCAAGACACGTGGAAAAAACGTACAAAACAAGAGATTGGAGACATCAAGATTTTGGACGAATTTTTTAAGAATTTTCAAATTTTCAGATAGGAGGTTCCAGATGAGGTCAAAAACTACATACTCAGATCTTCACCAAACTTTGCAGGAATACTTTGCATGTCAAGACACGTGGAAAAAACGTACAAAACAAGAGATCGGAGACATCAAGATTTTCGACGAATTTTTTAAGAATTTTCAAATTTTCAGATAGGAGGTTTCATATAAAGTCAAAAACTACATACTCAGATCTTCACCAAACTTTGCAGGGATACATTGGAGGTCGAGACACGTGGAAAAAAAAGTACAAAACAAGAGATTGGGGTCATCAAGATTTTGGACGGATTTTTTAGGAATTTTCAAATTTTCAGATGGGAGGTTCCAGATAAGGTCAAAAACTACATACTCAGATCTTCACCAAACATTGCAGGGATACATTGGATGTCAAGACACGTGGAAAAAACGTACAAAACAAGAGATTGGAGACATCAAGATTTTGGACGAATTTTTTAAGAATTTTCAAATTTTCAGATAGGAGGTTCCAGATGAGGTCAAAAACTACATACTCAGATCTTCACCAAACTTTGCAGGAATACTTTGCATGTCAAGACACGTGGAAAAAACGTACAAAACAAGAGATCGGAGACATCAAGATTTTCGACGAATTTTTTAAGAATTTTCAAATTTTCAGATGGGAGGTTCCAGATAAGGTCAAAAACGACATACTCAGATCTTCACCAAACTTTGCAGGGATCCATTGGATGTCAAGACACGTGGAAAAAACATACAAAACATAGGATTGGTGACATCAAGATTTTGGACGAATTTTTTAAGAATTTTCAAATTTTCAGATAGGAGGTTCCATATAAGGTCAAAAACTACATACTCAGATCTTCACCAAACTTTGCAGGGATACATTGGAGGTCGGGACACGTGGAAAAAAAGTACAAAACAAGAGATTGGGGTCATCAAGATTTTGGACGGATTTTTTAGGAATTTTCAAATTTTCAGATAGGAGGTTCCATATAAGGTCAAAAACTACATACTCAGATCTTCACCAAACATTGCAGGGATACATTGGATGTCAAGACACGTGGAAAAAACGTACAAAACAAGAGATTGGAGACATCAAGATTTTGGACGAATTTTTTAAGAATTTTCAAATTTTCAGATAGGAGGTTCCAGATGAGGTCAAAAACTACATACTCAGATCTTCACCAAACTTTGCAGGAATACTTTGCATGTCAAGACACGTGGAAAAAACGTACAAAACAAGAGATCGGAGACATCAAGATTTTCGACGAATTTTTTAAGAATTTTCAAATTTTCAGATAGGAGGTTCCATATAAGGTCAAAAACTACATACTCAGATCTTCACCAAACTTTGCAGGGATACATTGGAGGTCGAGACACGTGGAAAAAAGTACAAAACAAGAGATTGGGGTCATCAAGATTTTGGAAGGATTTTTTAGGAATTTTCAAATTTTCAGATGGGATGTTCCAGATAAGGTCAAAAACTACATACTCAGATCTTCACCAAACATTGCAGGGATACATTGGATGTCAAGACACGTGGAAAAAACGTACAAAACAAGAGATTGGAGACATCAAGATTTTGGACGAATTTTTTTAGAATTTTCAAATTTTCAGATAGGAGGTTCCAGATGAGGTCAAAAACTACATACTCAGATCTTCACCAAACTTTGCAGGGATACATTGGATGTCAAGACACGTGGAAAAAACGTACAAAACAAGAGATTGGAGACATCAAGATTTTGGACGAATTTTTTAAGAATTTTCAAATTTTCAGATAGGAGGTTCCATATAAGGTCAAAAACTACATACTCAGATCTTCACCAAACTTTGCATGGATACATTATGTGTCAAGACACGTGGAAAAAACGTACAAAACAAAAGATTGGAGACATCAAGATTTTGGTCGAATTTTTTAAGAATTTTCAAATTTTCAGATGGGAGGTTCCAGATAAGGTCAAAAACTACATACTCAGATCTTCACCAAACTTTGCAGGGATACATTGGATGTCAAGACACGTGGAAAAAACGTACAAAAAAGAGATTGGAGACATCAAGATTTTGGACGAATTTTTTAACAATTTTCAAATTTTCAGAAAGGATGTTCCAGATAAGGTCAAAAACGACATACTCAGATCTTCACCAAACTTTGCAGGGATACATTGGATATCAAGACACGTGGAAAAAACGTACAAAACAAGAGATTGGAGACATCAAGATTTTGGACGAATTTTTTAAGAATTTTCAAATTTTCAGATAGGAGGTTCCAGATGAGGTCAAAAACTACATACTCAGATCTTCACCAAACTTTGCAGGAATACTTTGCATGTCAAGACACGTGGAAAAAACGTACAAAACAAGAGATCGGAGACATCAAGATTTTCGACGAATTTTTTAAGAATTTTCAAATTTTCAGATAGGAGGTTCCATATAAAGTCAAAAACTACATACTCAGATCTTCACCAAACTTTGCAGGGATACATTGGAGGTCGAGACACGTGGAAAAAAAAGTACAAAACAAGAGATTGGGGTCATCAAGATTTTGGACGGATTTTTTAGGAATTTTCAAATTTTCAGATGGGAGGTTCCATATAAGGTCAAAAACTACATACTCAGATCTTCACCAAACATTGCAGGGATACATTGGATGTCAAGACACGTGGAAAAAACGTACAAAACAAGAGATTGGAGACATCAAGATTTTGGACGAATTTTTTAAGAATTTTCAAATTTTCAGATAGGAGGTTCCAGATGAGGTCAAAAACTACATACTCAGATCTTCACCAAACTTTGCAGGAATACTTTGCATGTCAAGACACGTGGAAAAAACGTACAAAACAAGAGATCGGAGACATCAAGATTTTCGACGAATTTTTTAAGAATTTTCAAATTTTCAGATGGGAGGTTCCAGATAAGGTCAAAAACGACATACTCAGATCTTCACCAAACTTTGCAGGGATCCATTGGATGTCAAGACACGTGGAAAAAACATACAAAACATAGGATTGGTGACATCAAGATTTTGGACGAATTTTTTAAGAATTTTCAAATTTTCAGATAGGAGGTTCCATATAAGGTCAAAAACTACATACTCAGATCTTCACCAAACTTTGCAGGGATACATTGGAGGTCGGGACACGTGGAAAAAAAGTACAAAACAAGAGATTGGGGTCATCAAGATTTTGGACGGATTTTTTAGGAATTTTCAAATTTTCAGATAGGAGGTTCCATATAAGGTCAAAAACTACATACTCAGATCTTCACCAAACATTGCAGGGATACATTGGATGTCAAGACACGTGGAAAAAACGTACAAAACAAGAGATCGGAGACATCAAGATTTTGGACGAATTTTTTAAGAATTTTCAAATTTTCAGATAGGAGGTTCCAGATGAGGTCAAAAATTACATACTCAGATCTTCACCAAACTTTGCAGGAATACTTTGCATGTCAAGACACGTGGAAAAAACGTACAAAACAAGAGATCGGAGACATCAAGATTTTGGACGAATTTTTTAAGAATTTTCAAATTTTCAGATAGGAGGTTCCATATAAGGTCAAAAACTACATACTCAGATCTTCACCAAACTTTGCAGGGATACATTGGAGGTCGAGACACGTGGAAAAAAAGTACAAAACAAGAGATTGGGGTCATCAAGATTTTGGACGGATTTTTTAGGAATTTTCAAATTTTCAGATGGGAGGTTCCAGATAAGGTCAAAAACTACATACTCAGATCTTCACCAAACATTGCAGGGATACATTGGATGTCAAGACACGTGGAAAAAACGTACAAAACAAGAGATTGGAGACATCAAGATTTTGGACGAATTTTTTAAGAATTTTCAAATTTTCAGATAGGAGGTTCCAGATGAGGTCAAAAACTACATACTCAGATCTTCACCAAACTTTGCAGGAATACTTTGCATGTCAAGACACGTGGAAAAAACGTACAAAACAAGAGATCGGAGACATCAAGATTTTCGACGAATTTTTTAAGAATTTTCAAATTTTCAGATGGGAGGTTCCAGATAAGGTCAAAAACGACATACTCAGATCTTCACCAAACTTTGCAGGGATCCATTGGAGGTCGAGACACGTGGAAAAAACGTACAAAACAAGAGATTGGAGACATCAAGATTTTGGACGAATTTTTGAAGAATTTTCAAATTTTCAGATGGGAGGTTCCAGATAAGGTCAAAAACTACATACTCAGATCTTCACCAAACTTTGCAGGGATACATTGGATGTCAAGACACGTGGAAAAAACGTACAAAAAAGAGATTGGAGACATCAAGATTTTGGACAAATTTTTTAACAATTTTCAAATTTTCAGAAAGGATGTTCCAGATAAGGTCAAAAACGACATACTCAGATCTTCACCAAACTTTGCATGGATACATTGGATGTCAAGACACGTGGAAAAAACGTACAAAACAAGAGATTTGGGTCATCAAGATTTTGCACGGATTTTTTAGGAATTTTCAAATTTTCAGATGGGAGGTTCCAGATAAGGTCAAAAACTACATACTCAGATCTTCACCAAACTTTGCAGGGATACATTGGATGTCAAGACACGTGGAAAAAACGTACAGAACAAGAGATTGGAGACATCAAGATTTTGGACGAATTTTTTAAGAATTTTCAAATTTTCAGATAGGAGGTTCCATATAAGGTCAAAAACTACATACTCAGATCTTTACCAAACTTTGCATGGATACATTGGATGTCAAGACACGTGGAAAAAACGTACAAAACAAGAGATTGGGGTCATCAAGATTTTGCACGGATTTTTTAGGAATTTTCAAATTTTCAGATGGGAGGTTCCAGATAAGGTCAAAAACTACATACTCAGATCTTCACCAAACTTTGCAGGGATACATTGGATGTCAAGACACGTGGAAAAAACGTACAAAACAAGAGATTGGAGACATCAAAATTTTGGACGAATTTTTTAAGAATTTTCAAATTTTCAGATAGGAGGTTCCAGATGAGGTCAAAAACTACATACTCAGATCTTCACCAAACTTTGCAGGGATACATTGGATGTCAAGACACGTGGAAAAAACGTACAAAAAAGAGATTGGAGACATCAAGATTTTGGACGAATTTTTTAACAATTTTCAAATTTTCAGAAAGGATGTTCCAGATAAGGTCAAAAACGACATACTCAGATCTTCACCAAACTTTGCATGGATACATTGGATGTCAAGACACGTGGAAAAAACGTACAAAACAAGAGATTGGGGTCATCAAGATTTTGCACGGATTTTTTAGGAATTTTCAAATTTTCAGATGGGAGGTTCCAGATAAGGTCAAAAACTACATACTCAAATCTTCACCAAACTTTGCAGGGATACATTGGATGTCAAGACACGTGGAAAAAACGTACAAAACAAGAGATTGGGGTCATCAAGATTTTGCACGGATTTTTTAGGAATTTTCAAATTTTCAGATGGGAGGTTCCAGATAAGGTCAAAAACTACATACTCAGATCTTCACCAAACTTTGCAGGGATACATTGGAGGTCGAGACACGTGGAAAAAAAGTACAAAACAAGAGATTGGGGTCATCAAGATTTTGGACGGATTTTTTAGGAATTTTCAAATTTTCAGATGGGAGGTTCCAGATAAGGTCAAAAACTACATACTCAGATCTTCACCAAACATTGCAGGGATACATTGGATGTCAAGACACGTGGAAAAAACGTACAAAACAAGAGATTGGAGACATCAAGATTTTGGACGAATTTTTTAAGAATTTTCAAATTTTCAGATAGGAGGTTCCATATAAGGTCAAAAACTACATACTCAGATCTTCACCAAACATTGCAGGAATACATTGGATGTCAAGACACGTGGAAAAAACGTACAAAACAAGAGATTGGGGTCATCAAGATTTTGCACGGATTTTTTAGGAATTTTCAAATTTTCAGATGGGAGGTTCCAGATAAGGTCAAAAACTACATACTCAGATCTTCACCAAACTTTGCAGGGATACATTGGATGTCAAGACACGTGGAAAAAACGTACAAAACAAGAGATCGGAGACATCAAGATTTTCGACGAATTTTTTAAGAATTTTCAAATTTTCAGATGGGAGGTTCCAGATAAGGTCAAAAACTACATACTCAGATCTTCACCAAACTTTGCAGGGATACATTGGATGTCAAGACACGTGGAAAAAACGTACAAAACAAGAGATTGGAGACATCAAAATTTTGGACGAATTTTTTAAGAATTTTCAAATTTTCAGATAGGAGGTTCCAGATGAGGTCAAAAACTACATACTCAGATCTTCACCAAACTTTGCAGGAATACTTTGCATGTCAAGACACGTGGAAAAAACGTACAAAACAAGAGATCGGAGACATCAAGATTTTCGACGAATTTTTTAAGAATTTTCAAATTTTCAGATAGGAGGTTCCATATAAGGTCAAAAACTACAGACTCAGATCTTCACCAAACTTTGCATGGATACATTATGTGTCAAGACACGTGGAAAAAACGTACAAAACAAAAGATTGGAGACATCAAGATTTTGGTCGAATTTTTTAAGAATTTTCAAATTTTCAGATGGGAGGTTCCAGATAAGGTCAAAAACTACATACTCAGATCTTCACCAAACTTTGCAGGGATACATTGGATGTCAAGACACGTGGAAAAAACGTACAAAACAAGAGATTGGAGACATCAAGATTATGGACGAATTTTTTGAGAATTTTCAAATTTTCAGAAAGGAGGTTCCATATAAGGTCAAAAACTACATACTCAGATCTTCACCAAACTTTGCAGGGATACATTGGATGTCAAGACACGTGGAAAAAACGTACAAAACAAGAGATTGGAGACATCAAGATTTTCGACGAATTTTTTAAGAATTTTCAAATTTTCAGAAAGGATGTTCCAGATAAGGTCAAAAACGACATACTCAGATCTTCACCAAACTTTGCAGGGATACATTGGAGGTCGAGACACGTGGAAAAAACGTACAAAACAAGAGATTGGAGACATCAAGATTTTGGACGAATTTTTTAAGAATTTTCAAATTTTCAGATAGGAGGTTCCATATAAGGTCAAAAACTACATACTCAGATCTTCACCAAACTTTGCATGGATACATTATGTGTCAAGACACGTGGAAAAAACGTACAAAACAAAAGATTGGAGACATCAAGATTTTGGTCGAATTTTTTAAGAATTTTCAAATTTTCAGATGGGAGGTTCCAGATAAGGTCAAAAACTACATACTCAGATCTTCACCAAACTTTGCAGGGATACTTTGGATGTCAAGACACGTGGAAAAAACGTACAAAACAAGAGATTGGGGTCATCAAGATTTTGGACGAATTTTTTAAGAATTTTCAAATTTTCAGATTTGAGGTTCAATATAAGGTCAAAAACTACATACTCAGATCTTCACCAAACTTTGCATGGATACATTGGATGTCAAGACACGTGGAAAAAACATACAAAACATAGGATTCGGAACATCAAGATTTTGGTCGAATTTTTTAAGAATTTTCAAATTTTCAGATAGGAGGTTCCATATAAGGTCAAAAACTACATACTCAGATCTTCACCAAACATTGCAGGAATACATTGGATGTCAAGACACGTGGAAAAAACGTACAAAACAAGAGATTGGGGTCATCAAGATTTTGCACGGATTTTTTAGGAATTTTCAAATTTTCAGATGGGAGGTTCCAGATAAGGTCAAAAACTACATACTCAGATCTTCACCAAACTTTGCAGGGATACATTGGATGTCAAGACACGTGGAAAAAACGTACAAAACAAGAGATTGGAGACATCAAGATTTTGGACGAATTTTTTAAGAATTTTCAAATTTTCAGATAGGAGGTTCCATATAAGGTCAAAAACTACATACTCAGATCTTCACCAAACTTTGCATGGATACATTATGTGTCAAGACACGTGGAAAAAACGTACAAAACAAAAGATTGGAGACATCAAGATTTTGGTCGAATTTTTTAAGAATTTTCAAATTTTCAGATGGGAGGTTCCAGATAAGGTCAAAAACTACATACTCAGATCTTCACCAAACTTTGCAGGGATACATTGGATGTCAAGACACGTGGAAAAAACGTACAAAAAAGAGATTGGAGACATCAAGATTTTGGACGAATTTTTTAACAATTTTCAAATTTTCAGAAAGGATGTTCCAGATAAGGTCAAAAACGACATACTCAGATCTTCACCAAACTTTGCAGGGATACCTTGGATATCAAGACACGTGGAAAAAACGTACAAAACAAGAGATTGGAGACATCAAGATTTTGGACGAATTTTTTAAGAATTTTCAAATTTTCAGATAGGAGGTTCCAGATGAGGTCAAAAACTACATACTCAGATCTTCACCAAACTTTGCAGGAATACTTTGCATGTCAAGACACGTGGAAAAAACGTACAAAACAAGAGATCGGAGACATCAAGATTTTCGACGAATTTTTTAAGAATTTTCAAATTTTCAGATAGGAGGTTCCATATAAGGTCAAAAACTACATACTCAGATCTTCACCAAACTTTGCAGGGATACATTGGAGGTCGAGACACGTGGAAAAAAAAGTACAAAACAAGAGATTGGGGTCATCAAGATTTTGGACGGATTTTTTAGGAATTTTCAAATTTTCAGATGGGAGGTTCCAGATAAGGTCAAAAACTACATACTCAGATCTTCACCAAACATTGCAGGGATACATTGGATGTCAAGACACGTGGAAAAAACGTACAAAACAAGAGATTGGAGACATCAAGATTTAGGACGAATTTTTTAAGAATTTTCAAATTTTCAGATAGGAGGTTCCAGATGAGGTCAAAAACTACATACTCAGATCTTCACCAAACTTTGCAGGAATACTTTGCATGTCAAGACGCGTGGAAAAAACGTACAAAACAAGAGATCGGAGACATCAAGATTTTCGACGAATTTTTTAAGAATTTTCAAATTTTCAGATGGGAGGTTCCAGATAAGGTCAAAAACGACATACTCAGATCTTCACCAAACTTTGCAGGGATCCATTGGATGTCAAGACACGTGGAAAAAACATACAAAACATAGGATTGGTGACATCAAGATTTTGGTCGAATTTTTTAAGAATTTTCAAATTTTCAGATAGGAGGTTCCATATAAGGTCAAAAACTACATACTCAGATCTTCACCAAACTTTGCAGGGATACATTGGAGGTCGGGACACGTGGAAAAAAAGTACAAAACAAGAGATTGGGGTCATCAAGATTTTGGACGGATTTTTTAGGAATTTTCAAATTTTCAGATAGGAGGTTCCATATAAGGTCAAAAACTACATACTCAGATCTTCACCAAACATTGCAGGGATACATTGGATGTCAAGACACGTGGAAAAAACGTACAAAACAAGAGATTGGAGACATCAAGATTTTGGACGAATTTTTTAAGAATTTTCAAATTTTCAGATAGGAGGTTCCAGATGAGGTCAAAAACTACATACTCAGATCTTCACCAAACTTTGCAGGAATACTTTGCATGTCAAGACACGTGGAAAAAACGTACAAAACAAGAGATCGGAGACATCAAGATTTTCGACGAATTTTTTAAGAATTTTCAAATTTTCAGATAGGAGGTTCCATATAAGGTCAAAAACTACATACTCAGATCTTCACCAAACTTTGCAGGGATACATTGGAGGTCGAGACACGTGGAAAAAAAGTACAAAACAAGAGATTGGGGTCATCAAGATTTTGGACGGATTTTTTAGGAATTTTCAAATTTTCAGATGGGAGGTTCCAGATAAGGTCAAAAACTACATACTGAGATCTTCACCAAACATTGCAGGGATACATTGGATGTCAAGACACGTGGAAAAAACGTACAAAACAAGAGATTGGAGACATCAAGATTTTGGACGAATTTTTTAAGAATTTTCAAATTTTCAGATAGGAGGTTCCAGATGAGGTCAAAAACTACATACTCAGATCTTCACCAAACTTTGCAGGAATACTTTGCATGTCAAGACACGTGGAAAAAACGTACAAAACAAGAGATCGGAGACATCAAGATTTTCGACGAATTTTTTAAGAATTTTCAAATTTTCAGATGGGAGGTTCCAGATAAGGTCAAAAACGACATACTCAGATCTTCACCAAACCTTGCAGGGATCCATTGGAGGTCGAGACACGTGGAAAAAACGTACAAAACAAGAGATTGGAGACATCAAGATTTTGGACGAATTTTTTTAAGAATTTTCAAATTTTCAGATAGGAGGTTCCATATAAGGTCAAAAACTACATACTCAGATCTTCACCAAACTTTGCAGGGATACATTGGATGTCAAGACACGTGGAAAAAACGTACAAAACAAGAGATTGGAGACATCAAGATTTTCGACGAATTTTTTAAGAATTTTCAAATTTTCAGAAAGGATGTTCCAGATAAGGTCAAAAACGACATACTCAGATCTTCACCAAACTTTGCAGGGATCCATTGGAGGTCGAGACACGTGGAAAAAACGTACAAAACAAGAGATTGGAGACATCAAGATTTTGGACGAATTTTTGAAGAATTTTCAAATTTTCAGATGGGAGGTTCCAGATAAGGTCAAAAACTACATACTCAGATCTTCACCAAACTTTGCAGGGATACATTGGATGTCAAGACACGTGGAAAAAAGGTACAAAAAAGAGATTGGAGACATCAAGATTTTGGACAAATTTTTTAACAATTTTCAAATTTTCAGAAAGGATGTTCCAGATAAGGTCAAAAACGACATACTCAGATCTTCACCAAACTTTGCATGGATACATTGGATGTCAAGACACGTGGAAAAAACGTACAAAACAAGAGATTGGGGTCATCAAGATTTTGCACGGATTTTTTAGGAATTTTCAAATTTTCAGATGGGAGGTTCAATATAAGGTCAAAAACTACATACTCAGATCTTCACCAAACTTTGCAGGGATACATTGGAGGTCGAGACACGTGGAAAAAAAGTACAAAACAAGAGATTGGGGTCATCAAGATTTTGGACGGATTTTTTAGGAATTTTCAAATTTTCAGATGGGAGGTTCCAGATAAGGTCAAAAACTACATACTCAGATCTTCACCAAACATTGCAGGGATACATTGGATGTCAAGACACGTGGAAAAAACGTACAAAACATAGGATTGGAGACATCAAGATTTTGGACGAATTTTTTAAGAATTTTCAAATTTTCAGATAGGAGGTTCCAGATGAGGTCAAAAACTACATACTCAGATCTTCACCAAACTTTGCAGGAATACTTTGCATGTCAAGACACGTGGAAAAAACGTACAAAACAAGAGATCGGAGACATCAAGATTTTCGACGAATTTTTTAAGAATTTTCAAATTTTCAGATGGGAGGTTCCAGATAAGGTCAAAAACGACATACTCAGATCTTCACCAAACTTTGCAGGGATCCATTGGAGGTCGAGACACGTGGAAAAAACGTACAAAACAAGAGATTGGAGACATCAAGATTTTGGACGAATTTTTTAAGAATTTTCAAATTTTCAGATGGGAGGTTCCAGACAAGGTCAAAAACGACATACTCAGATCTTCACCAAACTTTGCATGGATACATTGGATGTCAAGACACGTGGAAAAAACGTACAAAACAAGAGATTGGAGACATCAAGATTTTGGACGAATTTTTTAAGAATTCTCAAATTTTCAGAAAGGAGGTTCCAGATGAGGTCAAAAACGACATACTCAGATCTTCACCAAACTTTGCAGGGATACTTTGCATGTCAAGACACGTGGAAAAAACGTACAAAACAAGAGATCGGAGACATCAAGATTTTCGACGAATTTTTTAAGAATTTTCAAATTTTCAGATAGGAGGTTCCATATAAGGTCAAAAACTACATACTCAGATCTTCACCAAACTTTGCAGGGATACATTGGAGGTCGAGACACGTGGAAAAAAAGTACAAAACAAGAGATTGGGGTCATCAAGATTTTGGACGGATTTTTTAGGAATTTTCAAATTTTCAGATGGGAGGTTCCAGATAAGGTCAAAAACTACATACTCAGATCTTCACCAAACATTGCAGGGATACATTGGATGTCAAGACACGTGGAAAAAACGTACAAAACAAGAGATTGGAGACATCAAGATTTTGGACGAATTTTTTAAGAATTTTCAAATTTTCAGATAGGAGGTTCCAGATGAGGTCAAAAACTACATACTCAGATCTTCACCAAACTTTGCAGGAATACTTTGCATGTCAAGACACGTGGAAAAAACGTACAAAACAAGAGATCGGAGACATCAAGATTTTCGACGAATTTTTTAAGAATTTTCAAATTTTCAGATGGGAGGTTCCAGATAAGGTCAAAAACGACATACTCAGATCTTCACCAAACTTTGCAGGGATCCATTGGAGGTCGAGACACGTGGAAAAAACGTACAAAACAAGAGATTGGAGACATCAAGATTTTGGACGAATTTTTTAAGAATTTTCAAATTTTCAGATGGGAGGTTCCAGACAAGGTCAAAAACGACATACTCAGATCTTCACCAAACTTTGCATGGATACATTGGATGTCAAGACACGTGGAAAAAACGTACAAAACAAGAGATTGGAGACATCAAGATTTTGGACGAATTTTTTAAGAATTCTCAAATTTTCAGAAAGGAGGTTCCAGATGAGGTCAAAAACGACATACTCAGATCTTCACCAAACTTTGCAGGGATACTTTGCATGTCAAGACACGTGGAAAAAACGTACAAAACAAGAGATCGGAGACATCAAGATTTTCGACGAATTTTTTAAGAATTTTCAAATTTTCAGATAGGAGGTTCCATATAAGGTCAAAAACTACATACTCAGATCTTCACCAAACTTTGCAGGGATACATTGGAGGTCGAGACACGTGGAAAAAAAGTACAAAACAAGAGATTGGGGTCATCAAGATTTTGGACGGATTTTTTAGGAATTTTCAAATTTTCAGATGGGAGGTTCCAGATAAGGTCAAAAACTACATACTCAGATCTTCACCAAACATTGCAGGGATACATTGGATGTCAAGACACGTGGAAAAAACGTACAAAACAAGAGATTGGAGACATCAAGATTTTGGACGAATTTTTTAAGAATTTTCAAATTTTCAGATAGGAGGTTCCAGATGAGGTCAAAAACTACATACTCAGATCTTCACCAAACTTTGCAGGAATACTTTGCATGTCAAGACACGTGGAAAAAACGTACAAAACAAGAGATCGGAGACATCAAGATTTTCGACGAATTTTTTAAGAATTTTCAAATTTTCAAATAGGAGGTTCCATATAAGGTCAAAAACTACATACTCAGATCTTCACCAAACTTTGCAGGGATACATTGGAGGTCGAGACACGTGGAAAAAAAAGTACAAAACAAGAGATTGGGGTCATCAAGATTTTGGACGGATTTTTTAGGAATTTTCAAATTTTCAGATGGGAGGTTCCAGATAAGGTCAAAAACTACATACTCAGATCTTCACCAAACATTGCAGGGATACATTGGATGTCAAGACACGTGGAAAAAACGTACAAAACAAGAGATTGGAGACATCAAGATTTAGGACGAATTTTTTAAGAATTTTCAAATTTTCAGATAGGAGGTTCCAGATGAGGTCAAAAACTACATACTCAGATCTTCACCAAACTTTGCAGGAATACTTTGCATGTCAAGACGCGTGGAAAAAACGTACAAAACAAGAGATCGGAGACATCAAGATTTTCGACGAATTTTTTAAGAATTTTCAAATTTTCAGATGGGAGGTTCCAGATAAGGTCAAAAACGACATACTCAGATCTTCACCAAACTTTGCAGGGATCCATTGGATGTCAAGACACGTGGAAAAAACATACAAAACATAGGATTGGTGACATCAAGATTTTGGTCGAATTTTTTAAGAATTTTCAAATTTTCAGATAGGAGGTTCCATATAAGGTCAAAAACTACATACTCAGATCTTCACCAAACTTTGCAGGGATACATTGGAGGTCGGGACACGTGGAAAAAAAGTACAAAACAAGAGATTGGGGTCATCAAGATTTTGGACGGATTTTTTAGGAATTTTCAAATTTTCAGATAGGAGGTTCGATATAAAGTCAAAAACTACATACTCAGATCTTCACCAAACATTGCAGGGATACATTGGATGTCAAGACACGTGGAAAAAACGTACAAAACAAGAGATTGGAGACATCAAGATTTTGGACGAATTTTTTAAGAATTTTCAAATTTTCAGATAGGAGGTTCCAGATGAGGTCAAAAACTACATACTCAGATCTTCACCAAACTTTGCAGGAATACTTTGCATGTCAAGACACGTGGAAAAAACGTACAAAACAAGAGATCGGAGACATCAAGATTTTCGACGAATTTTTTAAGAATTTTCAAATTTTCAGATAGGAGGTTCCATATAAGGTCAAAAACTACATACTCAGATCTTCACCAAACTTTGCAGGGATACATTGGAGGTCGAGACACGTGGAAAAAAAGTACAAAACAAGAGATTGGGGTCATCAAGATTTTGGACGGATTTTTTAGGAATTTTCAAATTTTCAGATGGGAGGTTCCAGATAAGGTCAAAAACTACATACTCAGATCTTCACCAAACATTGCAGGGATACATTGGATGTCAAGACACGTGGAAAAAACGTACAAAACAAGAGATTGGAGACATCAAGATTTTGGACGAATTTTTTAAGAATTTTCAAATTTTCAGATAGGAGGTTCCAGATGAGGTCAAAAACTACATACTCAGATCTTCACCAAACTTTGCAGGAATACTTTGCATGTCAAGACACGTGGAAAAAACGTACAAAACAAGAGATCGGAGACATCAAGATTTTCGACGAATTTTTTAAGAATTTTCAAATTTTCAGATGGGAGGTTCCAGATAAGGTCAAAAACGACATACTCAGATCTTCACCAAACTTTGCAGGGATCCATTGGAGGTCGAGACACGTGGAAAAAACGTACAAAACAAGAGATTGGAGACATCAAGATTTTGGACGAATTTTTTAAGAATTTTCTAATTTTCAGATAGGAGGTTCCATATAAGGTCAAAAACTACATACTCAGATCTTCACCAAACTTTGCAGGGATACATTGGATGTCAAGACACGTGGAAAAAACGTACAAAACAAGAGATTGGAGACATCAAGATTTTCGACGAATTTTTTAAGAATTTTCAAATTTTCAGAAAGGATGTTCCAGATAAGGTCAAAAACGACATACTCAGATCTTCACCAAACTTTGCAGGGATCCATTGGAGGTCGAGACACGTGGAAAAAACGTACAAAACAAGAGATTGGAGACATCAAGATTTTGGACGAATTTTTGAAGAATTTTCAAATTTTCAGATGGGAGGTTCCAGATAAGGTCAAAAACTACATACTCAGATCTTCACCAAACTTTGCAGGGATACATTGGATGTCAAGACACGTGGAAAAAACGTACAAAAAAGAGATTGGAGACATCAAGATTTTGGACAAATTTTTTAACAATTTTCAAATTTTCAGAAAGGATGTTCCAGATAAGGTCAAAAACGACATACTCAGATCTTCACCAAACTTTGCATGGATACATTGGATGTCAAGACACGTGGAAAAAACGTACAAAACAAGAGATTGGGGTCATCAAGATTTTGCACGGGTTTTTTAGGAATTTTCAAATTTTCAGATGGGAGGTTCAATATAAGGTCAAAAACTACATACTCAGATCTTCACCAAACTTTGCAGGGATACATTGGAGGTCGAGACACGTGGAAAAAAAGTACAAAACAAGAGATTGGGGTCATCAAGATTTTGGACGGATTTTTTAGGAATTTTCAAATTTTCAGATGGGAGGTTCCAGATAAGGTCAAAAACTACATACTCAGATCTTCACCAAACATTGCAGGGATACATTGGATGTCAAGACACGTGGAAAAAACGTACAAAACAAGAGATTGGAGACATCAAGATTTTGGACGAATTTTTTAAGAATTTTCAAATTTTCAGATAGGAGGTTCCAGATGAGGTCAAAAACTACATACTCAGATCTTCACCAAACTTTGCAGGAATACTTTGCATGTCAAGACACGTGGAAAAAACGTACAAAACAAGAGATCGGAGACATCAAGATTTTCGACGAATTTTTTAAGAATTTTCAAATTTTCAGATGGGAGGTTCCAGATAAGGTCAAAAACGACATACTCAGATCTTCACCAAACTTTGCAGGGATCCATTGGAGGTCGAGACACGTGGAAAAAACGTACAAAACAAGAGATTGGAGACATCAAGATTTTGGACGAATTTTTTAAGAATTTTCAAATTTTCAGATGGGAGGTTCCAGACAAGGTCAAAAACGACATACTCAGATCTTCACCAAACTTTGCATGGATACATTGGATGTCAAGACACGTGGAAAAAACGTACAAAACAAGAGATTGGAGACATCAAGATTTTGGACGAATTTTTTAAGAATTCTCAAATTTTCAGAAAGGAGGTTCCAGATGAGGTCAAAAACGACATACTCAGATCTTCACCAAACTTTGCAGGGATACTTTGCATGTCAAGACACGTGGAAAAAACGTACAAAACAAGAGATCGGAGACATCAAGATTTTCGACGAATTTTTTAAGAATTTTCAAATTTTCAGATAGGAGGTTCCATATAAGGTCAAAAACTACATACTCAGATCTTCACCAAACTTTGCAGGGATACATTGGAGGTCGAGTCACGTGGAAAAAAAGTACAAAACAAGAGATTGGGGTCATCAAGATTTTGGACGGATTTTTTAGGAATTTTCAAATTTTCAGATGGGAGGTTCCAGATAAGGTCAAAAACTACATACTCAGATCTTCACCAAACATTGCAGGGATACATTGGATGTCAAGACACGTGGAAAAAACGTACAAAACAAGAGATTGGAGACATCAAGATTTTGGACGAATTTTTTAAGAATTTTCAAATTTTCAGATAGGAGGTTCCAGATGAGGTCAAAAACTACATACTCAGATCTTCACCAAACTTTGCAGGAATACTTTGCATGTCAAGACACGTGGAAAAAACGTACAAAACAAGAGATCGGAGACATCAAGATTTTCGACGAATTTTTTAAGAATTTTCAAATTTTCAGATAGGAGGTTCCATATAAGGTCAAAAACTACATACTCAGATCTTCACCAAACTTTGCATGGATACATTATGTGTCAAGACACGTGGAAAAAACGTACAAAACAAAAGATTGGAGACATCAAGATTTTCGACGAATTTTTTAAGAATTTTCAAATTTTCAGATGGGAGGTTCCAGATAAGGTCAAAAACTACATACTCAGATCTTCACCAAACTTTGCAGGGATACATTGGATGTCAAGACACGTGGAAAAAACGTACAAAACAAGAGATTGGAGACATCAAAATTTTGGACGAATTTTTTAAGAATTTTCAAATTTTCAGATAGGAGGTTCCAGATGAGGTCAAAAACTACATACTCAGATCTTCACCAAACTTTGCAGGAATACTTTGCATGTCAAGACACGTGGAAAAAACGTACAAAACAAGAGATCGGAGACATCAAGATTTTCGAGGAATTTTTTAAGAATTTTCAAATTTTCAGATAGGAGGTTCCATATAAGGTCAAAAACTACAGACTCAGATCTTCACCAAACTTTGCATGGTTACATTATGTGTCAAGACACGTGGAAAAAACGTACAAAACAAAAGATTGGAGACATCAAGATTTTGGTCGAATTTTTTAAGAATTTTCAAATTTTCAGATGGGAGGTTCCAGATAAGGTCAAAAACTACATACTCAGATCTTCACCAAACTTTGCAGGGATACATTGGATGTCAAGACACGTGGAAAAAACGTACAAAACAAGAGATCGGAGACATCAAGATTTTCGACGAATTTTTTAAGAATTTTCAAATTTTCAGATAGGAGGTTCCATATAAGGTCAAAAACTACATACTCAGATCTTCACCAAACTTTGCAGGGATACATTGGAGGTCGAGACACGTGGAAAAAAGTACAAAACAAGAGATTGGGGTCATCAAGATTTTGGACGGATTTTTTAGGAATTTTCAAATTTTCAGATGGGAGGTTCCAGATAAGGTCAAAAACTACATACTCAGATCTTCACCAAACATTGCAGGGATACATTGGATGTCAAGACACGTGGAAAAAACGTACAAAACAAGAGATTGGAGACATCAAGATTTTGGACGAATTTTTTAAGAATTTTCAAATTTTCAGATAGGATGTTCCAGATGAGGTCAAAAACTACATACTCAGATCTTCACCAAACTTTGCAGGAATACTTTGCATGTCAAGACACGTAGAAAAAACGTACAAAACAAGAGATCGGAGACATCAAGATTTTCGACGAATTTTTTAAGAATTTTCAAATTTTCAGATAGGAGGTTCCATATAAGGTCAAAAACTACATACTCAGATCTTCACCAAACTTTGCAGGGATACATTGGAGGTCGAGACACGTGGAAAAAAAAGTACAAAACAAGAGATTGGGGTCATCAAGATTTTGGACGGATTTTTTAGGAATTTTCAAATTTTCAGATGGGAGGTTCCAGATAAGGTCAAAAACTACATACTCAGATCTTCACCAAACATTGCAGGGATACATTGGATGTCAAGACACGTGGAAAAAACGTACAAAACAAGAGATTGGAGACATCAAGATTTTGGACGGATTTTTTAGGAATTTTCAAATTTTCAGATGGGAGGTTCCAGATAAGGTCAAAAACTACATACTCAGATCTTCACCAAACATTGCAGGGATACATTGGATGTCAAGACACGTGGAAAAAACGTACAAAACAAGAGATTGGAGACATCAAGATTTAGGACGAATTTTTTAAGAATTTTCAAATTTTCAGATAGGAGGTTCCAGATGAGGTCAAAAACTACATACTCAGATCTTCACCAAACTTTGCAGGAATACTTTGCATGTCAAGACGCGTGGAAAAAACGTACAAAACAAGAGATCGGAGACATCAAGATTTTCGACGAATTTTTTAAGAATTTTCAAATTTTCAGATGGGAGGTTCCAGATAAGGTCAAAAACGACATACTCAGATCTTCACCAAACTTTGCAGGGATCCATTGGATGTCAAGACACGTGGAAAAAACATACAAAACATAGGATTGGTGACATCAAGATTTTGGTCGAATTTTTTAAGAATTTTCAAATTTTCAGATAGGAGGTTCCATATAAGGTCAAAAACTACATACTCAGATCTTCACCAAACTTTGCAGGGATACATTGGAGGTCGGGACACGTGGAAAAAAAGTACAAAACAAGAGATTGGGGTCATCAAGATTTTGGACGGATTTTTTAGGAATTTTCAAATTTTCAGATAGGAGGTTCGATATAAAGTCAAAAACTACATACTCAGATCTTCACCAAACATTGCAGGGATACATTGGATGTCAAGACACGTGGAAAAAACGTACAAAACAAGAGATTGGAGACATCAAGATTTTGGACGAATTTTTTAAGAATTTTCAAATTTTCAGATAGGAGGTTCCAGATGAGGTCAAAAACTACATACTCAGATCTTCACCAAACTTTGCAGGAATACTTTGCATGTCAAGACACGTGGAAAAAACGTACAAAACAAGAGATCGGAGACATCAAGATTTTCGACGAATTTTTTAAGAATTTTCAAATTTTCAGATAGGAGGTTCCATATAAGGTCAAAAACTACATACTCAGATCTTCACCAAACTTTGCAGGGATACATTGGAGGTCGAGACACGTGGAAAAAAAGTACAAAACAAGAGATTGGGGTCATCAAGATTTTGGACGGATTTTTTAGGAATTTTCAAATTTTCAGATGGGAGGTTCCAGATAAGGTCAAAAACTACATACTCAGATCTTCACCAAACATTGCAGGGATACATTGGATGTCAAGACACGTGGAAAAAACGTACAAAACAAGAGATTGGAGACATCAAGATTTTGGACGAATTTTTTAAGAATTTTCAAATTTTCAGATAGGAGGTTCCAGATGAGGTCAAAAACTACATACTCAGATCTTCACCAAACTTTGCAGGAATACTTTGCATGTCAAGACACGTGGAAAAAACGTACAAAACAAGAGATCGGAGACATCAAGATTTTCGACGAATTTTTTAAGAATTTTCAAATTTTCAGATGGGAGGTTCCAGATAAGGTCAAAAACGACATACTCAGATCTTCACCAAACTTTGCAGGGATCCATTGGAGGTCGAGACACGTGGAAAAAACGTACAAAACAAGAGATTGGAGACATCAAGATTTTGGACGAATTTTTTAAGAATTTTCTAATTTTCAGATAGGAGGTTCCATATAAGGTCAAAAACTACATACTCAGATCTTCACCAAACTTTGCAGGGATACATTGGATGTCAAGACACGTGGAAAAAACGTACAAAACAAGAGATTGGAGACATCAAGATTTTCGACGAATTTTTTAAGAATTTTCAAATTTTCAGAAAGGATGTTCCAGATAAGGTCAAAAACGACATACTCAGATCTTCACCAAACTTTGCAGGGATCCATTGGAGGTCGAGACACGTGGAAAAAACGTACAAAACAAGAGATTGGAGACATCAAGATTTTGGACGAATTTTTGAAGAATTTTCAAATTTTCAGATAGGAGGTTCCAGATAAGGTCAAAAACTACATACTCAGATCTTCACCAAACTTTGCAGGGATACATTGGATGTCAAGACACGTGGAAAAAACGTACAAAAAAGAGATTGGAGACATCAAGATTTTGGACAAATTTTTTAACAATTTTCAAATTTTCAGAAAGGATGTTCCAGATAAGGTCAAAAACGACATACTCAGATCTTCACCAAACTTTGCATGGATACATTGGATGTCAAGACACGTGGAAAAAACGTACAAAACAAGAGATTGGGGTCATCAAGATTTTGCACGGATTTTTTAGGAATTTTCAAATTTTCAGATGGGAGGTTCAATATAAGGTCAAAAACTACATACTCAGATCTTCACCAAACTTTGCAGGGATACATTGGAGGTCGAGACACGTGGAAAAAAAGTACAAAACAAGAGATTGGGGTCATCAAGATTTTGGACGGATTTTTTAGGAATTTTCAAATTTTCAGATGGGAGGTTCCAGATAAGGTCAAAAACTACATACTCAGATCTTCACCAAACATTGCAGGGATACATTGGATGTCAAGACACGTGGAAAAAACGTACAAAACAAGAGATTGGAGACATCAAGATTTTGGACGAATTTTTTAAGAATTTTCAAATTTTCAGATAGGAGGTTCCAGATGAGGTCAAAAACTACATACTCAGATCTTCACCAAACTTTGCAGGAATACTTTGCATGTCAAGACACGTGGAAAAAACGTACAAAACAAGAGATCGGAGACATCAAGATTTTCGACGAATTTTTTAAGAATTTTCAAATTTTCAGATGGGAGGTTCCAGATAAGGTCAAAAACGACATACTCAGATCTTCACCAAACTTTGCAGGGATCCATTGGAGGTCGAGACACGTGGAAAAAACGTACAAAACAAGAGATTGGAGACATCAAGATTTTGGACGAATTTTTTAAGAATTTTCAAATTTTCAGATGGGAGGTTCCAGACAAGGTCAAAAACGACATACTCAGATCTTCACCAAACTTTGCATGGATACATTGGATGTCAAGACACGTGGAAAAAACGTACAAAACAAGAGATTGGAGACATCAAGATTTTGGACGAATTTTTTAAGAATTCTCAAATTTTCAGAAAGGAGGTTCCAGATGAGGTCAAAAACGACATACTCAGATCTTCACCAAACTTTGCAGGGATACTTTGCATGTCAAGACACGTGGAAAAAACGTACAAAACAAGAGATCGGAGACATCAAGATTTTCGACGAATTTTTTAAGAATTTTCAAATTTTCAGATAGGAGGTTCCATATAAGGTCAAAAACTACATACTCAGATCTTCACCAAACTTTGCAGGGATACATTGGAGGTCGAGTCACGTGGAAAAAAAGTACAAAACAAGAGATTGGGGTCATCAAGATTTTGGACGGATTTTTTAGGAATTTTCAAATTTTCAGATGGGAGGTTCCAGATAAGGTCAAAAACTACATACTCAGATCTTCACCAAACATTGCAGGGATACATTGGATGTCAAGACACGTGGAAAAAACGTACAAAACAAGAGATTGGAGACATCAAGATTTTGGACGAATTTTTTAAGAATTTTCAAATTTTCAGATAGGAGGTTCCAGATGAGGTCAAAAACTACATACTCAGATCTTCACCAAACTTTGCAGGAATACTTTGCATGTCAAGACACGTGGAAAAAACGTACAAAACAAGAGATCGGAGACATCAAGATTTTCGACGAATTTTTTAAGAATTTTCAAATTTTCAGATAGGAGGTTCCATATAAGGTCAAAAACTACATACTCAGATCTTCACCAAACTTTGCATGGATACATTATGTGTCAAGACACGTGGAAAAAACGTACAAAACAAAAGATTGGAGACATCAAGATTTTCGACGAATTTTTTAAGAATTTTCAAATTTTCAGATGGGAGGTTCCAGATAAGGTCAAAAACTACATACTCAGATCTTCACCAAACTTTGCAGGGATACATTGGATGTCAAGACACGTGGAAAAAACGTACAAAACAAGAGATTGGAGACATCAAAATTTTGGACGAATTTTTTAAGAATTTTCAAATTTTCAGATAGGAGGTTCCAGATGAGGTCAAAAACTACATACTCAGATCTTCACCAAACTTTGCAGGAATACTTTGCATGTCAAGACACGTGGAAAAAACGTACAAAACAAGAGATCGGAGACATCAAGATTTTCGAGGAATTTTTTAAGAATTTTCAAATTTTCAGATAGGAGGTTCCATATAAGGTCAAAAACTACAGACTCAGATCTTCACCAAACTTTGCATGGATACATTATGTGTCAAGACACGTGGAAAAAACGTACAAAACAAAAGATTGGAGACATCAAGATTTTGGTCGAATTTTTTAAGAATTTTCAAATTTTCAGATGGGAGGTTCCAGATAAGGTCAAAAACTACATACTCAGATCTTCACCAAACTTTGCAGGGATACATTGGATGTCAAGACACGTGGAAAAAACGTACAAAACAAGAGATCGGAGACATCAAGATTTTCGACGAATTTTTTAAGAATTTTCAAATTTTCAGATAGGAGGTTCCATATAAGGTCAAAAACTACATACTCAGATCTTCACCAAACTTTGCAGGGATACATTGGAGGTCGAGACACGTGGAAAAAAGTACAAAACAAGAGATTGGGGTCATCAAGATTTTGGACGGATTTTTTAGGAATTTTCAAATTTTCAGATGGGAGGTTCCAGATAAGGTCAAAAACTACATACTCAGATCTTCACCAAACATTGCAGGGATACATTGGATGTCAAGACACGTGGAAAAAACGTACAAAACAAGAGATTGGAGACATCAAGATTTTGGACGAATTTTTTAAGAATTTTCAAATTTTCAGATAGGATGTTCCAGATGAGGTCAAAAACTACATACTCAGATCTTCACCAAACTTTGCAGGAATACTTTGCATGTCAAGACACGTGGAAAAAACGTACAAAACAAGAGATCGGAGACATCAAGATTTTCGACGAATTTTTTAAGAATTTTCAAATTTTCAGATAGGAGGTTCCATATAAGGTCAAAAACTACATACTCAGATCTTCACCAAACTTTGCAGGGATACATTGGAGGTCGAGACACGTGGAAAAAAAAGTACAAAACAAGAGATTGGGGTCATCAAGATTTTGGACGGATTTTTTAGGAATTTTCAAATTTTCAGATGGGAGGTTCCAGATAAGGTCAAAAACTACATACTCAGATCTTCACCAAACATTGCAGGGATACATTGGATGTCAAGACACGTGGAAAAAACGTACAAAACAAGAGATTGGAGACATCAAGATTTAGGACGAATTTTTTAAGAATTTTCAAATTTTCAGATAGGAGGTTCCAGATGAGGTCAAAAACTACATACTCAGATCTTCACCAAACTTTGCAGGAATACTTTGCATGTCAAGACGCGTGGAAAAAACGTACAAAACAAGAGATCGGAGACATCAAGGTTTTCGACGAATTTTTTAAGAATTTTCAAATTTTCAGATGGGAGGTTCCAGATAAGGTCAAAAACGACATACTCAGATCTTCACCAAACTTTGCAGGGATCCATTGGATGTCAAGACACGTGGAAAAAACATACAAAACATAGGATTGGTGACATCAAGATTTTGGTCGAATTTTTTAAGAATTTTCAAATTTTCAGATAGGAGGTTCCATATAAGGTCAAAAACTACATACTCAGATCTTCACCAAACTTTGCAGGGATACATTGGAGGTCGGGACACGTGGAAAAAAAGTACAAAACAAGAGATTGGGGTCATCAAGATTTTGGACGGATTTTTTAGGAAATTTCAAATTTTCAGATAGGAGGTTCCATATAAGGTCAAAAACTACATACTCAGACCTTCACCAAACATTGCAGGGATACATTGGATGTCAAGACACGTGGAAAAAACGTACAAAACAAGAGATTGGAGACATCAAGATTTTGGACGAATTTTTTAAGAATTTTCAAATTTTCAGATAGGAGGTTCCAGATGAGGTCAAAAACTACATACTCAGATCTTCACCAAACTTTGCAGGAATACTTTGCATGTCAAGACACGTGGAAAAAACGTACAAAACAAGAGATCGGAGACATCAAGATTTTCGACGAATTTTTTAAGAATTTTCAAATTTTCAGATAGGAGGTTCCATATAAGGTCAAAAACTACATACTCAGATCTTCACCAAACTTTGCAGGGATACATTGGAGGTCGAGACACGTGGAAAAAAAGTACAAAACAAGAGATTGGGGTCATCAAGATTTTGGACGGATTTTTTAGGAATTTTCAAATTTTCAGATGGGAGGTTCCAGATAAGGTCAAAAACTACATACTCAGATCTTCACCAAACTTTGCAGGAATACTTTGCATGTCAAGACACGTGGAAAAAACGTACAAAACAAGAGATCGGAGACATCAAGATTTTCGACGAATTTTTTAAGAATTTTCAAATTTTCAGATGGGAGGTTCCAGATAAGGTCAAAAACGACATACTCAGATCTTCACCAAACTTTGCAGGGATCCATTGGAGGTCGAGACACGTGGAAAAAACGTACAAAACAAGAGATTGGAGACATCAAGATTTTGGACGAATTTTTTAAGAATTTTCAAATTTTCAGATAGGAGGTTCCATATAAGGTCAAAAACTACATACTCAGATCTTCACCAAACTTTGCAGGGATACATTGGATGTCAAGACACGTGGAAAAAACGTACAAAACAAGAGATTGGAGACATCAAGATTTTCGACGAATTTTTTAAGAATTTTCAAATTTTCAGAAAGGATGTTCCAGATAAGGTCAAAAACGACATACTCAGATCTTCACCAAACTTTGCAGGGATCCATTGGAGGTCGAGACACGTGGAAAAAACGTACAAAACAAGAGATTGGAGACATCAAGATTTTGGACGAATTTTTGAAGAATTTTCAAATTTTCAGATGGGAGGTTCCAGATAAGGTCAAAAACTACATACTCAGATCTTCACCAAACTTTGCAGGGATACATTGGATGTCAAGACACGTGGAAAAAACGTACAAAAAAGAGATTGGAGACATCAAGATTTTGGACAAATTTTTTAACAATTTTCAAATTTTCAGAAAGGATGTTCCAGATAAGGTCAAAAACGACATACTCAGATCTTCACCAAACTTTGCATGGATACATTGGATGTCAAGACACGTGGAAAAAACGTACAAAACAAGAGATTGGGGTCATCAAGATTTTGCACGGATTTTTTAGGAATTTTCAAATTTTCAGATGGGAGGTTCAATATAAGGTCAAAAACTACATACTCAGATCTTCACCAAACTTTGCAGGGATACATTGGAGGTCGAGACACGTGGAAAAAAAGTACAAAACAAGAGATTGGGGTCATCAAGATTTTGGACGGATTTTTTAGGAATTTTCAAATTTTCAGATGGGAGGTTCCAGATAAGGTCAAAAACTACATACTCAGATCTTCACCAAACATTGCAGGGATACATTGGATATCAAGACACGTGGAAAAAACGTACAAAACAAGAGATTGGAGACATCAAGATTTTGGACGAATTTTTTAAGAATTTTCAAATTTTCAGATAGGAGGTTCCAGATGAGGTCAAAAACTACATACTCAGATCTTCACCAAACTTTGCAGGAATACTTTGCATGTCAAGACACGTGGAAAAAACGTACAAAACAAGAGATCGGAGACATCAAGATTTTCGACGAATTTTTTAAGAATTTTCAAATTTTCAGATGGGAGGTTCCAGATAAGGTCAAAAACGACATACTCAGATCTTCACCAAACTTTGCAGGGATCCATTGGAGGTCGAGACACGTGGAAAAAACGTACAAAACAAGAGATTGGAGACATCAAGATTTTGGACGAATTTTTTAAGAATTTTCAAATTTTCAGATGGGAGGTTCCAGACAAGGTCAAAAACGACATACTCAGATCTTCACCAAACTTTGCATGGATACATTGGATGTCAAGACACGTGGAAAAAACGTACAAAACAAGAGATTGGAGACATCAAGATTTTGGACGAATTTTTTAAGAATTCTCAAATTTTCAGAAAGGAGGTTCCAGATGAGGTCAAAAACGACATACTCAGATCTTCACCAAACTTTGCAGGGATACTTTGCATGTCAAGACACGTGGAAAAAACGTACAAAACAAGAGATCGGAGACATCAAGATTTTCGACGAATTTTTTAAGAATTTTCAAATTTTCAGATAGGAGGTTCCATATAAGGTCAAAAACTACATACTCAGATCTTCACCAAACTTTGCAGGGATACATTGGAGGTCGAGTCACGTGGAAAAAAAGTACAAAACAAGAGATTGGGGTCATCAAGATTTTGGACGGATTTTTTAGGAATTTTCAAATTTTCAGATGGGAGGTTCCAGATAAGGTCAAAAACTACATACTCAGATCTTCACCAAACATTGCAGGGATACATTGGATGTCAAGACACGTGGAAAAAACGTACAAAACAAGAGATTGGAGACATCAAGATTTTGGACGAATTTTTTAAGAATTTTCAAATTTTCAGATAGGAGGTTCCAGATGAGGTCAAAAACTACATACTCAGATCTTCACCAAACTTTGCAGGAATACTTTGCATGTCAAGACACGTGGAAAAAACGTACAAAACAAGAGATCGGAGACATCAAGATTTTCGACGAATTTTTTAAGAATTTTCAAATTTTCAGATAGGAGGTTCCATATAAGGTCAAAAACTACATACTCAGATCTTCACCAAACTTTGCATGGATACATTATGTGTCAAGACACGTGGAAAAAACGTACAAAACAAAAGATTGGAGACATCAAGATTTTCGACGAATTTTTTAAGAATTTTCAAATTTTCAGATGGGAGGTTCCAGATAAGGTCAAAAACTACATACTCAGATCTTCACCAAACTTTGCAGGGATACATTGGATGTCAAGACACGTGGAAAAAACGTACAAAACAAGAGATTGGAGACATCAAAATTTTGGACGAATTTTTTAAGAATTTTCAAATTTTCAGATAGGAGGTTCCAGATGAGGTCAAAAACTACATACTCAGATCTTCACCAAACTTTGCAGGAATACTTTGCATGTCAAGACACGTGGAAAAAACGTACAAAACAAGAGATCGGAGACATCAAGATTTTCGACGAATTTTTTAAGAATTTTCAAATTTTCAGATAGGAGGTTCCATATAAGGTCAAAAACTACAGACTCAGATCTTCACCAAACTTTGCATGGATACATTATGTGTCAAGACACGTGGAAAAAACGTACAAAACAAAAGATTGGAGACATCAAGATTTTGGTCGAATTTTTTAAGAATTTTCAAATTTTCAGATGGGAGGTTCCAGATAAGGTCAAAAACTACATACTCAGATCTTCACCAAACTTTGCAGGGATACATTGGATGTCAAGACACGTGGAAAAAACGTACAAAACAAGAGATTGGAGACATCAAGATTATGGACGAATTTTTTGAGAATTTTCAAATTTTCAGAAAGGAGGTTCCATATAAGGTCAAAAACTACATACTCAGATCTTCACCAAACTTTGCAGGGATACATTGGATGTCAAGACACGTGGAAAAAACGTACAAAACAAGAGATTGGAGACATCAAGATTTTCGACGAATTTTTTAAGAATTTTCAAATTTTCAGAAAGGATGTTCCAGATAAGGTCAAAAACGACATACTCAGATCTTCACCAAACTTTGCAGGGATACATTGGAGGTCGAGACACGTGGAAAAAACGTACAAAACAAGAGATTGGAGACATCAAGATTTTGGACGAATTTTTGAAGAATTTTCAAATTTTCTGATAGGAGGTCCCAGATAAGGTCAAAAACTACATACTCAGATCTCCACCAAACATTGCAGGGATACATTGGATGTCAAGACACGTGGAAAAAACGTACAAAACAAGAGATTGGAGACATCAAGATTTTCGACGAATTTTTGAAGAATTTTCAAATTTTCAGATAGGAGGTTCCAGATAAGGTCAAAAACTACATACTCAGATCTTCACCAAACGTTGCAGGGATACTTTGCATGTCAAGACACGTGGAAAAAACGTACAAAACAAGAGATTGGAGACATCAAGATTTTCGACGAATTTTTTAAGAATTTTCAAATTTTCAGATGGGAGGTTCCAGATAAGGTCAAAAACGACATACTCAGATCTTCACCAAACTTTGCATGGATACATTGGATGTCAAGACACGTGGAAAAAACGTACAAAACAAGAGATTGGGGTCATCAAGATTTTGCACGGATTTTTGAAGAATTTTCAAATTTTCAGATAGGAGGTTCCAGATAAGGTCAAAAACTACATACTCAGATCTTCACCAAACTTTGCAGGGATCCATTGGAGGTCGAGACAAATGGAAAAAACGTACAAAACAAGAGATCGGAGACATCAAGATTTTCGACGAATTTTTGAAGAATTTTCAAATTTTCAGATAGGAGGTTCCAGATAAGGTCTAAAACTACATACTCAGATCTCCACCAAACATTGCAGGAATACATTGGATGTCAGGACACGTGAAAAAAAGTACAAAACAAGAGATTGGAGACATCAAGATTTTCGACGAATTTTTGAAGAATTTTCAAATTTTCAGAAAGGATGTTCCAGATAAGGTCAAAAACGACATACTCAGATCTTCACCAAACTTTGCAGGGATCCATTGGAGGTCGAGACACGTGGAAAAAACGTACAAAACAAGAGATTGGAGACATCAAGATTTTGGACGAATTTTTGAAGAATTTTCAAATTTTCAGATAGGAGGTTCCAGATAAGGTCTAAAACTACATACTCAGATCTCCACCAAACATTGCAGGAATACATTGGATGTCAAGACACGTGGAAAAAACGTACAAAACAAGAGATTGGAGACATCAAGATTTTCGACGAATTTTTGAAGAATTTTCAAATTTTCAGATAGGAGGTTCCAGATAAGGTCAAAAACTACATACTCAGATCTTCACCAAACGTTGCAGGGATACTTTGCATGTCAAGACAAATGGAAAAAACGTACAAAACAAAAGATTGGAGACATCAAGATTTTCGACGAATTTTTTAAGAATTTTCAAATTTTCAGATGGGAGGTTCCAGATAAGGTCAAAAACGACATACTCAGATCTTCACCAAACTTTGCATGGATACATTGGATGTCAAGACACGTGGAAAAAACGTACAAAACAAGAGATTGGAGACATCAAGATTTTGGACGAATTTTTTAAGAATTCTCAAATTTTCAGAAAGGAGGTTCCATATAAGGTCAAAAACTACATACTCAGATCTTCACCAAACTTTGCAGGGATACTTTGGATGTCAAGGCACGTGGAAAAAACGTACAAAACAAGAGATTGGGGTCATCAAGATTTTGGACGAATTTTTTAAGAATTTTCAAATTTTCAGATGGGAGGTTCAATATAAGGTCAAAAACTACATACTCAGATCTTCACCAAACTTTGCAGGGATACATTGGAGGTCGAGACACGTGGAAAAAAAGTACAAAACAAGAGATTGGGGTCATCAAGATTTTGGACGGATTTTTTAGGAATTTTCAAATTTTCAGATGGGAGGTTCCAGATAAGGTCAAAAACTACATACTCAGATCTTCACCAAACATTGCAGGGATACATTGGATGTCAAGACACGTGGAAAAAACGTACAAAACAAGAGATTGGAGACATCAAGATTTTGGACGAATTTTTTAAGAATTTTCAAATTTTCAGATAGGAGGTTCCAGATGAGGTCAAAAACTACATGCTCAGATCTTCACCAAACTTTGCAGGAATACTTTGCATGTCAAGACACGTGGAAAAAACGTACAAAACAAGAGATCGGAGACATCAAGATTTTCGACGAATTTTTTAAGAATTTTCAAATTTTCAGATGGGAGGTTCCAGATAAGGTCAAAAACGACATACTCAGATCTTCACCAAACTTTGCAGGGATCCATTGGAGGTCGAGACACGTGGAAAAAACGTACAAAACAAGAGATTGGAGACATCAAGATTTTGGACGAATTTTTTAAGAATTTTCAAATTTTCAGATGGGAGGTTCCAGACAAGGTCAAAAACGACATACTCAGATCTTCACCAAACTTTGCATGGATACATTGGATGTCAAGACACGTGGAAAAAACGTACAAAACAAGAGATTGGAGACATCAAGATTTTGGACGAATTTTTTAAGAATTCTCAAATTTTCAGAAAGGAGGTTCCAGATGAGGTCAAAAACGACATACTCAGATCTTCACCAAACTTTGCAGGGATACTTTGCATGTCAAGACACGTGGAAAAAACGTACAAAACAAGAGATCGGAGACATCAAGATTTTCGACGAATTTTTTAAGAATTTTCAAATTTTCAGATAGGAGGTTCCATATAAGGTCAAAAACTACATACTCAGATCTTCACCAAACTTTGCAGGGATACATTGGAGGTCGAGACACGTGGAAAAAAAGTACAAAACAAGAGATTGGGGTCATCAAGATTTTGGACGGATTTTTTAGGAATTTTCAAATTTTCAGATGGGAGGTTCCAGATAAGGTCAAAAACTACATACTCAGATCTTCACCAAACATTGCAGGGATACATTGGATGTCAAGACACGTGGAAAAAACGTACAAAACAAGAGATTGGAGACATCAAGATTTTGGACGAATTTTTTAAGAATTTTCAAATTTTCAGATAGGAGGTTCCAGATGAGGTCAAAAACTACATACTCAGATCTTCACCAAACTTTGCAGGAATACTTTGCATGTCAAGACACGTGGAAAAAACGTACAAAACAAGAGATCGGAGACATCAAGATTTTCGACGAATTTTTTAAGAATTTTCAAATTTTCAGATGGGAGGTTCCATATAAGGTCAAAAACTACATACTCAGATCTTCACCAAACTTTGCATGGATACATTATGTGTCAAGACACGTGGAAAAAACGTACAAAACAAAAGATTGGAGACATCAAGATATTGGTCGAATTTTTTAAGAATTTTCAAATTTTCAGATGGGAGGTTCCAGATAAGGTCAAAAACTACATACTCAGATCTTCACCAAACTTTGCAGGGATACATTGGATGTCAAGACACGTGGAAAAAACGTACAAAACAAGAGATAGGAGACATCAAGATTTTGGACGAATTTTTTAACAATTTTCAAATTTTCAGAAAGGATGTTCCAGATAAGGTCAAAAACAACATACTCAGATCTTCACCAAACTTTGCAGGGATACATTGGATGTCAAGACACGTGGAAAAAACGTACAAAACAAGAGATCGGAGACATCAAGATTTTCGACGAATTTTTTAAGAATTTTCAAATTTTCAGATGGGAGGTTCCAGATAAGGTCAAAAACTACATACTCAGATCTTCACCAAACTTTGCAGGGATACATTGGATGTCAAGACACGTGGAAAAAACGTACAAAACAAGAGATTGGAGACATCAAAATTTTGGACGAATTTTTTAAGAATTTTCAAATTTTCAGATAGGAGGTTCCAGATGAGGTCAAAAACTACATACTCAGATCTTCACCAAACTTTGCAGGAATACTTTGCATGTCAAGACACGTGGAAAAAACGTACAAAACAAGAGATCGGAGACATCAAGATTTTCGACGAATTTTTTAAGAATTTTCAAATTTTCAGATAGGAGGTTCCATATAAGGTCAAAAACTACAGACTCAGATCTTCACCAAACTTTGCATGGATACATTATGTGTCAAGACACGTGGAAAAAACGTACAAAACAAAAGATTGGAGACATCAAGATTTTGGTCGAATTTTTTAAGAATTTTCAAATTTTCAGATGGGAGGTTCCATATAAGGTCAAAAACTACATACTCAGATCTTCACCAAACTTTGCAGGGATACATTGGATGTCAAGACACGTGGAAAAAACGTACAAAACAAGAGATTGGAGACATCAAGATTATGGACGAATTTTTTGAGAATTTTCAAATTTTCAGAAAGGAGGTTCCATATAAGGTCAAAAACTACATACTCAGATCTTCACCAAACTTTGCAGGGATACATTGGATGTCAAGACACGTGGAAAAAACGTACAAAACAAGAGATTGGAGACATCAAGATTTTCGACGAATTTTTTAAGAATTTTCAAATTTTCAGAAAGGATGTTCCAGATAAGGTCAAAAACGACATACTCAGATCTTCACCAAACTTTGCAGGGATACATTGGAGGTCGAGACACGTGGAAAAAACGTACAAAACAAGAGATTGGAGACATCAAGATTTTGGACGAATTTTTGAAGAATTTTCAAATTTTCTGATAGGAGGTCCCAGATAAGGTCAAAAACTACATACTCAGATCTCCACCAAACATTGGAGGGATACATTGGATGTCAAGACACGTGGAAAAAACGTACAAAACAAGAGATTGGAGACATCAAGATTTTCGACGAATTTTTGAAGAATTTTCAAATTTTCAGATAGGAGGTTCCAGATAAGGTCAAAAACTACATACTCAGATCTTCACCAAACGTTGCAGGGATACTTTGCATGTCAAGACACGTGGAAAAAACGTACAAAACAAGAGATTGGAGACATCAAGATTTTCGACGAATTTTTTAAGAATTTTCAAATTTTCAGATGGGAGGTTCCAGATAAGGTCAAAAACGACATACTCAGATCTTCACCAAACTTTGCATGGATACATTGGATGTCAAGACACGTGGAAAAACGTACAAAACAAGAGATTGGGGTCATCAAGATTTTGCACGGATTTTTGAAGAATTTTCAAATTTTCAGATAGGAGGTTCCAGATAAGGTCAAAAACTACATACTCAGATCTTCACCAAACTTTGCAGGGATCCATTGGAGGTCGAGACACGTGGAAAAAACGTACAAAACAAGAGATTGGAGACATCAAGATTTTGGACGAATTTTTGAAGAATTTTCAAATTTTCAGATAGGAGGTTCCAGATAAGGTCTAAAACTACATACTCAGATCTCCACCAAACATTGCAGGAATACATTGGATGTCAAGACACGTGGAAAAAACGTACAAAACAAGAGATTGGAGACATCAAGATTTTCGACGAATTTTTGAAGAATTTTCAAATTTTCAGAAAGGATGTTCCAGATGAGGTCAAAAACTACATACTCAGATCTTCACCAAACTTTGCAGGGATCCATTGGAGGTCGAGACAAATGGAAAAAACGTACAAAACAAGAGATCGGAGACATCAAGATTTTCGACGAATTTTTGAAGAATTTTCAAATTTTCAGATAGGAGGTTCCAGATAAGGTCTAAAACTACATACTCAGATCTCCACCAAACATTGCAGGAATACATTGGATGTCAGGACACGTGGAAAAAACGTACAAAACAAGAGATTGGAAACATCAAGATTTTCGACGAATTTTTGAAGAATTTTCAAATTTTCAGAAAGGATGTTCCAGATAAGGTCAAAAACGACATACTCAGATCTTCACCAAACTTTGCAGGGATCCATTGGAGGTCGAGACACGTGGAAAAAACGTACAAAACAAGAGATTGGAGACATCAAGATTTTGGACGAATTTTTGAAGAATTTTCAAATTTTCAGATAGGAGGTTCCAGATAAGGTCTAAAACTACATACTCAGATCTCCACCAAACATTGCAGGAATACATTGGATGTCAAGACACGTGGAAAAAACGTACAAAACAAGAGATTGGAGACATCAAGATTTTCGACGAATTTTTGAAGAATTTTCAAATTTTCAGATAGGAGGTTCCAGATAAGGTCAAAAACTACATACTCAGATCTTCACCAAACGTTGCAGGGATACTTTGCATGTCAAGACACGTGGAAAAAACGTACAAAACAAAAGATTGGAGACATCAAGATTTTCGACGAATTTTTTAAGAATTTTCAAATTTTCAGATGGGAGGTTCCAGATAAGGTCAAAAACGACATACTCAGATCTTCACCAAACTTTGCATGGATACATTGGATGTCAAGACACGTGGAAAAAACGTACAAAACAAGAGATTGGAGACATCAAGATTTTGGACGAATTTTTTAAGAATTCTCAAATTTTCAGAAAGGAGGTTCCATATAAGGTCAAAAACTACATACTCAGATCTTCACCAAACTTTGCAGGGATACTTTGGATGTCAAGGCACGTGGAAAAAACGTACAAAACAAGAGATTGGGGTCATCAAGATTTTGGACGAATTTTTTAAGAATTTTCAAATTTTCAGATGGGAGGTTCAATATAAGGTCAAAAACTACATACTCAGATCTTCACCAAACTTTGCAGGGATACATTGGAGGTCGAGACACGTGGAAAAAAAGTACAAAACAAGAGATTGGGGTCATCAAGATTTTGGACGGATTTTTTAGGAATTTTCAAATTTTCAGATGGGAGGTTCCAGATAAGGTCAAAAACTACATACTCAGATCTTCACCAAACATTGCAGGGATACATTGGATGTCAAGACACGTGGAAAAAACGTACAAAACAAGAGATTGGAGACATCAAGATTTTGGACGAATTTTTTAAGAATTTTCAAATTTTCAGATAGGAGGTTCCAGATGAGGTCAAAAACTACATACTCAGATCTTCACCAAACTTTGCAGGAATACTTTGCATGTCAAGACACGTGGAAAAAACGTACAAAACAAGAGATCGGAGACATCAAGATTTTCGACGAATTTTTTAAGAATTTTCAAATTTTCAGATGGGAGGTTCCAGATAAGGTCAAAAACGACATACTCAGATCTTCACCAAACTTTGCAGGGATCCATTGGAGGTCGAGACACGTGGAAAAAACGTACAAAACAAGAGATTGGAGACATCAAGATTTTGGACGAATTTTTTAAGAATTTTCAAATTTTCAGATGGGAGGTTCCAGATAAGGTCAAAAACGACATACTCAGATCTTCACCAAACTTTGCATGGATACATTGGATGTCAAGACACGTGGAAAAAACGTACAAAACAAGAGATTGGAGACATCAAGATTTTGGACGAATTTTTTAAGAATTCTCAAATTTTCAGAAAGGAGGTTCCAGATGAGGTCAAAAACGACATACTCAGATCTTCACCAAACTTTGCAGGGATACTTTGCATGTCAAGACACGTGGAAAAAACGTACAAAACAAGAGATCGGAGACATCAAGATTTTCGACGAATTTTTGAAGAATTTTCAAATTTTCAGAAAGGATGTTCCAGATGAGGTCAAAAACTACATACTCAGATCTTCACCAAACTTTGCAGGGATACTTTGGATGTCAAGACACGTGGAAAAAACGTACAAAACAAGAGATCGGAGACATCAAGATTTTCGACGAATTTTTGAAGAATTTTCAAATTTTCAGAAAGGATGTTCCAGATAAGGTCAAAAACGACATACTCAGATCTTCACCAAACTTTGCAGGGATCCATTGGAGGTCGAGACACGTGGAAAAAACGTACAAAACAAGAGATTGGAGACATCAAGATTTTGGACGAATTTTTTAAGAATTTTCAAATTTTCAGATAGGAGGTTCCAGATAAGGTCTAAAACTACATACTCAGATCTTCACCAAACTTTGCATGGATACATTGGATGTCAAGACACGTGGAAAAAACGTACAAAACAAGAGATTGGAGACATCAAGATTTTGGACGAATTTTTTAAGAATTCTCAAATTTTCAGAAAGGAGGTTCCATATAAGGTCAAAAACTACATACTCAGATCTTCACCAAACTTTGCAGGGATACTTTGGATGTCAAGGCACGTGGAAAAAACGTACAAAACAAGAGATTGGGGTCATCAAGATTTTGGACGAATTTTTTAAGAATTTTCAAATTTTCAGATGGGAGGTTCAATATAAGGTCAAAAACTACATACTCAGATCTTCACCAAACTTTGCAGGGATACATTGGAGGTCGAGACACGTGGAAAAAAAGTACAAAACAAGAGATTGGGGTCATCAAGATTTTGGACGGATTTTTTAGGAATTTTCAAATTTTCAGATGGGAGGTTCCAGATAAGGTCAAAAACTACATACTCAGATCTTCACCAAACATTGCAGGGATACATTGGATGTCAAGACACGTGGAAAAAACGTACAAAACAAGAGATTGGAGACATCAAGATTTTGGACGAATTTTTTAAGAATTTTCAAATTTTCAGATAGGAGGTTCCAGATGAGGTCAAAAACTACATACTCAGATCTTCACCAAACTTTGCAGGAATACTTTGCATGTCAAGACACGTGGAAAAAACGTACAAAACAAGAGATCGGAGACATCAAGATTTTCGACGAATTTTTTAAGAATTTTCAAATTTTCAGATGGGAGGTTCCAGATAAGGTCAAAAACGACATACTCAGATCTTCACCAAACTTTGCAGGGATCCATTGGAGGTCGAGACACGTGGAAAAAACGTACAAAACAAGAGATTGGAGACATCAAGATTTTGGACGAATTTTTTAAGAATTTTCAAATTTTCAGATGGGAGGTTCCAGATAAGGTCAAAAACGACATACTCAGATCTTCACCAAACTTTGCATGGATACATTGGATGTCAAGACACGTGGAAAAAACGTACAAAACAAGAGATTGGAGACATCAAGATTTTGGACGAATTTTTTAAGAATTCTCAAATTTTCAGAAAGGAGGTTCCAGATGAGGTCAAAAACGACATACTCAGATCTTCACCAAACTTTGCAGGGATACTTTGCATGTCAAGACACGTGGAAAAAACGTACAAAACAAGAGATCGGAGACATCAAGATTTTCGACGAATTTTTTAAGAATTTTCAAATTTTCAGATAGGAGGTTCCATATAAGGTCAAAAACTACATACTCAGATCTTCACCAAACTTTGCAGGGATACATTGGAGGTCGAGACACGTGGAAAAAAAGTACAAAACAAGAGATTGGGGTCATCAAGATTTTGGACGGATTTTTTAGGAATTTTCAAATTTTCAGATGGGAGGTTCCAGATAAGGTCAAAAACTACATACTCAGATCTTCACCAAACATTGCAGGGATACATTGGATGTCAAGACACGTGGAAAAAACGTACAAAACAAGAGATTGGAGACATCAAGATTTTGGACGAATTTTTTAAGAATTTTCAAATTTTCAGATAGGAGGTTCCAGATGAGGTCAAAAACTACATACTCAGATCTTCACCAAACTTTGCAGGAATACTTTGCATGTCAAGACACGTGGAAAAAACGTACAAAACAAGAGATCGGAGACATCAAGATTTTCGACGAATTTTTTAAGAATTTTCAAATTTTCAGATAGGAGGTTCCAGATAAGGTCTAAAACTACATACTCAGATCTCCACCAAACATTGCAGGAATACATTGGATGTCAAGACACGTGGAAAAAACGTACAAAACAAGAGATTGGAGACATCAAGATTTTCGACGAATTTTTGAAGAATTTTCAAATTTTCAGATAGGAGGTTCCAGATAAGGTCAAAAACTACATACTCAGATCTTCACCAAACTTTGCAGGGATCCATTGGAGGTCGAGACACGTGGAAAAAACGTACAAAACAAGAGATTGGAGACATCAAGATTTTGGACGAATTTTTGAAGAATTTTCAAATTTTCAGATAGGAGGTTCCAGATAAGGTCTAAAACTACATACTCAGATCTCCACCAAACATTGCAGGAATACATTGGATGTCAAGACACGTGGAAAAAACGTACAAAACAAGAGATTGGAGACATCAAGATTTTCGACGAATTTTTGAAGAATTTTCAAATTTTCAGAAAGGATGTTCCAGATGAGGTCAAAAACTACATACTCAGATCTTCACCAAACTTTGCAGGGATACTTTGGATGTCAAGACACGTGGAAAAAACGTACAAAACAAGAGATCGGAGACATCAAGATTTTCGACGAATTTTTGAAGAATTTTCAAATTTTCAGATAGGAGGTTCCAGATAAGGTCTAAAACTACATACTCAGATCTCCACCAAACATTGCAGGAATACATTGGATGTCAAGACACGTGGAAAAAACGTACAAAACAAGAGATTGGAGACATCAAGATTTTCGACGAATTTTTGAAGAATTTTCAAATTTTCAGAAAGGATGTTCCAGATAAGGTCAAAAACGACATACTCAGATCTTCACCAAACTTTGCAGGGATCCATTGGAGGTCGAGACACGTGGAAAAAACGTACAAAACAAGAGATTGGAGACATCAAGATTTTGGACGAATTTTTTAAGAATTTTCAAATTTTCAGATAGGAGGTTCCAGATAAGGTCTAAAACTACATACTCAGATCTCCACCAAACATTGCAGGAATACATTGGATGTCAAGACACGTGGAAAAAACGTACAAAACAAGAGATTGGAGACATCAAGATTTTCGACGAATTTTTTAAGAATTTTCAAATTTTCAGATGGGAGGTTCCAGATAAGGTCAAAAACGACATACTCAGATCTTCACCAAACTTTGCATGGATACATTGGATGTCAAGACACGTGGAAAAAACATACAAAACATAGGATTGGGGACATCAAGATTTTGGTCGAATTTTTTAAGAATTTTCAAATTTTCAGATAGGAGGTTCCATATAAGGTCAAAAACTACATACTCAGATCTTCACCAAACTTTGCAGGGATACATTGGATGTCAAGACACGTGGAAAAAACGTACAAAACAAGAGATTGGAGACATCAAGATTTTGGACGAATTTTTTAAGAATTTTCAAATTTTCAGATAGGAGGTTCCAGATAAGGTCAAAAACGACATACTCAGATCTTCACCAAACTTTGCAGGGATACATTGGATGTCAAGACACGTGAAAAAAACATACAAGACATAGGATTGGGGACATCAAGATTTTGGTCGAATTTTTTAAGAATTTTCAAATTTTCAGATAGGAGGTTCCAGATAAGGTCTAAAACTACATACTCAGATCTCCACCAAACATTGCAGGAATACATTGGATGTCAAGACACGTGGAAAAAAAAGAAAAAACAAGAGATTGGAGACATCAAGATTTTCGAAGAATTTTTGAAGAATTTTCAAATTTTCAGATAGGAGGTTCCAGATAAGGTCAAAAACTACATACTCAGATCTTCACCAAACGTTGCAGGGATACTTTGCATGTCAAGACACGTGGAAAAAACGTACAAAACAAGAGATTGGAGACATCAAGATTTTGGACGAATTTTTTAAGAATTTTCAAATTTTCAGATAGGAGGTTCGAGATAAGGTCAAAAACTACATACTCAGATCTTCACCAAACTTTGCAGGAATACTTTGCATGTCAAGACACGTGGAAAAAAAGTACAAAACAAGAGATCGGAGACATCAAGATTTTCGACGAATTTTTTAAGAATTTTCAAATTTTCAGATGGGAGGTTCCAGATAAGGTCAAAAACGACATACTCAGATCTTCACCAAACTTTGCAGGAATACATTGGAGGTCGAGACACGTGGAAAAAACATACAAAACATAGGATTGGTGACATCAAGATTTTGGACGAATTTTTTAAGAATTTTCAAATTTTCAGATAGGAGGTTCCATATAAGGTCAAAAACTACATACTCAGATCTTCACCAAACTTTGCAGGGATACATTGGAGGTCGAGACACGTGGAAAAAAAGTACAAAACAAGAGATTGGGGTCATCAAGATTTTGGACGGATTTTTTAGGAATTTTCAAATTTTCAGATGGGAGGTTCCAGATAAGGTCAAAAACTACATACTCAGATCTTCACCAAACATTGCAGGGATACATTGGATGTCAAGACACGTGGAAAAAACGTACAAAACAAGAGATTGGAGACATCAAGATTTTGGACGAATTTTTTAAGAATTTTCAAATTTTCAGATAGGAGGTTCCAGATGAGGTCAAAAACTACATACTCAGATCTTCACCAAACTTTGCAGGAATACTTTGCATGTCAAGACACGTGGAAAAAACGTACAAAACAAGAGATCGGAGACATCAAGATTTTCGACGAATTTTTTAAGAATTTTCAAATTTTCAGATGGGAGGTTCCAGATAAGGTCAAAAACGACATACTCAGATCTCCACCAAACATTGCAGGAATACATTGGATGTCAAGACACGTGGAAAAAACGTACAAAACAAGAGATTGGAGACATCAAGATTTTCGACGAATTTTTGAAGAATTTTCAAATTTTCAGATAGGAGGTTCCAGATAAGGTCAAAAACTACATACTCAGATCTTCACCAAACGTTGCAGGGATACTTTGCATGTCAAGACACGTGGAAAAAACGTACAAAACAAAAGATTGGAGACATCAAGATTTTCGACGAATTTTTTAAGAATTTTCAAATTTTCAGATAGGAGGTTCCAGATAAGGTCTAAAACTACATACTCAGATCTCCACCAAACATTGCAGGAATACATTGGATGTCAAGACACGTGGAAAAAACGTACAAAACAAGAGATTGGAGACATCAAGATTTTCGACGAATTTTTGAAGAATTTTCAAATTTTCAGAAAGGATGTTCCAGATGAGGTCAAAAACTACATACTCAGATCTTCACCAAACTTTGCAGGGATCCATTGGAGGTCGAGACACGTGGAAAAAACGTACAAAACAAGAGATCGGAGACATCAAGATTTTCGACGAATTTTTGAAGAATTTTCAAATTTTCAGATAGGAGGTTCCATATAAGGTCAAAAACTACATACTCAGATCTTCACCAAACTTTGCAGGGATACATTGGAGGTCGAGACACGTGGAAAAAAAGTACAAAACAAGAGATTGGGGTCATCAAGATTTTGGACGGATTTTTTAGGAATTTTCAAATTTTCAGATGGGAGGTTCCAGATAAGGTCAAAAACGACATACTCAGATCTTCACCAAACTTTCCAGGGATCCATTGGAGGTCGAGACACGTGGAAAAAACGTACAAAACAAGAGATTGGAGACATCAAGATTTTGGACGAATTTTTGAAGAATTTTCAAATTTTCAGATAGGAGGTTCCAGATAAGGTCTAAAACTACATACTCAGATCTCCACCAAACTTTGCAGGGATACATTGGATGTCAAGACACGTGGAAAAAACGTACAAAACAAGAGATTGGAGACATCAAGATTTTCGACGAATTTTTTAAGAATTTTCAAATTTTCAGATAGGAGGTTCCAGATAAGGTCAAAAACTACATACTCAGATCTTCACCAAACGTTGCAGGGATACTTTGCATGTCAAGACACGTGGAAAAAACGTACAAAACAAAAGATTGGAGACATCAAGATTTTCGACGAATTTTTTAAGAATTTTCAAATTTTCAGATGGGAGGTTCCAGATAAGGTCAAAAACGACATACTCAGATCTTCACCAAACTTTGCATGGATACATTGGATGTCAAGACACGTGGAAAAAACGTACAAAACAAGAGATTGGAGACATCAAGATTTTGGACGAATTTTTTAAGAATTCTCAAATTTTCAGAAAGGAGGTTCCATATAAGGTCAAAAACTACATACTCAGATCTTCACCAAACTTTGCAGGGATACTTTGGATGTCAAGACACGTGGAAAAAACGTACAAAACAAGAGATTGGGGTCATCAAGATTTTGGACGAATTTTTTAAGAATTTTCAAATTTTCAGATGGGAGTTTCAATATAAGGTCAAAAACTACATACTCAGATCTTCACCAAACTTTGCAGGGATACATTGGAGGTCGAGACACGTGGAAAAAAAGTACAAAACAAGAGATTGGGGTCATCAAGATTTTGGACGGATTTTTTAGGAATTTTCAAATTTTCAGATGGGAGGTTCCAGATAAGGTCAAAAACTACATACTCAGATCTTCACCAAACATTGCAGGGATACATTGGATGTCAAGACACGTGGAAAAAACGTACAAAACAAGAGATTGGAGACATCAAGATTTTGGACGAATTTTTTAAGAATTTTCAAATTTTCAGATAGGAGGTTCCAGATGAGGTCAAAAACTACATACTCAGATCTTCACCAAACTTTGCAGGAATACTTTGCATGTCAAGACACGTGGAAAAAACGTACAAAACAAGAGATCGGAGACATCAAGATTTTCGACGAATTTTTTAAGAATTTTCAAATTTTCAGATGGGAGGTTCCAGATAAGGTCAAAAACGACATACTCAGATCTCCACCAAACATTGCAGGAATACATTGGATGTCAAGACACGTGGAAAAAACGTACAAAACAAGAGATTGGAGACATCAAGATTTTCGACGAATTTTTGAAGAATTTTCAAATTTTCAGATAGGAGGTTCCAGATAAGGTCAAAAACGACATACTCAGATCTTCACCAAACTTTGTAGGGATCCATTGGAGGTCGAGACACGTGGAAAAAACGTACAAAACAAGAGATTGGAGACATCAAGATTTTGGACGAATTTTTGAAGAATTTTCAAATTTTCAGATAGGAGGTTCCAGATAAGGTCTAAAACTACATACTCAGATCTCCACCAAACATTGCAGGAATACATTGGATGTCAAGACACGTGGAAAAAACGTACAAAACAAGAGATTGGAGACATCAAGATTTTCGACGAATTTTTGAAGAATTTTCAAATTTTCAGAAAGGATGTTCCAGATGAGGTCAAAAACTACATACTCAGATCTTCACCAAACTTTGCAGGGATCCATTGGAGGTCGAGACACGTGGAAAAAACGTACAAAACAAGAGATCGGAGACATCAAGATTTTCGACGAATTTTTGAAGAATTTTCAAATTTTCAGATAGGAGGTTCCATATAAGGTCAAAAACTACATACTCAGATCTTCACCAAACTTTGCAGGGATACATTGGAGGTCGAGACACGTGGAAAAAAAGTACAAAACAAGAGATTGGGGTCATCAAGATTTTGGACGGATTTTTTAGGAATTTTCAAATTTTCAGATGGGAGGTTCCAGATAAGGTCAAAAACGACATACTCAGATCTTCACCAAACTTTGCAGGGATCCATTGGAGGTCGAGACACGTGGAAAAAACGTACAAAACAAGAGATTGGAGACATCAAGATTTTGGACGAATTTTTTAAGAATTTTCAAATTTTCAGATAGGAGGTTCCAGATAAGGTCTAAAACTACATACTCAGATCTCCACCAAACTTTGCAGGGATACATTGGATGTCAAGACACGTGGAAAAAACGTACAAAACAAGAGATTGGAGACATCAAGATTTTCGACGAATTTTTTAAGAATTTTCAAATTTTCAGATAGGAGGTTCCAGATAAGGTCAAAAACTACATACTCAGATCTTCACCAAACGTTGCAGGGATACTTTGCATGTCAAGACACGTGGAAAAAACGTACAAAACAAAAGATTGGAGACATCAAGATTTTCGACGAATTTTTTAAGAATTTTCAAATTTTCAGATGGGAGGTTCCAGATAAGGTCAAAAACGACATACTCAGATCTTCACCAAACTTTGCATGGATACATTGGATGTCAAGACACGTGGAAAAAACGTACAAAACAAGAGATTGGAGACATCAAGATTTTGGACGAATTTTTTAAGAATTCTCAAATTTTCAGAAAGGAGGTTCCATATAAGGTCAAAAACTACATACTCAGATCTTCACCAAACTTTGCAGGGATACTTTGGATGTCAAGACACGTGGAAAAAACTTACAAAACAAGAGATTGGGGTCATCAAGATTTTGGACGGATTTTTTAGGAATTTTCAAATTTTCAGATGGGAGGTTCCAGATAAGGTCAAAAACTACATACTCAGATCTTCACCAAACATTGCAGGTATACATTGGATGTCAAGACACGTGGAAAAAACGTACAAAACAAGAGATTGGAGACATCAAGATTTTGGACGAATTTTTTAAGAATTTTCAAATTTTCAGATAGGAGGTTCCAGATGAGGTCAAAAACTACATACTCAGATCTTCACCAAACTTTGCAGGAATACTTTGCATGTCAAGACACGTGGAAAAAACGTACAAAACAAGAGATCGGAGACATCAAGATTTTCAACGAATTTTTTAAGAATTTTCAAATTTTCAGATGGGAGGTTCCAGATAAGGTCAAAAACGACATACTCAGATCTTCACCAAACTTTGCAGGGATCCATTGGAGGTCGAGACACGTGGAAAAAACGTACAAAACAAGAGATTGGAGACATCAAGATTTTGGACGAATTTTTTAAGAATTTTCAAATTTTCAGATGGGAGGTTCCAGATAAGGTCAAAAACGACATACTCAGATCTTCACCAAACTTTGCATGGATACATTGGATGTCAAGACACGTGGAAAAAACGTACAAAACAAGAGATTGGAGACATCAAGATTTTGGACGAATTTTTTAAGAATTCTCAAATTTTCAGAAAGGAGGTTCCAGATGAGGTCAAAAACGACATACTCAGATCTTCACCAAACTTTGCAGGGATACTTTGCATGTCAAGACACGTGGAAAAAACGTACAAAACAAGAGATCGGAGACATCAAGATTTTGGACGAATTTTTTAAGAATTTTCAAATTTTCAGATAGGAGGTTCCATATAAGGTCAAAAACTACATACTCAGATCTTCACCAAACTTTGCAGGGATACATTGGAGGTCGAGACACGTGGAAAAAAAGTACAAAACAAGAGATTGGGGTCATCAAGATTTTGGACGGATTTTTTAGGAATTTTCAAATTTTCAGATGGGAGGTTCCAGATAAGGTCAAAAACTACATACTCAGATCTTCACCAAACATTGCAGGGATACATTGGATGTCAAGACACGTGGAAAAAACGTACAAAACAAGAGATTGGAGACATCAAGATTTTGGACGAATTTTTTAAGAATTTTCAAATTTTCAGATATAAGGTTCCAGATGAGGTCAAAAACTACATACTCAGATCTTCACCAAACTTTGCAGGAATACTTTGCATGTCAAGACACGTGGAAAAAACGTACAAAACAAGAGATCGGAGACATCAAGGTTTTCGACGAATTTTTGAAGAATTTTCAAATTTTCAGATAGGAGGTTCCAGATAAGGTCTAAAACTACATACTCAGATCTCCACCAAACATTGCAGGAATACATTGGATGTCAAGACACGTGGAAAAAACGTACAAAACAAGAGATTGGAGACATCAAGATTTTCGACGAATTTTTGAAGAATTTTCAAATTTTCAGATAGGAGGTTCCAGATAAGGTCAAAAACTACATACTCAGATCTTCACCAAACTTTGCAGGGATCCATTGGAGGTCGAGACACGTGGAAAAAACGTACAAAACAAGAGATTGAAGACATCAAGATTTTGGACGAATTTTTGAAGAATTTTCAAATTTTCAGATAGGAGGTTCCAGATAAGGTCTAAAACTACATACTCAGATCTCCACCAAACATTGCAGGAATACATTGGATGTCAAGACACGTGGAAAAAACGTACAAAACAAGAGATTGGAAACATCAAGATTTTCGACGAATTTTTTAAGAATTTTCAAATTTTCAGATAGGATGTTCCAGATGAGGTCAAAAACTACATACTCAGATCTTCACCAAAATTTGCAGGGATACTTTGGATGTCAAGACACGTGGAAAAATTACAAAACAAGAGATCGGAGACATCAAGATTTTCGACGAATTTTTGAAGAATTTTCAAATTTTCAGATAGGAGGTTCCATATAAGGTCAAAAACTACATACTCAGATCTTCACCAAACTTTGCAGGGATACATTGGAGGTCGAGACACGTGGAAAAAAAGTACAAAACAAGAGATTGGGGTCATCAAGATTTTGGACGGATTTTTTAGGAATTTTCAAATTTTCAGATGGGAGGTTCCAGATAAGGTCAAAAACGACATACTCTGATCTTCACCAAACTTTGCAGGGATCCATTGGAGGTCGAGACACGTGGAAAAAACGTACAAAACAAGAGATTGGAGACATCAAGATTTTGGACGAATTTTTGAAGAATTTTCAAATTTTCAGATAGGAGGTTCCAGATAAGGTCTAAAACTACATACTCAGATCTCCACCAAACTTTGCAGGTATACATTGGATGTCAAGACACGTGGAAAAAACGTACAAAACAAGAGATTGGAGACATCAAGATTTTCGACGAATTTTTTAAGAATTTTCAAATTTTCAGATAGGAGGTTCCAGATAAGGTCAAAAACTACATACTCAGATCTTCACCAAACGTTGCAGGGATACTTTGCATGTCAAGACACGTGGAAAAAACGTACAAAACAAAAGATTGGAGACATCAAGATTTTCGACGAATTTTTTAAGAATTTTCAAATTTTCAGATGGGAGGTTCCAGATAAGGTCAAAAACGACATACTCAGATCTTCACCAAACTTTGCATGGATACATTGGATGTCAAGACACGTGGAAAAAACGTACAAAACAAGAGATTGGAGACATCAAGATTTTGGACGAATTTTTTAAGAATTCTCAAATTTTCAGAAAGGAGGTTCCATATAAGGTCAAAAACTACATACTCAGATCTTCACCAAACTTTGCAGGGATACTTTGGATGTCAAGACACGTGGAAAAAACTTACAAAACAAGAGATTGGGGTCATCAAGATTTTGGACGAATTTTTTAAGATTTTTCAAATTTTCAGATGGGAGGTTCAATATAAAGTCAAAAACTACATACTCAGATCTTCACCAAACTTTGCAGGGATACATTGGAGGTCGAGACACGTGGAAAAAAAGTACAAAACAAGAGATTGGGGTCATCAAGATTTTGGACGGATTTTTTAGGAATTTTCAAATTTTCAGATGGGAGGTTCCAGATAAGGTCAAAAACTACATACTCAGATCTTCACCAAACATTGCAGGGATACATTGGATGTCAAGACACGTGGAAAAAACGTACAAAACAAGAGATTGGAGACATCAAGATTTTGGACGAATTTTTTAAGAATTTTCAAATTTTCAGATAGGAGGTTCCAGATGAGGTCAAAAACTACATACTCAGATCTTCACCAAACTTTGCAGGAATACTTTGCATGTCAAGACACGTGGAAAAAACGTACAAAACAAGAGATCGGAGACATCAAGATTTTCGACGAATTTTTTAAGAATTTTCAAATTTTCAGATGGGAGGTTCCAGATAAGGTCAAAAACGACATACTCAGATCTTCACCAAACTTTGCAGGGATCCATTGGAGGTCGAGACACGTGGAAAAAACGTACAAAACAAGAGATTGGAGACATCAAGATTTTGGACGAATTTTTTAAGAATTTTCAAATTTTCAGATGGGAGGTTCCAGATAAGGTCAAAAACGACATACTCAGATCTTCACCAAACTTTGCATGGATACATTGGATGTCAAGACACGTGGAAAAAACGTACAAAACAAGAGATTGGAGACATCAAGATTTTGGACGAATTTTTTAAGAATTCTCAAATTTTCAGAAAGGAGGTTCCAGATGAGGTCAAAAACGACATACTCAGATCTTCACCAAACTTTGCAGGGATACTTTGCATGTCAAGACACGTGGAAAAAACGTACAAAACAAGAGATCGGAGACATCAAGATTTTCGACGAATTTTTTAAGAATTTTCAAATTTTCAGATAGGAGGTTCCATATAAGGTCAAAAACTACATACTCAGATCTTCACCAAACTTTGCAGGGATACATTGGAGGTCGAGACACGTGGAAAAAAAGTACAAAACAAGAGATTGGGGTCATCAAGATTTTGGACGGATTTTTTAGGAATTTTCAAATTTTCAGATGGGAGGTTCCAGATAAGGTCAAAAACTACATACTCAGATCTTCACCAAACATTGCAGGGATACATTGGATGTCAAGACACGTGGAAAAAACGTACAAAACAAGAGATTGGAGACATCAAGATTTTGGACGAATTTTTTAAGAATTTTCAAATTTTCAGATATAAGGTTCCAGATGAGGTCAAAAACTACATACTCAGATCTTCACCAAACTTTGCAGGAATACTTTGCATGTCAAGACACGTGGAAAAAACGTACAAAACAAGAGATCGGAGACATCAAGATTTTCGACGAATTTTTGAAGAATTTTCAAATTTTCAGATAGGAGGTTCCAGATAAGGTCTAAAACTACATACTCAGATCTCCACCAAACATTGCAGGAATACATTGGATGTCAAGACACGTGGAAAAAACGTACAAAACAAGAGATTGGAGACATCAAGATTTTCGACGAATTTTTGAAGAATTTTCAAATTTTCAGATAGGATTTTCCAGATAAGGTCAAAAACTACATACTCAGATCTTCACCAAACTTTGCAGGGATCCATTGGAGGTCGAGACACGTGGAAAAAACGTACAAAACAAGAGATTGAAGACATCAAGATTTTGGACGAATTTTTGAAGAATTTTCAAATTTTCAGATAGGAGGTTCCAGATAAGGTCTAAAACTACATACTCAGATCTCCACCAAACATTGCAGGAATACATTGGATGTCAAGACACGTGGAAAAAACGTACAAAACAAGAGATTGGAGACATCAAGATTTTCGACGAATTTTTTAAGAATTTTCAAATTTTCAGATAGGATGTTCCAGATGAGGTCAAAAACTACATACTCAGATCTTCACCAAAATTTGCAGGGATACTTTGGATGTCAAGACACGTGGAAAAAACGTACAAAACAAGAGATCGGAGACATCAAGATTTTCGACGAATTTTTGAAGAATTTTCAAATTTTCAGATAGGAGGTTCCAGATAAGGTCTAAAACTACATACTCAGATCTCCACCAAACATTGCAGGAATACATTGGATGTCAAGACACGTGGAAAAAACGTACAAAACAAGAGATTGGAGACATCAAGATTTTCGACGAATTTTTGAAGAATTTTCAAATTTTCAGAAAGGATGTTCCAGATAAGGTCAAAAACGACATACTCAGATCTTCACCAAACTTTGCAGGGATCCATTGGAGGTCGAGACACGTGGAAAAAACGTACAAAACAAGAGATTGGAGACATCAAGATTTTGGACGAATTTTTGAAGAATTTTCAAATTTTCAGATAGGAGGTTCCAGATAAGGTCTAAAACTACATACTCAGATCTCCACCAAACATTGCAGGAATACATTGGATGTCAAGACACGTGGAAAAAACGTACAAAACAAGAGATTGGAGACATCAAGATTTTCGACGAATTTTTGAAGAATTTTCAAATTTTCAGATAGGAGGTTCCAGATAAGGTCAAAAACTACATACTCAGATCTTCACCAAACGTTGCAGGGATACTTTGCATGTCAAGACACGTGGAAAAAACGTACAAAACAAGAGATTGGAGACATCAAGATTTTGGACGAATTTTTTAAGAATTTTCAAATTTTCAGATAGGAGGTTCCAGATGAGGTCAAAAACTACATACTCAGATCTTCACCAAACATTGCAGGGATACATTGGATGTCAAGACACGTGGAAAAAACGTACAAAACAAGAGATTGGAGACATCAAGATTTTGGACGAATTTTTTAAGAATTTTCAAATTTTCAGATGGGAGGTTCCAGATAAGGTCAAAAACGACATACTCAGATCTTCACCAAACTTTGCAGGAATACATTGGATGTCAAGACACGTGGAAAAAACGTACAAAACAAGAGATCGGAGACATCAAGATTTTCGACGAATTTTTTAAGAATTTTCAAATTTTCAGATAGGAGGTTCCATATAAGGTCAAAAACTACATACTCAGATCTTCACCAAACATTGCAGGAATACATTGGATGTCAAGACACGTGGAAAAAACGTACAAAACAAGAGATTGGAGAAATCAAGATTTTCGACGAATTCTTGAAGAATTTTCAAATTTTCAGATAGGAGGTTCCAGATAAGGTCAAAAACTACATACTCAGATCTTCACCAAACGTTGCAGGGATACTTTGCATGTCAAGACACGTGGAAAAAACGTACAAAACAAAAGATTGGAGACATCAAGATTTTCGACGAATTTTTTAAGAATTTTCAAATTTTCAGATGGGAGGTTCGAGATAAGGTCAAAAACGACATACTCAGATCTTCACCAAACTTTGCATGGATACATTGGATGTCAAGACACGTGGAAAAAACGTACAAAACAAGAGATTGGAGACATCAAGATTTTGGACGAATTTTTTAAGAATTCTCAAATTTTCAGATAGGAGGTTCCAGATGAGGTCAAAAACTACATACTCAGATCTTCACCAAACTTTGCAGGGATACTTTGGATGTCAAGACACGTGGAAAAAACGTACAAAACAAGAGATTGGGGTCATCAAGATTTTGGACGAATTTTTTAAGAATTTTCAAATTTTCAGATGGGAGGTTCAATATAAGGTCAAAAACTACATACTCAGATCTTCACCAAACATTGCAGGGATACATTGGATGTCAAGACACGTGGAAAAAACGTACAAAACAAGAGATTGGAGACATCAAGATTTTGGACGAATTTTTTAAGAATTTTCAAATTTTCAGATAGGAGGTTCCAGATGAGGTCAAAAACTACATACTCAGATCTTCACCAAACTTTGCAGGAATACTTTGCATGTCAAGACACGTGGAAAAAACGTACAAAACAAGAGATTGGGGTCATCAAGATTTTGCACGGATTTTTTAGGAATTTTCAAATTTTCAGATGGGAGGTTCCAGATAAGGTCAAAAACTACATACTCAGATCTTCACCAAACTTTGCAGGGATACATTGGATGTCAAGACACGTGGAAAAAACGTACAAAACAAGAGATTGGAGACATCAAGATTTTGGACGAATTTTTTAAGAATTTTCAAATTTTCAGATAGGAGGTTCCATATAAGGTCAAAAACTACATACTCAGATCTTCACCAAACTTTGCATGGATACATTATGTGTCAAGACACGTGGAAAAAACGTACAAAACAAAAGATTGGAGACATCAAGATTTTGGTCGAATTTTTGAAGAATTTTCAAATTTTCTGATAGGAGGTCCCAGATAAGGTCAAAAACTACATACTCAGATCTCCACCAAACTTTGCAGGGATACATTGGATGTCAAGACACGTGGAAAAAACGTACAAAACAAGAGATTGGAGACATCAAGATTTTCGACGAATTTTTGAAGAATTTTCAAATTTTCAGATAGGAGGTTCCAGATAAGGTCAAAAACTACATACTCAGATCTTCACCAAACTTTGCAGGGATCCATTGGAGGTCGAGACACGTGGAAAAAACGTACAAAACAAGAGATTGGAGACATCAAGATTTTGGACGAATTTTTTAAGAATTTTCAAATTTTCAGATGGGAGGTTCCAGATAAGGTCAAAAACTACATACTCAGATCTTCACCAAACATTGCAGGGATACATTGGATGTCAAGACACGTGGAAAAAACGTACAAAACAAGAGATTGGAGACATCAAGATTTTGGACGAATTTTTTAAGAATTTTCAAATTTTCAGATAGGAGGTTCCAGATGAGGTCAAAAACTACATACTCAGATCTTCACCAAACTTTGCAGGAATACTTTGCATGTCAAGACACGTGGAAAAAACGTACAAAACAAGAGATCGGAGACATCAAGATTTTCGACGAATTTTTTAAGAATTTTCAAATTTTCAGATGGGAGGTTCCAGATAAGGTCAAAAACGACATACTCAGATCTCCACCAAACATTGCAGGAATACATTGGATGTCAAGACACGTGGAAAAAACGTACAAAACAAGAGATTGGAGACATCAAGATTTTCGACGAATTTTTGAAGAATTTTCAAATTTTCAGATAGGAGGTTCCAGATAAGGTCAAAAACTACATACTCAGATCTTCACCAAACGTTGCAGGGATACTTTGCATGTCAAGACACGTGGAAAAAACGTACAAAACAAAAGATTGGAGACATCAAGATTTTCGACGAATTTTTTAAGAATTTTCAAATTTTCAGATGGGAGGTTCCAGATAAGGTCAAAAACGACATACTCAGATCTTCACCAAACTTTGCATGGATACATTGGATGTCAAGACACGTGGAAAAAACGTACAAAACAAGAGATTGGAGACATCAAGATTTTGGACGAATTTTTTAAGAATTCTCAAATTTTCAGATAGGAGGTTCCAGATGAGGTCAAAAACTACATACTCAGATCTTCACCAAACTTTGCAGGGATACTTTGGATGTCAAGACACGTGGAAAAAACGTACAAAACAAGAGATTGGGGTCATCAAGATTTTGGACGAATTTTTTAAGAATTTTCAAATTTTCAGATGGGAGGTTCAACATAAGGTCAAAAACTACATACTCAGATCTTCACCAAACATTGCAGGGATACATTGGATGTCAAGACACGTAGAAAAAACGTACAAAACAAGAGAATGGAGACATCAAGATTTTGGACGAATTTTTTAAGAATTTTCAAATTTTCAGATAGGAGGTTCCAGATGAGGTCAAAAACTACATACTCAGATCTTCACCAAACTTTGCAGGAATACTTTGCATGTCAAGACACGTGGAAAAAACGTACAAAACAAGAGATTGGGGTCATCAAGATTTTGCACGGATTTTTTAGGAATTTTCAAATTTTCAGATGGGAGGTTCCAGATAAGGTCAAAAACTACATACTCAGATCTTCAACAAACTTTGCAGGGATACATTGGATGTCAAGACACGTGGAAAAAACGTACAAAACAAGAGATTGGAGACATCAAGATTTTGGACGAATTTTTTAAGAATTTTCAAATTTTCAGATAGGAGGTTCCATATAAGGTCAAAAACTACATACTCAGATCTTCACCAAACTTTGCATGGATACATTATGTGTCAAGACACGTGGAAAAAACGTACAAAACAAAAGATTGGAGACATCAAGATTTTGGTCGAATTTTTGAAGAATTTTCAAATTTTCTGATAGGAGGTCCCAGATAAGGTCTAAAACTACATACTCAGATCTCCACCAAACTTTGCAGGAATACATTGGATGTCAAGACACGTGGAAAAAACGTACAAAACAAGAGATTGGAGACATCAAGATTTTCGACGAATTTTTGAAGAATTTTCAAATTTTCAGATAGGAGGTTCCAGATAAGGTCAAAAACTACATACTCAGATCTTCACCAAACTTTGCAGGGATACTTTGCATGTCAAGACACGTGGAAAAAACGTACAAAACAAGAGATCGGAGACATCAAGATTTTCGACGAATTTTTTAAGAATTTTCAAATTTTCAGATGGGAGGTTCCAGATAAGGTCAAAAACGACATACTCAGATCTTCACCAAACTTTGCAGGGATCCATTGGAGGTCGAGACACGTGGAAAAAACGTACAAAACAAGAGATTGGAGACATCAAGATTTTGGACGAATTTTTTAAGAATTTTCAAATTTTCAGATGGGAGGTTCCAGATAAGGTCAAAAACGACATACTCAGATCTTCACCAAACTTTGCATGGATACATTGGATGTCAAGACACGTGGAAAAAACGTACAAAACAAGAGATTGGAGACATCAAGATTTTGGACGAATTTTTTAAGAATTCTCAAATTTTCAGAAAGGAGGTTCCAGATGAGGTCAAAAACGACATACTCAGATCTTCACCAAACTTTGCAGGGATACTTTGCATGTCAAGACACGTGGAAAAAACGTACAAAACAAGAGATCGGAGACATCAAGATTTTCGACGAATTTTTTAAGAATTTTCAAATTTTCAGATAGGAGGTTCCATATAAGGTCAAAAACTACATACTCAGATCTTCACCAAACTTTGCAGGGATACATTGGAGGTCGAGACACGTGGAAAAAAAGTACAAAACAAGAGATTGGGGTCATCAAGATTTTGGACGGATTTTTTAGGAATTTTCAAATTTTCAGATGGGAGGTTCCAGATAAGGTCAAAAACTACATACTCAGATCTTCACCAAACATTGCAGGGATACATTGGATGTCAAGACACGTGGAAAAAACGTACAAAACAAGAGATTGGAGACATCAAGATTTTGGACGAATTTTTTAAGAATTTTCAAATTTTCAGATATAAGGTTCCAGATGAGGTCAAAAACTACATACTCAGATCTTCACCAAACTTTGCAGGAATACTTTGCATGTCAAGACACGTGGAAAAAACGTACAAAACAAGAGATCGGAGACATCAAGATTTTCGACGAATTTTTGAAGAATTTTCAAATTTTCAGATAGGAGGTTCCAGATAAGGTCTAAAACTACATACTCAGATCTCCACCAAACATTGCAGGAATACATTGGATGTCAAGACACGTGGAAAAAACGTACAAAACAAGAGATTGGAGACATCAAGATTTTCGACGAATTTTTGAAGAATTTTCAAATTTTCAGATAGGATTTTCCAGATAAGGTCAAAAACTACATACTCAGATCTTCACCAAACTTTGCAGGGATCCATTGGAGGTCGAGACACGTGGAAAAAACGTACAAAACAAGAGATTGAAGACATCAAGATTTTGGACGAATTTTTGAAGAATTTTCAAATTTTCAGATAGGAGGTTCCAGATAAGGTCTAAAACTACATACTCAGATCTCCACCAAACATTGCAGGAATACATTGGATGTCAAGACACGTGGAAAAAACGTACAAAACAAGAGATTGGAGACATCAAGATTTTCGACGAATTTTTTAAGAATTTTCAAATTTTCAGATAGGATGTTCCAGATGAGGTCAAAAACTACATACTCAGATCTTCACCAAAATTTGCAGGGATACTTTGGATGTCAAGACACGTGGAAAAAACGTACAAAACAAGAGATCGGAGACATCAAGATTTTCGACGAATTTTTGAAGAATTTTCAAATTTTCAGATAGGAGGTTCCAGATAAGGTCTAAAACTACATACTCAGATCTCCACCAAACATTGCAGGAATACATTGGATGTCAAGACACGTGGAAAAAACGTACAAAACAAGAGATTGGAGACATCAAGATTTTCGACGAATTTTTGAAGAATTTTCAAATTTTCAGAAAGGATGTTCCAGATAAGGTCAAAAACGACATACTCAGATCTTCACCAAACTTTGCAGGGATCCATTGGAGGTCGAGACACGTGGAAAAAACGTACAAAACAAGAGATTGGAGACATCAAGATTTTGGACGAATTTTTGAAGAATTTTCAAATTTTCAGATAGGAGGTTCCAGATAAGGTCTAAAACTACATACTCAGATCTCCACCAAACATTGCAGGAATACATTGGATGTCAAGACACGTGGAAAAAACGTACAAAACAAGAGATTGGAGACATCAAGATTTTCGACGAATTTTTGAAGAATTTTCAAATTTTCAGATAGGAGGTTCCAGATAAGGTCAAAAACTACATACTCAGATCTTCACCAAACGTTGCAGGGATACTTTGCATGTCAAGACACGTGGAAAAAACGTACAAAACAAGAGATTGGAGACATCAAGATTTTGGACGAATTTTTTAAGAATTTTCAAATTTTCAGATAGGAGGTTCCAGATGAGGTCAAAAACTACATACTCAGATCTTCACCAAACATTGCAGGGATACATTGGATGTCAAGACACGTGGAAAAAACGTACAAAACAAGAGATTGGAGACATCAAGATTTTGGACGAATTTTTTAAGAATTTTCAAATTTTCAGATGGGAGGTTCCAGATAAGGTCAAAAACGACATACTCAGATCTTCACCAAACTTTGCAGGAATACATTGGATGTCAAGACACGTGGAAAAAACGTACAAAACAAGAGATCGGAGACATCAAGATTTTCGACGAATTTTTTAAGAATTTTCAAATTTTCAGATAGGAGGTTCCATATAAGGTCAAAAACTACATACTCAGATCTTCACCAAACATTGCAGGAATACATTGGATGTCAAGACACGTGGAAAAAACGTACAAAACAAGAGATTGGAGAAATCAAGATTTTCGACGAATTCTTGAAGAATTTTCAAATTTTCAGATAGGAGGTTCCAGATAAGGTCAAAAACTACATACTCAGATCTTCACCAAACGTTGCAGGGATACTTTGCATGTCAAGACACGTGGAAAAAACGTACAAAACAAAAGATTGGAGACATCAAGATTTTCGACGAATTTTTTAAGAATTTTCAAATTTTCAGATGGGAGGTTCCAGATAAGGTCAAAAACGACATACTCAGATCTTCACCAAACTTTGCATGGATACATTGGATGTCAAGACACGTGGAAAAAACGTACAAAACAAGAGATTGGAGACATCAAGATTTTGGACGAATTTTTTAAGAATTCTCAAATTTTCAGATAGGAGGTTCCAGATGAGGTCAAAAACTACATACTCAGATCTTCACCAAACTTTGCAGGGATACTTTGGATGTCAAGACACGTGGAAAAAACGTACAAAACAAGAGATTGGGGTCATCAAGATTTTGGACGAATTTTTTAAGAATTTTCAAATTTTCAGATGGGAGGTTCAATATAAGGTCAAAAACTACATACTCAGATCTTCACCAAACATTGCAGGGATACATTGGATGTCAAGACACGTGGAAAAAACGTACAAAACAAGAGATTGGAGACATCAAGATTTTGGACGAATTTTTTAAGAATTTTCAAATTTTCAGATAGGAGGTTCCAGATGAGGTCAAAAACTACATACTCAGATCTTCACCAAACTTTGCAGGAATACTTTGCATGTCAAGACACGTGGAAAAAACGTACAAAACAAGAGATTGGGGTCATCAAGATTTTGCACGGATTTTTTAGGAATTTTCAAATTTTCAGATGGGAGGTTCCAGATAAGGTCAAAAACTACATACTCAGATCTTCACCAAACTTTGCAGGGATACATTGGATGTCAAGACACGTGGAAAAAACGTACAAAACAAGAGATTGGAGACATCAAGATTTTGGACGAATTTTTTAAGAATTTTCAAATTTTCAGATAGGAGGTTCCATATAAGGTCAAAAACTACATACTCAGATCTTCACCAAACTTTGCATGGATACATTATGTGTCAAGACACGTGGAAAAAACGTACAAAACAAAAGATTGGAGACATCAAGATTTTGGTCGAATTTTTGAAGAATTTTCAAATTTTCTGATAGGAGGTCCCAGATAAGGTCAAAAACTACATACTCAGATCTCCACCAAACTTTGCAGGGATACATTGGATGTCAAGACACGTGGAAAAAACGTACAAAACAAGAGATTGGAGACATCAAGATTTTCGACGAATTTTTGAAGAATTTTCAAATTTTCAGATAGGAGGTTCCAGATAAGGTCAAAAACTACATACTCAGATCTTCACCAAACTTTGCAGGGATCCATTGGAGGTCGAGACACGTGGAAAAAACGTACAAAACAAGAGATTGGAGACATCAAGATTTTGGACGAATTTTTTAAGAATTTTCAAATTTTCAGATGGGAGGTTCCAGATAAGGTCAAAAACTACATACTCAGATCTTCACCAAACATTGCAGGGATACATTGGATGTCAAGACACGTGGAAAAAACGTACAAAACAAGAGATTGGAGACATCAAGATTTTGGACGAATTTTTTAAGAATTTTCAAATTTTCAGATAGGAGGTTCCAGATGAGGTCAAAAACTACATACTCAGATCTTCACCAAACTTTGCAGGAATACTTTGCATGTCAAGACACGTGGAAAAAACGTACAAAACAAGAGATCGGAGACATCAAGATTTTCGACGAATTTTTTAAGAATTTTCAAATTTTCAGATGGGAGGTTCCAGATAAGGTCAAAAACGACATACTCAGATCTTCACCAAACTTTGCATGGATACATTGGATGTCAAGACACGTGGAAAAAACGTACAAAACAAGAGATTGGAGACATCAAGATTTTGGACGAATTTTTTAAGAATTCTCAAATTTTCAGATAGGAGGTTCCAGATAAGGTCAAAAACTACATACTCAGATCTTCACCAAACTTTGCAGGGATACTTTGGATGTCAAGACACGTGGAAAAAACGTACAAAACAAGAGATTGGGGTCATCAAGATTTTGGACGAATTTTTTAAGAATTTTCAAATTTTCAGATGGGAGGTTCAACATAAGGTCAAAAACTACATACTCAGATCTTCACCAAACATTGCAGGGATACATTGGATGTCAAGACACGTAGAAAAAACGTACAAAACAAGAGAATGGAGACATCAAGATTTTGGACGAATTTTTTAAGAATTTTCAAATTTTCAGATAGGAGGTTCCAGATGAGGTCAAAAACTACATACTCAGATCTTCACCAAACTTTGCAGGAATACTTTGCATGTCAAGACACGTGGAAAAAACGTACAAAACAAGAGATTGGGGTCATCAAGATTTTGCACGGATTTTTTAGGAATTTTCAAATTTTCAGATGGGAGGTTCCAGATAAGGTCAAAAACTACATACTCAGATCTTCAACAAACTTTGCAGGGATACATTGGATGTCAAGACACGTGGAAAAAACGTACAAAACAAGAGATTGGAGACATCAAGATTTTGGACGAATTTTTTAAGAATTTTCAAATTTTCAGATAGGAGGTTCCATATAAGGTCAAAAACTACATACTCAGATCTTCACCAAACTTTGCATGGATACATTATGTGTCAAGACACGTGGAAAAAACGTACAAAACAAAAGATTGGAGACATCAAGATTTTGGTCGAATTTTTGAAGAATTTTCAAATTTTCTGATAGGAGGTCCCAGATAAGGTCTAAAACTACATACTCAGATCTCCACCAAACTTTGCAGGAATACATTGGATGTCAAGACACGTGGAAAAAACGTACAAAACAAGAGATTGGAGACATCAAGATTTTCGACGAATTTTTGAAGAATTTTCAAATTTTCAGATAGGAGGTTCCAGATAAGGTCAAAAACTACATACTCAGATCTTCACCAAACTTTGCAGGGATCCATTGGAGGTCGAGACACGTGGAAAAAACGTACAAAACAAGAGATTGGAGACATCAAGATTTTGGACGAATTTTTGAAGAATTTTCAAATTTTCAGATAGGAGGTTCCAGATGAGGTCAAAAACTACATACTCAGATCTTCACCAAACTTTGCAGGAATACTTTGCATGTCAAGACACGTGGAAAAAACGTACAAAACAAGAGATTGGGGTCATCAAGATTTTGCACGGATTTTTTAGGAATTTTCAAATTTTCAGATGGGAGGTTCCAGATAAGGTCAAAAACTACATACTCAGATCTTCACCAAACATGGCAGGGATACATTGGATGTCAAGACACGTGGAAAAAACGTACAAAACAAGAGATTGGAGACATCAAGATTTTGGACGAATTTTTTAAGAATTTTCAAATTTTCAGATAGGAGGTTCCAGATGAGGTCAAAAACTACATACTCAGATCTTCACCAAACTTTGCAGGAATACTTTGCATGTCAAGACACGTGGAAAAAACGTACAAAACAAGAGATCGGAGACATCAAGATTTTCGACGAATTTTTTAAGAATTTTCAAATTTTCAGATGGGAGGTTCCAGATAAGGTCAAAAACGACATACTCAGATCTTCACCAAACTTTGCAGGAATACATTGGATGTCAAGACACGTGGAAAAAACATACAAAACATAGGATTGGTGACATCAAGATTTTGGACGAATTTTTTAAGAATTTTCAAATTTTCAGATAGGAGGTTCCATATAAGGTCAAAAACTACATACTCAGATCTTCACCAAACTTTGCAGGGATACATTGGAGGTCGAGACACGTGGAAAAAAAGTACAAAACAAGAGATTGGGGTCATCAAGATTTTGGACGGATTTTTTAGGAATTTTCAAATTTTCAGATGGGAGGTTCCAGATAAGGTCAAAAACTACATACTCAGATCTTCACCAAACATTGCAGGGATACATTGGATGTCAAGACACGTGGAAAAAACGTACAAAACAAGAGATTGGAGACATCAAGATTTTGGACGAATTTTTGAAGAATTTTCAAATTTTCAGATAGGAGGTTCCAGATAAGGTCTAAAACTACATACTCAGATCTCCACCAAACTTTGCATGGATACATTATGTGTCAAGACACGTGGAAAAAACGTACAAAACAAAAGATTGGAGACATCAAGATTTTGGTCGAATTTTTGAAGAATTTTCAAATTTTCTGATAGGAGGTCCCAGATAAGGTCAAAAACTACATACTCAGATCTCCACCAAACTTTGCAGGGATACATTGGATGTCAAGACACGTGGAAAAAACGTACAAAACAAGAGATTGGAGACATCAAGATTTTCGACGAATTTTTTAAGAATTTTCAAATTTTCAGATAGGAGGTTCCAGATGAGGTCAAAAACTACATACTCAGATCTTCACCAAACTTTGCAGGAATACTTTGCATGTCAAGACACGTGGAAAAAACGTACAAAACAAGAGATCGGAGACATCAAGATTTTCGACGAATTTTTTAAGAATTTTCAAATTTTCAGATGGGAGGTTCCAGATAAGGTCAAAAACGACATACTCAGATCTTCACCAAACTTTGCAGGAATACATTGGATGTCAAGACACGTGGAAAAAACATACAAAACATAGGATTGGTGACATCAAGATTTTGGACGAATTTTTTAAGAATTTTCAAATTTTCAGATAGGAGGTTCCATATAAGGTCAAAAACTACATACTCAGATCTTCACCAAACTTTGCAGGGATACATTGGAGGTCGAGACACGTGGAAAAAAAGTACAAAACAAGAGATTGGGGTCATCAAGATTTTGGACGGATTTTTTAGGAATTTTCAAATTTTCAGATGGGAGGTTCCAGATAAGGTCAAAAAATACATACTCAGATCTTCACCAAACATTGCAGGGATACATTGGATGTCAAGACACGTGGAAAAAACGTACAAAACAAGAGATTGGAGACATCAAGATTTTCGACGAATTTTTTAAGAATTTTCAAATTTTCAGATAGGAGGTTCCAGATGAGGTCAAAAACTACATACTCAGATCTTCACCAAACTTTGCAGGAATACTTTGCATGTCAAGACACGTGGAAAAAACGTACAAAACAAGAGATCGGAGACATCAAGATTTTCGACGAATTTTTTAAGAATTTTCAAATTTTCAGATGGGAGGTTCCAGATAAGGTCAAAAACGACATACTCAGATCTCCACCAAACATTGCAGGAATACATTGGATGTCAAGACACGTGGAAAAAACGTACAAAACAAGAGATTGGAGACATCAAGATTTTCGACGAATTTTTGAAGAATTTTCAAATTTTCAGATAGGAGGTTCCAGATAAGGTCAAAAACTACATACTCAGATCTTCACCAAACGTTGCAGGGATACTTTGCATGTCAAGACACGTGGAAAAAACGTACAAAACAAAAGATTGGAGACATCAAGATTTTCGACGAATTTTTTAAGAATTTTCAAATTTTCAGATGGGAGGTTCCAGATAAGGTCAAAAACGACATACTCAGATCTTCACCAAACTTTGCATGGATACATTGGATGTCAAGACACGTGGAAAAAACGTACAAAACAAGAGATTGGAGACATCAAGATTTTGGACGAATTTTTTAAGAATTCTCAAATTTTCAGATAGGAGGTTCCAGATAAGGTCAAAAACTACATACTCAGATCTTCACCAAACGTTGCAGGGATACTTTGCATGTCAAGACACGTGGAAAAAACGTACAAAACAAAAGATTGGAGACATCAAGATTTTCGACGAATTTTTTAAGAATTTTCAAATTTTCAGATGGGAGGTTCCAGATAAGGTCAAAAACGACATACTCAGATCTTCACCAAACTTTGCATGGATACATTGGATGTCAAGACACGTGGAAAAAACGTACAAAACAAGAGATTGGAGACATCAAGATTTTGGACGAATTTTTTAAGAATTCTCAAATTTTCAGATAGGAGGTTCCAGATGAGGTCAAAAACTACATACTCAGATCTTCACCAAACTTTGCAGGGATACTTTGGATGTCAAGACACGTGGAAAAAACGTACAAAACAAGAGATTGGGGTCATCAAGATTTTGGACGAATTTTTTAAGAATTTTCAAATTTTCAGATGGGAGGTTCAATATAAGGACAAAAACTACATACTCAGATCTTCACCAAACATTGCAGGGATACATTGGATGTCAAGACACGTGGAAAAAACGTACAAAACAAGAGATTGGAGACATCAAGATTTTGGACGAATTTTTTAAGAATTTTCAAATTTTCAGATAGGAGGTTCCAGATGAGGTCAAAAACTACATACTCAGATCTTCACCAAACTTTGCAGGAATACTTTGCATGTCAAGACACGTGGAAAAAACGTACAAAACAAGAGATTGGGGTCATCAAGATTTTGCACGGATTTTTTAGGAATTTTCAAATTTTCAGATGGGAGGTTCCAGATAAGGTCAAAAACTACATACTCAGATCTTCAACAAACTTTGCAGGGATACATTGGATGTCAAGACACGTGGAAAAAACGTACAAAACAAGAGATTGGAGACATCAAGATTTTGGACGAATTTTTTAAGAATTTTCAAATTTTCAGATAGGAGGTTCCATATAAGGTCAAAAACTACATACTCAGATCTTCACCAAACTTTGCATGGATACATTATGTGTCAAGACACGTGGAAAAAACGTACAAAACAAAAGATTGGAGACATCAAGGTTTTGGTCGAATTTTTGAAGAATTTTCAAATTTTCTGATAGGAGGTCCCAGATAAGGTCAAAAACTACATACTCAGATCTCCACCAAACTTTGCAGGGATACTTTGCATGTCAAGACACGTGGAAAAAACGTACAAAACAAGAGATCGGAGACATCAAGATTTTCGACGAATTTTTGAAGAATTTTCAAATTTTCAGATAGGAGGTTCCAGATAAGGTCTAAAACTACATACTCAGATCTCCACCAAACATTGCAGGAATACATTGGATGTCAAGACACGTGGAAAAAACGTACAAAACAAGAGATTGGAGACATCAAGATTTTCGACGAATTTTTGAAGAATTTTCAAATTTTCAGATAGGAGGTTCCAGATAAGGTCAAAAACTACATACTCAGATCTTCACCAAACTTTGCAGGGATCCATTGGAGGTCGAGACACGTGGAAAAAACGTACAAAACAAGAGATTGGAGACATCAAGATTTTGGACGAATTTTTGAAGAATTTTCAAATTTTCAGATAGGAGGTTCCAGATGAGGTCAAAAACTACATACTCAGATCTTCACCAAACTTTGCAGGAATACTTTGCATGTCAAGACACGTGGAAAAAACGTACAAAACAAGAGATTGGGGTCATCAAGATTTTGCACGGATTTTTTAGGAATTTTCAAATTTTCAGATGGGAGGTTCCAGATAAGGTCAAAAACTTAATACTCAGATCTTCACCAAACATGGCAGGGATACATTGGATGTCAAGACACGTGGAAAAAACGTACAAAACAAGAGATTGGAGACATCAAGATTTTGGACGAATTTTTTAAGAATTTTCAAATTTTCAGATAGGAGGTTCCAGATGAGGTCAAAAACTACATACTCAGATCTTCACCAAACTTTGCAGGAATACTTTGCATGTCAAGACACGTGGAAAAAACGTACAAAACAAGAGATCGGAGACATCAAGATTTTCGACGAATTTTTTAAGAATTTTCAAATTTTCAGATGGGAGGTTCCAGATAAGGTCAAAAACGACATACTCAGATCTTCACCAAACTTTGCAGGAATACATTGGATGTCAAGACACGTGGAAAAAACATACAAAACATAGGATTGGTGACATCAAGATTTTGGACGAATTTTTTAAGAATTTTCAAATTTTCAGATAGGAGGTTCCATATAAGGTCAAAAACTACATACTCAGATCTTCACCAAACTTTGCAGGGATACATTGGAGGTCGAGACACGTGGAAAAAAAGTACAAAACAAGAGATTGGGGTCATCAAGATTTTGGACGGATTTTTTAGGAATTTTCAAATTTTCAGATGGGAGGTTCCAGATAAGGTCAAAAACTACATACTCAGATCTTCACCAAACATTGCAGGGATACATTGGATGTCAAGACACGTGGAAAAAACGTACAAAACAAGAGATTGGAGACATCAAGATTTTGGACGAATTTTTGAAGAATTTTCAAATTTTCAGATAGGAGGTTCCAGATAAGGTCTAAAACTACATACTCAGATCTCCACCAAACTTTGCATGGATACATTATGTGTCAAGACACGTGGAAAAAACGTACAAAACAAAAGATTGGAGACATCAAGTATTTGGTCGAATTTTTGAAGAATTTTCAAATTTTCTGATAGGAGGTCCCAGATAAGGTCAAAAACTACATACTCAGATCTCCACCAAACTTTGCAGGGATACATTGGATGTCAAGACACGTGGAAAAAACGTACAAAACAAGAGATTGGAGACATCAAGATTTTCGACGAATTTTTTAAGAATTTTCAAATTTTCAGATAGGAGGTTCCAGATGAGGTCAAAAACTACATACTCAGATCTTCACCAAACTTTGCAGGAATACTTTGCATGTCAAGACACGTGGAAAAAACGTACAAAACAAGAGATCGGAGACATCAAGATTTTCGACGAATTTTTTAAGAATTTTCAAATTTTCAGATGGGAGGTTCCAGATAAGGTCAAAAACGACATACTCAGATCTTCACCAAACTTTGCAGGAATACATTGGATGTCAAGACACGTGGAAAAAACATACAAAACATAGGATTGGTGACATCAAGATTTTGGACGAATTTTTTAAGAATTTTCAAATTTTCAGATAGGAGGTTCCATATAAGGTCAAAAACTACATACTCAGATCTTCACCAAACTTTGCAGGGATACATTGGAGGTCGAGACACGTGGAAAAAAAGTACAAAACAAGAGATTGGGGTCATCAAGATTTTGGACGGATTTTTTAGGAATTTTCAAATTTTCAGATGGGAGGTTCCAGATAAGGTCAAAAAATACATACTCAGATCTTCACCAAACATTGCAGGGATACATTGGATGTCAAGACACGTGGAAAAAACGTACAAAACAAGAGATTGGAGACATCAAGATTTTGGACGAATTTTTTAAGAATTTTCAAATTTTCAGATAGGAGGTTCCAGATGAGGTCAAAAACTACATACTCAGATCTTCACCAAACTTTGCAGGAATACTTTGCATGTCAAGACACGAGGAAAAAACGTACAAAACAAGAGATCGGAGACATCAAGATTTTCGACGAATTTTTTAAGAATTTTCAAATTTTCAGATGGGAGGTTCCAGATAAGGTCAAAAACGACATACTCAGATCTCCACCAAACATTGCAGGAATACATTGGATGTCAAGACACGTGGAAAAAACGTACAAAACAAGAGATTGGAGACATCAAGATTTTCGACGAATTTTTGAAGAATTTTCAAATTTTCAGATAGGAGGTTCCAGATAAGGTCAAAAACTACATACTCAGATCTTCACCAAACGTTGCAGGGATACTTTGCATGTCAAGACACGTGGAAAAAACGTACAAAACAAAAGATTGGAGACATCAAGATTTTCGACGAATTTTTTAAGAATTTTCAAATTTTCAGATGGGAGGTTCCAGATAAGGTCAAAAACGACATACTCAGATCTTCACCAAACTTTGCATGGATACATTGGATGTCAAGACACGTGGAAAAATCGTACAAAACAAGAGATTGGAGACATCAAGATTTTGGACGAATTTTTTAAGAATTCTCAAATTTTCAGATAGGAGGTTCCAGATAGGGTCAAAAACTACATACTCAGATCTTCACCAAACGTTGCAGGGATACTTTGCATGTCAAGACACGTGGAAAAAACGTACAAAACAAAAGATTGGAGACATCAAGATTTTCGACGAATTTTTTAAGAATTTTCAAATTTTCAGATGGGAGGTTCCAGATAAGGTCAAAAACGACATACTCAGATCTTCACCAAACTTTGCATGGATACATTGGATGTCAAGACACGTGGAAAAAACGTACAAAACAAGAGATTGGAGACATCAAGATTTTGGACGAATTTTTTAAGAATTCTCAAATTTTCAGATAGGAGGTTCCAGATGAGGTCAAAAACTACATACTCAGATCTTCAACAAACTTTGCAGGGATACTTTGGATGTCAAGACACGTGGAAAAAACGTACAAAACAAGAGATTGGGGTCATCAAGATTTTGGACGAATTTTTTAAGAATTTTCAAATTTTCAGATGGGAGGTTCCAGATGAGGTCAAAAACTACATACTCAGATCTTCACCAAACTTTGCAGGAATACTTTGCATGTCAAGACACGTGGAAAAAACGTACAAAACAAGAGATCGGAGACATCAAGATTTTCGACGAATTTTTTAAGAATTTTCAAATTTTCAGATGGGAGGTTCCAGATAAGGTCAAAAACGACATACTCAGATCTTCACCAAACTTTGCAGGAATACATTGGATGTCAAGACACGTGGAAAAAACATACAAAACATAGGATTGGTGACATCAAGATTTTGGACGAATTTTTTAAGAATTTTCAAATTTTCAGATAGGAGGTTCCATATAAGGTCAAAAACTACATACTCAGATCTTCACCAAACTTTGCAGGGATACATTGGAGGTCGAGACACGTGGAAAAAAAGTACAAAACAAGAGATTGGGGTCATCAAGATTTTGGACGGATTTTTTAGGAATTTTCAAATTTTCAGATGGGAGGTTCCAGATAAGGTCAAAAAATACATACTCAGATCTTCACCAAACATTGCAGGGATACATTGGATGTCAAGACACGTGGAAAAAACGTACAAAACAAGAGATTGGAGACATCAAGATTTTGGACGAATTTTTTAAGAATTTTCAAATTTTCAGATAGGAGGTTCCAGATGAGGTCAAAAACTACATACTCAGATCTTCACCAAACTTTGCAGGAATACTTTGCATGTCAAGACACGAGGAAAAAACGTACAAAACAAGAGATCGGAGACATCAAGATTTTCGACGAATTTTTTAAGAATTTTCAAATTTTCAGATGGGAGGTTCCAGATAAGGTCAAAAACGACATACTCAGATCTCCACCAAACATTGCAGGAATACATTGGATGTCAAGACACGTGGAAAAAACGTACAAAACAAGAGATTGGAGACATCAAGATTTTCGACGAATTTTTGAAGAATTTTCAAATTTTCAGATAGGAGGTTCCAGATAAGGTCAAAAACTACATACTCAGATCTTCACCAAACGTTGCAGGGATACTTTGCATGTCAAGACACGTGGAAAAAACGTACAAAACAAAAGATTGGAGACATCAAGATTTTCGACGAATTTTTTAAGAATTTTCAAATTTTCAGATGGGAGGTTCCAGATAAGGTCAAAAACGACATACTCAGATCTTCACCAAACTTTGCATGGATACATTGGATGTCAAGACACGTGGAAAAATCGTACAAAACAAGAGATTGGAGACATCAAGATTTTGGACGAATTTTTTAAGAATTCTCAAATTTTCAGATAGGAGGTTCCAGATAGGGTCAAAAACTACATACTCAGATCTTCACCAAACGTTGCAGGGATACTTTGCATGTCAAGACACGTGGAAAAAACGTACAAAACAAAAGATTGGAGACATCAAGATTTTCGACGAATTTTTTAAGAATTTTCAAATTTTCAGATGGGAGGTTCCAGATAAGGTCAAAAACGACATACTCAGATCTTCACCAAACTTTGCATGGATACATTGGATGTCAAGACACGTGGAAAAAACGTACAAAACAAGAGATTGGAGACATCAAGATTTTGGACGAATTTTTTAAGAATTCTCAAATTTTCAGATAGGAGGTTCCAGATGAGGTCAAAAACTACATACTCAGATCTTCAACAAACTTTGCAGGGATACTTTGGATGTCAAGACACGTGGAAAAAACGTACAAAACAAGAGATTGGGGTCATCAAGATTTTGGACGAATTTTTTAAGAATTTTCAAATTTTCAGATGGGAGGTTCAATATAAGGTCAAAAACTACATACTCAGATCTTCACCAAACATTGCAGGGATACATTGGATGTCAAGACACGTGGAAAAAACGTACAAAACAAGAGATTGGAGACATCAAGAATTTGGACGAATTTTTTAAGAATTTTCAAATTTTCAGATAGGAGGTTCCAGATGAGGTCAAAAACTACATACTCAGATCTTCACCAAACTTTGCAGGAATACTTTGCATGTCAAGACACGTGGAAAAAACGTACAAAACAAGAGATTGGGGTCATCAAGATTTTGCACGGATTTTTTAGGAATTTTCAAATTTTCAGATGGGAGGTTCCAGATAAGGTCAAAAACTACATACTCAGATCTTCAACAAACTTTGCAGGGATACATTGGATGTCAAGACACGTGGAAAAAACGTACAAAACAAGAGATTGGAGACATCAAGATTTTGGACGAATTTTTTAAGAATTTTCAAATTTTCAGATAGGAGGTTCCATATAAGGTCAAAAACTACATACTCAGATCTTCACCAAACTTTGCATGGATACATTATGTGTCAAGACACGTGGAAAAAACGTACAAAACAGAAGATTGGAGACATCAAGGTTTTGGTCGAATTTTTGAAGAATTTTCAAATTTTCTGATAGGAGGTCCCAGATAAGGTCAAAAACTACATACTCAGATCTCCACCAAACTTTGCAGGGATACATTGGATGTCAAGACACGTTGAAAAAACGTACAAAACAAGAGATTGGAGACATCAAGATTTTCGACGAATTTTTGAAGAATTTTCAAATTTTCAGATAGGAGGTTCCAGATAAGGTCAAAAACTACATACTCAGATCTTCACCAAACGTTGCAGGGATACTTTGCATGTCAAGACACGTGGAAAAAACGTACAAAACAAGAGATCGGAGACATCAAGATTTTCGACGAATTTTTGAAGAATTTTCAAATTTTCAGATAGGAGGTTCCAGATAAGGTCTAAAACTACATACTCAGATCTCCACCAAACATTGCAGGAATACATTGGATGTCAAGACACGTGGAAAAAACGTACAAAACAAGAGATTGGAGACATCAAGATTTTCGACGAATTTTTTAAGAATTTTCAAATTTTCAGATGGGAGGTTCAACATAAGGTCAAAAACTACATACTCAGATCTTCACCAAACATTGCAGGGATACATTGGATGTCAAGACACGTAGAAAAAACGTACAAAACAAGAGAATGGAGACATCAAGATTTTGGACGAATTTTTTAAGAATTTTCAAATTTTCAGATAGGAGGTTCCAGATGAGGTCAAAAACTACATACTCAGATCTTCACCAAACTTTGCAGGAATACTTTGCATGTCAAGACACGTGGAAAAAACGTACAAAACAAGAGATTGGGGTCATCAAGATTTTGCACGGATTTTTTAGGAATTTTCAAATTTTCAGATGGGAGGTTCCAGATAAGGTCAAAAACTACATACTCAGATCTTCAACAAACTTTGCAGGGATACATTGGATGTCAAGACACGTGGAAAAAACGTACAAAACAAGAGATTGGAGACATCAAGATTTTGGACGAATTTTTTAAGAATTTTCAAATTTTCAGATAGGAGGTTCCATATAAGGTCAAAAACTACATACTCAGATCTTCACCAAACTTTGCATGGATACATTATGTGTCAAGACACGTGGAAAAAACGTACAAAACAAAAGATTGGAGACATCAAGATTTTGGTCGAATTTTTGAAGAATTTTCAAATTTTCTGATAGGAGGTCCCAGATAAGGTCTAAAACTACATACTCAGATCTCCACCAAACTTTGCAGGAATACATTGGATGTCAAGACACGTGGAAAAAACGTACAAAACAAGAGATTGGAGACATCAAGATTTTCGACGAATTTTTGAAGAATTTTCAAATTTTCAGATAGGAGGTTCCAGATAAGGTCAAAAACTACATACTCAGATCTTCACCAAACTTTGCAGGGATCCATTGGAGGTCGAGACACGTGGAAAAAACGTACAAAACAAGAGATTGGAGACATCAAGATTTTGGACGAATTTTTGAAGAATTTTCAAATTTTCAGATAGGAGGTTCCAGATGAGGTCAAAAACTACATACTCAGATCTTCACCAAACTTTGCAGGAATACTTTGCATGTCAAGACACGTGGAAAAAACGTACAAAACAAGAGATTGGGGTCATCAAGATTTTGCACGGATTTTTTAGGAATTTTCAAATTTTCAGATGGGAGGTTCCAGATAAGGTCAAAAACTACATACTCAGATCTTCTCCAAACATGGCAGGGATACATTGGATGTCAAGACACGTGGAAAAAACGTACAAAACAAGAGATTGGAGACATCAAGATTTTGGACGAATTTTTTAAGAATTTTCAAATTTTCAGATAGGAGGTTCCAGATGAGGTCAAAAACTACATACTCAGATCTTCACCAAACTTTGCAGGAATACTTTGCATGTCAAGACACGTGGAAAAAACGTACAAAACAAGAGATCGGAGACATCAAGATTTTCGACGAATTTTTTAAGAATTTTCAAATTTTCAGATGGGAGGTTCCAGATAAGGTCAAAAACGACATACTCAGATCTTCACCAAACTTTGCAGGAATACATTGGATGTCAAGACACGTGGAAAAAACATACAAAACATAGGATTGGTGACATCAAGATTTTGGACGAATTTTTTAAGAATTTTCAAATTTTCAGATAGGAGGTTCCATATAAGGTCAAAAACTACATACTCAGATCTTCACCAAACTTTGCAGGGATACATTGGAGGTCGAGACACGTGGAAAAAAAGTACAAAACAAGAGATTGGGGTCATCAAGATTTTGGACGGATTTTTTAGGAATTTTCAAATTTTCAGATGGGAGGTTCCAGATAAGGTCAAAAACTACATACTCAGATCTTCACCAAACATTGCAGGGATACATTGGATGTCAAGACACGTGGAAAAAACGTACAAAACAAGAGATTGGAGACATCAAGATTTTGGACGAATTTTTGAAGAATTTTCAAATTTTCAGATAGGAGGTTCCAGATAAGGTCTAAAACTACATACTCAGATCTCCACCAAACTTTGCATGGATACATTATGTGTCAAGACACGTGGAAAAAACGTACAAAACAAAAGATTGGAGACATCAAGATTTTGGTCGAATTTTTGAAGAATTTTCAAATTTTCTGATAGGAGGTCCCAGATAAGGTCAAAAACTACATACTCAGATCTCCACCAAACTTTGCAGGGATACATTGGATGTCAAGACACGTGGAAAAAACGTACAAAACAAGAGATTGGAGACATCAAGATTTTCGACGAATTTTTTAAGAATTTTCAAATTTTCAGATAGGAGGTTCCAGATGAGGTCAAAAACTACATACTCAGATCTTCACCAAACTTTGCAGGAATACTTTGCATGTCAAGACACGTGGAAAAAACGTACAAAACAAGAGATCGGAGACATCAAGATTTTCGACGAATTTTTTAAGAATTTTCAAATTTTCAGATGGGAGGTTCCAGATAAGGTCAAAAACGACATACTCAGATCTTCACCAAACTTTGCAGGAATACATTGGATGTCAAGACACGTGGAAAAAACATACAAAACATAGGATTGGTGACATCAAGATTTTGGACGAATTTTTTAAGAATTTTCAAATTTTCAGATAGGAGGTTCCATATAAGGTCAAAAACTACATACTCAGATCTTCACCAAACTTTGCAGGGATACATTGGAGGTCGAGACACGTGGAAAAAAAGTACAAAACAAGAGATTGGGGTCATCAAGATTTTGGACGGATTTTTTAGGAATTTTCAAATTTTCAGATGGGAGGTTCCAGATAAGGTCAAAAAATACATACTCAGATCTTCACCAAACATTGCAGGGATACATTGGATGTCAAGACACGTGGAAAAAACGTACAAAACAAGAGATTGGAGACATCAAGATTTTGGACGAATTTTTTAAGAATTTTCAAATTTTCAGATAGGAGGTTCCAGATGAGGTCAAAAACTACATACTCAGATCTTCACCAAACTTTGCAGGAATACTTTGCATGTCAAGACACGTGGAAAAAACGTACAAAACAAGAGATCGGAGACATCAAGATTTTCGACGAATTTTTTAAGAATTTTCAAATTTTCAGATGGGAGGTTCCAGATAAGGTCAAAAACGACATACTCAGATCTCCACCAAACATTGCAGGAATACATTGGATGTCAAGACACGTGGAAAAAACGTACAAAACAAGAGATTGGAGACATCAAGATTTTCGACGAATTTTTGAAGAATTTTCAAATTTTCAGATAGGAGGTTCCAGATAAGGTCAAAAACTACATACTCAGATCTTCACCAAACGTTGCAGGGATACTTTGCATGTCAAGACACGTGGAAAAAACGTACAAAACAAAAGATTGGAGACATCAAGATTTTCGACGAATTTTTTAAGAATTTTCAAATTTTCAGATGGGAGGTTCCAGATAAGGTCAAAAACGACATACTCAGATCTTCACCAAACTTTGCATGGATACATTGGATGTCAAGACACGTGGAAAAAACGTACAAAACAAGAGATTGGAGACATCAAGATTTTGGACGAATTTTTTAAGAATTCTCAAATTTTCAGATAGGAGGTTCCAGATAAGGTCAAAAACTACATACTCAGATCTTCACCAAACGTTGCAGGGATACTTTGCATGTCAAGACACGTGGAAAAAACGTACAAAACAAAAGATTGGAGACATCAAGATTTTCGACGAATTTTTTAAGAATTTTCAAATTTTCAGATGGGAGGTTCCAGATAAGGTCAAAAACGACATACTCAGATCTTCACCAAACTTTGCATGGATACATTGGATGTCAAGACACGTGGAAAAAACGTACAAAACAAGAGATTGGAGACATCAAGATTTTGGACGAATTTTTTAAGAATTCTCAAATTTTCAGATAGGAGGTTCCAGATGAGGTCAAAAACTACATACTCAGATCTTCACCAAACTTTGCAGGGATACTTTGGATATCAAGACACGTGGAAAAAACGTACAAAACAAGAGATTGGGGTCATCAAGATTTTGGACGAATTTTTTAAGAATTTTCAAATTTTCAGATGGGAGGTTCAATATAAGGACAAAAACTACATACTCAGATCTTCACCAAACATTGCAGGGATACATTGGATGTCAAGACACGTGGAAAAAACGTACAAAACAAGAGATTGGAGACATCAAGATTTTGGACGAATTTTTTAAGAATTTTCAAATTTTCAGATAGGAGGTTCCAGATGAGGTCAAAAACTACATACTCAGATCTTCACCAAACTTTGCAGGAATACTTTGCATGTCAAGACACGTGGAAAAAACGTACAAAACAAGAGATTGGGGTCATCAAGATTTTGCACGGATTTTTTAGGAATTTTCAAATTTTCAGATGGGAGGTTCCAGATAAGGTCAAAAACTACATACTCAGATCTTCAACAAACTTTGCAGGGATACATTGGATGTCAAGACACGTGGAAAAAACGTACAAAACAAGAGATTGGAGACATCAAGATTTTGGACGAATTTTTTAAGAATTTTCAAATTTTCAGATAGGAGGTTCCATATAAGGTCAAAAACTACATACTCAGATCTTCACCAAACTTTGCATGGATACATTATGTGTCAAGACACGTGGAAAAAACGTACAAAACAAAAGATTGGAGTCATCAAGGTTTTGGTCGAATTTTTGAAGAATTTTCAAATTTTCTGATAGGAGGTCCCAGATAAGGTCAAAAACTACATACTCAGATCTCCACCAAACTTTGCAGGGATACTTTGCATGTCAAGACACGTGGAAAAAACGTACAAAACAAGAGATCGGAGACATCAAGATTTTCGACGAATTTTTGAAGAATTTTCAAATTTTCAGATAGGAGGTTCCAGATAAGGTCTAAAACTACATACTCAGATCTCCACCAAACATTGCAGGAATACATTGGATGTCAAGACACGTGGAAAAAACGTACAAAACAAGAGATTGGAGACATCAAGATTTTCGACGAATTTTTGAAGAATTTTCAAATTTTCAGATAGGAGGTTCCAGATAAGGTCAAAAACTACATACTCAGATCTTCACCAAACTTTGCAGGGATCCATTGGAGGTCGAGACACGTGGAAAAAACGTACAAAACAAGAGATTGGAGACATCAAGATTTTGGACGAATTTTTGAAGAATTTTCAAATTTTCAGATAGGAGGTTCCAGATGAGGTCAAAAACTACATACTCAGATCTTCACCAAACTTTGCAGGAATACTTTGCATGTCAAGACACGTGGAAAAAACGTACAAAACAAGAGATTGGGGTCATCAAGATTTTGCACGGATTTTTTAGGAATTTTCAAATTTTCAGATGGGAGGTTCCAGATAAGGTCAAAAACTTAATACTCAGATCTTCACCAAACATGGCAGGGATACATTGGATGTCAAGACACGTGGAAAAAACGTACAAAACAAGAGATTGGAGACATCAAGATTTTGGACGAATTTTTTAAGAATTTTCAAATTTTCAGATAGGAGGTTCCAGATGAGGTCAAAAACTACATACTCAGATCTTCACCAAACTTTGCAGGAATACTTTGCATGTCAAGACACGTGGAAAAAACGTACAAAACAAGAGATCGGAGACATCAAGATTTTCGACGAATTTTTTAAGAATTTTCAAATTTTCAGATGGGAGGTTCCAGATAAGGTCAAAAACGACATACTCAGATCTTCACCAAACTTTGCAGGAATACATTGGATGTCAAGACACGTGGAAAAAACATACAAAACATAGGATTGGTGACATCAAGATTTTGGACGAATTTTTTAAGAATTTTCAAATTTTCAGATAGGAGGTTCCATATAAGGTCAAAAACTACATACTCAGATCTTCACCAAACTTTGCAGGGATACATTGGAGGTCGAGACACGTGGAAAAAAAGTACAAAACAAGAGATTGGGGTCATCAAGATTTTGGACGGATTTTTTAGGAATTTTCAAATTTTCAGATGGGAGGTTCCAGATAAGGTCAAAAACTACATACTCAGATCTTCACCAAACATTGCAGGGATACATTGGATGTCAAGACACGTGGAAAAAACGTACAAAACAAGAGATTGGAGACATCAAGATTTTGGACGAATTTTTGAAGAATTTTCAAATTTTCAGATAGGAGGTTCCAGATAAGGTCTAAAACTACATACTCAGATCTCCACCAAACTTTGCATGGATACATTATGTGTCAAGACACGTGGAAAAAACGTACAAAACAAAAGATTGGAGACATCAAGTATTTGGTCGAATTTTTGAAGAATTTTCAAATTTTCTGATAGGAGGTCCCAGATAAGGTCAAAAACTACATACTCAGATCTCCACCAAACTTTGCAGGGATACATTGGATGTCAAGACACGTGGAAAAAACGTACAAAACAAGAGATTGGAGACATCAAGATTTTCGACGAATTTTTTAAGAATTTTCAAATTTTCAGATAGGAGGTTCCAGATGAGGTCAAAAACTACATACTCAGATCTTCACCAAACTTTGCAGGAATACTTTGCATGTCAAGACACGTGGAAAAAACGTACAAAACAAGAGATCGGAGACATCAAGATTTTCGACGAATTTTTTAAGAATTTTCAAATTTTCAGATGGGAGGTTCCAGATAAGGTCAAAAACGACATACTCAGATCTTCACCAAACTTTGCAGGAATACATTGGATGTCAAGACACGTGGAAAAAACATACAAAACATAGGATTGGTGACATCAAGATTTTGGACGAATTTTTTAAGAATATTCAAATTTTCAGATAGGAGGTTCCATATAAGGTCAAAAACTACATACTCAGATCTTCACCAAACTTTGCAGGGATACATTGGAGGTCGAGACACGTGGAAAAAAGTACAAAACAAGAGATTGGGGTCATCAAGATTTTGGACGGATTTTTTAGGAATTTTCAAATTTTCAGATGGGAGGTTCCAGATAAGGTCAAAAAATACATACTCAGATCTTCACCAAACATTGCAGGGATACATTGGATGTCAAGACACGTGGAAAAAACGTACAAAACAAGAGATTGGAGACATCAAGATTTTGGACGAATTTTTTAAGAATTTTCAAATTTTCAGATAGGAGGTTCCAGATGAGGTCAAAAACTACATACTCAGATCTTCACCAAACTTTGCAGGAATACTTTGCATGTCAAGACACGAGGAAAAAACGTACAAAACAAGAGATCGGAGACATCAAGATTTTCGACGAATTTTTTAAGAATTTTCAAATTTTCAGATGGGAGGTTCCAGATAAGGTCAAAAACGACATACTCAGATCTCCACCAAACATTGCAGGAATACATTGGATGTCAAGACACGTGGAAAAAACGTACAAAACAAGAGATTGGAGACATCAAGATTTTCGACGAATTTTTGAAGAATTTTCAAATTTTCAGATAGGAGGTTCCAGATAAGGTCAAAAACTACATACTCAGATCTTCACCAAACGTTGCAGGGATACTTTGCATGTCAAGACACGTGGAAAAAACGTACAAAACAAAAGATTGGAGACATCAAGATTTTCGACGAATTTTTTAAGAATTTTCAAATTTTCAGATGGGAGGTTCCAGATAAGGTCAAAAACGACATACTCAGATCTTCACCAAACTTTGCATGGATACATTGGATGTCAAGACACGTGGAAAAATCGTACAAAACAAGAGATTGGAGACATCAAGATTTTGGACGAATTTTTTAAGAATTCTCAAATTTTCAGATAGGAGGTTCCAGATAGGGTCAAAAACTACATACTCAGATCTTCACCAAACGTTGCAGGGATACTTTGCATGTCAAGACACGTGGAAAAAACGTACAAAACAAAAGATTGGAGACATCAAGATTTTCGACGAATTTTTTAAGAATTTTCAAATTTTCAGATGGGAGGTTCCAGATAAGGTCAAAAACGACATACTCAGATCTTCACCAAACTTTGCATGGATACATTGGATGTCAAGACACGTGGAAAAAACGTACAAAACAAGAGATTGGAGACATCAAGATTTTGGACGAATTTTTTAAGAATTCTCAAATTTTCAGATAGGAGGTTCCAGATGAGGTCAAAAACTACATACTCAGATCTTCAACAAACTTTGCAGGGATACTTTGGATGTCAAGACACGTGGAAAAAACGTACAAAACAAGAGATTGGGGTCATCAAGATTTTGGACGAATTTTTTAAGAATTTTCAAATTTTCAGATGGGAGGTTCAATATAAGGTCAAAAACTACATACTCAGATCTTCACCAAACATTGCAGGGATACATTGGATGTCAAGACACGTGGAAAAAACGTACAAAACAAGAGATTGGAGACATCAAGAATTTGGACGAATTTTTTAAGAATTTTCAAATTTTCAGATAGGAGGTTCCAGATGAGGTCAAAAACTACATACTCAGATCTTCACCAAACTTTGCAGGAATACTTTGCATGTCAAGACACGTGGAAAAAACGTACAAAACAAGAGATTGGGGTCATCAAGATTTTGCACGGATTTTTTAGGAATTTTCAAATTTTCAGATGGGAGGTTCCAGATAAGGTCAAAAACTACATACTCAGATCTTCAACAAACTTTGCAGGGATACATTGGATGTCAAGACACGTGGAAAAAACGTACAAAACAAGAGATTGGAGACATCAAGATTTTGGACGAATTTTTTAAGAATTTTCAAATTTTCAGATAGGAGGTTCCATATAAGGTCAAAAACTACATACTCAGATCTTCACCAAACTTTGCATGGATACATTATGTGTCAAGACACGTGGAAAAAACGTACAAAACAGAAGATTGGAGACATCAAGGTTTTGGTCGAATTTTTGAAGAATTTTCAAATTTTCTGATAGGAGGTCCCAGATAAGGTCAAAAACTACATACTCAGATCTCCACCAAACTTTGCAGGGATACATTGGATGTCAAGACACGTTGAAAAAACGTACAAAACAAGAGATTGGAGACATCAAGATTTTCGACGAATTTTTGAAGAATTTTCAAATTTTCAGATAGGAGGTTCCAGATAAGGTCAAAAACTACATACTCAGATCTTCACCAAACGTTGCAGGGATACTTTGCATGTCAAGACACGTGGAAAAAACGTACAAAACAAGAGATCGGAGACATCAAGATTTTCGACGAATTTTTGAAGAATTTTCAAATTTTCAGATAGGAGGTTCCAGATAAGGTCTAAAACTACATACTCAGATCTCCACCAAACATTGCAGGAATACATTGGATGTCAAGACACGTGGAAAAAACGTACAAAACAAGAGATTGGAGACATCAAGATTTTCGACGAATTTTTGAAGAATTTTCAAATTTTCAGATTGGAGGTTCCAGATAAGGTCAAAAACTACATACTCAGATCTTCACCAAACTTTGCAGGGATCCATTGGAGGTCGAGACACGTGGAAAAAACGTACAAAACAAGAGATTGGAGACATCAAGATTTTGGACGAATTTTTGAAGAATTTTCAAATTTTCAGATAGGAGGTTCCAGATGAGGTCAAAAACTACATACTCAGATCTTCACCAAACTTTGCAGGAATACTTTGCATGTCAAGACACGTGGAAAAAACGTACAAAACAAGAGATTGGAGACATCAAGATTTTGGACGAATTTTTGAAGAATTTTCAAATTTTCAGATAGGAGGTTCCAGATAAGGTCTAAAACTACATACTCAGATCTCCACCAAACTTTGCATGGATACATTATGTGTCAAGACACGTGGAAAAAACGTACAAAACAAAAGATTGGAGACATCAAGATTTTGGTCGAATTTTTGAAGAATTTTCAAATTTTCTGATAGGAGGTCCCAGATAAGGTCAAAAACTACATACTCAGATCTCCACCAAACTTTGCAGGGATACATTGGATGTCAAGACACGTGGAAAAAACGTACAAAACAAGAGATTGGAGACATCAAGATTTTGGACGAATTTTTTAAGAATTCTCAAATTTTCAGATAGGAGGTTCCAGATGAGGTCAAAAACTACATACTCAGATCTTTACCAAACTTTGCAGGGATACTTTGGATGTCAAGACACGTGGAAAAAACGTACAAAACAAGAGATTGGGGTCATCAAGATTTTGGACGAATTTTTTAAGAATTTTCAAATTTTCAGATGGGAGGTTCAATATAAGGTCAAAAACTACATACTCAGATCTTCACCAAACATTGCAGGGATAAATTGGATGTCAAGACACGTGGAAAAAACGTACAAAACAAGAGATTGGAGACATCAAGATTTTGGACGAATTTTTTAAGAATTTTCAAATTTTCAGATAGGAGGTTCCAGATGAGTTCAAAAACTACATACTCAGATCTTCACCAAACTTTGCAGGAATACTTTGCATGTCAAGACACGTGGAAAAAACGTACAAAACAAGAGATTGGGGTCATCAAGATTTTGCACGGATTTTTTAGGAATTTTCAAATTTTCAGATGGGAGGTTCCAGATAAGGTCAAAAACTACATACTCAGATCTTCAACAAACTTTGCAGGGATACATTGGATGTCAAGACACGTGGAAAAAACGTACAAAACAAGAGATTGGAGACATCAAGATTTTGGACGAATTTTTTAAGAATTTTCAAATTTTCAGATAGGAGGTTCCATATAAGGTCAAAAACTACATACTCAGATCTTCACCAAACTTTGCATGGATACATTATGTGTCAAGACACGTGGAAAAAACGTACAAAACAAAAGATTGGAGACATCAAGGTTTTGGTCGAATTTTTGAAGAATTTTCAAATTTTCTGATAGGAGGTCCCAGATAAGGTCAAAAACTACATACTCAGATCTCCACCAAACTTTGCAGTGATACTTTGCATGTCAAGACACGTGGAAAAAACGTACAAAACAAGAGATCGGAGACATCATGATTTTCGACGAATTTTTGAAGAATTTTCAAATTTTCAGATAGGAGGTTCCAGATAAGGTCTAAAACTACATACTCAGATCTCCACCAAACATTGCAGGAATACATTGGATGTCAAGACACGTGGAAAAAACGTACAAAACAAGAGATTGGAGACATCAAGATTTTCGACGAATTTTTGAAGAATTTTCAAATTTTCAGATAGGAGGTTCCAGATAAGGTCAAAAACTACATACTCAGATATTCACCAAACTTTGCAGGGATCCATTGGAGGTCGAGACACGTGGAAAAAACGTACAAAACAAGAGATTGGAGACATCAAGATTTTGGACGAATTTTTGAAGAATTTTCAAATTTTCAGATAGGAGGTTCCAGATGAGGTCAAAAACTACATACTCAGATCTTCACCAAACTTTGCAGGAATACTTTGCATGTCAAGACACGTGGAAAAAACGTACAAAACAAGAGATTGGGGTCATCAAGATTTTGCACGGATTTTTTAGGAATTTTCAAATTTTCAGATGGGAGGTTCCAGATAAGGTCAAAAACTACATACTCAGATCTTCACCAAACATGGCAGGGATACATTGGATGTCAAGACACGTGGAAAAAACGTACAAAACAAGAGATTGGAGACATCAAGATTTTGGACGAATTTTTTAAGAATTTTCAAATTTTCAGATAGGAGGTTCCAGATGAGGTCAAAAACTACATACTCAGATCTTCACCAAACTTTGCAGGAATACTTTGCATGTCAAGACACGTGGAAAAAACGTACAAAACAAGAGATCGGAGACATCAAGATTTTCGACGAATTTTTTAAGAATTTTCAAATTTTCAGAAGGGAGGTTCCAGATAAGGTCAAAAACGACATACTCAGATCTTCACCAAACTTTGCAGGAATACATTGGATGTCAAGACACGTGGAAAAAACATACAAAACATAGGATTGGTGACATCAAGATTTTGGACGAATTTTTTAAGAATTTTCAAATTTTCAGATAGGAGGTTCCATATAAGGTCAAAAACTACATACTCAGATCTTCACCAAACTTTGCAGGGATACATTGGAGGTCGAGACACGTGGAAAAAAGTACAAAACAAGAGATTGGGGTCATCAAGATTTTGGACGGATTTTTTAGGAATTTTCAAATTTTCAGATGGGAGGTTCCAGATAAGGTCAAAAACTACATACTCAGATCTTCACCAAACATTGCAGGGATACATTGGATGTCAAGACACGTGGAAAAAACGTACAAAACAAGAGATTGGAGACATCAAGATTTTGGACGAATTTTTGAAGAATTTTCAAATTTTCAGATAGGAGGTTCCAGATAAGGTCTAAAACTACATACTCAGATCTCCACCAAACTTTGCATGGATACATTATGTGTCAAGACACGTGGAAAAAACGTACAAAACAAAAGATTGGAGACATAAAGATTTTGGTCGAATTTTTGAAGAATTTTCAAATTTTCTGATAGGAGGTCCCAGATAAGGTCAAAAACTACATACTCAGATCTCCACCAAACTTTGCAGGGATACATTGGATGTCAAGACACGTGGAAAAAACGTACAAAACAAGAGATTGGAGACATCAAGATTTTCGACGAATTTTTTAAGAATTTTCAAATTTTCAGATAGGAGGTTCCAGATGAGGTCAAAAACTACATACTCAGATCTTCACCAAACTTTGCAGGAATACTTTGCATGTCAAGACACGTGGAAAAAACGTACAAAACAAGAGATCGGAGACATCAAGATTTTCGACGAATTTTTTAAGAATTTTCAAATTTTCAGATGGGAGGTTCCAGATAAGGTCAAAAACGACATACTCAGATCTTCACCAAACTTTGCAGGAATACATTGGATGTCAAGACACGTGGAAAAAACATACAAAACATAGGATTGGTGACATCAAGATTTTGGACGAATTTTTTAAGAATTTTCAAATTTTCAGATAGGAGGTTCCATATAAGGTCAAAAACTACATACTCAGATCTTCACCAAACTTTGCAGGGATACATTGGAGGTCGAGACACGTGGAAAAAAAAGTACAAAACAAGAGATTGGGGTCATCAAGATTTTGGACGGATTTTTTAGGAATTTTCAAATTTTCAGATGGGAGGTTCCAGATAAGGTCAAAAAATACATACTCAGATCTTCACCAAACATTGCAGGGATACATTGGATGTCAAGACACGTGGAAAAAACGTACAAAACAAGAGATTGGAGACATCAAGATTTTGGACGAATTTTTTAAGAATTTTCAAATTTTCAGATAGGAGGTTCCAGATGAGGTCAAAAACTACATACTCAGATCTTCACCAAACTTTGCAGGAATACTTTGCATGTCAAGACACGTGGAAAAAACGTACAAAACAAGAGATTGGGGTCATCAAGATTTTGCACGGATTTTTTAGGAATTTTCAAATTTTCAGATGGGAGGTTCCAGATAAGGTCAAAAACTACATACTCAGATCTTCACCAAACATGGCAGGGATACATTGGATGTCAAGACACGTGGAAAAAACGTACAAAACAGATTGGAGACATCAAGATTTTGGACGAATTTTTTAAGAATTTTCAAATTTTCAGATAGGAGGTTCCAGATGAGGTCAAAAACTACATACTCAGATCTTCACCAAACTTTGCAGGAATACTTTGCATGTCAAGACACGTGGAAAAAACGTACAAAACAAGAGATCGGAGACATCAAGATTTTCGACGAATTTTTTAAGAATTTTCAAATTTTCAGATGGGAGGATCCAGATAAGGTCAAAAACGACATACTCAGATCTTCACCAAACTTTGCAGGAATACATTGGATGTCAAGACACGTGGAAAAAACATACAAAACATAGGATTGGTGACATCAAGATTTTGGACGAATTTTTTAAGAATTTTCAAATTTTCAGATAGGAGGTTCCATATAAGGTCAAAAACTACATACTCAGATCTTCACCAAACTTTGCAGGGATACATTGGAGGTCGAGACACGTGGAAAAAAGTACAAAACAAGAGATTGGGGTCATCAAGATTTTGGACGGATTTTTTAGGAATTTTCAAATTTTCAGATGGGAGGTTCCAGATAAGGTCAAAAACTACATACTCAGATCTTCACCAAACATTGCAGGGATACATTGGATGTCAAGACACGTGGAAAAAACGTACAAAACAAGAGATTGGAGACATCAAGATTTTGGACGAATTTTTGAAGAATTTTCAAATTTTCAGATAGGAGGTTCCAGATAAGGTCTAAAACTACATACTCAGATCTCCACCAAACTTTGCATGGATACATTATGTGTCAAGACACGTGGAAAAAACGTACAAAACAAAAGATTGGAGACATCAAGATTTTTGTCGAATTTTTGAAGAATTTTCAAATTTTCTGATAGGAGGTCCCAGATAAGGTCAAAAACTACATACTCAGATCTCCACCAAACTTTGCAGGGATACATTGGATGTCAAGATACGTGGAAAAAACGTACAAAACAAGAGATTGGAGACATCAAGATTTTCGACGAATTTTTTAAGAATTTTCAAATTTTCAGATAGGAGGTTCCAGATGAGGTCAAAAACTACATACTCAGATCTTCACCAAACTTTGCAGGAATACTTTGCATGTCAAGACACGTGGAAAAAACGTACAAAACAAGAGATCGGAGACATCAAGATTTTCGACGAATTTTTTAAGAATTTTCAAATTTTCAGATGGGAGGTTCCAGATAAGGTCAAAAACGACATACTCAGATCTTCACCAAACTTTGCAGGAATACATTGGATGTCAAGACACGTGGAAAAAACATACAAAGCATAGGATTGGTGACATCAAGATTTTGGACGAATTTTTTAAGAATTTTCAAATTTTCAGATAGGAGGTTCCATATAAGGTCAAAAACTACATACTCAGATCTTCACCAAACTTTGCAGGGATACATTGGAGGTCGAGACACGTGGAAAAAAAGTACAAAACAAGAGATTGGGGTCATCAAGATTTTGGACGGATTTTTTAGGAATTTTCAAATTTTCAGATGGGAGGTTCCAGATAAGGTCAAAAACTACATACTCAGATCTTCACCAAACATTGCAGGGATACATTGGATGTCAAGACACGTGGAAAAAACGTACAAAACAAGAGATTGGAGACATGAAGATTTTGGACGAATTTTTTAAGAATTTTCAAATTTTCAGATAGGAGGTTCCAGATAAGGTCAAAAACTACATACTCAGATCTTCACCAAACGTTGCAGGGATACTTTGCATGTCAAGACACGTGGAAAAAACGTACAAAACAAGAGATCGGAGACATCAAGATTTTCGACGAATTTTTGAAGAATTTTCAAATTTTCAGATAGGAGGTTCCAGATAAGGTCTAAAACTACATACTCAGATCTCCACCAAACATTGCAGGAATACATTGGATGTCAAGACACGTGGAAAAAAAGTACAAAACAAGAGATTGGAGACATCAAGATTTTCGACGAATTTTTGAAGAATTTTCAAATTTTCAGATAGGAGGTTCCAGATAAGGTCAAAAACTACATACTCAGATCTTCACCAAACTTTGCAGGGATCCATTGGAGGTCGAGACACGTGGAAAAAACGTACAAAACAAGAGATTGGAGACATCAAGATTTTGGACGAATTTTTGAAGAATTTTCAAATTTTCAGATAGGAGGTTCCAGATGAGGTCAAAAACTACATACTCAGATCTTCACCAAACTTTGCAGGAATACTTTGCATGTCAAGACACGTGGAAAAAACGTACAAAACAAGAGATTGGGGTCATCAAGATTTTGCACGGATTTTTTAGGAATTTTCAAATTTTCAGATGGGAGGTTCCAAATAAGGTCAAAAACTACATACTCAGATCTTCACCAAACATTGCAGGGATACATTGGATGTCAAGACACGTGGAAAAAACGTACAAAACAAGAGATTGGAGACATCAAGATTTTGGACGAATTTTTTAAGAATTTTCAAATTTTCAGATAGGAGGTTCCAGATGAGGTCAAAAACTACATACTCAGATCTTCACCAAACTTTGCAGGAATACTTTGCATGTCAAGACACGTGGAAAAAACGTACAAAACAAGAGATCGGAGACATCAAGATTTTCGACGAATTTTTTAAGAATTTTCAAATTTTCAGATGGGAGGTTCCAGATAAGGTCAAAAACGACATACTCAGATCTTCACCAAACTTTGCAGGAATACATTGGATGTCAAGACACGTGGAAAAAACATACAAAACATAGGATTGGTGACATCAAGATTTTGGACGAATTTTTTAAGAATTTTCAAATTTTCAGAAAGGAGGTTCCATATAAGGTCAAAAACTACATACTCAGATCTTCACCAAACTTTGCAGGGATACATTGGAGGTCGAGACACGTGCAAAAAAAGTACAAAACAAGAGATTGGGGTCGTCAAGATTTTGGACGGATTTTTTAGGAATTTTCAAATTTTCAGATGGGAGGTTCCAGATAAGGTCAAAAACTACATACTCAGATCTTCACCAAACTTTGCAGGGATACATTGGATGTCAAGACACGTGGAAAAAACGTACAAAACAAGAGATTGGAGACATCAAGATTTTGGACGAATTTTTTAAGAATTTTCAAATTTTCAGATAGGAGGTTCCAGATGAGGTCAAAAACTACATACTCAGATCTTCACCAAATTTTGCAGGAATACTTTGCATGTCAAGACACGTGGAAAAAACGTACAAAACAAGAGATCGGAGACATCAAGATTTTCGACGAATTTTTTAAGAATTTTCAAATTTTCAGATGGGAGGTTCCAGATAAGGTCAAAAACGACATACTCAGATCTCCACCAAACATTGCAGGAATACATTGGATGTCAAGACACGTGGAAAAAACGTACAAAACAAGAGATTGGAGACATCAAGATTTTCGACGAATTTTTGAAGAATTTTCAAATTTTCAGATAGGAGGTTCCAGATAAGGTCAAAAACTACATACTCAGATCTTCACCAAACGTTGCAGGGATACTTTGCATGTCAAGACACGTGGAAAAAAAGTACAAAACAAAAGATTGGAGACATCAAGATTTTCGACGAATTTTTTAAGAATTTTCAAATTTTCAGATGGGAGGTTCCAGATAAGGTCAAAAACGACATACTCAGATCTTCACCAAACTTTGCATGGATACATTGGATGTCAAGACACGTGGAAAAAACGTACAAAACAAGAGATTGGAGACATCAAGATTTTGGACGAATTTTTTAAGAATTCTCAAATTTTCAGATAGGAGGTTCCAGATGAGGTCAAAAACTACATACTCAGATCTTCACCAAACTTTGCAGGGATACTTTGGATGTCAAGACACGTGGAAAAAACGTACAAAACAAGAGATTGGGGTCATCAAGATTTTGGACGAATTTTTTAAGAATTTTCAAATTTTCAGATGGGAGGTTCAATATAAGGTCAAAAACTACATACTCAGATCTTCACCAAACATTGCAGGGATACATTGGATGTCAAGACACGTGGAAAAAACGTACAAAACAAGAGATTGGAGACATCAAGATTTTGGACGAATTTTTTAAGAATTTTCAAATTTTCAGATAGGAGGTTCCAGATGAGGTCAAAAACTACATACTCAGATCTTCACCAAACTTTGCAGGAATACTTTGCATGTCAAGACACGTGGAAAAAACGTACAAAACAAGAGATTGGGGTCATCAAGATTTTGCACGGATTTTTTAGGAATTTTCAAATTTTCAGATGGGAGGTTCCAGATAAGGTCAAAAACTACATACTCAGATCTTCACCAAACTTTGCAGGGATACATTGGATGTCAAGACACGTGGAAAAAACGTACAAAACAAGAGATTGGAGACATCAAGATTTTGGACGAATTTTTTAAGAATTTTCAAATTTTCAGATAGGAGGTTCCATATAAGGTCAAAAACTACATACTCAGATCTTCACCAAACTTTGCATGGATACATTATGTGTCAAGACACGTGGAAAAAACGTACAAAACAAAAGATTGGAGACATCAAGATTTTGGTCGAATTTTTGAAGAATTTTCAAATTTTCTGATAGGAGGTCCCAGATAAGGTCAAAAACTACATACTCAGATCTCTACCAAACTTTGCAGGGATACATTGGATGTCAAGACACGTGGAAAAAACGTACAAAACAAGAGATTGGAGACATCAAGATTTTCGACGAATTTTTTAAGAATTTTCAAATTTTCAGATAGGAGGTTCCAGATGAGGTCAAAAACTACATACTCAGATCTTCACCAAACTTTGCAGGAATACTTTGCATGTCAAGACACGTGGAAAAAACGTACAAAACAAGAGATCGGAGACATCAAGATTTTCGACGAATTTTTGAAGAATTTTCAAATTTTCAGATAGGAGGTTCCAGATAAGGTCTAAAACTACATACTCAGATCTCCACCAAACATTGCAGGAATACATTGGATGTCAAGACACGTGGAAAAAACGTACAAAACAAGAGATTGGAGACATCAAGATTTTCGACGAATTTTTGAAGAATTTTCAAATTTTCAGATAGGAGGTTCCAGATAAGGTCAAAAACTACATACTCAGATCTTCACCAAACTTTGCAGGGATCCATTGGAGGTCGAGACACGTGGAAAAAACGTACAAAACAAGAGATTGGAGACATCAAGATTTTGGACGAATTTTTGAAGAATTTTCAAATTTTCAGATAGGAGGTTCCAGATAAGGTCTAAAACTACATACTCAGATCTCCACCAAACTTTGCAGGAATACATTGGATGTCAAGACACGTGGAAAAAACGTACAAAACAAGAGATTGGAGACATCAAGATTTTCGACGAATTTTTGAAGAATTTTCAAATTTTCAGAAAGGATGTTCCAGATGAGGTCAAAAACTACATACTCAGATCTTCACCAAACTTTGCAGGGATACTTTGGATGTCAAGACACGTGGAAAAAACGTACAAAACAAGAGATCGGAGACATCAAGATTTTCGACGAATTTTTGAAGAATTTTCAAATTTTCAGATAGGAGGTTCCAGATAAGGTCTAAAACTACATACTCAGATCTCCACCAAACATTGCAGGAATACATTGGATGTCAAGACACGTGGAAAAAACGTACAAAACAAGAGATTGGAGACATCAAGATTTTCGACGAATTTTTGAAGAATTTTCAAATTTTCAGAAAGGATGTTCCAGATAAGGTCAAAAACGACATACTCAGATCTTCACCAAACTTTGCAGGGATCCATTGGAGGTCGAGACACGTGGAAAAAACGTACAAAACAAGAGATTGGAGACATCAAGATTTTGGACGAATTTTTGAAGAATTTTCAAATTTTCAGATAGGAGGTTCCAGATAAGGTCTAAAACTACATACTCAGATCTCCACCAAACATTGCAGGAATACATTGGATGTCAAGACACGTGGAAAAAACGTACAAAACAAGAGATTGGAGACATCAAGATTTTCGACGAATTTTTGAAGAATTTTCAAATTTTCAGATAGGAGGTTCCAGATAAGGTCAAAAACTACATACTCAGATCTTCACCAAACGTTGCAGGGATACTTTGCATGTCAAGACACGTGGAAAAAACGTACAAAACAAAAGATTGGAGACATCAAGATTTTCGACGAATTTTTTAAGAATTTTCAAATTTTCAGATGGGAGGTTCCAGATAAGGTCAAAAACGACATACTCAGATCTTCACCAAACTTTGCATGGATACATTGGATGTCAAGACACGTGGAAAAAACGTACAAAACAAGAGATTGGAGACATCAAGATTTTGGACGAATTTTTTAAGAATTCTCAAATTTTCAGAAAGGAGGTTCCATATAAGGTCAAAAACTACATACTCAGATCTTCACCAAACTTTGCAGGGATACTTTGGATGTCAAGACCGTGGAAAAAACGTACAAAACAAGAGATTGGGGTCATCAAGATTTTGGACGAATTTTTTAAGAATTTTCATATTTTCAGATGGGAGGTTCAATATAAGGTCAAAAACTACATACTCAGATCTTCACCAAACTTTGCATGGATACATTGGATGTCAAGACACGTGGAAAAAACATACAAAACATAGGATTCGGAACATCAAGATTTTGGTCGAATTTTTTAAGATTTTTCAAATTTTCAGATAGGAGGTTCCATATAAGGTCAAAAACTACATACTCAGATCTTCACCAAACATTGCAGGAATACATTGGATGTCAAGACACGTGGAAAAAACGTACAAAACAAGAGATTGGGGTCATCAAGATTTTGCACGGATTTTTTAGGAATTTTCAAATTTTCAGATGGGAGGTTCCAGATAAGGTCAAAAACTACATACTCAGATCTTCACCAAACTTTGCAGGGATACATTGGATGTCAAGACACGTGGAAAAAACGTACAAAACAAGAGATTGGAGACATCAAGATTTTGGACGAATTTTTTAAGAATTTTCAAATTTTCAGATAGGAGGTTCCATATAAGGTCAAAAACTACATACTCAGATGTTCACCAAACTTTGCATGGATACATTATGTGTCAAGACACGTGGAAAAAACGTACAAAACAAAAGATTGGAGACATCAAGATATTGGTCGAATTTTTTAAGAATTTTCAATTTTTCAGATGGGAGTTTCCAGATAAGGTCAAAAACTACATACTCAGATCTTCACCAAACTTTGCAGGGATACATTGGATGTCAAGACACGTGGAAAAAACGTACAAAACAAGAGATAGGAGACATCAAGATTTTGGACGAATTTTTTAACAATTTTCAAATTTTCAGAAAGGATGTTCCAGATAAGGTCAAAAACAACATACTCAGATCTTCACCAAACTTTGCAGGGATACATTGGATATCAAGACACGTGGAAAAAACGTACAAAACAAGAGATTGGAGACATCAAGATTTTGGACGAATTTTTTAAGAATTTTCAAATTTTCAGATAGGAGGTTCCAGATAAGATCAAAAACTACATACTCAGATCTTCACCAAACTTTGCAGGGATACATGGGATGTCAAGACACGTGGAAAAAAAGTACAAAACAAGAGATTGGGGTCATCAAGATTTTGGACGGGTTTTTTAGGAATTTTCAAATTTTCAGATGGGAGGTTCCAGATAAGGTCAAAAACTACAAACTCAGATCTTCACCAAACATTGCAGGGATACATTGGATGTCAAGACATGTGGAAAAAAACGTACAAAACAAGAGATTGGAGACATCAAGATTTTGGACGAATTTTTTAAGAATTTTCAAATTTTCAGATAGGAGGTTCCAGATGAGGTCAAAAACTACATACTCAGATCTTCACCAAACTTTGCAGGGATCCATTGGATGTCAAGACACGTGGAAAAAACATACAAAACATAGGATTGGTGACATCAAGATTTTGGACGAATTTTTTAAGAATTTTCAAATTTTCAGATAGGAGGTTCCATATAAGGTCAAAAACTACATACTCAGATCTTCACCAAACATTGCAGGGATACATTGGAGGTCGAGACACGTGGAAAAAAAGTACAAAACAAGAGATTGGGGTCATCAAGATTTTGGACGGATTTTTTAGGAATTTTCAAATTTTCAGATGGGAGGTTCCAGATAAGGTCAAAAACTACATACTCAGATCTTCACCAAACTTTGCAGGGATACATTGGATGTCAAGACACGTGGAAAAAACGTACAAAACAAGAGATTGGAGACATCAAGATTTTGGACGAATTTTTTAAGAATTTTCAAATTTTCAGATAGGAGGTTCCAGATGAGGTCAAAAACTACATACTCAGATCTTCACCAAATTTTGCAGGAATACTTTGCATGTCAAGACACGTGGAAAAAACGTACAAAACAAGAGATCGGAGACATCAAGATTTTCGACGAATTTTTTAAGAATTTTCAAATTTTCAGATGGGAGGTTCCAGATAAGATCAAAAACGACATACTCAGATCTCCACCAAACATTGCAGGAATACATTGGATGTCAAGACACGTGGAAAAAACGTACAAAACAAGAGATTGGAGACATCAAGATTTTCGACGAATTTTTGAAGAATTTTCAAATTTTCAGATAGGAGGTTCCAGATAAGGTCAAAAACTACATACTCAGATCTTCACCAAACGTTGCAGGGATACTTTGCATGTCAAGACACGTGGAAAAAAAGTACAAAACAAAAGATTGGAGACATCAAGATTTTCGACGAATTTTTTAAGAATTTTCAAATTTTCAGATGGGAGGTTCCAGATAAGGTCAAAAACGACATACTCAGATCTTCACCAAACTTTGCATGGATACATTGGATGTCAAGACACGTGGAAAAAACGTACAAAACAAGAGATTGGAGACATCAAGATTTTGGACGAATTTTTTAAGAATTCTCAAATTTTCAGATAGGAGGTTCCAGATGAGGTCAAAAACTACATACTCAGATCTTCACCAAACTTTGCAGGGATACTTTGGATGTCAAGACACGTGGAAAAAACGTACAAAACAAGAGATTGGGGTCATCAAGATTTTGGACGAATTTTTTAAGAATTTTCAAATTTTCAGATGGGAGGTTCAATATAAGGTCAAAAACTACATACTCAGATCTTCACCAAACATTGCAGGGATACATTGGATGTCAAGACACGTGGAAAAAACGTACAAAACAAGAGATTGGAGACATCAAGATTTTGGACGAATTTTTTAAGAATTTTCAAATTTTCAGATAGGAGGTTCCAGATGAGGTCAAAAACTACATACTCAGATCTTCACCAAACTTTGCAGGAATACTTTGCATGTCAAGACACGTGGAAAAAACGTACAAAACAAGAGATTGGGGTCATCAAGATTTTGCACGGATTTTTTAGGAATTTTCAAATTTTCAGATGGGAGGTTCCAGATAAGGTCAAAAACTACATACTCAGATCTTCACCAAACTTTGCAGGGATACATTGGATGTCAAGACACGTGGAAAAAACGTACAAAACAAGAGATTGGAGACATCAAGATTTTGGACGAATTTTTTAAGAATTTTCAAATTTTCAGATAGGAGGTTCCATATAAGGTCAAAAACTACATACTCAGATCTTCACCAAACTTTGCATGGATACATTATGTGTCAAGACACGTGGAAAAAACGTACAAAACAAAAGATTGGAGACATCTAGATTTTGGTCGAATTTTTGAAGAATTTTCAAATTTTCTGATAGGAGGTCCCAGATAAGGTCAAAAACTACATACTCAGATCTCTACCAAACTTTGCAGGGATACATTGGATGTCAAGACACGTGGAAAAAACGTACAAAACAAGAGATTGGAGACATCAAGATTTTCGACGAATTTTTTAAGAATTTTCAAATTTTCAGATAGGAGGTTCCAGATGAGGTCAAAAACTACATACTCAGATCTTCACCAAACTTTGCAGGAATACTTTGCATGTCAAGACACGTGGAAAAAACGTACAAAACAAGAGATCGGAGACATCAAGATTTTCGACGAATTTTTGAAGAATTTTCAAATTTTCAGATAGGAGGTTCCAGATAAGGTCTAAAACTACATACTCAGATCTCCACCAAGCATTGCAGGAATACATTGGATGTCAAGACACGTGGAAAAAACGTACAAAACAAGAGATTGGAGACATCAAGATTTTCGACGAATTTTTGAAGAATTTTCAAATTTTCAAATAGGAGGTTCCAGATAAGGTCAAAAACTACATACTCAGATCTTCACCAAACTTTGCAGGGATCCATTGGAGGTCGAGACACGTGGAAAAAACGTACAAAACAAGAGATTGGAGACATCAAGATTTTGGACGAATTTTTGAAGAATTTTCAAATTTTCAGATAGGAGGTTCCAGATAAGGTCTAAAACTACATACTCAGATCTCCACCAAACTTTGCAGGAATACATTGGATGTCAAGACACGTGGAAAAAACGTACAAAACAAGAGATTGGAGACATCAAGATTTTCGACGAATTTTTGAAGAATTTTCAAATTTTCAGAAAGGATGTTCCAGATGAGGTCAAAAACTACATACTCAGATCTTCACCAAACTTTGCAGGGATACTTTGGATGTCAAGACACGTGGAAAAAACGTACAAAACAAGAGATCGGAGACATCAAGATTTTCGACGAATTTTTGAAGAATTTTCAAATTTTCAGATAGGAGGTTCCAGATAAGGTCTAAAACTACATACTCAGATCTCCACCAAACATTGCAGGAATACATTGGATGTCAAGACACGTGGAAAAAACGTACAAAACAAGAGATTGGAGACATCAAGATTTTCGACGAATTTTTGAAGAATTTTCAAATTTTCAGAAAGGATGTTCCAGATAAGGTCAAAAACGACATACTCAGATCTTCACCAAACTTTGCAGGGATCCATTGGAGGTCGAGACACGTGGAAAAAACGTACAAAACAAGAGATTGGAGACATCAAGATTTTGGACGAATTTTTGAAGAATTTTCAAATTTTCAGATAGGAGGTTCCAGATAAGGTCTAAAACTACATACTCAGATCTCCACCAAACATTGCAGGAATACATTGGATGTCAAGACACGTGGAAAAAACGTACAAAACAAGAGATTGGAGACATCAAGATTTTCGACGAATTTTTGAAGAATTTTCAAATTTTCAGATAGGAGGTTCCAGATAAGGTCAAAAACTACATACTCAGATCTTCACCAAACGTTGCAGGGATACTTTGCATGTCAAGACACGTGGAAAAAACGTACAAAACAAAAGATTGGAGACATCAAGATTTTCGACGAATTTTTTAAGAATTTTCAAATTTTCAGATGGGAGGTTCCAGATAAGGTCAAAAACGACATACTCAGATCTTCACCAAACTTTGCATGGATACATTGGATGTCAAGACACGTGGAAAAAACGTACAAAACAAGAGATTGGAGACATCAAGATTTTGGACGAATTTTTTAAGAATTCTCAAATTTTCAGAAAGGAGGTTCCATATAAGGTCAAAAACTACATACTCAGATCTTCACCAAACTTTGCAGGGATACTTTGGATGTCAAGACACGTGGAAAAAACGTACAAAACAAGAGATTGGGGTCATCAAGATTTTGGACGAATTTTTTAAGAATTTTCATATTTTCAGATGGGAGGTTCAATATAAGGTCAAAAACTACATACTCAGATCTTCACCAAACTTTGCATGGATACATTGGATGTCAAGACACGTGGAAAAAACATACAAAACATAGGATTCGGAACATCAAGATTTTGGTCGAATTTTTTAAGATTTTTCAAATTTTCAGATAGGAGGTTCCATATAAGGTCAAAAACTACATACTCAGATCTTCACCAAACATTGCAGGAATACATTGGATGTCAAGACACGTGGAAAAAACGTACAAAACAAGAGATTGGGGTCATCAAGATTTTGCACGGATTTTTTAGGAATTTTCAAATTTTCAGATGGGAGGTTCCAGATAAGGTCAAAAACTACATACTCAGATCTTCACCAAACTTTGCAGGGATACATTGGATGTCAAGACACGTGGAAAAAACGTACAAAACAAGAGATTGGAGACATCAAGATTTTGGACGAATTTTTTAAGAATTTTCAAATTTTCAGATAGGAGGTTCCATATAAGGTCAAAAACTACATACTCAGATCTTCACCAAACTTTGCATGGATACATTATGTGTCAAGACACGTGGAAAAAACGTACAAAACAAAAGATTGGAGACATCAAGATATTGGTCGAATTTTTTAAGAATTTTCAATTTTTCAGATGGGAGTTTCCAGATAAGGTCAAAAACTACATACTCAGATCTTCACCAAACTTTGCAGGGATACATTGGATGTCAAGACACGTGGAAAAAACGTACAAAACAAGAGATAGGAGACATCAAGATTTTGGACGAATTTTTTAACAATTTTCAAATTTTCAGAAATTATGTTCCAGATAAGGTCAAAAACAACATACTCAGATCTTCACCAAACTTTGCAGGGATACATTGGATATCAAGACACGTGGAAAAAACGTACAAAACAAGAGATTGGAGACATCAAGATTTTGGACGAATTTTTTAAGAATTTTCAAATTTTCAGATAGGAGGTTCCAGATAAGATCAAAAACTACATACTCAGATCTTCACCAAACTTTGCAGGGATACATGGGATGTCAAGACACGTGGAAAAAAAGTACAAAACAAGAGATTGGGGTCATCAAGATTTTGGACGGGTTTTTTAGGAATTTTCAAATTTTCAGATGGGAGGTTCCAGATAAGGTCAAAAACTACAAACTCAGATCTTCACCAAACATTGCAGGGATACATTGGATGTCAAGACATGTGGAAAAAAACGTACAAAACAAGAGATTGGAGACATCAAGATTTTGGACGAATTTTTTAAGAATTTTCAAATTTTCAGATAGGATGTTCCAGATGAGGTCAAAAACTACATACTCAGATCTTCACCAAACTTTGCAGGGATCCATTGGATGTCAAGACACGTGGAAAAAACATACAAAACATAGGATTGGTGACATCAAGATTTTGGACGAATTTTTTAAGAATTTTCAAATTTTCAGATAGGAGGTTCCATATAAGGTCAAAAACTACATACTCAGATCTTCACCAAACATTGCAGGGATACATTGGAGGTCGAGACACGTGGAAAAAAAGTACAAAACAAGAGATTGGGGTCATCAAGATTTTGGACGGATTTTTTAGGAATTTTCAAATTTTCAGATGGGAGGTTCCAGATAAGGTCAAAAACTACATACTCAGATCTTCACCAAACATTGCAGGGATACATTGGATGTCAAGACACGTGGAAAAAACGTACAAAACAAGAGATTGGAGACATCAAGATTTTGGACGAATTTTTTAAGAATTTTCAAATTTTCAGATAGGAGGTTCCAGATGAGGTCAAAAACTACATACTCAGATCTTCACCAAACTTTGCAGGAATACTTTGCATGTCAAGACACGTGGAAAAAACGTACAAAACAAGAGATCGGAGACATCAAGATTTTCGACGAATTTTTTAAGAATTTTCAAATTTTCAGATGGGAGGTTCCAGATAAGGTCAAAAACGACATACTCAGATCTTCACCAAACTTTGCAGGAATACATTGGATGTCAAGACACGTGGAAAAAACATACAAAACATAGGATTGGTGACATCAAAATTTTGGACGAATTTTTTAAGAATTTTCAAATTTTCAGATAGGAGGTTCCATATAAGGTCAAAAACTACATACTCAGATCTTCACCAAACTTTGCAGGGATCCATTGGAGGTCGAGACACGTGGAAAAAACGTACAAAACAAGAGATTGGAGACATCAAGATTTTGGACGAATTTTTTAAGAATTTTCAAATTTTCAGATAGGAGGTTCCATATAAGGTCAAAAACTACATACTCAGATCTTCACCAAACTTTGCAGGGATACATTGGATGTCAAGACACGTGGAAAAAACGTACAAAACAAGAGATTGGAGACATCAAGATTTTCGACGAATTTTTTAAGAATTTTCAAATTTTCAGAAAGGATGTTCCAGATAAGGTCAAAAACGACATACTCAGATCTTCACCAAACTTTGCAGGGATCCATTGGAGGTCGAGACACGTGGAAAAAACGTACAAAACAAGAGATTGGAGACATCAAGATTTTGGACGAATTTTTGAAGAATTTTCAAATTTTCAGATAGGAGGTTCCAGATAAGGTCTAAAACTACATACTCAGATCTCCACCAAACATTGCAGGAATACATTGGATGTCAAGACACGTGGAAAAAACGTACAAAACAAGAGATTGGAGACATCAAGATTTTCGACGAATTTTTGAAGAATTTTCAAATTTTCAGATAGGAGGTTCCAGATAAGGTCAAAACTACATACTCAGATCTTAACCAAACGTTGCAGGGATACTTTGCATGTCAAGACACGTGGAAAAAACGTACAAAACAAAAGATTGGAGACATCAAGATTTTCGACGAATTTTTTAAGAATTTTCAAATTTTCAGATGGGAGGTTCCAGATAAGGTCAAAAACGACATACTCAGATCTTCACCAAACTTTGCATGGATACATTGGATGTCAAGACACGTGGAAAAAACGTACAAAACAAGAGATTGGAGACATCAAGATTTTGGACGAATTTTTTAAGAATTCTCAAATTTTCAGAAAGGAGGTTCCATATAAGGTCAAAAACTACATACTCAGATCTTCACCAAACTTTGCAGGGATACTTTGGATGTCAAGACACGTGGAAAAAACGTACAAAACAAGAGATTGGGGTCATCAAGATTTTGGACGAATTTTTTAAGAATTTTCAAATTTTCAGATGGGAGGTTCCAGATAAGGTCAAAAACTACATACTCAGATCTTCACCAAACTTTGCATGGATACATTGGATGTCAAGACACGTGGAAAAAACGTACAAAACAAGAGATTGGAGACATCAAAATTTTGGACGAATTTTTTAAGAATTTTCAAATTTTCAGATAGGAGGTTCCAGATGAGGTCAAAAACTACATACTCAGATCTTCACCAAACTTTGCAGGAATACTTTGCATGTCAAGACACGTGGAAAAAACGTACAAAACAAGAGATCGGAGACATCAAGATTTTCGACGAATTTTTTAAGAATTTTCAAATTTTCAGATGGGAGGTTCCAGATAAGGTCAAAAACGACATACTCAGATCTTCACCAAACTTTGCATGGATACATTGGATGTCAAGACACGTGGAAAAAACATACAAAATATAGGATTGGTGACATCAAGATTTTGGACGAATTTTTTAAGAAGTTTCAAATTTTCAGATAGGAGGTTCCATATAAGGTCAAAAACTACATACTCAGATCTTCACCAAACGTTGCAGGGATACTTTGCATGTCGAGACACGTGGAAAAAACGTACAAAACAAAAGATTGGAGACATCAAGATTTTCGACGAATTTTTTAAGAATTTTCAAATTTTCAGAAAGGATGTTCCAGATGAGGTCAAAAACTACATACTCAGATCTTCACCAAACTTTGCAGGGATACTTTGGATGTCAAGACACGTGGAAAAAACGTACAAAACAAGAGATCGGAGACATCAAGATTTTCGACGAATTTTTGAAGAATTTTCAAATTTTCAGATAGGAGGTTCCAGATAAGGTCTAAAACTACATACTCAGATCTCCACCAAACATTGCAGGAATACATTGGATGTCAAGACACGTGGAAAAAACGTACAAAACAAGAGATTGGAGACATCAAGATTTTCGACGAATTTTTTAAGAATTTTCAAATTTTCAGAAAGGATGTTCCAGATAAGGTCAAAAACGACATACTCAGATCTTCACCAAACTTTGCAGGGATCCATTGGAGGTCGAGACACGTGGAAAAAACGTACAAAACAAGAGATTGGAGACATCAAGATTTTGGACGAATTTTTGAAGAATTTTCAAATTTTCAGATAGGAGGTTCCAGATAAGGTCTAAAACTACATACTCAGATCTCCACCAAACATTGCAGGAATACATTGGATGTCAAGACACGTGGAAAAAACGTACAAAACAAGAGATTGGAGACATCAAGATTTTCGACGAATTTTTGAAGAATTTTCAAATTTTCAGATAGGAGGTTCCAGATAAGGTCAAAAACTACATACTCAGATCTTCACCAAACGTTGCAGGGATACTTTGCATGTCAAGACACGTGGAAAAAACGTACAAAACAAAAGATTGGAGACATCAAGATTTTCGACGAATTTTTTAAGAATTTTCAAATTTTCAGATGGGAGGTTCCAGATAAGGTCAAAAACGACATACTCAGATCTTCACCAAACTTTGCATGGATACATTGGATGTCAAGACACGTGGAAAAAACGTACAAAACAAGAGATTGGAGACATCAAGATTTTGGACGAATTTTTTAAGAATTCTCAAATTTTCAGAAAGGAGGTTCCATATAAGGTCAAAAACTACATACTCAGATCTTCACCAAACTTTGCAGGGATACTTTGGATGTCAAGACACGTGGAAAAAACGTACAAAACAAGAGATTGGGGTCATCAAGATTTTGGACGAATTTTTTAAGAATTTTCAAATTTTCAGATGGGAGGTTCAATATAAGGTCAAAAACTACATACTCAGATCTTCACCAAACTTTGCATGGATACATTGGATGTCAAGACACGTGGAAAAAACATACAAAACATAGGATTCGGAACATCAAGATTTTGGTCGAATTTTTTAAGATTTTTCAAATTTTCAGATAGGAGGTTCCATATAAGGTCAAAAACTACATACTCAGATCTTCACCAAACATTGCAGGAATACATTGGATGTCAAGACACGTGGAAAAAACGTACAAAACAAGAGATTGGGGTCATCAAGATTTTGCACGGATTTTTTAGGAATTTTCAAATTTTCAGATGGGAGGTTCCAGATAAGGTCAAAAACTACATACTCAGATCTTCACCAAACTTTGCAGGGATACATTGGATGTCAAGACACGTGGAAAAAACGTACAAAACAAGAGATTGGAGACATCAAGATTTTGGACGAATTTTTTAAGAGTTTTCAAATTTTCAGATAGGAGGTTCCATATAAGGTCAAAAACTACATACTCAGATCTTCACCAAACTTTGCATGGATACATTATGTGTCAAGACACGTGGAAAAAACGTACAAAACAAAAGATTGGAGACATCAAGATATTGGTCGAATTTTTTAAGAATTTTCAATTTTTCAGATGGGAGGTTCCAGATAAGGTCAAAAACTACATACTCAGATCTTCACCAAACTTTGCAGGGATACATTGGATGTCAAGACACGTGGAAAAAACGTACAAAACAAGAGATAGGAGACATCAAGATTTTGGACGAATTTTTTAACAATTTTCAAATTTTCAGAAAGGATGTTCCAGATAAGGTCAAAAACAACATACTCAGATCTTCACCAAACTTTGCAGGGATACATTGGATATCAAGACACGTGGAAAAAACGTACAAAACAAGAGATTGGAGACATCAAGATTTTGGACGAATTTTTTAAGAATTTTCAAATTTTTAGATAGGAGGTTCCAGATAAGATCAAAAACTACATACTCAGATCTTCACCAAACTTTGCAGGGATACATTGGATGTCAAGACACGTGGAAAAAAAGTACAAAACAAGAGATTGGGGTCATCAAGATTTTGGACGGATTTTTTAGGAATTTTCAAATTTTCAGATGGGAGGTTCCAGATAAGGTCAAAAACTACAAACTCAGATCTTCACCAAACATTGCAGGGATACATTGGATGTCAAGACATGTGGAAAAAACGTACAAAACAAGAGATTGGAGACATCAAGATTTTGGACGAATTTTTTAAGAATTTTCAAATTTTCAGATAGGAGGTTCCATATAAGGTCAAAAACTACATACTCAGATCTTCACCAAACTTTGCAGGGATACATTGGAGGTCGAGACACGTGGAAAAAAAGTACAAAACAAGAGATTGGGGTCATCAAGATTTTGGACGGATTTTTTAGGAATTTTCAAATTTTCAGATGGGAGGTTCCAGATAAGGTCAAAAACTACATACTCAGATCTTCACCAAACATTGCAGGGATACATTGGATGTCAAGACACGTGGAAAAAACGTACAAAACAAGAGATTGGAGACATCAAGATTTTGGACGAATTTTTTAAGAATTTTCAAATTTTCAGATAGGAGGTTCCAGATGAGGTCAAAAACTACATACTCAGATCTTCACCAAACTTTGCAGGAATACTTTGCATGTCAAGACACGTGGAAAAAACGTACAAAACAAGAGATCGGAGACATCAAGATTTTCGACGAATTTTTTAAGAATTTTCAAATTTTCAGATGGGAGGTTCCAGATAAGGTCAAAAACGACATAATCAGATCTTCACCAAACTTTGCAGGAATACATTGGATGTCAAGACACGTGGAAAAAACATACAAAACATAGGATTTGTGACATCAAAATTTTGGACGAATTTTTTAAGAATTTTCAAATTTTCAGATAGGAGGTTCCATATAAGGTCAAAAACTACATACTCAGATCTTCACCAAACTTTGCAGGGATCCATTGGAGGTCGAGACACGTGGAAAAAACGTACAAAACAAGAGATTGGAGACATCAAGATTATGGACGAATTTTTTAAGAATTTTCAAATTTTCAGATAGGAGGTTCCATATATGGTCAAAAACTACATACTCAGATCTTCACCAAACTTTGCAGGGATACATTGGATGTCAAGACACGTGGAAAAAACGTACAAAACAAGAGATTGGAGACATCAAGATTTTCGACGAATTTTTTAAGAATTTTCAAATTTTCAGAAAGGATGTTCCAGATAAGGTCAAAAACGACATACTCAGATCTTCACCAAACTTTGCAGGGATCCATTGGAGGTCGAGACACGTGGAAAAAACGTACAAAACAAGAGATTGGAGACATCAAGATTTTGGACGAATTTTTGAAGAATTTTCAAATTTTCAGATAGGAGGTTCCAGATAAGGTCTAAAACTACATACTCAGATCTCCACCAAACATTGCAGGAATACATTGGATGTCAAGACACGTGGAAAAAACGTACAAAACAAGAGATTGGAGACATCAAGATTTTCGACGAATTTTTGAAGAATTTTCAAATTTTCAGATAGGAGGTTCCAGATAAGGTCAAAAACTACATACTCAGATCTTCACCAAACGTTGCAGGGATACTTTGCATGTCAAGACACGTGGAAAAAACGTACAAAACAAAAGATTGGAGACATCAAGATTTTCGACGAATTTTTTAAGAATTTTCAAATTTTCAGATGGGAGGTTCCAGATAAGGTCAAAAACGACATACTCAGATCTTCACCAAACTTTGCATGGATACATTGGATGTCAAGACACGTGGAAAAAACGTACAAAACAAGAGATTGGAGACATCAAGATTTTGGACGAATTTTTTAAGAATTCTCAAATTTTCAGAAAGGAGGTTCCATATAAGGTCAAAAACTACATACTCAGATCTTCACCAAACTTTGCAGGGATACTTTGGATGTCAAGACACGTGGAAAAAACGTACAAAACAAGAGATTGGGGTCATCAAGATTTTGGACGAATTTTTTAAGAATTTTCAAATTTTCAGATGGGAGGTTCCAGATAAGGTCAAAAACTACATACTCAGATCTTCACCAAACTTTGCATGGATACATTGGATGTCAAGACACGTGGAAAAAACGTACAAAACAAGAGATTGGAGACATCAAAATTTTGGACGAATTTTTTAAGAATTTTCAAATTTTCAGATAGGAGGTTCCAGATGAGGTCAAAAACTACATACTCAGATCTTCACCAAACTTTGCAGGAATACTTTGCATGTCAAGACACGTGGAAAAAACGTACAAAACAAGAGATCGGAGACATCAAGATTTTCGACGAATTTTTTAAGAATTTTCAAATTTTCAGATGGGAGGTTCCAGATAAGGTCAAAAACGACATACTCAGATCTTCACCAAACTTTGCATGGATACATTGGATGTCAAGACACGTGGAAAAAACATACAAAACATAGGATTGGTGACATCAAGATTTTGGACGAATTTTTTAAGAATTTTCAAATTTTCAGATAGGAGGTTCCATATAAGGTCAAAAACTACATACTCAGATCTTCACCAAACTTTGCAGGGATACATTGGAGGTCGAGACACGTGGAAAAAAAGTACAAAACAAGAGATTGGGGTCATCAAGATTTTGGACGGATTTTTTAGGAATTTTCAAATTTTCAGATGGGAGGTTCCAGATAAGGTCAAAAACTACATACTCAGATCTTCACCAAACATTGCAGGGATACATTGGATGTCAAGACACGTGGAAAAAACGTACAAAACAAGAGATTGGAGACATCAAGATTTTGGACGAATTTTTTAAGAATTTTCAAATTTTCAGATAGGAGGTTCCAGATGAGGTCAAAAACTACATACTCAGATCTTCACCAAACTTTGCAGGAATACCTTGCATGTCAAGACACGTGGAAAAAACGTACAAAACAAGAGATCGGAGACATCAAGATTTTCGACGAATTTTTTAAGAATTTTCAAATTTTCAGATGGGAGGTTCCAGATAAGGTCAAAAACGACATACTCAGATCTTCACCAAACTTTGCAGGGATCCATTGGAGGTCGAGACACGTGGAAAAAACGTACAAAACAAGAGATTGGAGACATCAAGATTTTGGACGAATTTTTTAAGAATTTTCAAATTTTCAGATAGGAGGTTCCATATAAGGTCAAAAACTACATACTCAGATCTTCACCAAACTTTGCAGGGATACATTGGATGTCAAGACACGTGGAAAAAACGTACAAAACAAAAGATTGGAGACATCAAGATTTTCGACGAATTTTTTAAGAATTTTCAAATTTTCAGATGGGAGGTTCCAGATGAGGTCAAAAACGACATACTCAGATCTTCACCAAACTTTGCAGGAATACTTTGCATGTCAAGACACGTGGAAAAAACGTACAAAACAAGAGATCGGAGACATTAAGATTTTCGACGAATTTTTTAAGAATTTTCAAATTTTCAGATAGGAGGTTCCATATAAGGTCAAAAACTACATACTCAGATCTTCACCAAACTTTGCAGGGATACATTGGAGGTCGATACACGTGGAAAAAAAGTACAAAACAAGAGATTGGGGTCATCAAGATTTTGGACGGATTTTTTAGGAATTTTCAAATTTTCAGATGGGAGGTTCCAGATAAGGTCAAAAACTACATACTCAGATCTTCACCAAACATTGCAGGGATACATTGGATGTCAAGACACGTGGAAAAAACGTACAAAACAAGAGATTGGAGACATCAAGATTTTGGACGAATTTTTTAAGAATTTTCAAATTTTCAGATAGGAGGTTCCAGATGAGGTCAAAAACTACATACTCAGATCTTCACCAAACTTTGCAGGAATACTTTGCATGTCAAGACACGTGGAAAAAACGTACAAAACAAGAGATCGGAGACATCAAGATTTTCGACGAATTTTTGAAGAATTTTCAAATTTTCAGATAGGAGGTTCCAGATAAGGTCTAAAACTACATACTCAGATCTCCACCAAACATTGCAGGAATACATTGGATGTCAAGACACGTGGAAAAAACGTACAAAACAAGAGATTGGAGACATCAAGATTTTTCGACGAATTTTTGAAAAATTTTCAAATTTTCAGATAGGAGGTTCCAGATAAGGTCAAAAACTACATACTCAGATCTTCACCAAACTTTGCAGGGATCCATTGGAGGTCGAGACACGTGGAAAAAACGTACAAAACAAGAGATTGGAGACATCAAGATTTTGGACGAATTTTTGAAGAATTTTCAAATTTTCAGATAGGAGGTTCCAGATAAGGTCTAAAACTACATACTCAGATCTCCACCAAACATTGCAGGAATACATTGGATGTCAAGACACGTGGAAAAAACGTACAAAACAAGAGATTGGAGACATCAAGATTTTCGACGAATTTTTGAAGAATTTTCAAATTTTCAGAAAGGATGTTCCAGATGAGGTCAAAAACTACATACTCAGATCTTCACCAAACTTTGCAGGGATCCATTGGAGGTCGAGACACGTGGAAAAAACGTACAAAACAAGAGATCGGAGACATCAAGATTTTGGACGAATTTTTTAAGAATTTTCAAATTTTCAGATAGGAGGTTCCAGATAAGGTCTAAAACTACATACTCAGATCTTCACCAAACTTTGCAGGAATACTTTGCATGTCAAGACACGTGGAAAAAACGTACAAAACAAGAGATCGGAGACATCAAGATTTTCGACGAATTTTTTAAGAATTTTCAAATTTTCAGATGGGAGGTTCCAGATAAGGTCAAAAACGACATAATCAGATCTTCACCAAACTTTGCAGGAATACATTGGATGTCAAGACACGTGGAAAAAACATACAAAACATAGGATTGGTGACATCAAAATTTTGGACGAATTTTTTAAGAATTTTCAAATTTTCAGATAGGAGGTTCCATATAAGGTCAAAAACTACATACTCAGATCTTCACCAAACTTTGCAGGGATCCATTGGAGGTCGAGACACGTGGAAAAAACGTACAAAACAAGAGATTGGAGACATCAAGATTATGGACGAATTTTTTAAGAATTTTCAAATTTTCAGATAGGAGGTTCCATATAAGGTCAAAAACTACATACTCAGATCTTCACCAAACTTTGCAGGGATACATTGGATGTCAAGACACGTGGAAAAAACGTACAAAACAAGAGATTGGAGACATCAAGATTTTCGACGAATTTTTTAAGAATTTTCAAATTTTCAGAAAGGATGTTCCAGATAAGGTCAAAAACGACATACTCAGATCTTCACCAAACTTTGCAGGGATCCATTGGAGGTCGAGACACGTGGAAAAAACGTACAAAACAAGAGATTGGAGACATCAAGATTTTGGACGAATTTTTGAAGAATTTTCAAATTTTCAGATAGGAGGTTCCAGATAAGGTCTAAAACTACATACTCAGATCTCCACCAAACATTGCAGGAATACATTGGATGTCAAGACACGTGGAAAAAACGTACAAAACAAGAGATTGGAGACATCAAGATTTTCGACGAATTTTTGAAGAATTTTCAAATTTTCAGATAGGAGGTTCCAGATAAGGTCAAAAACTACATACTCAGATCTTCACCAAACGTTGCATAGATACTTTGCATGTCAAGACACGTGGAAAAAACGTACAAAACAAAAGATTGGAGACATCAAGATTTTCGACGAATTTTTTAAGAATTTTCAAATTTTCAGATGGGAGGTTCCAGATAAGGTCAAAAACGACATACTCAGATCTTCACCAAACTTTGCATGGATACATTGGATGTCAAGACACGTGGAAAAAACGTACAAAACAAGAGATTGGAGACATCAAGATTTTGGACGAATTTTTTAAGAATTCTCAAATTTTCAGAAAGGAGGTTCCATATAAGGTCAAAAACTACATACTCAGATCTTCACCAAACTTTGCAGGGATACTTTGGATGTCAAGACACGTGGAAAAAACGTACAAAACAAGAGATTGGGGTCATCAAGATTTTGGACGAATTTTTTAAGAATTTTCAAATTTTCAGATGGGAGGTTCCAGATAAGGTCAAAAACTACATACTCAGATCTTCACCAAACTTTGCATGGATACATTGGATGTCAAGACACGTGGAAAAAACGTACAAAACAAGAGATTGGAGACATCAAAATTTTGGACGAATTTTTTAAGAATTTTCAAATTTTCAGATAGGAGGTTCCAGATGAGGTCAAAAACTACATACTCAGATCTTCACCAAACTTTGCAGGAATACTTTGCATGTCAAGACACGTGGAAAAAACGTACAAAACAAGAGATCGGAGACATCAAGATTTTCGACGAATTTTTTAAGAATTTTCAAATTTTCAGATTGGAGGTTCCAGATAAGGTCAAAAACGACATACTCAGATCTTCACCAAACTTTGCATGGATACATTGGATGTCAAGACACGTGGAAAAAACATACAAAACATAGGATTGGTGACATCAAGATTTTGGACGAATTTTTTAAGAATTTTCAAATTTTCAGATAGGAGGTTCCATATAAGGTCAAAAACTACATACTCAGATCTTCACCAAACTTTGCAGGGATACATTGGAGGTCGAGACACGTGGAAAAAAAGTACAAAACAAGAGATTGGGGTCATCAAGATTTTGGACGGATTTTTTAGGAATTTTCAAATTTTCAGATGGGAGGTTCCAGATAAGGTCAAAAACTACATACTCAGATCTTCACCAAACATTGCAGGGATACATTGGATGTCAAGACACGTGGAAAAAACGTACAAAACAAGAGATTGGAGACATCAAGATTTTGGACGAATTTTTTAAGAATTTTCAAATTTTCAGATAGGAGGTTCCAGATGAGGTCAAAAACTACATACTCAGATCTTCACCAAACTTTGCAGGAATACCTTGCATGTCAAGACACGTGGAAAAAACGTACAAAACAAGAGATCGGAGACATCAAGATTTTCGACGAATTTTTTAAGAATTTTCAAATTTTCAGATGGGAGGTTCCAGATAAGGTCAAAAACGACATACTCAGATCTTCACCAAACTTTGCAGGGATCCATTGGAGGTCGAGACACGTGGAAAAAACGTACAAAACAAGAGATTGGAGACATCAAGATTTTGGACGAATTTTTTAAGAATTTTCAAATTTTCAGATAGGAGGTTCCATATAAGGTCAAAAACTACATACTCAGATCTTCACCAAACTTTGCAGGGATACATTGGATGTCAAGACACGTGGAAAAAACGTACAAAACAAAAGATTGGAGACATCAAGATTTTCGACGAATTTTTTAAGAATTTTCAAATTTTCAGATGGGAGGTTCCAGATGAGGTCAAAAACGACATACTCAGATCTTCACCAAACTTTGCAGGAATACTTTGCATGTCAAGACACGTGGAAAAAACGTACAAAACAAGAGATCGGAGACATTAAGATTTTCGACGAATTTTTTAAGAATTTTCAAATTTTCAGATAGGAGGTTCCATATAAGGTCAAAAACTACATACTCAGATCTTCACCAAACTTTGCAGGGATACATTGGAGGTCGATACACGTGGAAAAAAAGTACAAAACAAGAGATTGGGGTCATCAAGATTTTGGACGGATTTTTTAGGAATTTTCAAATTTTCAGATGGGAGTTTCCAGATAAGGTCAAAAACTACATACTCAGATCTTCACCAAACATTGCAGGGATACATTGGATGTCAAGACACGTGGAAAAAACGTACAAAACAAGAGATTGGAGACATCAAGATTTTGGACGAATTTTTTAAGAATTTTCAAATTTTCAGATAGGAGGTTCCAGATGAGGTCAAAAACTACATACTCAGATCTTCACCAAACTTTGCAGGAATACTTTGCATGTCAAGACACGTGGAAAAAACGTACAAAACAAGAGATCGGAGACATCAAGATTTTCGACGAATTTTTGAAGAATTTTCAAATTTTCAGATAGGAGGTTCCAGATAAGGTCTAAAACTACATACTCAGATCTCCACCAAACATTGCAGGAATACATTGGATGTCAAGACACGTGGAAAAAACGTACAAAACAAGAGATTGGAGACATCAAGATTTTTCGACGAATTTTTGAAAAATTTTCAAATTTTCAGATAGGAGGTTCCAGATAAGGTCAAAAACTACATACTCAGATCTTCACCAAACTTTGCAGGGATCCATTGGAGGTCGAGACACGTGGAAAAAACGTACAAAACAAGAGATTGGAGACATCAAGATTTTGGACGAATTTTTGAAGAATTTTCAAATTTTCAGATAGGAGGTTCCAGATAAGGTCTAAAACTACATACTCAGATCTCCACCAAACATTGCAGGAATACATTGGATGTCAAGACACGTGGAAAAAACGTACAAAACAAGAGATTGGAGACATCAAGATTTTCGACGAATTTTTGAAGAATTTTCAAATTTTCAGAAAGGATGTTCCAGATGAGGTCAAAAACTACATACTCAGATCTTCACCAAACTTTGCAGGGATCCATTGGAGGTCGAGACACGTGGAAAAAACGTACAAAACAAGAGATCGGAGACATCAAGATTTTGGACGAATTTTTTAAGAATTTTCAAATTTTCAGATAGGAGGTTCCAGATAAGGTCTAAAACTACATACTCAGATCTCCACCAAACATTGCAGGAATACATTGGATGTCAAGACACGTGGAAAAAACGTACAAAACAAGAGATTGGAGACATCAAGATTTTCGACGAATTTTTTAAGAATTTTCAAATTTTCAGAAAGGATGTTCCAGATAAGGTCAAAAACGACATACTCAGATCTTCACCAAACTTTGCAGGGATCCATTGGAGGTCGAGACACGTGGAAAAAACGTACAAAACAAGAGATTGGAGACATCAAGATTTTGGACGAATTTTTGAAGAATTTTCAAATTTTCAGATAGGAGGTTCCAGATAAGGTCTAAAACTACATACTCAGATCTCCACCAAACATTGCAGGAATACATTGGATGTCAAGACACGTGGAAAAAACGTACAAAACAAGAGATTGGAGACATCAAGATTTTCGACGAATTTTTGAAGAATTTTCAAATTTTCAGATAGGAGGTTCCAGATAAGGTCAAAAACTACATACTCAGATCTTCACCAAACGTTGCAGGGATACTTTGCATGTCAAGACACGTGGAAAAAACGTACAAAACAAAAGATTGGAGACATCAAGATTTTCGACGAATTTTTTAAGAATTTTCAAATTTTCAGATGGGAGGTTCCAGATAAGGTCAAAAACGACATACTCAGATCTTCACCAAACTTTGCATGGATACATTGGATGTCAAGACACGTGGAAAAAACGTACAAAACAAGAGATTGGAGACATCAAGATTTTGGACGAATTTTTTAAGGATTCTCAAATTTTCAGAAAGGAGGTTCCATATAAGGTCAAAAACTACATACTCAGATCTTCACCAAACTTTGCAGGGATACTTTGGATGTCAAGACACGTGGAAAAAACGTACAAAACAAGAGATTGGGGTCATCAAGATTTTGGACGAATTTTTTAAGAATTTTCAAATTTTCAGATGGGAGGTTCAATATAAGGTCAAAAACTACATACTCAGATCTTCACCAAACTTTGCATGGATACATTGGATGTCAAGACACGTGGAAAAAAACATACAAAACATAGGATTCGGAACATCAAGATTTTGGTCGAATTTTTTAAGAATTTTCAAATTTTCAGATAGGAGGTTCCATATAAGGTCAAAAACTACATACTCAGATCTTCACCAAACATTGCAGGAATACATTGGATGTCAAGACACGTGGAAAAAACGTACAAAACAAGAGATTGGGGTCATCAAGATTTTGCACGGATTTTTTAGGAATTTTCAAATTTTCAGATGGGAGGTTCCAGATAAGGTCAAAAACTACATACTCAGATCTTCACCAAACTTTGCAGGGATACATTGGATGTCAAGACACGTGGAAAAAACGTACAAAACAAGAGATTGGAGACATCAAGATTTTGGACGAATTTTTTAAGAATTTTCAAATTTTCAGATAGGAGGTTCCATATAAGGTCAAAAACTACATACTCAGATCTTCACCAAACTTTGCATGGATACATTATGTGTCAAGACACGTGGAAAAAACGTACAAAACAAAAGATTGGAGACATCAAGATATTGGTCGAATTTTTTAAGAATTTTCAAATTTTCAGATGGGAGGTTCCAGATAAGGTCAAAAACTACATACTCAGATCTTCACCAAACTTTGCAGGGATACATTGGATGTCAAGACACGTGGAAAAAACGTACAAAACAAGAGATAGGAGACATCAAGATTTTGGACGAATTTTTTTAACAATTTTCAAATTTTCAGAAAGGATGTTCCAGATAAGGTCAAAAACAACATACTCAGATCTTCACCAAACTTTGCAGGGATACATTGGATATCAAGACACGTGGAAAAAACGTACAAAACAAGAGATTGGAGACATCAAGATTTTGGACGAATTTTTTAAGAATTTTCAAATTTTCAGATAGGAGGTTCCAGATAAGATCAAAAACTACATACTCAGATCTTCACCAAACTTTGCAGGGATACATTGGATGTCAAGACACGTGGAAAAAAAGTACAAAACAAGAGATTGGGGTCATCAAGATTTTGGACGGATTTTTTAGGAATTTTCAAATTTTCAGATGGGAGGTTCCAGATAAGGTCAAAAACTACATACTCAGATCTTCACCAAACATTGCAGGGATACATTGGATGTCAAGACACGTGGAAAAAACGTAGAAAACAAGAGATTGGAGACATCAAGATTTTGGACGAATTTTTTAAGAATTTTCAAATTTTCAGATAGGAGGTTCCAGATGAGGTCAAAAACTACATACTCAGATCTTCACCAAACTTTGCAGGAATACTTTGCATGTCAAGACACGTGGAAAAAACGTACAAAACAAGAGATCGGAGACATCAAGATTTTCGACGAATTTTTTAAGAATTTTCAAATTTTCAGATGGGAGGTTCCAGATAAGGTCAAAAACGACATACTCAGATCTTCACCAAACTTTGCAGGGATCCATTGGAGGTCGAGACACGTGGAAAAAACGTACAAAACAAGAGATTGGAGACATCAAGATTTTGGACGAATTTTTTAAGAATTTTCAAATTTTCAGATAGGAGGTTCCATATAAGGTCAAAAACTACATACTCAGATCTTCACCAAACTTTGCAGGGATACATTGGATGTCAAGAGACGTGGAAAAAACGTACAAAACAAGAGATTGGAGACATCAAGATTTTCGACGAATTTTTTAAGAATTTTCAAATTTTCAGAAAGGATGTTCCAGATAAGGTCAAAAACGACATACTCAGATCTTCACCAAACTTTGCAGGGATCCATTGGAGGTCGAGACACGTGGAAAAAACGTACAAAACAAGAGATTGGAGACATCAAGATTTTGGACGAATTTTTGAAGAATTTTCAAATTTTCAGATAGGAGGTTCCAGATAAGGTCTAAAACTACATACTCAGATCTCCACCAAACATTGCAGGAATACATTGGATGTCAAGACACGTGGAAAAAACGTACAAAACAAGAGATTGGAGACATCAAGATTTTCGACGAATTTTTGAAGAATTTTCAAATTTTCAGATAGGAGGTTCCAGATAAGGTCAAAAACTACATACTCAGATCTTCACCAAACGTTGCAGGGATACTTTGCATGTCAAGACACGTGGAAAAAACGTACAAAACAAAAGATTGGAGACATCAAGATTTTCGACGAATTTTTTAAGAATTTTCAAATTTTCAGATGGGAGGTTCCAGATAAGGTCAAAAAAGACATACTCAGATCTTCACCAAACTTTGCATGGATACATTGGATGTCAAGACACGTGGAAAAAACGTACAAAACAAGAGATTGGAGACATCAAGATTTTGGACGATTTTTTTAAGAATTCTCAAATTTTCAGAAAGGAGGTTCCATATAAGGTCAAAAACTACATACTCAGATCTTCACCAAACTTTGCAGGGATACATTGGATGTCAAGACACGTGGAAAAAACGTACAAAACAAGAGATTGGGGTCATCAAGATTTTGGACGACTTTTTTAAGAATTTTCAAATTTTCAGATGGGAGGTTCAATATAAGGTCAAAAACTACATACTCAGATCTTCACCAAACATTGCAGGAATACATTGGATGTCAAGACACGTGGAAAAAACGTACAAAACAAGAGATTGGGGTCATCAAGATTTTGCACGGATTTTTTAGGAATTTTCAAATATTCAGATGGGAGGTTCCAGATAAGGTCAAAAACTACATACTCAGATCTTCACCAAACTTTGCAGGGATACATTGGATGTCAAGACACGTGGAAAAAACGTACAAAACAAGAGATTGGAGACATCAAGATTTTGGACGAATTTTTTAAGAATTTTCAAATTTTCAGATAGGAGGTTCCATATAAGGTCAAAAACTACATACTCAGATCTTCACCAAACTTTGCATGGATACATTATGTGTCAAGACACGTGGAAAAAACGTACAAAACAAAAGATTGGAGACATCAAGATTTTGGTCGAATTTTTTAAGAATTTTCAAATTTTCAGATGGGAGGTTCCAGATAAGGTCAAAAACTACATACTCAGATCTTCACCAAACTTTGCAGGGATACATTGGATGTCAAGACACGTGGAAAAAACGTACAAAAAAGAGATTGGAGACATCAAGATTTTGGACGAATTTTTTAACAATTTTCAAATTTTCAGAAAGGATGTTCCAGATAAGGTCAAAAACGACATACTCAGATCTTCACCAAACTTTGCAGGGATACATTGGATATCAAGACACGTGGAAAAAACGTACAAAACAAGAGATTGAAGACATCAAGATTTTGGACGAATTTTTTAAGAATTTTCAAATTTTCAGATAGGAGGTTCCAGATAAGGTCAAAAACTACATACTCAGATCTTCACCAAACTTTGCAGGGATACATTGGATGTCAAGACACGTGGAAAAAACGTACAAAACAAGAGATTGGGGTCATCAAGATTTTGGACGGATTTTTTAGGAATTTTCAAATTTTCAGATGGGAGGTTCCAGATAAGGTCAAAAACTACATACTCAGATCTTCACCAAACATTGCAGGGATACATTGGATGTCAAGACACGTGGAAAAAACGTACAAAACAAGAGATTGGAGACATCAAAATTTTGGACGAATTTTTTAAGAATTTTCAAATTTTCAGATAGGAGGTTCCAGATGAGGTCAAAAACTACATACTCAGATCTTCACCAAACTTTGCAGGAATACTTTGCATGTCAAGACACGTGGAAAAAACGTACAAAACAAGAGATCGGAGACATCAAGATTTTCGACGAATTTTTGAAGAATTTTCAAATTTTCTGATAGGAGGTCCCAGATAAGGTCAAAAACTACATACTCAGATCTTCACCAAACATTGCAGGGATACATTGGATGTCAAGACACGTGGAAAAAACATACAAAACATAGGATTGGTGACATCAAGATTTTGGTCGAATTTTTTAAGAATTTTCAAATTTTCAGATGGGAGGTTCCAGATAAGGTCAAAAACTACATACTCAGATCTTCACCAAACTTTGCAGGGATACATTGGATGTCAAGACACGTGGAAAAAACGTACAAAACAAGAGATTGGAGACATCAAGATTATGGACGAATTTTTTGAGAATTTTCAAATTTTCAGAAAGGAGGTTCCATATAAGGTCAAAAACTACATACTCAGATCTTCACCAAACTTTGCAGGGATACATTGGATGTCAAGACACGTGGAAAAAACGTACAAAACAAGAGATTGGAGACATCAAGATTTTCGACGAATTTTTTAAGAATTTTCAAATTTTCAGAAAGGATGTTCCAGATAAGGTCAAAAACGACATACTCAGATCTTCACCAAACTTTGCAGGGATACATTGGAGGTCGAGACACGTGGAAAAAACGTACAAAACAAGAGATTGGAGACATCAAGATTTTGGACGAATTTTTGAAGAATTTTCAAATTTTCTGATAGGAGGTCCCAGATAAGGTCAAAAACTACATACTCAGATCTTCACCAAACATTGCAGGGATACATTGGATGTCAAGACACGTGGAAAAAACGTACAAAACAAGAGATTGGAGACATCAAGATTTTCGACGAATTTTTGAAGAATTTTCAAATTTTCAGATAGGAGGTTCCAGATAAGGTCAAAAACTACATACTCAGATCTTCACCAAACGTTGCAGGGATACTTTGCATGTCAAGACACGTGGAAAAAACGTACAAAACAAGAGATTGGAGACATCAAGATTTTCGACGAATTTTTTAAGAATTTTCAAATTTTCAGATGGGAGGTTCCAGATAAGGTCAAAAACGACATACTCAGATCTTCACCAAACTTTGCATGGATACATTGGATGTCAAGACACGTGGAAAAAACGTACAAAACAAGAGATTGGGGTCATCAAGATTTTGCACGGATTTTTTAGGAATTTTCAAATTTTCAGATGGGAGGTTCCAGATAAGGTCAAAAACTACATACTCAGATCTTCACCAAACTTTGCAGGGATACATTGGATGTCAAGACACGTGGAAAAAACGTACAAAACAAGAGATTGGAGACATCAAGATTTTGGACGAATTTTTTAAGAATTTTCAAATTTTCAGATAGGAGGTTCCATATAAGGTCAAAAACTACATACTCAGATCTTCACCAAACTTTGCATGGATACATTATGTGTCAAGACACGGGGAAAAAACGTACAAAACAAAAGATTGGAGACATCAAGATTTTGGTCGAATTTTTTAAGAATTTTCAAATTTTCAGAAGGTAGGTTCCAGATAAGGTCAAAAACTACATACTCAGATCTTCACCAAACTTTGCAGGGATACATTGGATGTCAAGACACGTGGAAAAAACGTACAAAAAAGAGATTGGAGACGTCAAGATTTTGGACGAATTTTTTAACAATTTTCAAATTTTCAGAAAGGATGTTCCAGATAAGGTCAAAAACGACATGCTCAGATCTTCACCAAACTTTGCAGGGATACATTGGATATCAAGACACGTGGAAAAAACGTACAAAACAAGAGATTGGAGACATCAAGATTTTGGACGAATTTTTTAAGAATTTTCAAATTTTCAGATAGGAGGTTCCAGATAAGGTCAAAAACTACATACTCAGATCTTCACCAAACTTTGCAGGGATACATTGGATGTCAAGACACGTGGAAAAAACGTACAAAACAAGAGATTGGGGTCATCAAGATTTTGGACGGATTTTTTAGGAATTTTCAAATTTTCAGATGGGAGGTTCCAGATAAGGTCAAAAACTTCATACTCAGATCTTCACCAAACATTGCAGGGATACATTGGATGTCAAGATACGTGGAAAAAACGTACAAAACAAGAGATTGGAGACATCAAAATTTTGGACGAATTTTTTAAGAATTTTCAAATTTTCAGATAGGAGATTCCAGATGAGGTCAAAAACTACATACTCAGATCTTCACCAAACTTTGCAGGAATACTTTGCATGTCAAGACACGTGGATAAAACGTACAAAACAAGAGATCGGAGACATCAAGATTTTCGACGAATTTTTTAAGAATTTTCAAATTTTCAGATGGGAGGTTCCAGATAAGGTCAAAAACTACATACTCAGATCTTCACCAAACTTTGCATGGATACATTGGATGTCAAGACACGTGGAAAAAACATACAAAACAAAGGATTGGTGACATCAAGATTTTGGACGAATTTTTTAGGAATTTTCAAATTTTCAGATGGGAGGTTCCAGATAAGGTCAAAAACTACATACTCACATCTTCACCAAACATTGCAGGGATACATTGGATGTCAAGACACGTGGAAAAAACGTACAAAACAAGAGATTGGAGACATCAAGATTTTGGACGAATTTTTTAAGAATTTTCAAATTTTCAGATAGGAGGTTCCAGATGAGTTCAAAAACTACATACTCAGATCTTCACCAAACTTTGCAGGAATACTTTGCATGTCAAGACACGTGGAAAAAACGTACAAAACAAGAGATCGGAGACATCAAGATTTTCGACGAATTTTTTAAGAATTTTCAAATTTTCAGATGGGAGGTTCCAGATAAGGTCAAAAACGACATACTCAGATCTTCACCAAACTTTGCAGGGATCCATTGGAGGTCGAGACACGTGAAAAAACGTACAAAACAAGAGATTGGAGACATCAAGATTTTGGACGAATTTTTTAAAAATTTTCAAATTTTCAGATAGGAGGTTCCATATAAGGTCAAAAACTACATACTCAGATCTTCACCAAACTTTGCAGGGATACATTGGATGTCAAGACACGTGGAAAAAACGTACAAAACAAGAGATTGGAGACATCAAGATTTTCGACGAATTTTTTAAGAATTTTCAAATTTTCAGAAAGGATGTTCCAGATAAGGTCAAAAACGACATACTCAGATCTTCACCAAACTTTGCAGGGATCCATTGGAGGTCGAGACACGTGGAAAAAACGTACAAAACAAGAGATTGGAGACATCAAGATTTTGGACGAATTTTTGAAGAATTTTCAAATTTTCAGATAGGAGGTTCCAGATAAGGTCTAAAACTACATACTCAGATCTCCACCAAACATTGCAGGAATACATTGGATGTCAAGACACGTGGAAAAAACGTACAAAACAAGAGATTGGAGACATCAAGATTTTCGACGAATTTTTGAAGAATTTTCAAATTTTCAGATAGGAGGTTCCAGATAAGGTCAAAAACTACATACTCAGATCTTCACCAAACGTTGCAGGGATACTTTGCATGTCAAAACACGTGGAAAAAACGTACAAAACAAAAGATTGGAGACATCAAGATTTTCGACGAATTTTTTAAGAATTTTCAAATTTTCAGATGGGAGGTTCCAGATAAGGTCAAAAACGACATACTCAGATCTTCACCAAACTTTGCATGGATACATTGGATGTCAAGACACGTGGAAAAAACGTACAAAACAAGAGATTGGAGACATCAAGATTTTCGACGAATTTTTTAAGAATTCTCAAATTTTCAGAAAGGAGGTTCCATATAAGGTCAAAAACTACATACTCAGATCTTCACCAAACTTTGCAGGGATACTTTGGATGTCAAGACACGTGGAAAAAACGTACAAAACAAGAGATTGGGGTCATCAAGATTTTGGACGAATTTTTTAAGAATTTTCAAATTTTCAGATGGGAGGTTCCATATAAGGTCAAAAACTACATACTCAGATCTTCACCAAACTTTGCATGGATACATTATGTGTCAAGACACGGGGAAAAAACGTACAAAACAAAAGATTGGAGACATCAAGATTTTGGTCGAATTTTTTAAGAATTTTCAAATTTTCAGAAGGTAGGTTCCAGATAAGGTCAAAAACTACATACTCAGATCTTCACCAAACTTTGCAGGGATACATTGGATGTCAAGACACGTGGAAAAAACGTACAAAAAAGAGATTGGAGACGTCAAGATTTTGGACGAATTTTTTAACAATTTTCAAATTTTCAGAAAGGATGTTCCAGATAAGGTCAAAAACGACATACTCAGATCTTCACCAAACTTTGCAGGGATACATTGGATATCAAGACACGTGGAAAAAACGTACAAAACAAGAGATTGGAGACATCAAGATTTTGGACGAATTTTTTAAGAATTTTCAAATTTTCAGATAGGAGGTTCCAGATAAGGTCAAAAACTACATACTCAGATCTTCACCAAACTTTGCAGGGATACATTGGATGTCAAGACACGTGGAAAAAACGTACAAAACAAGAGATTGGGGTCATCAAGATTTTGGACGGATTTTTTAGGAATTTTCAAATTTTCAGATGGGAGGTTCCAGATAAGGTCAAAAACTTCATACTCAGATCTTCACCAAACATTGCAGGGATACATTGGATGTCAAGATACGTGGAAAAAACGTACAAAACAAGAGATTGGAGACATCAAAATTTTGGACGAATTTTTTAAGAATTTTCAAATTTTCAGATAGGAGATTCCAGATGAGGTCAAAAACTACATACTCAGATCTTCACCAAACTTTGCAGGAATACTTTGCATGTCAAGACACGTGGATAAAACGTACAAAACAAGAGATCGGAGACATCAAGATTTTCGACGAATTTTTTAAGAATTTTCAAATTTTCAGATGGGAGGTTCCAGATAAGGTCAAAAACTACATACTCAGATCTTCACCAAACTTTGCATGGATACATTGGATGTCAAGACACGTGGAAAAAACATACAAAACAAAGGATTGGTGACATCAAGATTTTGGACGAATTTTTTAGGAATTTTCAAATTTTCAGATGGGAGGTTCCAGATAAGGTCAAAAACTACATACTCACATCTTCACCAAACATTGCAGGGATACATTGGATGTCAAGACACGTGGAAAAAACGTACAAAACAAGAGATTGGAGACATCAAGATTTTGGACGAATTTTTTAAGAATTTTCAAATTTTCAGATAGGAGGTTCCAGATGAGTTCAAAAACTACATACTCAGATCTTCACCAAACTTTGCAGGAATACTTTGCATGTCAAGACACGTGGAAAAAACGTACAAAACAAGAGATCGGAGACATCAAGATTTTCGACGAATTTTTTAAGAATTTTCAAATTTTCAGATGGGAGGTTCCAGATAAGGTCAAAAACGACATACTCAGATCTTCACCAAACTTTGCAGGGATCCATTGGAGGTCGAGACACGTGAAAAAACGTACAAAACAAGAGATTGGAGACATCAAGATTTTGGACGAATTTTTTAAGAATTTTCAAATTTTCAGATAGGAGGTTCCATATAAGGTCAAAAACTACATACTCAGATCTTCACCAAACTTTGCAGGGATACATTGGATGTCAAGACACGTGGAAAAAACGTACAAAACAAGAGATTGGAGACATCAAGATTTTCGACGAATTTTTTAAGAATTTTCAAATTTTCAGAAAGGATGTTCCAGATAAGGTCAAAAACGACATACTCAGATCTTCACCAAACTTTGCAGGGATCCATTGGAGGTCGAGACACGTGGAAAAAACGTACAAAACAAGAGATTGGAGACATCAAGATTTTGGACGAATTTTTGAAGAATTTTCAAATTTTCAGATAGGAGGTTCCAGATAAGGTCTAAAACTACATACTCAGATCTCCACCAAACATTGCAGGAATACATTGGATGTCAAGACACGTGGAAAAAACGTACAAAACAAGAGATTGGAGACATCAAGATTTTCGACGAATTTTTGAAGAATTTTCAAATTTTCAGATAGGAGGTTCCAGATAAGGTCAAAAACTACATACTCAGATCTTCACCAAACGTTGCAGGGATACTTTGCATGTCAAAACACGTGGAAAAAACGTACAAAACAAAAGATTGGAGACATCAAGATTTTCGACGAATTTTTTAAGAATTTTCAAATTTTCAGATGGGAGGTTCCAGATAAGGTCAAAAACGACATACTCAGATCTTCACCAAACTTTGCATGGATACATTGGATGTCAAGACACGTGGAAAAAACGTACAAAACAAGAGATTGGAGACATCAAGATTTTCGACGAATTTTTTAAGAATTCTCAAATTTTCAGAAAGGAGGTTCCATATAAGGTCAAAAACTACATACTCAGATCTTCACCAAACTTTGCAGGGATACTTTGGATGTCAAGACACGTGGAAAAAACGTACAAAACAAGAGATTGGGGTCATCAAGATTTTGGACGAATTTTTTAAGAATTTTCAAATTTTCAGATGGGAGGTTCAATATAAGGTCAAAAACTACATACTCAGATCTTCACCAAACTTTGCATGGATACATTGGATGTCAAGACACGTGGAAAAGACATACAAAACATAGGATTCGGAACATCAAGATTTTGGTCGAATTTTTTAAGAATTTTCAAATTTTCAGATAGGAGGTTCCATATAAGGTCAAAAACTACATACTCAGATCTTCACCAAACATTGCAGGAATACATTGGATGTCAAGACACGTGGAAAAAACGTACAAAACAAGAGATTGGGGTCATCAAGATTTTGCACGGATTTTTTAGGAATTTTCAAATTTTCAGATGGGAGGTTCCAGATAAGGTCAAAAACTACATACTCAGATCTTCACCAAACTTTGCAGGGATACATTGGATGTCAAGACACGTGGAAAAAACGTACAAAACAAGAGATTGGAGACATCAAGATTTTGGACGAATTTTTTAAGAATTTTCAAATTTTCAGATAGGAGGTTCCATATAAGGTCAAAAACTACATACTCAGATCTTCACCAAACTTTGCATGGATACATTATGTGTCAAGACACGTGGAAAAAACGTACAAAACAAAAGATTGGAGACATCAAGATTTTGGTCGAATTTTTTAAGAATTTTCAAATTTTCAGATGGGAGGTTCCAGATAAGGTCAAAAACTACATACTCAGATCTTCACCAAACTTTGCAGGGATACATTGGATGTCAAGACACGTGGAAAAAACGTACAAAACAAGAGATTGGAGACATCAAGATTTTGGACGAATTTTTTAAGAATTTTTAAATTTTCAGATAGGAGGTTCCATATAAGGTCAAAAACTACATACTCAGATCTTCACCAAACTATGCATGGATACATTATGTGTCAAGACACGTGGAAAAAACGTACAAAACAAGAGATTGGAGACATCAAGATATTGGTCGAATTTTTTAAGAATTTTCAAATTTTCAGATGGGAGGTTCCAGATAAGGTCAAAAACTACATACTCAGATCTTCACCAAACTTTGCAGGGATACATTGGATGTCAAGACACGTGGAAAAAACGTACAAAACAAGAGATAGGAGACATCAAGATTTTGGACGAATTTTTTAACAATTTTCAAATTTTCAGAAAGGATGTTCCAGATAAGGTCAAAAACAACATACTCAGATCTTCACCAAACTTTGCAGGGATACATTGGATATCAAGACACGTGGAAAAAACGTACAAAACAAGAGATTGGAGACATCAAGATTTTGGACGAATTTTTTAAGAATTTTCAAATTTTCAGATAGGAGGTTCCAGATAAGATCAAAAACTACATACTCAGATCTTCACCAAACTTTGCAGGGATACATTGGATGTCAAGACACGTGGAAAAAAAGTACAAAACAAGAGATTGGGGTCATCAAGATTTTGGACGGATTTTTTAGGAATTTTCAAATTTTCAGATGGGAGGTTCCATATAAGGTCAAAAACTACATACTCAGATCTTCACCAAACTTTGCAGGGATACATTGGATGTCAAGACACGTGGAAAAAACGTACAAAACAAGAGATTGGAGACATCAAGATTTTCGACGAATTTTTGAAGAATTTTCAAATTTTCAGATAGGAGGTTCCAGATAAGGTCAAAAACTACATACTCAGATCTTCACCAAACGTTGCAGGGATACTTTGCATGTCAAGACACGTGGAAAAAACGTACAAAACAAGAGATTGGAGACATCAAGATTTTGGACGAATTTTTTAAGAATTTTCAAATTTTCAGAAAGGATGTTCCAGATAAGGTCAAAAACGACATACTCAGATCTTCACCAAACTTTGCAGGGATACATTGGATGTCAAGACACGTGGAAAAAACGTACAAAACAAGAGATTGGAGACATCAAATTTTGGACGAATTTTTTAAGAATTTTCAAATTTTCAGAAAGGATGTTCCAGATAAGGTCAAAAACGACATACTCAGATCTTCACCAAACTTTGCAGGGATACATTGGATGTCAAGACACGTGGAAAAAACGTACAAAACAAGAGATTGGAGACATCAAGATTTTCGACGAATTTTTGAAGAATTTTCAAATTTTCAGATAGGAGGTTCCAGATAAGGTCAAAAACTACATACTCAGATCTTCACCAAACGTTGCAGGGATACTTTGCATGTCAAGACACGTGGAAAAAACGTACAAAACAAGAGATTGGAGACATCAAGATTTTCGACGAATTTTTTAAGAATTTTCAAATTTTCAGATGGGAGGTTCCAGATAAGGTCAAAAACGACATACTCAGATCTTCACCAAACTTTGCATGGATACATTGGATGTCAAGACACGTGGAAAAAACGTACAAAACAAGAGATTGGAGACATCAAGATTTTGGACGAATTTTTTAAGAATTCTCAAATTTTCAGAAAGCAGGTTCCATATAAGGTCAAAAACTACAAACTCAGATCTTCACCAAACTTTGCAGGGATACATTATGTGTCAAGACACGTGGAAAAAACGTACAAAACAAGAGATTGGGGTCATCAAGATATTGGTCGAATTTTTTAAGAATTTTCAAATTTTCAGAAAGGAGGTTCCAGATAAGGTCAAAAACTACATACTCAGATCTTCACCAAACTTTGCAGGGATAAATTGAATGTCAAGACACGTGGAAAAAACGTACAAAACAAGAGATTGGGGTCATCAAGATTTTGGACGGATTTTTTAGGAATTTTCAAATTTTCAGATGGGAGGTTCCAGATAAGGTCAAAAACTACATACTCAGATCTTCACCAAACTTTGCAGGGATACATTGGATATCAAGACACGTGGAAAAAACGTACAAAACAAGAGATTGGAGACATCAAGATTTTGGACGAATTTTTTAAGAATTTTCAAATTTTCAGATAGGAGGTTCCAGATAAGATCAAAAACTACATACTCAGATCTTCACCAAACTTTGCAGGGATACATTGGATGTCAAGACACGTGGAAAAAACGTACAAAACAAGAGATTGGGGTCATCAAGATTTTGGACGGATTTTTTAGGAATTTTCAAATTTTCAGATGGGAGGTTCCAGATAAGGTCAAAAACTACATACTCAGATCTTCACCAAACATTGCAGGGATACATTGGATGTCAAGACACGTGGAAAAAACGTACAAAACAAGAGATTGGAGACATCAAGATTTTGGACGAATTTTTTAAGAATTTTCAAATTTTCAGATAGGAGGTTCCAGATGAGGTCAAAAACTACATACTCAGATCTTCACCAAACTTTGCAGGAATACTTTGCATGTCAAGACACGTGGAAAAAACGTACAAAACAAGAGATCGGAGACATCAAGATTTTCGACGAATTTTTTAAGAATTTTCAAATTTTCAGATGGGAGGTTCCAGATAAGGTCAAAAACGACATACTCAGATCTTCACCAAACTTTGCAGGGATCCATTGGAGGTCGAGACACGTGGAAAAAACGTACAAAACAAGAGATTGGAGACATCAAGATTTTGGACGAATTTTTTAAGAATTTTCAAATTTTCAGATAGGAGGTTCCATATAAGGTCAAAAACTACATACTCAGATCTTCACCAAACTTTGCAGGGATACATTGGATGTCAAGACACGTGGAAAAAACGTACAAAACAAGAGATTGGAGACATCAAGATTTTCGACGAATTTTTTAAGAATTTTCAAATTTTCAGAAAGGATGTTCCAGATAAGGTCAAAAACGACATACTCAGATCTTCACCAAACTTTGCAGGGATCCATTGGAGGTCGAGACACGTGGAAAAAACGTACAAAACAAGAGATTGGAGACATCAAGATTTTGGACGAATTTTTGAAGAATTTTCAAATTTTCAGATAGGAGGTTCCAGATAAAGTCTAAAACTACATACTCAGAACTCCACCAAACATTGCAGGAATACATTGGATGTCAAGACACGTGGAAAAAACGTACAAAACAAGAGATTGGAGACATCAAGATTTTCGACGAATTTTTGAAGAATTTTCAAATTTTCAGATAGGAGGTTCCAGATAAGGTCAAAAACTACATACTCAGATCTTCACCAAACGTTGCATTGATACTTTGCATGTCAAGACACGTGGAAAAAACGTACAAAACAAAAGATTGGAGACATCAAGATTTTCGACGAATTTTTTAAGAATTTTCAAATTTTCAGATGGGAGGTTCCAGATAAGGTCAAAAACGACATACTCAGATCTTCACCAAACTTTGCATGGATACATTGGATGTCAAGACACGTGGAAAAAACGTACAAAACAAGAGATTGGGGTCATCAAGATTTTGGACGAATTTTTTAAGAATTTTCAAATTTTCAGATGGGAGGTTCAATATAAGGTCAAAAACTTCATACTCAGATCTTCACCAAACTTTGCATGGATACATTGGATGTCAAGACACGTGGAAAAAACATACAAAACATAGGATTCGGAACATCAAGATTTTGGTCGAATTTTTTAAGAATTTTCAAATTTTCAGATAGGAGGTTCCATATAAGGTCAAAAACTACATACTCAGATCTTCACCAAACATTGCAGGAATACATTGGATGTCAAGACACGTGGAAAAAACGTACAAAACAAGAGATTGGAGACATCAAGATTTTGGACGAATTTTTTAAGAATTTTCAAATTTTCAGATAGGAGGTTCCATATAAGGTCAAAAACTACATACTCAGATCTTCACCAAACTTTGCATGGATACATTATGTGTCAAGACACGTGGAAAAAACGTACAAAACAAAAGATTGGAGACATCAAGATTTTGGTCGAATTTTTTAAGAATTTTCAAATTTTCAGATGGGAGGTTCCAGATAAGGTCAAAAACTACATACTCAGATCTTCACCAAACTTTGCAGGGATACATTGGATGTCAAGACACGTGGAAAAAACGTACAAAAAAGAGATTGGAGACATCAAGATTTTGGACGAATTTTTTAACAATTTTCAAATTTTCAGAAAGGATGTTCCAGATAAGGTCAAAAACGACATACTCAGATCTTCACCAAACTTTGCAGGGATACATTGGATATCAAGACACGTGGAAAAAACGTACAAAACAAGAGATTGGAGACATCAAGATTTTGGACGAATTTTTTAAGAATTTTCAAATTTTCAGATAGGAGGTTCCAGATAAGGTCAAAAACTACATACTCAGATCTTCACCAAACTTTGCAGGGATACATTGGATGTCAAGACACGTGGAAAAAACGTACAAAACAAGAGATTGGGGTCATCAAGATTTTGGACGGATTTTTTAGGAATTTTCAAATTTTCAGATGGGAGGTTCCAGATAAGGTCAAAAACTACATACTCAGATCTTCACCAAACATTGCAGGGATACATTGGATGTCAAGACACGTGGAAAAACGTACAAAACAAGAGATTGGAGACATCAAAATTTTGGACGAATTTTTTAAGAATTTTCAAATTTTCAGATAGGAGGTTCCAGATGAGGTCAAGAACTACATACTCAGATCTTCACCAAACTTTGCAGGAATACTTTGCATGTCAAGACACGTGGAAAAAACGTACAAAACAAGAGATCGGAGACATCAAGGTTTTCGACGAATTTTTTAAGAATTTTCAAATTTTCAGATGGGAGGTTCCAGATAAGGTCAAAAACGACATATTCAGATCTTCACCAAACTTTGCATGGATACATTGGATGTCAAGACACGTGGAAAAAACATACAAAACATAGGATTGGTGACATCAAGATTTTGGACGAATTTTTTAAGAATTTTCAAATTTTCAGATAGGAGGTTCCATATAAGGTCAAAAACTACATACTCAGATCTTCACCAAACTTTGCAGGGATACATTGGATGTCAAGACACGTGGAAAAAACGTACAAAACAAGAGATTGGAGACATCAAGATTATGCACGAATTTTTTGAGAATTTTCAAATTTTCAGAAAGGAGGTTCCATATAAGGTCAAAAACTACATACTCAGATCTTCACCAAACTTTGCAGGGATACATTGGATGTCAAGACACGTGGAAAAAACGTACAAAACAAGAGATTGGAGACATCAAGATTTTCGACGAATTTTTTAAGAATTTTCAAATTTTCAGAAAGGATGTTCCAGATAAGGTCAAAAACGACATACTCAGATCTTCACCAAACTTTGCAGGGATACATTGGAGGTCGAGACACGTGGAAAAAACGTACAAAACAAGAGATTGGAGACATCAAGATTTTGGACGAATTTTTGAAGAATTTTCAAATTTTCTGATAGGAGGTCCCAGATAAGGTCAAAAACTACATACTCAGATCTCCACCAAACATTGCAGGGATACATTGGATGTCAAGACACGTGGAAAAAACGTACAAAACAAGAGATTGGAGACATCAAGATTTTCGACGAATTTTTGAAGAATTTTCAAATTTTCAGATAGGAGGTTCCAGATAAGGTCAAAAACTACATACTCAGATCTTCACCAAACGTTGCAGGGATACTTTGCATGTCAAGACACGTGGAAAAAACGTACAAAACAAGAGATTGGAGACATCAAGATTTTCGACGAATTTTTTAAGAATTTTCAAATTTTCAGATGGGAGGTTCCAGATAAGGTCAAAACGACATACTCAGATCTTCACCAAACTTTGCATGGATACATTGGATGTCAAGACACGTGGAAAAAACGTACAAAACAAGAGATTGGGGTCATCAAGATTTTGCACGGATTTTTTAGGAATTTTCAAATTTTCAGATGGGAGGTTCCAGATAAGGTCAAAAACTACATACTCAGATCTTCACCAAACTTTGCAGGGATACATTGGATGTCAAGACACGTGGAAAAAACGTACAAAACAAGAGATTGGAGACATCAAGATTTTGGACGAATTTTTTAAGAATTTTCAAATTTTCAGATAGGAGGTTCCATATAAGGTCAAAAACTACATACTCAGATCTTCACCAAACTTTGCAGGAATACATTGAATGTCAAGACACGTGGAAAAAACGTACAAAACAAGAGATTGTGGTCATCAAGATTTTGGACGGATTTTTTAGGAATTTTCAAATTTTCAGATGGGAGGTTCCAGATAAGGTCAAAAACTACATACTCAGATCTTCACCAAACTTTGCAGGGATACATTGGATGTCAAGACACGTGGAAAAAACGTACAAAACAAGAGATTGGAGACATCAAGATTTTGGACGAATTTTTTAAGAATTTTCAAATTTTCAGATAGGAGGTTCCATATAAGGTCAAAAACTACATACTCAGATCTTCACCAAACTTTGCATGGATACATTATGTGTCAAGACACGTGGAAAAAACGTACAAAACAAGAGATTGGAGACATCAAGATTTTGGTCGAATTTTTTAAGAATTTTCAAATTTTCAGATGGGAGGTTCCAGATAAGGTCAAAAACTACATACTCAGATCTTCACCAAACTTTGCAGGGATACATTGGATGTCAAGACACGTGGAAAAAACGTACAAAACAAGAGATAGGAGACATCAAGATTTTGGACGAATTTTTTAACAATTTTCAAATTTTCAGAAAGGATGTTCCAGATAAGGTCAAAAACGACATACTCAGATCTTCACCAAACTTTGCAGGGATACATTGGATATCAAGACACGTGGAAAAAACGTACAAAACAAGAGATTGGAGACATCAAGATTTTGGACGAATTTTTTAAGAATTTTCAAATTTTCAGATAGGAGGTTCCAGATGAGGTCAAAAACTACATACTCAGATCTTCACCAAACTTTGCAGGAATACTTTGCATGTCAAGACACGTGGAAAAAACGTACAAAACAAGAGATCGGAGACATCAAGGTTTTCGACGAATTTTTTAAGAATTTTCAAATTTTCAGATGGGAGGTTCCAGATAAGGTCAAAAACGACATACTCAGATCTTCACCAAACTTTGCAGGGATCCATTGGAGGTCGAGACACGTGGAAAAAACGTACAAAACAAGAGATTGGAGACGTCAAGATTTTGGACGAATTTTTTAAGAATTTTCAAATTTTCAGATAGGAGGCTCCATATAAGGTCAAAAACTACATACTCAGATCTTCACCAAATATTGCAGGGATACATTGGATGTCAAGACACGTGGAAAAAACGTACAAAACAAGAGATTGGAGACATCAAGATTTTGGACGAATTTTTTAAGAATTCTCAAATTTTCAGAAAGGAGGTTCCATATAAGGTCAAAAACTACATACTCAGATCTTCACCAAACTTTGCAGGGATACTTTGGATGTCAAGACACGTGGAAAAAACGTACAAAACAAGAGATTGGGGTCATCAAGATTTTGGACGAATTTTTTAAGAATTTTCAAATTTTCAGATGGGAGGTTCCAGATAAGGTCAAAAACTACATACTCAGATCTTCACCAAACTTTGCATGGATACATTGGTTGTCAAGACACGTGGAAAAAAGATACAAAACATAGGATTCGGAACATCAAGATTTTGGTCGAATTTTTTAAGAATTTTCAAATTTTCAGATAGGAGGTTCCATATAAGGTCAAAAACTACATACTCAGATCTTCACCAAACATTGCAGGAATACATTGGATGTCAAGACACGTGGAAAAAACGTACAAAACAAGAGATTGGGGTCATCAAGATTTTGCACGGATTTTTTAGGAATTTTCAAATTTTCAGATGGGAGGTTCCAGATAAGGTCAAAAACTACATACTCAGATCTTCACCAAACTTTGCAGGGATACATTGGATGTCAAGACACGTGGAAAAAACGTACAAAACAAGAGATTGGAGACATCAAGATTTTGGACGAATTTTTTAAGAATTTTCAAATTTTCAGATAGGAGGTTCCATATAAGGTCAAAAACTACATACTCAGATCTTCACCAAACTTTGCATGGATACATTATGTGTCAAGACACGTGGAAAAAACGTACAAAACAAAAGATTGGAGACATCAAGATTTTGGTCGAATTTTTTAAGAATTTTCAAATTTTCAGATGGGAGGTTCCAGATAAGGTCAAAAACTACATACTCAGATCTTCACCAAACTTTGCAGGGATACATTGGATGTCAAGACACGTGGAAAAAACGTACAAAACAAGAGATTGGAGACATCAAGATTTTGGACGAATTTTTTAAGAATTTTTAAATTTTCAGATAGGAGGTTCCATATAAGGTCAAAAACTACATACTCAGATCTTCACCAAACTTTGCATGGATACATTATGTGTCAAGACACGTGGAAAAAACGTACAAAACAAGAGATTGGAGACATCAAGATATTGGTCGAATTTTTTAAGAATTTTCAAATTTTCAGATGGGAGGTTCCAGATAAGGTCAAAAACTACATACTCAGATCTTCACCAAACTTTGCAGGGATACATTGGATGTCAAGACACGTGGAAAAAAAGTACAAAACAAGAGATTGGGGTCATCAAGATTTTGGACGGATTTTTTAGGAATTTTCAAATTTTCAGATGGGAGGTTCCAGATAAGGTCAAAAACGACATACTCAGATCTTCACCAAACTTTGCAGGGATACATTGGATATCAAGACACGTGGAAAAAACGTACAAAACAAGAGATTGGAGACATCAAGATTTTGGACGAATTTTTTAAGAATTTTCAAATTTTCAGATAGGAGGTTCCAGATAAGGTCAAAAACTACATACTCAGATCTTCACCAAACTTTGCAGGGATACATTGGATGTCAAGACACGTGGAAAAAAGCGTACAAAACAAGAGATAGGAGACATCAAGATTTTGGACGAATTTTTTAACAATTTTCAAATTTTCAGAAAGGATGTTCTAGATAAGGTCAAAAACAACATACTCAGATCTTCACCAAACTTTGCAGGGATACATTGGATATCAAGACACGTGGAAAAAACGTACAAAACAAGAGATTGGAGACATCAAGATTTTGGACGAATTTTTTAAGAATTTTCAAATTTTCAGATAGGAGGTTCCAGATAAGATCAAAAACTACATACTCAGATCTTCACCAAACTTTGCAGGGATACATTGGATGTCAAGACACGTGGAAAAAAAGTACAAAACAAGAGATTGGGGTCATCAAGATTTTGGACGGATTTTTTAGGAATTTTCAAATTTTCAGATGGGAGGTTCCAGATAAGGTCAAAAACTACATACTCAGATCTTCACCAAACATTGCAGGGATACATTGGATGTCAAGACACGTGGAAAAAACGTACAAAACAAGAGATTGGAGACATCAAGATTTTGGACGAATTTTTTAAGAATTTTCAAATTTTCAGATAGGAGGTTCCAGATGAGGTCAAAAACTACATACTCAGATCTTCACCAAACTTTGCAGGAATACTTTGCATGTCAAGACACGTGGAAAAAACGTACAAAACAAGAGATCGGAGACATCAAGATTTTCGACGAATTTTTTAAGAATTTTCAAATTTTCAGATGGGAGGTTCCAGATAAGGTCAAAAACGACATACTCAGATCTTCACCAAACTTTGCAGGGATCCATTGGAGGTCGAGACACGTGGAAAAAACGTACAAAACAAGAGATTGGAGACATCAAGATTTTGGACGAATTTTTTAACAATTTTCAAATTTTCAGAAAGGATGTTCCAGATAAGGTCAAAAACGACATACTCAGATCTTCACCAAACTTTGCAGGGATACATTGGATATCAAGACACGTGGAAAAAACGTACAAAACAAGAGATTGGAGACATCAAGATTTTGGACGAATTTTTTAAGAATTTTCAAATTTTCAGATAGGAGGTTCCAGATAAGGTCAAAAACTACATACTCAGATCTTCACCAAACTTTGCAGGGATACATTGGATGTCAAGACACGTGGAAAAAACGTACAAAACAAGAGATTGGAGACATCAAGATTTTGGACGAATTTTTTAAGAATTTTTAAATTTTCAGATAGGAGGTTCCATATAAGGTCAAAAACTACATACTCAGATCTTCACCAAACTTTGCATGGATACATTATGTGTCAAGACACGTGGAAAAAACGTACAAAACAAGAGATTGGAGACATCAAGATATTGGTCGAATTTTTTAAGAATTTTCAAATTTTCAGATGGGAGGTTCCAGATAAGGTCAAAAACTACATACTCAGATCTTCACCAAACTTTGCAGGGATACATTGGATGTCAAGACACGTGGAAAAAAGCGTACAAAACAAGAGATAGGAGACATCAAGATTTTGGACGAATTTTTTAACAATTTTCAAATTTTCAGAAAGGATGTTCTAGATAAGGTCAAAAACAACATACTCAGATCTTCACCAAACTTTGCAGGGATACATTGGATATCAAGACACGTGGAAAAAACGTACAAAACAAGAGATTGGAGACATCAAGATTTTGGACGAATTTTTTAAGAATTTTGAAATTTTCAGATAGGAGGTTCCAGATAAGATCAAAAACTACATACTCAGATCTTCACCAAACTTTGCAGGGATACATTGGATGTCAAGACACGTGGAAAAAAAGTACAAAACAAGAGATTGGGGTCATCAAGATTTTGGACGGATTTTTTAGGAATTTTCAAATTTTCAGATGGGAGGTTCCAGATAAGGTCAAAAACTACATACTCAGATCTTCACCAAACATTGCAGGGATACATTGGATGTCAAGACACGTGGAAAAAACGTACAAAACAAGAGATTGGAGACATCAAGATTTTGGACGAATTTTTTAAGAATTTTCAAATTTTCAGATAGGAGGTTCCAGATGAGGTCAAAAACTACATACTCAGATCTTCACCAAACTTTGCAGGAATACTTTGCATGTCAAGACACGTGGAAAAAACGTACAAAACAAGAGATCGGAGACATCAAGATTTTCGACGAATTTTTTAAGAATTTTCAAATTTTCAGATGGGAGGTTCCAGATAAGGTCAAAAACGACATACTCAGATCTTCACCAAACTTTGCAGGGATCCATTGGAGGTCGAGACACGTGGAAAAAACGTACAAAACAAGAGATTGGAGACATCAAGATTTTGGACGAATTTTTTAAGAATTTTCAAATTTTCAGATAGGAGGTTCCATATAAGGTCAAAAACTACATACTCAGATCTTCACCAAACTTTGCAGGGATACATTGGATGTCAAGACACGTGGAAAAAACGTACAAAACAAGAGATTGGAGACATCAAGATTTTGGACGAATTTTTTAAGAATTTTCAAATTTTCAGAAAGGATGTTCCAGATAAGGTCAAAAACGACATACTCAGATCTTCACCAAACTTTGCAGGGATCCATTGGAGGTCGAGACACGTGGAAAAAACGTACAAAACAAGAGATTGGAGACATCAAGATTTTGGACGAATTTTTGAAGAATTTTCAAATTTTCAGATAGGAGGTTCCAGATAAGGTCTAAAACTACATACTCAGATCTCCACCAAACATTGCAGGAATACATTGGATGTCAAGACACGTGGAAAAAACGTACAAAACAAGAGATTGGAGACATCAAGATTTTCGACGAATTTTTGAAGAATTTTCAAATTTTCAGATAGGAGGTTCCAGATAAGGTCAAAAACTACATACTCAGATCTTCACCAAACGTTGCAGGGATACTTTGCATGTCAAGACACGTGGAAAATACGTACAAAACAAAAGATTGGAGACATCAAGATTTTCGACGAATTTTTTAAGAATTTTCAAATTTTCAGATGGGAGGTTCCAGATAAGGTCAAAAACGACATACTCAGATTTCACCAAACTTTGCAGGGATACATTGGATGTCAAGACACGTGGAAAAAACGTACAAAACAAGAGATTGGAGACATCAAGATTTTGGACGAATTTTTTAAGAATTCTCAAATTTTCAGAAAGGAGGTTCCATATAAGGTCAAAAACTACATACTCAGATCTTCACCAAACTTTGCAGGGATACTTTGGATGTCAAGACACGTGGAAAAAACGTACAAAACAAGAGATTGGGGTCATCAAGATTTTGGACGAATTTTTTAAGAATTTTCAAATTTTCAGTTGGGAGGTTCAATATAAGGTCAAAAACTACATACTCAGATCTTCACCAAACTTTGCATGGATACATTGGATGTCAAGACACGTGGAAAAAACATACAAAACATAGGATTCGGAACATCAAGATTTTGGTCGAATTTTTTAAGAATTTTCAAATTTTCAGATAGGAGGTTCCATATAAGGTCAAAAACTACATACTCAGATTTTCACCAAACATTGCAGGAATACATTGGATGTCAAGACACGTGGAAAAAACGTACAAAACAAGAGATTGGGGTCATCAAGATTTTGCACGGATTTTTTAGGAATTTTCAAATTTTCAGATGGGAGGTTCCAGATAAGGTCAAAAACTACATACTCAGATCTTCACCAAACTTTGCAGGGATACATTGGATGTCAAGACACGTGGAAAAAACGTACAAAACAAGAGATTGGAGACATCAAGATTTTGGACGAATTTTTTAAGAATTTTCAAATTTTCAGATAGGAGGTTCCATATAAGGTCAAAAACTACATACTCAGATCTTCACCAAACTTTGCATGGAAACATTATGTGTCAAGACACGTGGAAAAAACGTACAAAACAAAAGATTGGAGACATCAAGATTTTGGTCGAATTTTTTAAGAATTTTCAAATTTTCAGATGGGAGGTTCCAGATAAGGTCAAAAACTACATACTCAGATCTTCACCAAACTTTGCAGGGATACATTGGATGTCAAGACACGTGGAAAAAACGTACAAAAAAGAGATTGGAGACATCAAGATTTTGGACGAATTTTTTAACAATTTACAAATTTTCAGAAAGGATGTTCCAGATAAGGTCAAAAACGACATACTCAGATCTTCACCAAACTTTGCAGGGATACATTGGATATCAAGACACGTGGAAAAAACGTACAAAACAAGAGATTGGAGACATCAAGATTTTGGACGAATTTTTTAAGAATTTTCAAATTTTCAGATAGGAGGTTCCAGATAAGGTCAAAAACTACATACTCAGATCTTCACCAAACTTTGCAGGGATACATTGGATATCAAGACACGTGGAAAAAACGTACAAAACAAGAGATTGGAGACATCAAGATTTTGGACGAATTTTTTAAGAATTTTCAAATTTTCAGATAGGAGGTTCCAGATGAGGTCAAAAACTACATACTCAGATCTTCACCAAACTTTGCAGGAATACTTTGCATGTCAAGACACGTGGAAAAAACGTACAAAACAAGAGATCGGAGACATCAAGATTTTCGACGAATTTTTTAAGAATTTTCAAATTTTCAGATGGGAGGTTCCAGATAAGGTCAAAAACGACATACTCAGATCTTCACCAAACTTTGCAGGGATCCATTGGAGGTCGAGACACGTGGAAAAAACGTACAAAACAAGAGATTGGAGACATCAAGATTTTGGACGAATTTTTTAAGAATTTTCAAATTTTCAGATAGGAGGTTCCATATAAGGTCAAAAACTACATACTCAGATCTTCACCAAACTTTGCAGGGATACATTGGATGTCAAGACACGTGGAAAAAACGTACAAAACAAGAGATTGGAGACATCAAGATTTCGGACGATTTTTTTAAAAATTTTCAAATTTTCAGAAATGCGGTTCCAGATAAGGTCAAAAACTACATACTCAGATCTTCACCAAACTTTGCAGGGATACATTGGATGTCAAGACACGTGGAAAAAACGTACAAAACAAGAGATTCGGGTCAACAAGATTTTGGACGGATTTTTTAGGAATTTTCAAATTTTCAGATGGGAGGTTCCAGATAAGGTCAAAAACTACATACTCAGATCTTCACCAAACTCTGCAGGGATACATTGTATGTCAAGACACGTGGAAAAAACATACAAAACATAGGATTGGGGACATCAAGATTTTGTTAAATTCTTTTAAGAATTTTCAAATTTTCAGATAGGAGGTTCCATATAAGGTCAAAAACTACATACTCAGATCTTCACCAAACATTGCAGGGATACATTGGATGTCAAGACACGTGGAAAGAACGTACAAAACAAGAGATTGGAGACATCAAGATTTTGGACGAATTTTTTAAGAATTTTCACATTTTCAGATAGGAGGCTCCATATAAGGTCAAAAACTACATACTCAGATCTTCACCAAACATTGCAGGGATACATTGGATGACAAGACACGTGGAAAAAACGTACAAAACAAGAGATTGGAGACATCAAGATTTTGGACGAATTTTTTAAGAATTTTCAAATTTTCAGATAGGAGGTTCCAGATAAGGTCAAAAACTACATACTCAGATCTTCACCAAACGTTGCAGGGATACTTTGCATGTCAAGACACGTGGAAAAAACGTACAAAACAAGAGATTGGAGACATCAAGATTTTCGACGAATTTTTTAAGAATTTTCAAATTTTCAGATGGGAGGTTCCAGATAAGGTCAAAAACGACATACTCAGATCTTCACCAAACTTTGCATGGATACATTGGATGTCAAGACACGTGGAAAAAACGTACAAAACAAGAGATTGGGGTCATCAAGATTTTGCACGGATTTTTTAAGAATTTTCAAATTTTCAGATGGGAGGTTCCAGATAAGGTCAAAAACGACATACTCAGATCTTCACCAAACTTTGCATGGATACATTGGATGTCAAGACACGTGGAAAAAACGTACAAAACAAGAGATTGGAGACATCAAGATTTTGGACGAATTTTTTAAGAATTTTCAAATTTTCAGAAAGGATGTTCCAGATAAGGTCAAAAACGACATACTCAAATCTTCACCAAACTTTGCAGGGATCCATTGGAGGTCGAGACACGTGGAAAAAACGTACAAAACAAGAGATTGGAGACATCAAGATTTTGGACGAATTTTTGAAGAATTTTCAAATTTTCAGATAGGAGGTTCCAGATAAGGTCTAAAACTACATACTCAGATCTCCACCAAACATTGCAGGAATACATTGGATGTCAAGACACGTGGAAAAAACGTACAAAACAAGAGATTGGAGACATCAAGATTTTCGACGAATTTTTGAAGAATTTTCAAATTTTCAGATAGGAGGTTCCAGATAAGGTCAAAAACTACATACTCAGATCTTCACCAAACGTTGCAGGGATACTTTGCATGTCAAGACACGTGGAAAAAACGTACAAAACAAGAGATCGGAGACATCAAGATTTTCGACGAATTTTTTAAGAATTTTCAAATTTTCAGATGGGAGGTTCCAGATAAGGTCAAAAACGACATACTCAGATCTTCACCAAACTTTGCAGGGATCCATTGGATGTCAAGACACGTGGAAAAAACGTACAAAACAAGAGATTTGAGACATCAAGTTTTTGGACGAATTTTTTAAGAATTTTCAAATTTTCAGATAGGAGGTTCCATATAAGGTCAAAAACTACATACTCAGATCTTCACCAAACTTTGCAGGGATACATTGGATGTCAAGACACGTGGAAAAAACGTACAAAACAAGAGATTGGAGACATCAAGATTTTGGACGATTTTTTTAAAAATTTTCAAATTTTCAGAAATGCGGTTCCAGATAAGGTCAAAAACTACATACTCAGATCTTCACCAAACTTTGCAGGGATACATTGGATGTCAAGACACGTGGAAAAAACGTACAAAACAAGAGATTCGGGTCAACAAGATTTTGGACGGATTTTTTAGGAATTTTCAAATTTTCAGATGGGAGGTTCCAGATAAGGTCAAAAACTACATACTCAGATCTTCACCAAACTCTGCAGGGATACATTGTATGTCAAGACACGTGGAAAAAACATACAAAACATAGGATTGGGGACATCAAGATTTTGTTAAATTCTTTTAAGAATTTTCAAATTTTCAGATAGGAGGTTCCATATAAGGTCAAAAACTACATACTCAGATCTTCACCAAACATTGCAGGGATACATTGGATGTCAAGACACGTGGAAAGAACGTACAAAACAAGAGATTGGAGACATCAAGATTTTGGACGAATTTTTTAAGAATTTTCAAATTTTCAGATAGGAGGCTCCATATAAGGTCAAAAACTACATACTCAGATCTTCACCAAACATTGCAGGGATACATTGGATGTCAAGACACGTGGAAAAAACGTACAAAACAAGAGATTGGAGACATCAAGATTTTGGACGAATTTTTTAAGAATTTTCAAATTTTCAGATAGGAGGTTCCAGATAAGGTCAAAAACTACATACTCAGATCTTCACCAAACGTTGCAGGGATACTTTGCATGTCAAGACACGTGGAAAAAACGTACAAAACAAGAGATTGGAGACATCAAGATTTTCGACGAATTTTTTAAGAATTTTCAAATTTTCAGATGGGAGGTTCCAGATAAGGTCAAAAACGACATACTCAGATCTTCACCAAACTTTGCATGGATACATTGGATGTCAAGACACGTGGAAAAAACGTACAAAACAAGAGATTGGGGTCATCAAGATTTTGCACGGATTTTTTAAGAATTTTCAAATTTTCAGATGGGAGGTTCCAGATAAGGTCAAAAACGACATACTCAGATCTTCACCAAACTTTGCATGGATACATTGGATGTCAAGACACGTGGAAAAAACGTACAAAACAAGAGATTGGAGACATCAAGATTTTGGACGAATTTTTTAAGAATTCTCAAATTTTCAGAAAGGAGGTTCCATATAAGGTCAAAAACTACATACTCAGATCTTCACCAAACTTTGCAGGGATACTTTGGATGTCAAGACACGTGGAAAAAACGTACAAAACAAGAGATTGGGGTCATCAAGATTTTGGACGAATTTTTTAAGAATTTTCAAATTTTCAGATGGGAGGTTCAATATAAGGTCAAAAACTACATACTCAGATCTTCACCAAACTTTGCATGGATACATTGGATGTCAAGACACGTGGAAAAAACATACAAAACATAGGATTCGGAACATCAAGATTTTGGTCGAATTTTTTAAGAATTTTCAAATTTTCAGATAGGAGGTTCCATATAAGGTCAAAAACTACATACTCAGATCTTCACCAAACATTGCAGGAATACATTGGATGTCAAGACACGTGGAAAAAACGTACAAAACAAGAGATTGGGGTCATCAAGATTTTGCACGGATTTTTTAGGAATTTTCAAATTTTCAGATGGGAGGTTCCAGATAAGGTCAAAAACTACATACTCAGATCTTCACCAAACTTTGCAGGGATACATTGGATGTCAAGACACGTGGAAAAAACGTACAAAACAAGAGATTGGAGACATCAAGATTTTGGACGAATTTTTTAAGAATTTTCAAATTTTCAGATAGGAGGTTCCAGATAAGGTCTAAAACTACATACTCAGATCTCCACCAAACATTGCAGGAATACATTGGATGTCAAGACACGTGGAAAAAACGTACAAAACAAGAGATTGGAGACATCAAGATTTTCGACGAATTTTTAAAGAATTTTCAAATTTTCAGATAGGAGGTTCCAGATAAGGTCAAAAACTACATACTCAGATCTTCACCAAACGTTGCAGGGATACTTTGCATGTCAAGACACGTGGAAAAAACGTACAAAACAAAAGATTGGAGACATCAAGATTTTGGACGAATTTTTTAAGAATTTTCAAATTTTCAGATAGGAGGCTCCATATAAGGTCAAAAACTACATACTCAGATCTTCACCAAACATTGCAGGGATACATTGGATGTCAAGACACGTGGAAAAAACGTACAAAACAAGAGATTGGAGACACCAAGATTTTGGACGAATTTTTTAAGAATTTTCAAATTTTCAGATAGGAGGTTCCAGATAAGGTCAAAAACTACATACTCAGATCTTCACCAAACGTTGCAGGGATACTTTGCATGTCAAGACACGTGGAAAAAACGTACAAAACAAGAGATTGGAGACATCAAGATTTTCGACGAATTTTTTAAGAATTTTCAAATTTTCAGATGGGAGGTTCCAGATAAGGTCAAAAACGACATACTCAGATCTTCACCAAACTTTGCATGGATACATTGGATGTCAAGACACGTGGAAAAAACGTACAAAACAAGAGATTGGGGTCATCAAGATTTTGCACGGATTTTTTAAGAATTTTCAAATTTTCAGATGGGAGGTTCCAGATAAGGTCAAAAACGACATACTCAGATCTTCACCAAACTTTGCATGGATACATTGGATGTCAAGACACGTGGAAAAAACGTACAAAACAAGAGATTGGAGACATCAAGATTTTGGACGAATTTTTTAAGAATTCTCAAATTTTCAGAAAGGAGGTTCCATATAAGGTCAAAAACTACATACTCAGATCTTCACCAAACTTTGCAGGGATACTTTGGATGTCAAGACACGTGGAAAAAACGTACAAAACAAGAGATTGGGGTCATCAAGATTTTGGACGAATTTTTTAAGAATTTTCAAATTTTCAGATGGGAGGTTCAATATAAGGTCAAAAACTACATACTCAGATCTTCACCAAACTTTGCATGGATACATTGGATGTCAAGACACGTGGAAAAAACGTACAAAACAAGAGATTGGAGACATCAAGATTTTCGACGAATTTTTTAAGAATTTTCAAATTTTCAGATGGGAGGTTCCAGATAAGGTCAAAAACGACATACTCAGATCTTCACCAAACTTTGCATGGATACATTGGATGTCAAGACACGTGGAAAAAACGTACAAAACAAGAGATTGGGGTCATCAAGATTTTGCACGGATTTTTTAAGAATTTTCAAATTTTCAGATAGGAGGTTCCATATAAGGTCAAAAACTACATACTCAGATCTTCACCAAACTTTGCATGGATACATTATGTGTCAAGACACGTGGAAAAAACGTACAAAACAAAAGATTGGAGACATCAAGATTTTGGTCGAATTTTTTAAGAATTTTCAAATTTTCAGATGGGAGGTTCCAGATAAGGTCAAAAACTACATACTCAGATCTTCACCAAACTTTGCAGGGATACATTGGATGTCAAGACACGTGGAAAAAACGTACAAAAAAGAGATTGGAGACATCAAGATTTTGGACGAATTTTTTAACAATTTTCAAATTTTCAGAAAGGATGTTCCAGATAAGGTCAAAAACGACATACTCAGATCTTCACCAAACTTTGCAGGGATACATTGGATATCAAGACACGTGGAAAAAACGTACAAAACAAGAGATTGGAGACATCAAGATTTTGGACGAATTTTTTAAGAATTTTCAAATTTTCAGATAGGAGGTTCCAGATAAGGTCAAAAACTACATACTCAGATCTTCACCAAACTTTGCAGGGATACATTGGATGTCAAGACACGTGGAAAAAACGTACAAAACAAGAGATTGGAGACATCAAGATTTTGGACGAATTTTTTAAGAATTTTCAAATTTTCAGATAGGAGGTTCCAGATGAGGTCAAAAACTACATACTCAGATCTTCACCAAACTTTGCAGGAATACTTTGCATGTCAAGACACGTGGAAAAAACGTACAAAACAAGAGATCGGAGACATCAAGATTTTCGACGAATTTTTTAAGAATTTTCAAATTTTCAGATGGGAGGTTCCAGATAAGGTCAAAAACGACATACTCAGATCTTCACCAAACTTTGCAGGGATCCATTGGAGGTCGAGACACGTGGAAAAAACGTACAAAACAAGAGATTGGAGACATCAAGATTTTGGACGAATTTTTTAAGAATTTTCAAATTTTCAGATAGGAGGTTCCATATAAGGTCAAAAACTACATACTCAGATCTTCACCAAACTTTGCAGGGATACATTGGATGTCAAGACACGTGGAAAAAACGTACAAAACAAGAGATTGGAGACATCAAGATTTTGGACGATTTTTTTAAAAATTTTCAAATTTTCAGAAATGCGGTTCCAGATAAGGTCAAAAACTACATACTCAGATCTTCACCAAACTTTGCAGGGATACATTGGATGTCAAGACACGTGGAAAAAACGTACAAAACAAGAGATTCGGGTCAACAAGATTTTGGACGGATTTTTTAGGAATTTTCAAATTTTCAGATGGGAGGTTCCAGATAAGGTCAAAAACTACATACTCAGATCTTCACCAAACTCTACAGGGATACATTGTATGTCAAGACACGTGGAAAAAACATACAAAACATAGGATTGGGGACATCAAGATTTTGTTAAATTCTTTTAAGAATTTTCAAATTTTCAGATAGGAGGTTCCATATAAGGTCAAAAACTACATACTCAGATCTTCACCAAACATTGCAGGGATACATTGGATGTCAAGACACGTGGAAAGAACGTACAAAACAAGAGATTGGAGACATCAAGATTTTGGACGAATTTTTTAAGAATTTTCAAATTTTCAGATAGGAGGCTCCATATAAGGTCAAAAACTACATACTCAGATCTTCACCAAACATTGCAGGGATACATTGGATGTCAAGACACGTGGAAAAAACGTACAAAACAAGAGATTGGAGACATCAAGATTTTGGACGAATTTTTTAAGAATTTTCAAATTTTCAGATAGGAGGTTCCAGATAAGGTCAAAAACTACATACTCAGATCTTCACCAAACGTTGCAGGGATACTTTGCATGTCAAGACACGTGGAAAAAACGTACAAAACAAGAGATTGGAGACATCAAGATTTTCGACGAATTTTTTAAGAATTTTCAAATTTTCAGATGGGAGGTTCCAGATAAGGTCAAAAACGACATACTCAGATCTTCACCAAACTTTGCATGGATACATTGGATGTCAAGACACGTGGAAAAAACGTACAAAACAAGAGATTGGAGACATCAAGATTTTGGACGAATTTTTTAAGAATTCTCAAATTTTCAGAAAGGAGGTTCCATATAAGGTCAAAAACTACATACTCAGATCTTCACCAAACTTTGCAGGGATACTTTGGATGTCAAGACACGTGGAAAAAACGTACAAAACAAGAGATTGGGGTCATGAAGATTTTGGACGAATTTTTTAAGAATTTTCAAATTTTCAGATGGGAGGTTCAATATAAGGTCAAAAACTACATACTCAGATCTTCACCAAACTTTGCATGGATACATTGGATGTCAAGACACGTGGAAAAAACATACAAAACATAGGATTCGGAACATCAAGATTTTGGTCGAATTTTTTAAGAATTTTCAAATTTTCAGATAGGAGGTTCCATATAAGGTCAAAAACTACATACTCAGATCTTCACCAAACATTGCAGGAATACATTGGATGTCAAGACACGTGGAAAAAACGTACAAAACAAGAGATTGGGGTCATCAAGATTTTGCACGGATTTTTTAGGAATTTTCAAATTTTCAGATGGGAGGTTCCAGATAAGGTCAAAAACTACATACTCAGATCTTCACCAAACTTTGCAGGGATACATTGGATGTCAAGACACGTGGAAAAAACGTACAAAACAAGAGATTGGAGACATCAAGATTTTGGACGAATTTTTTAAGAATTTTCAAATTTTCAGATAGGAGGTTCCAGATAAGGTCTAAAACTACATACTCAGATCTCCACCAAACATTGCAGGAATACATTGGATGTCAAGACACGTGGAAAAAACGTACAAAACAAGAGATTGGAGACATCAAGATTTTCGACGAATTTTTGAAGAATTTTCAAATTTTCAGATAGGAGGTTCCAGATAAGGTCAAAAACTACATACTCAGATCTTCACCAAACGTTGCAGGGATACTTTGCATGTCAAGACACGTGGAAAAAACGTACAAAACAAAAGATTGGAGACATCAAGATTTTGGACGAATTTTTTAAGAATTTTCAAATTTTCAGATAGGAGGCTCCATATAAGGTCAAAAACTACATACTCAGATCTTCACCAAACATTGCAGGGATACATTGGATGTCAAGACACGTGGAAAAAACGTACAAAACAAGAGATTGGAGACACCAAGATTTTGGACGAATTTTTTAAGAATTTTCAAATTTTCAGATAGGAGGTTCCAGATAAGGTCAAAAACTACATACTCAGATCTTCACCAAACGTTGCAGGGATACTTTGCATGTCAAGACACGTGGAAAAAACGTACAAAACAAGAGATTGGAGACATCAAAATTTTCGACGAATTTTTTAAGAATTTTCAAATTTTCAGATGGGAGGTTCCAGATAAGGTCAAAAACGACATACTCAGATCTTCACCAAACTTTGCATGGATACATTGGATGTCAAGACACGTGGAAAAAACGTACAAAACAAGAGATTGGGGTCATCAAGATTTTGCACGGATTTTTTAAGAATTTTCAAATTTTCAGATGGGAGGTTCCAGATAAGGTCAAAAACGACATACTCAGATCTTCACCAAACTTTGCATGGATACATTGGATGTCAAGACACGTGGAAAAAACGTACAAAACAAGAGATTGGAGACATCAAGATTTTGGACGAATTTTTTAAGAATTCTCAAATTTTCAGAAAGGAGGTTCCATATAAGGTCAAAAACTACATACTCAGATCTTCACCAAACTTTGCAGGGATACTTTGGATGTCAAGACACGTGGAAAAAACGTACAAAACAAGAGATTGGGGTCATCAAGATTTTGGACGAATTTTTTAAGAATTTTCAAATTTTCAGATGGGAGGTTCAATATAAGGTCAAAAACTACATACTCAGATCTTCACCAAACTTTGCATGGATACATTGGATGTCAAGACACGTGGAAAAAACGTACAAAACAAGAGATTGGAGACATCAAGATTTTCGACGAATTTTTTAAGAATTTTCAAATTTTCAGATGGGAGGTTCCAGATAAGGTCAAAAACGACATACTCAGATCTTCACCAAACTTTGCATGGATACATTGGATGTCAAGACACGTGGAAAAAACGTACAAAACAAGAGATTGGGGTCATCAAGATTTTGCACGGATTTTTTAAGAATTTTCAAATTTTCAGATGGGAGGTTCCAGATAAGGTCAAAAACGACATACTCAGATCTTCACCAAACTTTGCTTGGATGCATTGGATGTCAAGACACGTGGAAAAAACGTACAAAACAAGAGATTGGAGACATCAAGATTTTGGACGAATTTTTTAAGAATTCTCAAATTTTCAGAAAGGAGGTTCCATATAAGGTCAAAAACTACATACTCAGATCTTCACCAAACTTTGCATGGATACATTGGATGTCAAGACACGTGGAAAAAACGTACAAAACAAGAGATTGTAGACATCAAGATTTTCGACGAATTTTTTAAGAATTTTCAAATTTTCAGATGGGAGGTTCCAGATAAGGTCAAAAACGACATACTCAGATCTTCACCAAACTTTGCATGGATACATTGGATGTCAAGACACGTGGAAAAAACGTACAAAACAAGAGATTGGGGTCATCAAGATTTTGCACGGATTTTTTAAGAATTTTCAAATTTTCAGATGGGAGGTTCCAGATAAGGTCAAAAACGACATACTCAGATCTTCACCAAACTTTGCATGGATACATTGGATGTCAAGACACGTGGAAAAAACGTACAAAACAAGAGATTGGAGACATCAAGATTTTGGACGAATTTTTTAAGAATTCTCAAATTTTCAGAAAGGAGGTTCCATATAAGGTCAAAAACTACATACTCAGATCTTCACCAAACTTTGCATGGATACATTGGATGTCAAGACACGTGGAAAAAACATACAAAACATAGGATTCGGAACATCAAGATTTTGGTCGAATTTTTTAAGAATTTTCAAATTTTCAGATAGGAGGTTCCAGATAAGGTCACAAACTACATACTCAGATCTTCACCAAACTTTGCAGGGATACATTGGATGTCAAGACACGTGGAAAAAACGTACAAAACAAGAGATTGGAGACATCAAGATTTTGGACGGATTTTTTAGGAATTTTCAAATTTTCAGATGGGAGGTTCCAGATAAGGTCACAAACTACATACTCAGATCTTCACCAAACTTTGCAGGGATACATTGGATGTCAAGACACGTGGAAAAAACGTACAAAACAAGAGATTGGAGACATCAAGATTTTGGACGAATTTTTTAAGAATTTTCAAATTTTCAGATAGGAGGTTCCAGATAAGGTCTAAAACTACATACTCAGATCTCCACCAAACATTGCAGGAATACATTGGATGTCAAGACACGTGGAAAAAACGTACAAAACAAGAGATTGGAGACATCAAGATTTTCGACGAATTTTTGAAGAATTTTCAAATTTTCAGATAGGAGGTTCCAGATAAGGTCAAAAACTACATACTCAGATCTTCACCAAACGTTGCAGGGATACTTTGCATGTCAAGACACGTGGAAAAAACGTACAAAACAAAAGATTGGAGACATCAAGATTTTCGACGAATTTTTTAAGAATTCTCAAATTTTCAGAAAGGAGGTTCCATATAAGGTCAAAAACTACATACTCAGATCTTCACCAAACTTTGCATGGATACATTGGATGTCAAGACACGTGGAAAAAACATACAAAACATAGGATTCGGAACATCAAGATTTTGGTCGAATTTTTTAAGAATTTTCAAATTTTCAGATAGGAGGTTCCACATAAGGTCAAAAACTACATACTCAGATCTTCACCAAACATTGCAGGAATACATTGGATGTCAAGACACGTGGAAAAAACGTACAAAACAAGAGATTGGGGTCATCAAGATTTTGCACGGATTTTTTAGGAATTTTCAAATTTTCAGATGGGAGGTTCCAGATAAGGTCAAAAACTACATACTCAGATCTTCACCAAACTTTGCAGGGATACATTGGATGTCAAGACACGTGGAAAAAACGTACAAAACAAGAGATTGGAGACATCAAGATTTTGCACGGATTTTTGAAGAATTTTCAAATTTTCAGATAGGAGGTTCCAGATAAGGTCAAAAACTACGTACTCAGATCTTCACCAAACGTTGCAGGGATACTTTGCATGTCAAGACACGTGGAAAAAACGTACAAAACAAAAGATTGGAGACATCAAGATTTTGGTCGAATTTTTTAAGAATTTTCAAATTTTCAGATAGGAGGTTCCATATAAGGTCAAAAACTACATACTCAGATCTTCACCAAACATTGCAGGAATACATTGGATGTCAAGACACGTGGAAAAAACGTACAAAACAAGAGATTGGGTTCATCAAGATTTTGCACGGATTTTTTAGGAATTTTCAAATTTTCAGATGGGAGGTTCCAGATAAGGTCAAAAACTACATACTCAGATCTTCACCAAACTTTGCAGGGATACATTGGATGTCAAGACACGTGGAAAAAACGTACAAAACAAGAGATTGGAGACATCAAGATTTTGGACGAATTTTTTAAGAATTTTCAAATTTTCAGATAGGAGGTTCCATATAAGGTCAAAAACTACATACTCAGATCTTCACCAAACTTTGCATGGATACATTATGTGTCAAGACACGTGGAAAAAACGTACAAAACAAAAGATTGGAGACATCAAGATTTTGGTCGAATTTTTTAAGAATTTTCAAATTTTCAGATGGGAGGTTCCAGATAAGGTCAAAAACTACATACTCAGATCTTCACCAAACTTTGCAGGGATATATTGGATGTCAAGACACGTGGAAAAAACGTACAAAAACGAGATTGGAGACATCAAGATTTTGGACGAATTTTTTAACAATTTTCAAATTTTCAGAAAGGATGTTCCAGATAAGGTCAAAAACGACATACTCAGATCTTCACCAAACTTTGCAGGGATACATTGGATATCAAGACACGTGGAAAAAACGTACAAAACAAGAGATTGGAGACATCAAGATTTTGGACGAATTTTTTAAGAATTTTCAAATTTTCAGATAGGAGGTTCCAGATAAGGTCAAAAACTACATACTCAGATCTTCACCAAACTTTGCAGGGATACATTGGATGTCAAGACACGTGGAAAAAACGTACAAAACAAGAGATTGGAGACATCAAGATTTTGGACGAATTTTTTAAGAATTTTCAAATTTTCAGATAGGAGGTTCCAGATGAGGTCAAAAACTACATACTCAGATCTTCACCAAACTTTGCAGGAATACTTTGCATGTCAAGACACGTGGAAAAAACGTACAAAACAAGAGATCGGAGACATCAAGATTTTGGACGAATTTTTTAAGAATTTTCAAATTTTCAGATAGGAGGTTCCATATAAGGTCAAAAACTACATACTCAGATCTTCACCAAACTTTGCAGGGATACATTGGATGTCAAGACACGTGGAAAAAACGTACAAAACAAGAGATTGGAGACATCAAGATTTTGGACGATTTTTTTAAAAATTTTCAAATTTTCAGAAATGCGGTTCCAGATAAGGTCAAAAACTACATACTCAGATCTTCACCAAACTTTGCAGGGATACATTGGATGTCAAGACACGTGGAAAAAACGTACAAAACAAGAGATTCGGGTCAACAAGATTTTGGACGGATTTTTTAGGAATTTTCAAATTTTCAGATGGGAGGTTCCAGATAAGGTCAAAAACTACATACTCAGATCTTCACCAAACTCTGCAGAGATACATTGTATGTCAAGACACGTGGAAAAAACATACAAAACATAGGATTGGGGACATCAAGATTTTGTTAAATTCTTTTAAGAATTTTCAAATTTTCAGATAGGAGGTTCCATATAAGGTCAAAAACTACATACTCAGATCTTCACCAAACATTGCAGGGATACATTGGATGTCAAGACACGTGGAAAGAACGTACAAAACAAGAGATTGGAGACATCAAGATTTTGGACGAATTTTTTAAGAATTTTCAAATTTTCAGATAGGAGGCTCCATATAAGGTCAAAAACTACATACTCAGATCTTCACCAAACATTGCAGGGATACATTGGATGTCAAGACACGTGGAAAAAACGTACAAAACAAGAGATTGGAGACATCAAGATTTTGGACGAATTTTTTAAGAATTTTCAAATTTTCAGATAGGAGGTTCCAGATAAGGTCAAAAACTACATACTCAGATCTTCACCAAACGTTGCAGGGATACTTTGCATGTCAAGACACGTGGAAAAAACGTACAAAACAAGAGATTGGAGACATCAAGATTTTCGACGAATTTTTTAAGAATTTTCAAATTTTCAGATGGGAGGTTCCAGATAAGGTCAAAAACGACATACTCAGATCTTCACCAAACTTTGCATGGATACATTGGATGTCAAGACACGTGGAAAAAACGTACAAAACAAGAGATTGGGGTCATCAAGATTTTGCACGGATTTTTTAAGGATTTTCAAATTTTCAGATGGGAGGTTCCAGATAAGGTCAAAAACGACATACTCAGATCTTCACCAAACTTTGCATGGATACATTGGATGTCAAGACACGTGGAAAAAACGTACAAAACAAGAGATTGGAGACATCAAGATTTTGGACGAATTTTTTAAGAATTCTCAAATTTTCAGAAAGGAGGTTCCATATAAGGTCAAAAACTACATACTCAGATCTTCACCAAACTTTGCAGGGATACTTTGGATGTCAAGACACGTGGAAAAAACGTACAAAACAAGAGATTGGGGTCATCAAGATTTTGGACGAATTTTTTAAGAATTTTCAAATTTTCAGATGGGAGGTTCAATATAAGGTCAAAAACTACATACTCAGATCTTCACCAAACTTTGCATGGATACATTGGATGTCAAGACACGTGGAAAAAACATACAAAACATAGGATTCGGAACATCAAGATTTTGGTCGAATTTTTTAAGAATTTTCAAATTTTCAGATAGGAGGTTCCATATAAGGTCAAAAACTACATACTCAGATCTTCACCAAACATTGCAGGAATACATTGGATGTCAAGACACGTGGAAAAAACGTACAAAACAAGAGATTGGAGACATCAAGATTTTGGACGAATTTTTTAAGAATTTTCAAATTTTCAGATAGGAGGTTCCAGATAAGATCAAAAACTACATACTCAGATCTTCACCAAACTTTGCAGGGATACATTGGATGTCAAGACACGTGGAAAAAAAGTACAAAACAAGAGATTGGGGTCATCAAGATTTTGGACGGATTTTTTAGGAATTTTCAAATTTTCAGATGGGAGGTTCCAGATAAGGTCAAAAACTACATACTCAGATCTTCACCAAACATTGCAGGGATACATTGGATGTCAAGACACGTGGAAAAAACGTACAAAACAAGAGATTGGAGACATCAAGATTTTGGACGAATTTTTTAAGAATTTTCAAATTTTCAGATAGGAGGTTCCAGATGAGGTCAAAAACTACATACTCAGATCTTCACCAAACTTTGCAGGAATACTTTGCATGTCAAGACACGTGGAAAAAACGTACAAAACAAGAGATCGGAGACATCAAGATTTTCGACGAATTTTTTAAGAATTTTCAAATTTTCAGATGGGAGGTTCCAGATAAGGTCAAAAACGACATACTCAGATCTTCACCAAACTTTGCAGGGATCCATTGGAGGTCGAGACACGTGGAAAAAACGTACAAAACAAGAGATTGGAGACATCAAGATTTTGGACGAATTTTTTAAGAATTTTCAAATTTTCAGATAGGAGGTTCCATATAAGGTCAAAAACTACATACTCAGATCTTCACCAAACTTTGCATGGATACATTGGATGTCAAGACACGTGGAAAAAACGTACAAAACAAGAGATTGGAGACATCAAGATTTTGGACGAATTTTTTAAGAATTCTCAAATTTTCAGAAAGGAGGTTCCATATAAGGTCAAAAACTACATACTCAGATCTTCACCAAACTTTGCAGGGATACTTTGGATGTCAAGACACGTGGAAAAAACGTACAAAACAAGAGATTGGGGTCATCAAGATTTTGGACGAATTTTTTAAGAATTTTCAAATTTTCAGATGGGAGGTTCAATATAAGGTCAAAAACTACATACTCAGATCTTCACCAAACTTTGCATGGATACATTGGATGTCAAGACACGTGGAAAAAACATACAAAACATAGGATTCGGAACATCAAGATTTTGGTCGAATTTTTTAAGAATTTTCAAATTTTCAGATAGGAGGTTCCATATAAGGTCAAAAACTACATACTCAGATCTTCACCAAACATTGCAGGAATACATTGGATGTCAAGACACGTGGAAAAAACGTACAAAACAAGAGATTGGGGTCATCAAGATTTTGCACGGATTTTTTAGGAATTTTCAAATTTTCAGATGGGAGGTTCCAGATAAGGTCAAAAACTACATACTCAGATCTTCACCAAACTTTGCAGGGATACATTGGATGTCAAGACACGTGGAAAAAACGTACAAAACAAGAGATTGGAGACATCAAGATTTTGGACGAATTTTTTAAGAATTTTCAAATTTTCAGATAGGAGGTTCCAGATAAGGTCTAAAACTACATACTCAGATCTCCACCAAACATTGCAGGAATACATTGGATGTCAAGACACGTGGAAAAAACGTACAAAACAAGAGATTGGAGACATCAAGATTTTCGACGAATTTTTGAAGAATTTTCAAATTTTCAGATAGGAGGTTCCAGATAAGGTCAAAAACTACATACTCAGATCTTCACCAAACGTTGCAGGGATACTTTGCATGTCAAGACACGTGGAAAAAACGTACAAAACAAAAGATTGGAGACATCAAGATTTTCGACGAATTTTTTAAGAATTTTCAAATTTTCAGATGGGAGGTTCCAGATAAGGTCAAAAACGACATACTCAGATCTTCACCAAACTTTGCATGGATACATTGGATGTCAAGACACGTGGAAAAACGTACAAAACAAGAGATTGGAGACATCAAGATTTTGGACGAATTTTTTAAGAATTCTCAAATTTTGAGAAAGGAGGTTCCATATAAGGTCAAAAACTACATACTCAGATCTTCACCAAACTTTGCAGGGATACTTTGGATGTCAAGACACGTGGAAAAAACGTACAAAACAAGAGATTGGGGTCATCAAGATTTTGGACGAATTTTTTAAGAATTTTCAAATTTTCAGATGGGAGGTTCAATATAAGGTCAAAAACTACATACTCAGATCTTCACCAAACTTTGCATGGATACATTGGATGTCAAGACACGTGGAAAAAACGTACAAAACAAGAGATTGGAGACATCAAGATTTTCGACGAATTTTTTAAGAATTTTCAAATTTTCAGATGGGAGGTTCCAGATAAGGTCAAAAACGACATACTCAGATCTTCACCAAACTTTGCATGGATACATTGGATGTCAAGACACGTGGAAAAAACGTACAAAACAAGAGATTGGGGTCATCAAGATTTTGCACGGATTTTTTAAGAATTTTCAAATTTTCAGATGGGAGGTTCCAGATAAGGTCAAAAACGACATACTCAGATCTTCACCAAACTTTGCATGGATACATTGGATGTCAAGACACGTGGAAAAAACGTACAAAACAAGAGATTGGAGACATCAAGATTTTGGACGAATTTTTTAAGAATTCTCAAATTTTCAGAAAGGAGGTTCCATATAAGGTCAAAAACTACATACTCAGATCTTCACCAAACTTTGCAGGGATACTTTGGATGTCAAGACACGTGGAAAAAACGTACAAAACAAGAGATTGGGGTCATCAAGATTTTGGACGAATTTTTTAAGAATTTTCAAATTTTCAGATGGGAGGTTCAATATAAAGTCAAAAACTACATACTCAGATCTTCACCAAACTTTGCATGGATACATTGGATGTCAAGACACGTGAAAAAAACATACAAAACATAGGATTCGGAACATCAAGATTTTGGTCGAATTTTTTAAGAATTTTCAAATTTTCAGATAGGAGGTTCCATATAAGGTCAAAAACTACATACTCAGATCTTCACCAAACATTGCAGGAATACATTGGATGTCAAGACACGTGGAAAAAACGTACAAAACAAGAGATTGGGGTCATCAAGATTTTGCACGGATTTTTTAGGAATTTTCAAATTTTCAGATGGGAGGTTCCAGATAAGGTCAAAAACTACATACTCAGATCTTCACCAAACTTTGCAGGGATACATTGGATGTCAAGACACGTGGAAAAAACGTACAAAACAAGAGATTGGAGACATCAAGATTTTGGACGAATTTTTTAAGAATTTTCAAATTTTCAGATAGGAGGTTCCAGATAAGGTCTAAAACTACATACTCAGATCTCCACCAAACATTGCAGGAATACATTGGATGTCAAGACACGTGGAAAAAACGTACAAAACAAGAGATTGGAGACATCAAGATTTTCGACGAATTTTTGAAGAATTTTCAAATTTTCAGATAGGAGGTTCCAGATAAGGTCAAAAACTACATACTCAGATCTTCACCAAACGTTGCAGGGATACTTTGCATGTCAAGACACGTGGAAAAATCGTACAAAACAAAAGATTGGAGACATCAAGATTTTCGACGAATTTTTTAAGAATTTTCAAATTTTCAGATGGGAGGTTCCAGATAAGGTCAAAAACGACATACTCAGATCTTCACCAAACTTTGCATGGATACATTGGATGTCAAGACACGTGGAAAAAACGTACAAAACAAGAGATTGGAGACATCAAGATTTTGGACGAATTTTTTAAGAATTCTCAAATTTTCAGAAAGGAGGTTCCATATAAGGTCAAAAACTACATACTCAGATCTTCACCAAACTTTGCAGGGATACTTTGGATGTCAAGACACGTGGAAAAAACGTACAAAACAAGAGATTGGGGTCATCAAGATTTTGGACGAATTTTTTAAGAATTTTCAAATTTTCAGATGGGAGGTTCAATATAAGGTCAAAAACTACATACTCAGATCTTCACCAAACTTTGCATGGATACATTGGATGTCAAGACACGTGGAAAAAACATACAAAACATAGGATTCGGAACATCAAGATTTTGGTCGAATTTTTTAAGAATTTTCAAATTTTCAGATAGGAGGTTCCATATAAGGTCAAAAACTACATACTCAGATCTTCACCAAACATTGCAGGAATACATTGGATGTCAAGACACGTGGAAAAAACGTACAAAACAAGAGATTGGGGTCATCAAGATTTTGCACGGATTTTTTAGGAATTTTCAAATTTTCAGATGGGAGGTTCCAGATAAGGTCAAAAACTACATACTCAGATCTTCACCAAACTTTGCAGGGATACATTGGATGTCAAGACACGTGGAAAAAACGTACAAAACAAGAGATTGGAGACATCAAGATTTTGGACGAATTTTTTAAGAATTTTCAAATTTTCAGATAGGAGGTTCCATATAAGGTCAAAAACTACATACTCAGATCATCACCAAACTTTGCATGGATACATTATGTGTCAAGACACGTGGAAAAAACGTACAAAACAAAAGATTGGAGACATCAAGATTTTGGTCGAATTTTTTAAGAATTTTCAAATTTTCAGATTCGAGGTTCCAGATAAGGTCAAAAACTACATACTCAGATCTTCACCAAACTTTGCAGGGATACATTGGATGTCAAGACACGTGGAAAAAACGTACAAAAAAGAGATTGGAGACATCAAGATTTTGGACGAATTTTTTAACAATTTTCAAATTTTCAGAAAGGATGTTCCAGATAAGGTCAAAAACGACATACTCAGATCTTCACCAAACTTTGCAGGGATACATTGGATATCAAGACACGTGGAAAAAACGTACAAAACAAGAGATTGGAGACATCAAGATTTTGGACGAATTTTTTAAGAATTTTCAAATTTTCAGGTAGGAGGTTCCAGATAAGGTCAAAAACTACATACTCAGATCTTCACCAAACTTTGCAGGGATACATTGGATGTCAAGACACGTGGAAAAAACGTACAAAACAAGAGATTGGAGACATCAAGATTTTGGACGAATTTTTTAAGAATTTTCAAATTTTCAGATAGGAGGTTCCAGATGAGGTCAAAAACTACATACTCAGATCTTCACCAAACTTTGCAGGAATACTTTGCATGTCAAGACACGTGGAAAAAACGTACAAAACAAGAGATCGGAGACATCAAGATTTTGGACGAATTTTTTAAGAATTTTCAAATTTTCAGATAGGAGGTTCCATATAAGGTCAAAAACTACATACTCAGATCTTCACCAAACTTTGCAGGGATACATTGGATGTCAAGACACGTGGAAAGAACGTACAAAACAAGAGATTGGAGACATCAAGATTTTGGACGAATTTTTTAAGAATTTTCAAATTTTCAGATAGGAGGCTCCATATAAGGTCAAAAACTACATACTCAGATCTTCACCAAACATTGCAGGGATACATTGGATGTCAAGACACGTGGAAAAAACGTACAAAACAAGAGATTGGAGACATCAAGATTTTGGACGAATTTTTTAAGAATTTTCAAATTTTCAGATAGGAGGTTCCATATAAGGTCAAAAACTACATACTCAGATCTTCACCAAACGTTGCAGGGATACTTTGCATGTCAAGACACGTGGAAAAAACGTACAAAACAAGAGATTGGAGACATCAAGATTTTCGACGAATTTTTTAAGAATTTTCAAATTTTCAGATGGGAGGTTCCAGATAAGGTCAAAAACGACATACTCAGATCTTCACCAAACTTTGCATGGATACATTGGATGTCAAGACACGTGGAAAAAACGTACAAAACAAGAGATTGGGGTCATCAAGATTTTGCACGGATTTTTTAAGAATTTTCAAATTTTCAGATGGGAGGTTCCAGATAATGTCAAAAACGACATACTCAGATCTTCACCAAACTTTGCATGGATACATTGGATGTCAAGACACGTGGAAAAAACGTACAAAACAAGAGATTGGAGACATCAAGATTTTGGACGAATTTTTTAAGAATTCTCAAATTTTCAGAAAGGAGGTTCCATATAAGGTCAAAAACTAAATACTCAGATCTTCACCAAACTTTGCAGGGATACTTTGGATGTCAAGACACGTGGAAAAAACGTACAAAACAAGAGATTGGGGTCATCAAGATATTGGACGAATTTTTTAAGAATTTTCAAATTTTCAGATGGGAGGTTCAATATAAGGTCAAAAACTACATACTCAGATCTTCACCAAACTTTGCATGGATACATTGGATGTCAAGACACGTGGAAAAAACATACAAAACATAGGATTCGGAACATCAAGATTTTGGTCGAATTTTTTAAGAATTTTCAAATTTTCAGATAGGAGGTTCCATATAAGGTCAAAAACTACATACTCAGATCTTCACCAAACATTGCAGGAATACATTGGATGTCAAGACACGTGGAAAAAACGTACAAAACAAGAGATTGGAGACATCAAGATTTTGGACGAATTTTTTAAGAATTTTCAAATTTTCAGATAGGAGGTTCCAGATAAGATCAAAAACTACATACTCAGATCTTCACCAAACTTTGCAGGGATACATTGGATGTCAAGACACGTGGAAAAAAAGTACAAAACAAGAGATTGGGGTCATCAAGATTTTGGACGGATTTTTTAGGAATTTTCAAATTTTCAGATGGGAGGTTCCAGATAAGGTCAAAAACTACATACTCAGATCTTCACCAAACATTGCAGGGATACATTGGATGTCAAGACACGTGGAAAAAACGTACAAAACAAGAGATTGGAGACATCAAGATTTTGGACGAATTTTTTAAGAATTTTCAAATTTTCAGATAGGAGGTTCCAGATGAGGTCAAAAACTACATACTCAGATCTTCACCAAACTTTGCAGGAATACTTTGCATGTCAAGACACGTGGAAAAAACGTACAAAACAAGAGATCGGAGACATCAAGATTTTCGACGAATTTTTTAAGAATTTTCAAATTTTCAGATGGGAGGTTCGAGATAAGGTCAAAAACGACATACTCAGATCTTCACCAAACTTTGCAGGGATCCATTGGAGGTCGAGACACGTGGAAAAAACGTACAAAACAAGAGATTGGAGACATCAAGATTTTGGACGAATTTTTTAAGAATTTTCAAATTTTCAGATAGGAGGTTCCATATAAGGTCAAAAACTACATACTCAGATCTTCACCAAACTTTGCAGGGATACATTGGATGTCAAGACACGTGGAAAAAACGTACAAAACAAGAGATTGGAGACATCAAGATTTTCGACGAATTTTTTAAGAATTTTCAAATTTTCAGAAAGGATGTTACAGATAAGGTCAAAAACGACATACTCAGATCTTCACCAAACTTTGCAGGGATCCATTGGAGGTCGAGACACGTGGAAAAAACGTACAAAACAAGAGATTGGAGACATCAAGATTTTGGACGAATTTTTGAAGAATTTTCAAATTTTCAGATAGGAGGTTCCAGATAAGGTCTAAAACTACATACTCAGATCTCCACCAAACATTGCAGGAATACATTGGATGTCAAGACACGTGGAAAAAACGTACAAAACAAGAGATTGGAGACATCAAGATTTTCGACGAATTTTTGAAGAATTTTCAAATTTTCAGATAGGAGGTTCCAGATAAGGTCAAAAACTACATACTCAGATCTTCACCAAACGTTGCAGGGATACTTTGCATGTCAAGACACGTGGAAAAAACGTACAAAACAAAAGATTGGAGACATCAAGATTTTCGACGAATTTTTTAAGAATTTTCAAATTTTCAGATGGGAGGTTCCAGATAAGGTCAAAAACGACATACTCAGATCTTCACCAAACTTTGCATGGATACATTGGATGTCAAGACACGTGGAAAAAACGTACAAAACAAGAGATTGGAGACATCAAGATTTTGGACGAATTTTTTAAGAATTCTCAAATTTTCAGAAAGGAGGTTCCATATAAGATCAAAAACTACATACTCAGATCTTCACCAAACTTTGCAGGGATACTTTGGATGTCAAGACACGTGGAAAAAACGTACAAAACAAGAGATTGGGGTCATCAAGATTTTGGACGAATTTTTTAAGAATTTTCAAATTTTCAGATGGGAGGTTCAATATAAGGTCAAAAACTACATACTCAGATCTTCACCAAACTTTGCATGGATACATTGGATGTCAAGACACGTGGAAAAAACATACAAAACATAGGATTCGGAACATCAAGATTTTGGTCGAATTTTTTAAGAATTTTCAAATTTTCAGATAGGAGGTTCCATATAAGGTCAAAAACTACATACTCAGATCTTCACCAAACATTGCAGGAATACATTGGATGTCAAGACACGTGGAAAAAACGTACAAAACAAGAGATTGGGGTCATCAAGATTTTGCACGGATTTTTTAGGAATTTTCAAATTTTCAGATGGGAGGTTCCAGATAAGGTCAAAAACTACATACTCAGATCTTCACCAAACTTTGCAGGGATACATTGGATGTCAAGACACGTGGAAAAAACGTACAAAACAAGAGATTGGAGACATCAAGATTTTGGACGAATTTTTTAAGAATTTTCAAATTTTCAGATAGGAGGTTCCATATAAGGTCAAAAACTACATACTCAGATCTTCACCAAACTTTGCATGGATACATTATGTGTCAAGACACGTGGAAAAAACGTACAAAACAAAAGATTGGAGACATCAAGATTTTGGTCGAATTTTTTAAGAATTTTCAAATTTTCAGATGGGAGGTTCCAGATAAGGTCAAAAACTACATACTCAGATCTTCACCAAACTTTGCAGGGATACATTGGATGTCAAGACACGTGGAAAAAACGTACAAAAAAGAGATTGGAGACATCAAGATTTTGGACGAATTTTTTAAGAATTTTCAAATTTTCAGAAAGGATGTTCCAGATAAGGTCAAAAACGACATACTCAGATCTTCACCAAACTTTGCAGGGATACATTGGATATCAAGACACGTGGAAAAAACGTACAAAACAAGAGATTGGAGACATCAAGATTTTGGACGAATTTTTTAAGAATTTTCAAATTTCCAGATAGGAGGTTCCAGATAAGGTCAAAAACTACATACTCAGATCTTCACCAAACTTTGCAGGGATACATTGGATGTCAAGACACGTGGAAAAAACGTACAAAACAAGAGATTGGAGACATCAAGATTTTGGACGAATTTTTTAAGAATTTTCAAATTTTCAGATAGGAGGTTCCAGATGAGGTCAAAAACTACATACTCAGATCTTCACCAAACTTTGCAGGAATACTTTGCATGTCAAGACACGTGGAAAAAACGTACAAAACAAGAGATCGGAGACATCAAGATTTTCGACGAATTTTTTAAGAATTTTCAAATTTTCAGATGGGAGGTTCCAGATAAGGTCAAAAACGACATACTCAGATCTTCACCAAACTTTGCAGGGATCCATTGGAGGTCGAGACACGTGGAAAAAACGTACAAAACAAGAGATTGGAGACATCAAGATTTTGGACGAATTTTTTAAGAATTTTCAAATTTTCAGATAGGAGGTTCAATATAAGGTCAAAAACTACATACTCAGATCTTCACCAAACTTTGCAGGGATACATTGGATGTCAAGACACGTGGAAAAAACGTACAAAACAAGAGATTGGAGACATCAAGATTTTGGACGATTTTTTTAAAAATTTTCAAATTTTCAGAAATGCGGTTCCAGATAAGGTCAAAAACTACATACTCAGATCTTCACCAAACTTTGCAGGGAAACATTGGATGTCAAGACACGTGGAAAAAACGTACAAAACAAGAGATTCGGGTCAACAAGATTTTGGACGGATTTTTTAGGAATTTTCAAATTTTCAGATGGGAGGTTCCAGATAAGGTCAAAAACTACATACTCAGATCTTCACCAAACTCTGCAGGGATACATTGTATGTCAAGACACGTGGAAAAAACATACAAAACATAGGATTGGGGACATCAAGATTTTGTTAAATTCTTTTAAGAATTTTCAAATTTTCAGATAGGAGGTTCCATATAAGGTCAAAAACTACATACTCAGATCTTCACCAAACATTGCAGGGATACATTGGATGTCAAGACACGTGGAAAAAACGTACAAAACAAGAGATTGGAGACATCAAGATTTTGGACGAATTTTTTAAGAATTTTCAAATTTTCAGATAGGAGGTTCCAGATAAGGTCAAAAACTACATACTCAGATCTTCACCAAACGTTGCAGGGATACTTTGCATGTCAAGACACGTGGAAAAAACGTACAAAACAAGAGATTGGAGACATCAAGATTTTCGACGAATTTTTTAAGAATTTTCAAATTTTCAGATGGGAGGTTCCAGATAAGGTCAAAAACGACATACTCAGATCTTCACCAAACTTTGCATGGATACATTGGATGTCAAGACACGTGGAAAAAACGTACAAAACAAGAGATTGGGGTCATCAAGATTTTGCACGGATTTTTTAAGAATTTTCAAATTTTCAGATGGGAGGTTCCAGATAAGGTCAAAAACGACATACTCAGATCTTCACCAAACTTTGCATGGATACATTGGATGTCAAGACACGTGGAAAAAACGTACAAAACAAGAGATTGGAGACATCAAGATTTTGGACGAATTTTTTAAGAATTTTCAAATTTTCAGAAAGGAGGTTCCATATAAGATCAAAAACTACATACTCAGATCTTCACCAAACTTTGCAGGGATACTTTGGATGTCAAGACACGTGGAAAAAACGTACAAAACAAGAGATTGGGGTCATCAAGATTTTGGACGAATTTTTTAAGAATTTTCAAATTTTCAGATGGGAGGTTCAATATAAGGTCAAAAACTACATACTCAGATCTTCACCAAACTTTGCATGGATACATTGGATGTCAAGACACGTGGAAAAAACATACAAAACATAGGATTCGGAACATCAAGATTTTGGTCGAATTTTTTAAGAATTTTCAAATTTTCAGATAGGAGGTTCCATATAAGGTCAAAAACTACATACTCAGATCTTCACCAAACTTTGCAGGGATACATTGGATGTCAAGACACGTGGAAAAAACGTACAAAACAAGAGATTGGAGACATCAAGATTTTCGACGAATTTTTTAAGAATTTTCAAATTTTCAGATAGGATGTTCCAGATAAGGTCAAAAACGACATACTCAGATCTTCACCAAACTTTGCAGGGATACATTGGAGGTCGAGACACGTGGAAAAAACGTACAAAACAAGAGATTGGAGACATCAAGATTTTGGACGAATTTTTGAAGAATTTTCAAATTTTCTGATAGGAGGTCCCAGATAAGGTCAAAAACTACATACTCAGATCTCCACCAAACATTGCAGGGATACATTGGATGTCAAGACACGTGGAAAAAACGTACAAAACAAGAGATTGGAGACATCAAGATTTTGGACGAATTTTTTAAGAATTTTCAAATTTTCAGATAGGAGGTTCCATATAAGGTCAAAAACTACATACTCAGATCTTCACCAAACTTTGCATGGATACATTATGTGTCAAGACACGTGGAAAAAACGTACAAAACAAAAGATTGGAGACATCAAGATTTTGGTCGAATTTTTTAAGAATTTTCAAATTTTCAGATGGGAGGTTCCAGATAAGGTCAAAAACTACATACTCAGATCTTCACCAAACTTTGCAGGGATACATTGGATGTCAAGACACGTGGAAAAAACGTACAAAAAAGAGATTGGAGACATCAAGATTTTGGACGAATTTTTTAACAATTTTCAAATTTTCAGAAAGGATGTTCCAGATAAGGTCAAAAACGACATACTCAGATCTTCACCAAACTTTGCAGGGATACATTGGATATCAAGACACGTGGAAAAAACGTACAAAACAAGAGATTGGAGACATCAAGATTTTGGACGAATTTTTTAAGAATTTTCAAATTTTCAGATAGGAGGTTCCAGATAAGGTCAAAAACTACATACTCAAATCTTCACCAAACTTTGCAGGGATACATTGGATGTCAAGACACGTGGAAAAAACGTACAAAACAAGAGATTGGAGACATCAAGATTTTGGACGAATTTTTTAAGAATTTTCAAATTTTCAGATAGGAGGTTCCAGATGAGGTCAAAAACTACATACTCAGATCTTCACCAAACTTTGCAGGAATACTTTGCATGTCAAGACACGTGGAAAAAACGTACAAAACAAGAGATCGGAGACATCAAGATTTTCGACGAATTTTTTAAGAATTTTCAAATTTTCAGATGGGAGGTTCCAGATAAGGTCAAAAACGACATACTCAGATCTTCACCAAACTTTGCAGGGATCCATTGGAGGTCGAGACACGTGGAAAAAACGTACAAAACAAGAGATTGGAGACATCAAGATTTTGGACGATTTTTTTAAGAATTTTCAAATTTTCAGATAGGAGGTTCCATATAAGGTCAAAAACTACATACTCAGATCTTCACCAAACTTTGCAGGGATACATTGGATGTCAAGACACGTGGAAAAAACGTACAAAACAAGAGATTGGAGACATCAAGATTTTGGACGATTTTTTTAAAAATTTTCAAATTTTCAGAAATGCGGTTCCAGATAAGGTCAAAAACTACATACTCAGATCTTCACCAAACTTTGCAGGGATACATTGGATGTCAAGACACGTGGAAAAAACGTACAAAACAAGAGATTCGGGTCAACAAGATTTTGGACGGATTTTTTAGGAATTTTCAAATTTTCAGATGGGAGGTTCCAGATAAGGTCAAAAACTACATACTCAGATCTTCACCAAACTCTGCAGGGATACATTGTATGTCAAGACACGTGGAAAAAACATACAAAACATAGGATTGGGGACATCAAGATTTTGTTAAATTCTTTTAAGAATTTTCAAATTTTCAGATAGGAAGTTCCATATAAGGTCAAAAACTACATACTCAGATCTTCACCAAACATTGCAGGGATACATTGGATGTCAAGACACGTGGAAAAAACGTACAAAACAAGAGATTGGAGACATCAAGATTTTGGACGAATTTTTTAAGAATTTTCAAATTTTCAGATAGGAGGTTCCAGATAAGGTCAAAAACTACATACTCAGATCTTCACCAAACGTTGCAGGGATACTTTGCATGTCAAGACACGTGGAAAAAACGTACAAAACAAGAGATTGGAGACATCAAGATTTTCGACGAATTTTTTAAGAATTTTCAAATTTTCAGATGGGAGGTTCCAGATAAGGTCAAAAACGACATACTCAGATCTTCACCAAACTTTGCATGGATACATTGGATGTCAAGACACGTGGAAAAAACGTACAAAACAAGAGATTGGGGTCATCAAGATTTTGCACGGATTTTTTAAGAATTTTCAAATTTTCAGATGGGAGGTTCCAGATAAGGTCAAAAACGACATACTCAGATCTTCACCAAACTTTGCATGGATACATTGGATGTCAAGACACGTGGAAAAAACGTACAAAACAAGAGATTGGAGACATCAAGATTTTGGACGAATTTTTTAAGAATTCTCAAATTTTCAGAATGGAGGTTCCATATAAGGTCAAAAACTACATACTCAGATCTTCACCAAACTTTGCAGGGATACTTTGGATGTCAAGACACGTGGAAAAAACGTACAAAACAAGAGATTGGGGTCATCAAGATTTTGGACGAATTTTTTAAGAATTTTCAAATTTTCAGATGGGAGGTTCAATATAAGGTCAAAAACTACATACTCAGATCTTCACCAAACTTTGCATGGATACATTGGATGTCAAGACACGTGGAAAAAACATACAAAACATAGGATTCGGAACATCAAGATTTTGGTCGAATTTTTTAAGAATTTTCAAATTTTCAGATAGGAGGTTCCATATAAGGTCAAAAACTACATACTCAGATCTTCACCAAACTTTGCAGGGATACATTGGATGTCAAGACACGTGGAAAAAACGTACAAAACAAGAGATTGGAGACATCAAGATTTTCGACGAATTTTTTAAGAATTTTCAAATTTTCAGAAAGGATGTTCCAGATAAGGTCAAAAACGACATACTCAGATCTTCACCAAACTTTGCAGGGATACATTGGAGGTCGAGACACGTGGAAAAAACGTACAAAACAAGAGATTGGAGACATCAAGATTTTGGACGAATTTTTGAAGAATTTTCAAATTTTCTGATAGGAGGTTCCAGATAAGGTCAAAAACTACATACTCAGATCTCCACCAAACATTGCAGGGATACATTGGATGTCAAGACACGTGGAAAAAACGTACAAAACAAGAGATTGGAGACATCAAGATTTTCGACGAATTTTTGAAGAATTTTCAAATTTTCAGATAGGAGGTTCCAGATAAGGTCAAAAACTACATACTCAGATCTTCACCAAACGTTGCAGGGATACTTTGCATGTCAAGACACGTGGAAAAAACGTACAAAACAAGAGATTGGAGACATCAAGATTTTCGACGAATTTTTTAAGAATTTTCAAATTTTCAGATGGGAGGTTCCAGATAAGGTCAAAAACGACATACTCAGATCTTCACCAAACTTTGCATGGATACATTGGATGTCAAGACACGTGGAAAAAACGTACAAAACAAGAGATTGGGGTCATCAAGATTTTGCACGGATTTTTTAAGAATTTTCAAATTTTCAGATGGGAGGTTCCAGATAAGGTCAAAAACGACATACTCAGATCTTCACCAAACTTTGCATGGATACATTGGATGTCAAGACACGTGGAAAAAACGTACAAAACAAGAGATTGGAGACATCAAGATTTTGGACGAATTTTTTAAGAATTCTCAAATTTTCAGAAAGGAGGTTCCATATAAGGTCAAAAACTACATACTCAGATCTTCACCAAACTTTGCAGGGATACTTTGGATGTCAAGACACGTGGAAAAAACGTACAAAACAAGAGATTGGGGTCATCAAGATTTTGGACGAATTTTTTAAGAATTTTCAAATTTTCAGATGGGAGGTTCAATATAAGGTCAAAAACTACATACTCAGATCTTCACCAAACTTTGCATGGATACATTGGATGTCAAGACACGTGGAAAAAACATACAAAACATAGGATTCGGAACATCAAGATTTTGGTCGAATTTTTTAAGAATTTTCAAATTTTCAGATAGGAGGTTCCATATAAGGTCAAAAACTACATACTCAGATCTTCACCAAACATTGCAGGAATACATTGGATGTCAAGACACGTGGAAAAAACGTACAAAACAAGAGATTGGGGTCATCAAGATTTTGCACGGATTTTTTAGGAATTTTCAAATTTTCAGATGGGAGGTTCCAGATAAGGTCAAAAACTACATACTCAGATCTTCACCAAACTTTGCAGGGATACATTGGATGTCAAGACACGTGGAAAAAACGTACAAAACAAGAGATTGGAGACATCAAGATTTTGGACGAATTTTTTAAGAATTTTCAAATTTTCAGATAGGAGGTTCCATATAAGGTCAAAAACTACATACTCAGATCTTCACCAAACTTTGCATGGATACATTATGTGTCAAGACACGTGGAAAAAACGTACAAAACAAAAGATTGGAGACATCAAGATTTTGGTCGAATTTTTTAAGAATTTTCAAATTTTCAGATGGGAGGTTCCAGATAAGGTCAAAAACTACATACTCAGATCTTCACCAAACTTTGCAGGGATACATTGGATGTCAAGACACGTGGAAAAAACGTACAAAAAAGAGATTGGAGACATCAAGATTTTGGACGAATTTTTTAACAATTTTCAAATTTTCAGAAAGGAGGTTCCAGATAAGGTCAAAAACTACATACTCAGATCTTCACCAAACTTTGCAGGGATACATTGGATATCAAGACACGTGGAAAAAACGTACAAAACAAGAGATTGGAGACATCAAGATTTTGGACGAATTTTTTAAGAATTTTCAAATTTCCAGATAGGAGGTTCCAGATAAGGTCAAAAACTACATACTCAGATCTTCACCAAACTTTGCAGGGATACTTTGGATGTCAAGACACGTGGAAAAAACGTACAAAACAAGAGATTGGGGTCATCAAGATTTTGGACGAATTTTTTAAGAATTTTCAAATTTTCAGATGGGAGGTTCAATATAAGGTCAAAAACTACATACTCAGATCTTCACCAAACTTTGCATGGATACATTGGATGTCAAGACACGTGGAAAAAACATACATAACATAGGATTCGGAACATCAAGATTTTGGTCGAATTTTTTAAGAATTTTCAAATTTTCAGATAGGAGGTTCCATATAAGGTCAAAAACTACATACTCAGATCTTCACCAAACTTTGCAGGGATACATTGGATGTCAAGACACGTGGAAAAAACGTACAAAACAAGAGATTGGAGACATCAAGATTTTGGACGAATTTTTTAAGAATTCTCAAATTTTCAGAAAGGAGGTTCCATATAAGGTCAAAAACTACATACTCAGATCTTCACCAAACTTTGCAGGGATACTTTGGATGTCAAGACACGTGGAAAAAACGTACAAAACAAGAGATTGGGGTCATCAAGATTTTGGACGAATTTTTTAAGAATTTTCAAATTTTCAGATGGGAGGTTCAATATAAGGTCAAAAACTACATACTCAGATCTTCACCAAACTTTGCATGGATACATTGGATGTCAAGACACGTGGAAAAAACATACAAAACATAGGATTCGGAACATCAAGATTTTGGTCGAATTTTTTAAGAATTTTCAAATTTTCAGATAGGAGGTTCCATATAAGGTCAAAAACTACATACTCAGATCTTCACCAAACATTGCAGGAATACATTGGATGTCAAGACACGTGGAAAAAACGTACAAAACAAGAGATTGGGGTCATCAAGATTTTGCACGGATTTTTTAGGAATTTTCAAATTTTCAGATGGGAGGTTCCAGATAAGGTCAAAAACTACATACTCAGATCTTCACCAAACTTTGCAGGGATACATTGGATGTCAAGACACGTGGAAAAAACGTACAAAACAAGAGATTGGAGACATCAAGATTTTGGACGAATTTTTTAAGAATTTTCAAATTTTCAGATAGGAGGTTCCATATAAGGTCAAAAACTACATACTCAGATCTTCACCAAACTTTGCATGGATACATTATGTGTCAAGACACGTGGAAAAAACGTACAAAACAAAAGATTGGAGACATCAAGATTTTGGTCGAATTTTTTAAGAATTTTCAAATTTTCAGATGGGAGGTTCCAGATAAGGTCAAAAACTACATACTCAGATCTTCACCAAACTTTGCAGGGATACATTGGATGTCAAGACACGTGGAAAAAACGTACAAAAAAGAGATTGGAGACATCAAGATTTTGGACGAATTTTTTAACAATTTTCAAATTTTCAGAAAGGATGTTCCAGATAAGGTCAAAAACGACATACTCAGATCTTCACCAAACTTTGCAGGGATACATTGGATATCAAGACACGTGGAAAAAACGTACAAAACAAGAGATTGGAGACATCAAGATTTTGGACGAATTTTTTAAGAATTTTCAAATTTCCAGATAGGAGGTTCCAGATAAGGTCAAAAACTACATACTCAGATCTTCACCAAACTTTGCAGGGATACTTTGGATGTCAAGACACGTGGAAAAAACGTACAAAACAAGAGATTGGGGTCATCAAGATTTTGGACGAATTTTTTAAGAATTTTCAAATTTTCAGATGGGAGGTTCAATATAAGGTCAAAAACTACATACTCAGATCTTCACCAAACTTTGCATGGATACATTGGGTGTCAAGACACGTGGAAAAAACATACAAAACATAGGATTCGGAACATCAAGATTTTGGTCGAATTTTTTAAGAATTTTCAAATTTTCAGATAGGAGGTTCCATATAAGGTCAAAAACTACATACTCAGATCTTCACCAAACTTTGCAGGGATACATTGGATGTCAAGACACGTGGAAAAAACGTACAAAACAAGAGATTGGAGACATCAAGATTTTCGACGAATTTTTTAAGAATTTTCAAATTTTCAGAAAGGATGTTCCAGATAAGGTCAAAAACGACATACTCAGATCTTCACCAAACTTTGCAGGGATACATTGGAGGTCGAGACACGTGGAAAAAACGTACAAAACAAGAGATTGGAGACATCAAGATTTTGGACGAATTTTTGAAGAATTTTCAAATTTTCTGATAGGAGGTCCCAGATAAGGTCAAAAACTACATACTCAGATCTCCACCAAACATTGCAGGGATACATTGGATGTCAAGACACGTGGAAAAAACGTACAAAACAAGAGATTGGAGACATCAAGATTTTGGACGAATTTTTTAAGAATTTTCAAATTTTCAGATAGGAGGTTCCATATAAGGTCAAAAACTACATACTCAGATCTTCACCAAACTTTGCATGGATACATTATGTGTCAAGACACGTGGAAAAAACGTACAAAACAAAAGATTGGAGACATCAAGATTTTGGTCGAATTTTTTAAGAATTTTCAAATTTTCAGATGGGAGGTTCCAGATAAGGTCAAAAACTACATACTCAGATCTTCACCAAACTTTGCAGGGATACATTGGATGTCAAGACACGTGGAAAAAACGTACAAAAAAGAGATTGGAGACATCAAGATTTTGGAAGAATTTTTTAACAATTTTCAAATTTTCAGAAAGGATGTTCCAGATAAGGTCAAAAACGACATACTCAGATCTTCACCAAACTTTGCAGGGATACATTGGATATCAAGACACGTGGAAAAAACGTACAAAACAAGAGATTGGAGACATCAAGATTTTGGACGAATTTTTTAAGAATTTTCAAATTTTCAGATAGGAGGTTCCAGATAAGGTCAAAAACTACATACTCAGATCTTCACCAAACTTTGCAGGGATACATTGGATGTCAAGACACGTGGAAAAAACGTACAAAACAAGAGATTGGAGACATCAAGATTTTGGACGAATTTTTTAAGAATTTTCAAATTTTCAGATAGGAGGTTCCAGATGAGGTCAAAAACTACATACTCAGATCTTCACCAAACTTTGCAGGAATACTTTGCATGTCAAGACACGTGGAAAAAACGTACAAAACAAAAGATCGGAGACATCAAGATTTTCGACGAATTTTTTAAGAATTTTCAAATTTTCAGATGGGAGGTTCCAGATAAGGTCAAAAACGACATACTCAGATCTTCACCAAACTTTGCAGGGATCCATTGGAGGTCGAGACACGTGGAAAAAACGTACAAAACAAGAGATTGGAGACATCAAGATTTTGGACGAATTTTTTAAGAATTTTCAAATTTTCAGATAGGAGGTTCCATATAAGGTCAAAAACTACATACTCAGATCTTCACCAAACTTTGCAGGGATACATTGGATGTCAAGACACGTGGAAAAAACGTACAAAACAAGAGATTGGAGACATCAAGATTTTGGACGATTTTTTTAAAAATTTTCAAATTTTCAGAAATGCGGTTCCAGATAAGGTCAAAAACTACATACTCAGATCTTCACCAAACTTTGCAGGGATACATTGGATGTCAAGACACGTGGAAAAAACGTACAAAACAAGAGATTCGGGTCAACAAGATTTTGGTAGGATTTTTTAGGAATTTTCAAATTTTCAGATGGGAGGTTCCAGATAAGGTCAAAAACTACATACTCAGATCTTCACCAAACTCTGCAGGGATACATTGTATGTCAAGACACGTGGAAAAAACATACAAAACATAGGATTGGGGACATCAAGATTTTGTTAAATTCTTTTAAGAATTTTCAAATTTTCAGATAGGAGGTTCCATATAAGGTCAAAAACTACATACTCATATCTTCACCAAACATTGCAGGGATACATCGGATGTCAAGACACGTGGAAAAAACGTACAAAACAAGAGATTGGAGACATCAAGATTTTGGACGAATTTTTTAAGAATTTTCAAATTTTCAGATAGGAGGTTCCAGATAAGGTCAAAAACTACATACTCAGATCTTCACCAAACGTTGCAGGGATACTTTGCATGTCAAGACACGTGGAAAAAACGTACAAAACAAGAGATTGGAGACATCAAGATTTTCGACGAATTTTTTAAGAATTTTCAAATTTTCAGATGGGAGGTTCCAGATAAGGTCAAAAACTACATACTCAGATCTTCACCAAACTTTGCATGGATACATTGGATGTCAAGACACGTGGAAAAAACGTACAAAACAAGAGATTGGGGTTATCAAGATTTTGCACGGATTTTTTAAGAATTTTCAAATTTTCAGATGGGAGGTTCCAGATAAGGTCAAAAACGACATACTCAGATCTTCACCAAACTTTGCATGGATACATTGGATGTCAAGACACGTGGAAAAAACGTACAAAACAAGAGATTGGAGACATCAAGATTTTGGACGAATTTTTTAAGAATTCTCAAATTTTCAGAAAGGAGGTTCCATATAAGGTCAAAAACTACATACTCAGATCTTCACCAAACTTTGCAGGGATACTTTGGATGTCAAGACACGTGGAAAAAACGTACAAAACAAGAGATTGGGGTCATCAAGATTTTGGACGAATTTTTTAAGAATTTTCAAATTTTCAGATGGGAGGTTCAATATAAGGTCAAAAACTACATACTCAGATCTTCACCAAACTTTGCATGGATACATTGGATGTCAAGACACGTGGAAAAAACATACAAAACATAGGATTCGGAACATCAAGATTTTGGTCGAATTTTTTAAGAATTTTCAAATTTTCAGATAGGAGGTTCCATATAAGGTCAAAAACTACATACTCAGATCTTCACCAAACTTTGCAGGGATACATTGGATGTCAAGACACGTGGAAAAAACGTACAAAACAAGAGATTGGAGACATCAAGATTTTCGACGAATTTTTTAAGAATTTTCAAATTTTCAGAAAGGATGTTCCAGATAAGGTCAAAAACGACATACTCAGATCTTCACCAAACTTTGCAGGGATACATTGGAGGTCGAGACACGTGGAAAAAACGTACAAAACTAGAGATTGGAGACATCAAGATTTTGGACGAATTTTTGAAGAATTTTCAAATTTTCTGATAGGAGGTCCCAGATAAGGTCAAAAACTACATACTCAGATCTCCACCAAACATTGCAGGGATACATTGGATGTCAAGACACGTGGAAAAAACGTACAAAACAAGAGATTGGAGACATCAAGATTTTCGACGAATTTTTGAAGAATTTTCAAATTTTCAGATAGGAGGTTCCAGATAAGGTCAAAAACTACATACTCAGATCTTCACCAAACGTTGCAGGGATACTTTGCATGTCAAGACACGTGGAAAAAACGTACAAAACAAGAGATTGGAGACATCAAGATTTTCGACGAATTTTTTAAGAATTTTCAAATTTTCAGATGGGAGGTTCCAGATAAGGTCAAAAACGACATACTCAGATCTTCACCAAACTTTGCATGGATACATTGGATGTCAAGACACGTGGAAAATACGTACAAAACAAGAGATTGGGGTCATCAAGATTTTGCACGGATTTTTTAAGAATTTTCAAATTTTCAGATGGGAGGTTCCAGATAAGGTCAAAAACGACATACTCAGATCTTCACCAAACTTTGCATGGATACATTGGATGTCAAGACACGTGGAAAAAACGTACAAAACAAGAGATTGGAGACATCAAGATTTTGGACGAATTTTTTAAGAATTCTCAAATTTTCAGAAAGGAGGTTCCATATAAGGTCAAAAACTACATACTCAGATCTTCACCAAACTTTGCAGGGATACTTTGGATGTCAAGACACGTGGAAAAAACGTACAAAACAAGAGATTGGGGTCATCAAGATTTTGGACGAATTTTTTAAGAATTTTCAAATTTTCAGATGGGAGGTTCAATATAAGGTCAAAAACTACATACTCAGATCTTCACCAAACTTTGCATGGATACATTGGATGTCAAGACACGTGGAAAAAACATACAAAACATAGGATTCGGAACATCAAGATTTTGGTCGAATTTTTTAAGAATTTTCAAATTTTCAGATAGGAGGTTCCATATAAGGTCAAAAACTACATACTCAGATCTTCACCAAACATTGCAGGAATACATTGGATGTCAAGACACGTGGAAAAAACGTACAAAACAAGAGATTGGGGTCATCAAGATTTTGCACGGATTTTTTAGGAATTTTCAAATTTTCAGATGGGAGGTTCCAGATAAGGTCAAAAACTACATACTCAGATCTTCACCAAACTTTGCAGGGATACATTGGATGTCAAGACACGTGGAAAAAACGTACAAAAAAGAGATTGGAGACATCAAGATTTTGGACGAATTTTTTAACAATTTTCAAATTTTCAGAAAGGATGTTCCAGATAAGGTCAAAAACGACATACTCAGATCTTCAGCAAACTTTGCAGGGATACATTGGATATCAAGACACGTGGAAAAAACGTACAAAACAAGAGATTGGAGACATCAAGATTTTGGACGAATTTTTTAAGAATTTTCAAATTTTCAGATAGGAGGTTCCAGATAAGGTCAAAAACTACATACTCAGATCTTCACCAAACTTTGCAGGGATACATTGGATGTCAAGACACGTGGAAAAGACGTACAAAACAAGAGATTGGGGTCATCAAGATTTTGGACGGATTTTTTAGGAATTTTCAAATTTTCAGATGGGAGGTTCCAGATAAGGTCAAAAACTACATACTCAGATCTTCACCAAACATTGCAGGGATACATTGGATGTCAAGACACGTGGAAAAAACGTACAAAACAAGAGATTGGAGACATCAATATTTTGGACGAATTTTTAAAGAATTTTCAAATTTTCAGATAGGAGGTTCCAGATGAGGTCAAAAACTACATAGTCAGATCTTCACCAAACTTTGCAGGAATACTTTGCATGTCAAGACACGTGGAAAAAACGTACAAAACAAGAGATCGGAGACATCAAGATTTTCGACGAATTTTTTAAGAATTTTCAAATTTTCAGATGGGAGGTTCCAGATAAGGTCAAAAACGACATACTCAGATCTTCACCAAACTTTGCATGGATACATTGGATGTCAAGACACGTGGAAAAAACATACAAAACATAGGATTGGTGACATCAAGATTTTGGACGAATTTTTTAAGAATTTTCAAATTTTCAGATAGGAGGTTCCATATAAGGTCAAAAACTACATACTCAGATCTTCACCAAACTTTGCAGGGATACATTGGATGTCAAGACACGTGGAAAAAACGTACAAAACAAGAGATTGGAGACATCAAGATTTTCGACGAATTTTTTAAGAATTTTCAAATTTTCAGAAAGGATGTTCCAGATAAGGTCAAAAACGACATACTCAGATCTTCACCAAACTTTGCAGGGATACATTGGAGGTCGAGACACGTGGAAAAAACGTACAAAACAAGAGATTGGAGACATCAAGATTTTGGACGAATTTTTGAAGAATTTTCAAATTTTCAGATAGGAGGTTCCAGATAAGGTCACTAGTTGTATTTACGGGGGGATAAACTCGAGAAAGTACGAACCCCCCTCCAGCAGCTTTGGCCATACTTAAAACTTGCTCAACATGCCCATATGAGTTTTTTGCTCAAGTGTGGAGCTCTTATAATTCAAGATTTTTGTAAAAAATGCCCTCGGGAATTTTTCAGAAAGTACGAGCTTTCTCAGATTGATTTGTGCATACTTACAAAAGTTGCATCAGCCAGATTTTTGTCAAAAAGTGTTATATTTTTGCTACACCAGAAATTAAGCACATACACATACATACACACACATATTTACTTCCGGTTTAAGTTTAATTGGATACTAGGTTCAATTTGCTTGCTCCGTGACACTCTATTTCTTATATTATATGTTTGCATGTTTCTCCTCTGTGTCAGTGTATGGAATTCCCGAGACGGTAGTATTGATTTTTGCCTTGACCTCAGCGCCAGTATTTACAGAAATTCCCGAGTATTGCATCATTCAGTATTGTGAGACTGACTGAGGAGAATAGATGTGTTGATACAGTACTTCTTATACTTACAGGTTTAAATTCATATTGAACAATATAAAATCTGTTATTTGTTGTAATCCACTCATATTTAGAGTCAAGCTTATATTTGTCCCAGCCTGTTATACATAACAAGGTTATTGCTATTCAAGATATGCATGTTTGTGCAGGCATTTGCGCTGGGTCAGTGTGAATGATTTTTACACTTGTGGGCTATTGGCTTTACAACCTGTCATAAGATTAATATTATTAATATTAATCCATAGAGATTAGATTTAAAACCCAGGAAATTTTATATAAATACCAAAGCCAAAAATATTAACACACATACACACATATACACCTACACACACACAAAGCACACAGCTGAACCCATCTGATATTTTTTGTTCAGTATAAAGTTTTGAATTGAATCCCAGGAAATTGTATATAATAAACAACAACAAAAATGCCGAATCAAAAATATTGTAATCAGTGCAATAAGAATATATCCAGCTCTAATTGGGCCAAACATCAAAAAATTTGTAATCCAGACAAATACAGAACTCCCACAAAAATTTGCCCCAAATGCAATAGAAAATATAACATGGAATATTTCACATATACACATAAAAATACTTGCTCTGCACAACCATCCACTTCTGGTCTGAAAAGAAAGTACGAAGCACCTGTTAATGCCAGAGCAGCAAAACAGCCACGCTATGAACCCATCCGTAGCAGTTTTAACGGCCAATTAAGGGATCACCGGTTTGTATCAGAGCCAAGATGCGGCATTGAGAATTTCTTGAACAGTGTAAATCCTAATGTGCAGGCAATTCTAAATGCACAAAATGGCTCTTATAAGCTCTCCCTCAAATTGTTTGTACAATATAAGAAACCAAACGCTACAAAATTTACACACCCCCACGTAACAGAAACTGTACCGGTATATTCAAATGCAAATTTAGACACAATAATAAGCAGCTTGATAAATCAACTGAATATCAAACACTCTGAATTTGCGGCAAAAGAATCAGGATGGAGCCTATGTGGTTCATCACACAAGTTATATGTTAATATTTCTGAATTCAACCCATTACAAGGATCTACATATCTGCCATTACCTGCCAATATCAAAAACAAAAGAGCCGTGGTCAATATTGAAAATACCGACCAGAAATGCTTTTTGTGGTGTATATTAGCTGTTTTGTATCCAGTTTCAAGGAATCCTCAGAGAATAAGTTATTACAAACAGCATGAACATATTTTTGACGATGCAATGGAGGGTTTGGAATATCCAATGTCAGTTCAGAATATTGATAAATTTGAAAAAAAGGCCAGGCACATCGATGGCAAACAATTATCTATTAATGTATTTACTTGTTCCACTGGCAATTGCTTGATAGATCCTCTCAGAATCAGTACACTTGATGATGAATCTGCAGTTCCGATTGATCTGCTCTTAATTGAAAAGGATGGTACATATCATTATACTCTGATACATAATCTTGAAGCTTTAGTGAGAACACAACTAGACAAATATAAAAAAATATTCAAGTTGTGCAGAAGATGCTTAACTGTATTTTATGGTCAAAAAATGGTAAATGGGGTTCGGGAAGAGAGTGCAGAAATTGCTAAAAACAAGCTAATTGAGCATCTGAAATACTGTGGCAATCATAAACCTGTTCATATGGTGATGCCCAATCCAAGTGAAAATTGCAAATTCAAAAAGTTTGAAGCCTTGTTGGAACACCCAGTATATATTGTCTGGGATTCTGAATCGAATCTCAAATCTCTTGCATTCTGCAATCCAGATCCTGAGGAATCTTCAAGTACACCATACCAGCAACATGAACCTTCCAGCTTTTGTTGTGTGGTTATACGGGATGGTGTTGTTATTAAAAAATATTCATACAAGGGACCAAATGCCATCAAAATATTTGCACATAGAATAGAAAATGTGTGCCGTGACATAGCATCTAACATCTTATTAATATCAAAGCCTATGTTGCCTTTAACAGAGGAACAGATTGAAGATTTCAACAATGCAGAAAAATGCCCGGTATGTGATTGTGAATTTTCAGATACAAATATCAAGGTTCATCACCATTCTCATACAGATGGTAAATTCTTAATGGCCCTGTGTAATAGCTGTAATATTAAGATCAAGAGACCAAGATTTATCCCCATATTTTGCCATGGAGCATCCAATTATGATTTCCATCATCTGATCAGGTACGAGGGGCTTGAGAAGCAGAATTTAAATATTTTAGCTGAAAATGATGAGAAATATATATCTATTAGCAAGATAATTAAAGTTGATGGTGTTCCTATTCACATAAGATTTCTTGATTCTTACAGATTTTTATCTGCTAGCCTGGATACACTGGCCACTCAATTACCTGATGATAAATTAAAAATCACACGTGCATTGTTTCCAAATCAGGACCTGAAATTAATTAGGCGGAAGGGTGTATATCCATATGACTATGTCACAGATTTTTCTAAATTTGATGAGTGTTCCCTGCCACCACAAGAAGAGTTTTACAGCAAAATCAGAGGATCTGGAATCAGTGATGATGATTATCACCATGCTCAGTTGATGTGGAACGATTTAAAATGCAAGACATTTGGTGATTATCACATGGCATATTTGAAACTTGATGTGACCCTCTTAGCTGATATATTGCAGGCATTCAGAAAATCTTCCATGCAAAATTATGGACTGGACCCAGTGTATTTTTACAGTGCCCCGGGCCTAGCATTGGCCGCAACGTTTTTGAACACCAAAAAGCAATTGGATCTGATCCACGATCAAGATATGTATCTGTTTATGGAGAAATGTATAAGAGGTGGGATGGTGCAATGTTCCCAGAGATATGCCAGAGCAAATAACAAGTATATGCCTGATTATGATCCAGCACGGCCATCAAATTATATAACGTATGTAGATGCAAACAACCTCTATGGTCACGCTATGATGGATAAATTGCCATATGCAGGGCTTGAATGGGTTGAAGATTTCAATATTGAAGATCTTCAGGACTTTGATGACAGTGACTATGGCCTCTTCTTAGAGGTTGATCTGACATTTCCTGATAATGTACACAATAAATTTTCTGATCTGCCCCCAATTCCCGAGGTTCAGTGCTCACCTGGCTCTAAACAGAAGAAACTCATGATGACTCTGGAGCCGAAACAGGGTTATGTCATATATTACAAAAACCTCCAGTTCCTGATGAAACATGGTGTTCAAGTGACCAAAGTTGGCAAAGTCTTAAGGTTCAGGCACTCAGAATGGTTAAAATCATACATTGATACAAATACAGAGCTTCGAACATCTGCAAAGAGCCAATTTGATAAGGGCTTGTTTAAATTGATGGTGAATTCAGTGTATGGCAAAACAATTGAAAATGTCAGAAAACATACCGATGTTAAAATAATTACTGACCCCAGCCTGAGCAAAAAATTGGTTGCAAAGCCCAACTTCAATTACAGAAGAATTTATGATGAGCACATGGCACTTTTCAACATGATGAAAACAAAGATCAAATTTGATAAACCTATTTATGTAGGGGCTGTGATATTGGAATTGTCCAAATTACATATGTTAACATTGTATTATGATGTGCTGAAACCTTTTTATGGTGATCGTGTAAAATTATTGTACATGGACACGGATAGTTTTATTCTTGATATTCAAACAGAAGATGTTTATCAAGATATGTCACAGCCTGAATTGTTTCAATACTTTGATACCAGTGAACATACAATAATTCAACATCACCACAACAAAAAGGTGCCTGGCAAGTTAAAAGATGAGACATGTGGTGATGTTATTGTGGAATTTGCTGGGTTAAGTGCCAAGGTGTACAGTTTTAAAACATGTAGTGCTGTTGTCAAAAAGGCCAAGGGTATTGGCAGAGTTACTGTGGAAAAAGATCTTGTATTTGAAGATTATAAAAATTGCATCAAATCCCAGAGTTCAATCAGAACATCAGAAAATAGAATTCAGAGTGAGGATCACTTGTTGACTAGCAATATTGTAAGAAAAGTGGCCCTGGACCCACATGATGATAAGAGATGCATTTTATCATGTGGCATACATACTTTACCTTGGGGGCATTGCGATTTGAAAAATGGGGATCAATGCCCAATTACAGAGCATGATTTGAAATAAATAAACATGCCTATGAACTTATTTGGGTTCAAATTATGGAGCTGCCAACACCACAACCCTCTTCTGATATGCTGTCTAAACTGAGTGGCTTGTTAATTATTCATCTGAACAGCATACTTACAGATAATGATGATGAAACAGGCAAAATATTGTACATATTTAACAATAATTTAAATCATTACCAATTACCTGTAGGTGGTCAATTGCAATTTATTACAACCCCTGAGGGTGATGTCAAAATTTCAGTAGGGAGAAATATTTATAGAATTAAGCACTCAAACATGGTTTCTGGCACTGTATATACTGTTTCTGCTGGTGACTGCTTATATATTGAGGTCCCTGGGTCACATGACAAGCTTATACCTTTTTTTATAGAATTAAGAATCAGATACTCTATAATAAATAACCAGTAAAACAAAAATGCCTAATGATATATTTGGCCATACAAGACATGAAGATCACAGTGATGAGATTCTGATGCTTGATGTCAGAGTCAAGAAATTAAGAAGTGATTTACAAGCTTTACAGACCACACTCAATGCCAGTCTTCAATTAGAAATTACAAATTTGCAATCACAATGCATGGACCCTCTTCTTAAAATTGATTCTGAACTTAAATTATTGCTTCAGAAATATACTGATCTGGCCACATTAGATAATTTTCAAAGTTTGGAAGAAGCTGTAGCAGCTCTTCAAGCCAAATTTAAGACCCAGGCTAACAACTCTGAGCAATTGAAACAACAATTGGAAGAGCAGATAAATAATGTCCAGACACAGCTCCAAACAATTGTCAAAAGCATAAAATCACAAGAAGATTTTGATCTAGTGATTTCCACTCTAAAGGAACAGATTCAGTCACTCCAAATACCTAATCTGGATCCCCTGAACAATGCCATAGCCGAGGTTAAAGAAAAAATTGAGACACTTGAAAATTTTATGAACAACTTGCCATCTTCTGATGCTTTGAATGCAATAACTCGGAGTGTTGCAAATATCAAGCTGCAACTTGAAACATATGAAGATTTTGGAAAAATTTAAAGTTCCATAACCCATCTTGAGGGTACCATAGCAGCAGTGCAAAGTGATTTGGCAAATGTACTAGAATCCCGATTGCCTGGTATTGTAGACACACTTGTCAGTGTCCAACAACAGATCACAAAGCTTGAAAACCTCAACACTGAATCTGAACTATCTCATTTTCATCACTTGATAGATGATATCCAAACAAAGCTTGAAATTTTACAACAATCAACACCCTCTCAGGCAGATATAGCCCTGCTCCAAAATGCTATGCAAAATGTGGCTGATGCTTCTGAATTAAACAATGTGAAATTGGCACTTGAATTTTTGCAAAATACAGTATCAAATCTTCCCACATCACAGGAACTTAAAAATATTAAGAGGGCAGTGAATCGCATATTGAAATCAGAAGATATCAAGAATATCTAGACAGAGATCAAACATCTCACACAGACAGTGGCCACTCTTCCAACCAATCAACATATTAATGAACTGCATGCCCTGTTTGAGGATATCAGAAGACAGGTCCATGATCTTACTGCTCAAAATTCAAAATTGGCAGTTGTTGAAAATTTGCAACAAATTGTAGCTAATATCAAGCAACAGCTAGGGACCATGGAATCCAATCAAGCAAATGCTCTGTCTGTTTTTGCCACCCAGCTTCAAGAGATTGTGCAACAATACAAAAAACTTGTTGTGGACGTAAAAATCAAGCCAGGCCATGATGATGTTGTTAGGACCATCAATGAGCACCTTGAATCTGTAACAAGCAGATTGCTCACAGCAGAAAAAGAAATAACGGGCATAATCGAGAATCCAAAACATACAGTAATTCTTGAATTGTACAGCATCCCCAACAAAGAATATGATTCACCATTTACACCAGGTGGCAAAATATATATGCTGTCCCCTGCACAATTTTATTATCAATTTTTTGTTGGGGGCACATTGAGACCAATCAAGATCAAATATTGGCTTCAACCACAGGCACACCACTACCCTACCTTATCAATAACAAATGCTGACAACAAACCAAAAATCACCAGTGTAGAGTTAGAGGATTTTACAGACCCCAATACATTAGAAACAGCCTATACTGAAGATGATGGCTCTTTGGAATTTAAAATACAAATAGGGGACAAATTATATTTAGAAAATCCTGTAGTATCAGCTGCTGAACACCCCATAGTTGCAATATTCTTGTTTTCATATTATGTCTAGTTGTTGATGAATTACACAGACAAGCCCGACATAATTATAAGAGACTGCCAGTAGTCACAAAGGGCATAGATGATTTATGGCAGAGCGACTTGATTGAGATGGCAAGTGGACAGCTAAAAAACTTAGACAAAATCAACAAGGGCTACAAGTATCTACTCACTGTCATAGACACATTTTCAAAATTTGCCTGGGCTGTGCCACTCAAATCCAAGACTGGAAAATGTGTTACAGAAGCCCTCAGGACAATCATCAATTATTCAGGAAGATCACCGCGCTATTTGCAAACAGATAATGGCAAAGAATTTTATAATTCTGTGTTTCAACAATTTATTAAAAGCCAGGCAATAAAACATTATTCGAGTTACAGTGATCTCAAAGCCTCAATTGTAGAGAGATTCAACAGAACCTTAAAAAATCTTATGTATAAACAATTTACCCTGCAAGGTAATTATAAATGGATTAATATTCTTCCCGAACTTCTACATAAATACAACAACTCGGTCCATTCCACAATCAACATGAAACCCGCTGAAGTAACTTCATCTGATGAGCAAAAATTGATCAGCACTGTTTATTATCCTAGATACCAGCCAACAACAAGAAAGGCCAAATACAGGGTGGGCGACCAAGTAAGAATCAGCAAATATAAGCACTTATTCAAGAGAGGCTTTACGAGAAACTGGAGCACTGAATTATTTACAGTGGTTCAAGTTAAACCCGGGACCCTTAACACATATATAATAAAAGATCACCGAGGAGAAATTCTCAAAGGCAGGTTCTATGAACAAGAGCTCAGCAAAACTAAACAGCCCGACACATATCTCATAGAAAAAATCATTCGCAGAAAAGGCAACAAGTTACTTGTCAAATGGCTAGGTCATCCGGAAAACAGCTGGATCGAGGCAGACAAAGTAATAATATGAGCACCTGGGATGTTATAAAAAGGCTGCCAGAACCTGAACAGCAGAATAAGAGAAATGGCAACTTGCTGCCTGATAATATTAGGTGTCTTATTGTTGGGCCATCTGCTTGTGGTAAAACTACACTAATGGTTGAATTGGCACCCAACTGGTTAGACTGGAAAAACAGGCACTTGTATGTTTTCTCTAAGAGCTTGGAACAATTAAAATATCAGCAGTTGATGAAGCTATATGATGGATTGGATATAGCCACTTTTGAACCAGATGTTAAGCCATTAGATGAATGTCTCGATAATTCTGTTGTTGTGTTTGATGACATTATACTGGATAATCAAAACAAGGTTAGAAATTTCTTTACACAGGGCCGGCACAGAAACATTGATTGCTTCTACCTGGCACAAACTTTTTCAAAAATACCGAAGCAACTGATCCGAGACAACAGCAATTTTATATGTGTGTTTCATCAAGACCATACCAACCTCAAACACATACACGATGAATATGTAGGTGGGGACTTGAGCTACAATGATTTTTCCAAATTTTGCAGCAGGTGCTGGAACCAGGACAGTTATGGGTTTGTCACAATTGATATGACAAGAACACCCAATAGTGGCAAATACAGAAATAAAATCAACGATTTTCTAGACGTTGAGACATAAATAAACAACCATGAAACGACCAGTCATTGATGATCTTAAGTTAAGAGATTATCTTGTAAAAAGATTTAAGGGATGGAAATCAGAGAACCGTGGAATTTATGAAAAACACAAACAAACAGAACAGCCTGTCATTGATGCTATTAATAATTTAGGTAAGAATATCAAAACTGTTACAGAGCAAAATCAAGATTTGATCACAGAGCTTGTGCCTGTAGCTGCAAGGAACATATTAGATTATCCATTCACCCCACTTTCCAGTATTCATACACCTAGTCCTGTTGCTCCTAGAAGAATTGAGGCTAGTCAGGATCCTATTGAATTGGGTCTTCTTGCTCAAAAATATTTAACCACACCTAAAGACAACAAAGATGAGGTTTTTGGCTTATATGCCGACACAGAGCTTGATGGCAGCATTATTCATAGAATCGGTAATTTCAGAGTAACTTTTATGGGGGATGATCTGATTGTTTATTCAGAATCTCGTCTCGGAGAAAAAGGTGCTTTTGTTAAGTACCCCGGCACACCTGGATTGTGGGAACTGATGACTAGGAAAAGGCCTGGCAGCTATACAGATCAAGATTATGAACATTACAAAGAAATATTAATAAAATCAGATGCTCTGTACCAGAACAATGATCCCACACAAAAAAGAGTCAAGTCGAGCAGTGGAGCAAAATACAATAACTTAATCAAGCCCATATGGTCACAGATCAAGACTGGCAGTGGAATCAAACAATACAATACTCTGCCTAAAGAATTTGTCTGGGTTGATGATGTCAGGAAACTTGTAGATAGGTTATTGGTGATAGCAGGGGAGGAAAATGCTGGCAACCACAATTTTTACAATGAAAAAGTTGGAATTATGGACATGATAAGCACCAAATTGTCTAATTTTATAGTGAATGACCCTAAGGGGATTGGATATCTCATAAAAATTATTAATACTCTACCACCTAAATTTTGGAATGTTTCTGAGGGTCGGGGGCTGGTTAATGACATTATAAACAAACTGCCATTTGAACTACACATTCCAGGCTATCAGTATTGTGGTCCAGGCACAAAATTGGACCATAGATTAAACAGAGGTGATCCTGGTGTTAATCCCCTAGATGCTGCTTGTAGAGACCATGACATAGCATACAACACACATACTGATCTTGACAAGAGACATGTTGCAGACAAGAAATTAGAAGAGGCTGCATTTGGTAGATTTGTAAGCAAAGATGCTTCTTTAAGTGAGAGAATATCAGCATTGGGAACCACCATAGCTATGAGCACCAAACAAAAACTGGGGTGGGGGCTGTGAATATGTATATAATAAACCTACAATGAAGGCCAAGGGTGTTATGTATCAAATACCTTATGCAGGTCTCAAATCTCTTAAAACTATTGACAGTCTTTTAACCAAAAAGCAGCGCAAGAAAAAAAGCTCTTGTCTTGCAAAGGGGCATGGTATGAAATTGTTGCTTAGTACCCCCCAATTAAAAAAATTACAGCAATCAAGAAAAAAATCACATGTGGGGGGTTTCATATTTACCATCCCTGCCATCTTAGCTGCTCTCGGGGCTGTTGGGAGCTTGGCTGGGGGATCAGCTGCCATAGCAAAAACAGTAATAGATGCCAAGAAAAATAGGGCAGAATTAGATGAGCAGAAGCGCCATAACCTGGCCATGGAGAAAAAAGGCAAAGGTATTAAGAGAGCCATGAATAAGTTTAAAAAAAACAAGAGCCGCTTACAAACCAAGATATTGAAGCTTTAATCAAGCCATTGGGCATCAAAAATTTTAGAGGTGTGTACATGTCTGATTCTTTGCCGGAACAACCACTCAACAAAGAGTGTGGCATTGTTAATTTGGATGAGTACAAAAATCAGGGCACTCACTGGATCTGTTATCTTAAATATTTAAACAATGAGGCATTTGTGTTTGATTCATTTGGAGGTGTTCCACCTGAAAATTTAATAAAATATCTAAAATCACCTAATCTTTATTACAATAATGCCCGTGTTCAAAACTTCAAAGATGTTAATTGCGGACATTTGTGTTTATCTGTTCTCAGATATATGTCTCAAATAAATAAACCATCAATTGAAAATTTTCAAAAAGCCTTGTGGTATCTGAAACATCATGGGGGTATTCCATCTCACCAGCCAAAATTCAATATTGAAACTCAAATTGCATGATGACATAGTGTATCCCAAAACAATAGCTCTCAGAGCATTTTACGGCATGTACCTGATCCCAAATATTACACACCACAACAACACAATTGCAGTTGGGGATCAAAAAATTGTCATCACTCCAGGGCAATATAATCTATCCACTCTAAATGCTCAATTACCCAGAGGTGTAGTGTTAAGTCAAAATTCTGTCACTCACAGAGTAGAAATTGTATCTGCTACAGAGACAGTACATCTGAGTACTATAGGAGAGCTGCTAGGATTTGAGAACAACACAAAACTCGAACCGGCCATCAAACACACTGCTATGAATATACCTAAATTCTTAGCCATAGAGACTCTAAATATTCACTGTAATGTGGCTGAGGGTATGATCACCAAATCAAATGGCATAGGCACTCACAAACAAACTGGCATCATTGCAACATTCAAACCTAATTCCGAATTCATGGAGCCCATCATCTACAATCCATCCCCAACATTATATTTTCCTGTGTGTCATAACAGAATAGATAACATTGAATTGATGGTCACTAATGAAAAAGAAGAATTAGTTGATTTTGCTGGAGCCACAACAACTGCAATCGTAGAGATTAACATTTAAATAAAATACATACAATGGAAAATATTGAGAGTTATGAGCTACAATCATTCCCCCCAAACAGGAGGACATTTGCAAATTTAAATCAACCCAACACACAGATCGAGGTTGATCTTGATGTAGGGGACGGCTTTATACACCCCCACAGAGCAGATCTATACATCAAATTTGATGTTGTAAAGCTCGATGGAACAGATTATCCGGCAAATACAAATATAAGACTGGTGGACAATTTTGTGCCGCATCTGTTCTCTGAAATTGAGATCAGAAAGCATGGCGTTGTTATAAACAGAGTGGATTATCCAGGCATTACCTCCACAGCTTTGGCCACATTAAAATTATCCAAAACCGAGGCTTCATACTACAGAATCGGTGGATTTGAAGCTGGTGATAAGATATTATCCAAGAGCCACACTGTGCTGTTCCCCATGCGCCTGTTGCCAGGATTCTTCTCGGATTACAAAGAAATTATGTGGAAGGGGGGGTTAAGAATTACATTTAGAAGAGCTGCAAATGATGATAATGCTTTGATGAGGTACAGTGCAATAAACCCTACAGGGGAAGCTCTGCCTAATACCCTACCTGATGCAGGCAAATGCATTATTCAGACTATGGAGCTAAGAATCCCGGTTGTTGAATATGAGGCCGGCTATGCTCTTAAATACAAAGCTGATATCCTAAAAAATCCGCAAATTCCTCTGCAATTTTACACATATCAATGCGTACAGAAGGTTGCCACTGGTACTTATTATGAATTTGATGCCACAAATTCATTCTCCAGTATTCAATTTGACATGCCTGATTTTGTGGTGGTACTGTTTCAGACTGGGAGACACAATAATCAGGAAAAAAATTCAAGCAAATTTGATAACTGCAACATCAAGAACATATATCTTAAAAATGGCAGAAATGAGGTTTTTCCTAGAGAAAATTATAATTTAGACATGTCCAAGGGTGATTTTCTCAAATTATATGAAGCTTTTTCGGCTTTCAAGCGTGTCACTACTGGCAATACTGACATGTACTACACTCCAGATGAATTCAAGACACAGAGACCCATGTTTGTCATCAACACTTCGAAAAGGAAACAGGTTGTGGTGAATGACAGAACAAACATTAAAATTATCTGTGAATTCCACGAGGCTTTACCAGATGACACCATATGTAGCGTTATTCTCATAGGTGAAAAATCATATGTTTATGATGTAAGAAATGAGCGAGTCACAGAGCAGTTCTAGAAGCACGATTCAAACACAGAAGCCTTTTGGATATAAAACAATACTTTACCGTCAGTTACCTACCCATTTTATAGCACCTCTGCTCGTGGCAAAAAAGCTTTTACCTACCCAGCACATTTGCCAAAAACTGAAATACAGAAATATTGTAATAATTATTCTGTAAGTTACAGACTTGTGTACAACAAGACCAAACCTTTGCATGACAATATCCATGAAGAAATTTCCTCAATATGATAGAATGGTCCCTGAAAGGGGGGCACAGTACAGATAAGAATTTCTCTTTGAGTTCCATGACAAATGACATGTAATTTTCCTCGGAAAAGGCACAGTGTAGGTAATATCAACAGATATAATCACTCATGCATTTACTAATGTCTCTTTGATGATGAATAACTCTCTGAAAAGACACAATAAAGATTAAATCTATTGGCATTAATTTCCCGGGCAAGCATGATTAATTGTTGGCAGAAACATGGGACTGATCAAAAGATTGGAAAGAACATGGAATGTTTACTTGACCTCCATTCTATTGTATCGATCAGGCAGTTTTGCCCGTATTGTTGAGCTGATATTTTACCCAGATAACAAAACTCTGGTGATTCTTAATAGAGAATAATTTTGCTCTGTTATACAACATTTTTACTAAATTTAAGATCTGGGGGCTATCAACAAAACAAAATTATTCTCAAAATCTCACGTATGGAATGCCACATCTCTCAGGACTCGAACCCAAAGCCCCTTGTTTACAAAACAACAATATTAACATTTTGCCATCAGATTTTATGAGGACTCAAACCCGAACCTTTTGATTACAAGACAATAAAAACTATGCACCACACTCCACTCGGTCTCAGAACCCAATAAATATCAATTCAAGATTCCTGGGATTTTGACAGAAAAACATACTATAAGCTTAATTTCTGGTGTAGCCAAAAATTGACAAGTTTATAGACAAAAATCTGGCTGATGCAACTTTTGTAAGTATGCACAAATCAATCTGAGAAAGCTCGTACTTTCTGAAAAATTCCCGAGGGCATTTTTTACAAAAATCTTGAATTATAAGAGCTCCACACTTGAGCAAAAAACTCATATGGGCATGTTGAGCAAGTTTTAAGTATGGCCAAAGCTGCTGGAGGGGGGTTCGTACTTTCTCGAGTTTATCCCCCCGTAAATACAACTACTAAGGTCAAAAACTACATACTCAGATCTCAACCAAACATTGCAGGGATACATTGGATGTCAAGACACGTGGAAAAAACATACAAAACATAGGATTGGTGACATCAAGATTTTCGACGAATTTTTTAAGAATTTTCAAATTTTCAGATAGGAGGTTCCATATAAGGTCAAAAACTACATGCTCAGATCTTCACCAAACTTTGCAGGGATACATTGGATGTCAAGACACGTGGAAAAAACGTACAAAACAAGAGATTGGAGACATCAAGATTATGGACGAATTTTTTGAGAATTTTCAAATTTTCAGAAAGGAGGTTCCATATAAGGTCAAAAACTACATACTCAGATCTTCACCAAACTTTGCAGGGATACATTGGATGTCAAGAAACGTGGAAAAAACGTACAAAACAAGAGATTGGAGACATCAAGATTTTCGACGAATTTTTTAAGAATTTTCAAATTTTCAGAAAGGATGTTCCAGATAAGGTCAAAAACGACATACTCAGATCTTCACTAACTTTGCAGGGATACATTGGAGGTCGAGACACGTGGAAAAAACGTACAAAACAAGAGATTGGAGACATCAAGATTTTGGACGAATTTTTGAAGAATTTTCAAATTTTCAGATAGGAGGTTCCAGATAAGGTCAAAAACTACATACTCAGATCTCCACCAAACATTGCAGGGATACATTGGATGTCAAGACACGTGGAAAAAACGTACAAAGCAAGAGATTGGAGACATCAAGATTTTCGACGAATTTTTGAAGAATTTTCAAATTTTCAGATAGGAGGTTCCAGATAAGGTCAAAAACTACATACTCAGATCTTCACCAAACGTTGCAGGGATACTTTGCATGTCAAGACACGTGGAAAAAACGTACAAAACAAGAGATTGGAGACATCAAGATTTTCGACGAATTTTTTAAGAATTTTCAAATTTTCGGATGGGAGGTTCCAGATAAGGTCAAAAACGACATACTCAGATCTTCACCAAACTTTGCATGGATACATTGGATGTCAAGACACGTGGAAAAAACGTACAAAACAAGAGATTGGAGACATCAAGATTTTGGACGAATTTTTTAAGAATTCTCAAATTTTCAGAAAGGAGGTTCCATATAAGGTCAAAAACTACATACTCAGATCTTCACCAAACTTTGCAGGGATACATTGGATGTCAAGACACGTGGAAAAAACGTACAAAACAAGAGATTGGGGTCTTCAAGATTTTGGACGAATTTTTTAAGAATTTTCAAATTTTCAGAAAGGAGGTTCCATATAAGGTCAAAAACTACATACTCAGATCTTCACCAAACTTTGCAGGGATACATTGAATGTCAAGACACGTGGAAAAAACGTACAAAACAAGAGATTGTGGTCATCAAGATTTTGGACGGATTTTTTAGGAATTTTCAAATTTTCAGATGGGAGGTTCCAGATAAGGTCAAAAACTACATACTCAGATCTTCACCAAACTTTGCAGGGATACATTGGATGTCAAGACACGTGGAAAAAACGTACAAAACAAGAGATTGGAGACATCAAGATTTTGGACGAATTTTTTAAGAATTTTGAAATTTTCAGATAGGAGGTTCCATATAAGGTCAAAAACTACATACTCAGATCTTCACCAAACTTTGCATGGATACATTATGTGTCAAGACACGTGGAAAAAACGTACAAAACAAGAGATTGGAGACATCAAGATTTTGGTCGAATTTTTTAAGAATTTTCAAATTTTCAGATGGGAGGTTCCAGATAAGGTCAAAAACTACATACTCAGATCTTCACCAAACTTTGCAGGGATACATTGGATGTCAAGACACGTGGAAAAAACGTACAAAACAAGAGATAGGAGACATCAAGATTTTGGACGAATTTTTTAACAATTTTCAAATTTTCAGAAAGGATGTTCCAGATAAGGTCAAAAACGACATACTCAGATCTTCACCAAACTTTGCAGGGATACATTGGATGTCAAGACACGTGGAAAAAACGTACAAAACAAGAGATTGGAGACATCAAGATTTTGGACGAATTTTTTAAGAATTTTCAAATTTTCAGATAGGAGGTTCCAGATGAGGTCAAAAACTACATACTCAGATCTTCACCAAACTTTGCAGGAATACTTTGCATGTCAAGACACGTGGAAAAAACGTACAAAACAAGAGATCGGAGACATCAAGATTTTCGACGAATTTTTTAAGAATTTTCAAATTTTCAGATGGGAGGTTCCAGATAAGGTCAAAAACGACATACTCAGATCTTCACCAAACTTTGCAGGGATCCATTGGAGGTCGAGACACGTGGAAAAAACGTACAAAACAAGAGATTGGAGACATCAAGATTTTGGACGAATTTTTTAAGAATTCTCAAATTTTCAGAAAGGAGGTTCCATATAAGGTCAAAAACTACATACTCCGATCTTCACCAAACTTTGCAGGGATACTTTGGATGTCAAGACACGTGGAAAAAGCGTACAAAACAAGAGATTGGGGTCATCAAGATTTTGGACGAATTTTTTAAGAATTTTCAAATTTTCAGATGGGAGGTTCAATATAAGGTCAAAAACTACATACTCAGATCTTCACCAAACTTTGCATGGATACATTGGATGTCAAGACACGTGGAAAAAACATACAAAACATAGGATTCGGAACATCAAGATTTTGGTCGAATTTTTTAAGAATTTTCAAATTTTCAGATAGGAGGTTCCATATAAGGTCAAAAACTACATACTCAGATCTTCACCAAACATTGCAGGAATACATTGGATGTCAAGACACGTGGAAAAAACGTACAAAACAAGAGATTGGGGTCATCAAGATTTTGCACGGATTTTTTAGGAATTTTCAAATTTTCAGATGGGAGGTTCCAGATAAGGTCAAAAACTACATACTCAGATCTTCACCAAACTTTGCAGGGATACATTGGATGTCAAGACACGTGGAAAAAACGTACAAAACAAGAGATTGGAGACATCAAGATTTTGGACGAATTTTTTAAGAATTTTCAAATTTTCAGATAGGAGGTTCCATATAAGGTCAAAAACTACATACTCAGATCTTCACCAAACTTTGCATGGATACATTATGTGTCAAGACACGTGGAAAAAACGTACAAAACAAAAGATTGGAGACATCAAGATTTTTTTCGAATTTTTTAAGAATTTTCAAATTTTCAGATGGGAGGTTCCAGATAAGGTAAAAAACGACATACTCAGATCTTCACCAAACTTTGCATGGATACATTGGATGTCAAGACACGTGGAAAAAACATACAAAACATAGGATTGGTGACATCAAGATTTTGGACGAATTTTTTAAGAATTTTCAAATTTTCAGATAGGAGGTTCCATATAAGGTCAAAAACTACATACTCAGATCTTCACCAAACTTTGCAGGGATACATTGGATGTCAAGACACGTGGAAAAAACGTACAAAACAAGAGATTGGAGACATCAAGATTTTCGACGAATTTTTTAAGAATTTTCAAATTTTCAGAAAGGATGTTCCAGATAAGGTCAAAAACGACATACTCAGATCTTCACCAAACTTTGCAGGGATACATTGGAGGTCGAGACACGTGGAAAAAACGTACAAAACAAGAGATTGGAGACATCAAGATTTTGGACGAATTTTTGAAGAATTTTCAAATTTTCAGATAGGAGGTTCCAGATAAGGTCAAAAACTACATACTCAGATCTCAACCAAACATTGCAGGGATACATTGGATGTCAAGACACGTGGAAAAAACATACAAAACATAGGATTGGTGACATCAAGATTTTCGACGAATTTTTTAAGAATTTTCAAATTTTCAGATAGGAGGTTCCATATAAGGTCAAAAACTACATGCTCAGATCTTCACCAAACTTTGCAGGGATACATTGGATGTCAAGACACGTGGAAAAAACGTACAAAACAAGAGATTGGAGACATCAAGATTATGGACGAATTTTTTGAGAATTTTCAAATTTTCAGAAAGGAGGTTCCATATAAGGTCAAAAACTACATACTCAGATCTTCACCAAACTTTGCAGGGATACATTGGATGTCAAGAAACGTAAAAAAAACGTACAAAACAAGAGATTGGAGACATCAAGATTTTCGACGAATTTTTTAAGAATTTTCAAATTTTCAGAAAGGATGTTCCAGATAAGGTCAAAAACGACATACTCAGATCTTCACTAACTTTGCAGGGATACATTGGAGGTCGAGACACGTGGAAAAAACGTACAAAACAAGAGATTGGAGACATCAAGATTTTGGACGAATTTTTGAAGAATTTTCAAATTTTCAGATAGGAGGTTCCAGATAAGGTCAAAAACTACATACTCAGATCTCCACCAAACATTGCAGGGATACATTGGATGTCAAGACACGTGGAAAAAACGTACAAAGCAAGAGATTGGAGACATCAAGATTTTCGACGAATTTTTGAAGAATTTTCAAATTTTCAGATAGGAGGTTCCAGATAAGGTCAAAAACTACATACTCAGATCTTCACCAAACGTTGCAGGGATACTTTGCATCTCAAGACACGTGGAAAAAACGTACAAAACAAGAGATTGGAGACATCAAGATTTTCGACGAATTTTTTAAGAATTTTCAAATTTTCGGATGGGAGGTTCCAGATAAGGTCAAAAACGACATACTCAGATCTTCACCAAACTTTGCATGGATACATTGGATGTCAAGACACGTGGAAAAAACGTACAAAACAAGAGATTGGAGACATCAAGATTTTGGACGAATTTTTTAAGAATTCTCAAATTTTCAGAAAGGAGGTTCCATATAAGGTCAAAAACTACATACTCAGATCTTCACCAAACTTTGCAGGGATACATTGGATGTCAAGACACGTGGAAAAAACGTACAAAACAAGAGATTGGGGTCTTCAAGATTTTGGACGAATTTTTTAAGAAATTTCAAATTTTCAGAAAGGAGGTTCCATATAAGGTCAAAAACTACATACTCAGATCTTCACCAAACTTTGCAGGGATACATTGAATGTCAAGACACGTGGAAAAAACGTACAAAACAAGAGATTGTGGTCATCAAGATTTTGGACGGATTTTTTAGGAATTTTCAAATTTTCAGATGGGAGGTTCCAGATAAAGTCAAAAACTACATACTCAGATCTTCACCAAACTTTGCAGGGATACATTGGATGTCAAGACACGTGGAAAAAACGTACAAAACAAGAGATTGGAGACATCAAGATTTTGGACGAATTTTTTAAGAATTTTCAAATTTTCAGATAGGAGGTTCCATATAAGGTCAAAAACTACATACTCAGATCTTCACCAAACTTTGCATGGATACATTATGTGTCAAGACACGTGGAAAAAACGTACAAAACAAGAGATTGGAGACATCAAGATTTTGGTCGAATTTTTTAAGAATTTTCAAATTTTCAGATGGGAGGTTCCAGATAAGGTCAAAAACTACATACTCAGATCTTCACCAAACTTTGCAGGGATACATTGGATGTCAAGACACGTGGAAAAAACGTACAAAACAAGAGATAGGAGACATCAAGGTTTTGGACGAATTTTTTAACAATTTTCAAATTTTCAGAAAGGGTGTTCCAGATAAGGTAAAAAACGACATACTCAGATCTTCACCAAACTTTGCAGGGATTCATTGGATATCAAGACACGTGGAAAAAACGTACAAAACAAGAGATTGGAGACATCAAGATTTTGGACGAATTTTTTAAGAATTTTCAAATTTTCAGATAGGAGGTTCCAGATAAGGTCAAAAACTACATACTCAGATCTTCACCAAACTTTGCAGGGATACATTGGATGTCAAGACACGTGGAAAAAACGTACAAAACAAGAGATTGGAGACATCAAGATTTTGGACGAATTTTTTAAGAATTTTCAAATTTTCAGATAGGAGGTTCCAGATGAGGTCAAAAACTACATACTCAGATCTTCACCAAACTTTGCAGGAATACTTTGCATGTCAAGACACGTGGAAAATACGTACAAAACAAGAGATCGGAGAAATCAAGATTTTCGACGAATTTTTTAAGAATTTTCAAATTTTCAGATGGGAGGTTCCAGATAAGGTCAAAAACGACATACTCAGATCTTCACCAAACTTTGCAGGGATCCATTGGAGGTCGAGACACGTGGAAAAAACGTACAAAACAAGAGATTGGAGACATCAAGATTTTGGACGAATTTTTTAAGGATTCTCAAATTTTCAGAAAGGAGGTTCCATATAAGGTCAAAAACTACATACTCAGATCTTCACCAAACTTTGCAGGGATACTTTGGATGTCAAGACACGTGGAAAAAACGTACAAAACAAGAGATTGGGGTCATCAAGATTTTGGACGAATTTTTTAAGAATTTTCAAATTTTCAGATGGGAGGTTCAATATAAGGTCAAAAACTACATACTCAGATCTTCACCAAACTTTGCATGGATACATTGGATGTCAAGACACGTGGAAAAAACATACAAAACATAGGATTCGGAACATCAAGATTTTGGTCGAATTTTTTAAGAATTTTCAAATTTTCAGATAGGAGGTTCCATATAAGGTCAAAAACTACATACTCAGATCTTCACCAAACATTGCAGGAATACATTGGATGTCAAGACACGTGGAAAAAACGTACAAAACAAGAGATTGGGGTCATCAAGATTTTGCACGGATTTTTTAGGAATTTTCAAATTTTCAGATGGGAGGTTCCAGATAAGGTCAAAAACTACATACTCAGATCTTCACCAAACTTTGCAGGGATACATTGGATGTCAAGACACGTGGAAAAAACGTACAAAACAAGAGATTGGAGACATCAAGATTTTGGACGAATTTTTTAAGAATTTTCAAATTTTCAGATAGGAGGTTCCATATAAGGTCAAAAACTACATACTCAGATCTTCACCAAACTTTGCATGGATACATTATGTGTCAAGACACGTGGAAAAAACGTACAAAACAAAAGATTGGAGACATCAAGATTTTGGTCGAATTTTTTAAGAATTTTCAAATTTTCAGATGGGAGGTTCCAGATAAGGTCAAAAACTACATACTCAGATCTTCACCAAACTTTGCAGGGATACATTGGATGTCAAGACACGTGGAAAAAACGTACAAAAAAGAGATTGGAGACATCAAGATTTTGGACGAATTTTTTAACAATTTTCAAATTTTCAGAAAGGATGTTCCAGATAAGGTCAAAAACGACATACTCAGATCTTCACCAAACTTTGCAGGGATACATTGGATATCAAGACACGTGGAAAAAACGTACAAAACAAGAGATTGGAGACATCAAGATTTTGGACGAATTTTTTAAGAATTTTCAAATTTTCAGATGGGAGGTTCCAGATAAGGTCAAAAACTACATACTCAGATCTTCACCAAACTTTGCATGGATACATTATGTGTCAAGACACGTGGAAAAAACGTACAAAACAAAAGATTGGAGACATCAAGATTTTGGTCGAATTTTTTAAGAATTTTCAAATTTTCAGACGGGAGGTTCCAGATAAGGTCAAAAACTACATACTCAGATCTTCACCAAACTTTGCAGGGATACATTGGATGTCAAGACACGTGGAAAAAACGTACAAAAAAGAGATTGGAGACATCAAGATTTTGGACGAATTTTTTAACAATTTTCAAATTTTCAGAAAGGATGTTCCAGATAAGGTCAAAAACGACATACTCAGATCTTCACCAAACTTTGCAGGGATACATTGGATATCAAGACACGTGGAAAAAACGTACAAAACAAGAGATTGGAGACATCAAGATTTTGGACGAATTTTTTAAGAATTTTCAAATTTTCAGATAGGAGGTTCCAGATAAGGTCAAAAACTACATACTCAGATCTTCACCAAACTTTGCAGGGATACATTGGATGTCAAGACACGTGGAAAAAACGTACAAAACAAGAGATTGGGGTCATCAAGATTTTGGACGGATTTTTTAGGAATTTTCAAATTTTCAGATGGGAGGTTCCAGATAAGGTCAAAAACTACATACTCAGATCTTCACCAAACATTGCAGGGATACATTGGATGTCAAGACACGTGGAAAAAACGTACAAAACAAGAGATTGGAGACATCAAAATTTTGGACGAATTTTTTAAGAATTTTCAAATTTTCAGATAGGAGGTTCCAGATGAGGTCAAAAACTACATACTCAGATCTTCACCAAACTTTGCAGGAATACTTTGCATGTCAAGACACGTGGAAAAAACGTACAAAACAAGAGATCGGAGACATCAAGATTTTCGACGAATTTTTTAAGAATTTTCAAATTTTCAGATGGGAGGTTCCAGATAAGGTCAAAAACGACATACTCAGATCTTCACCAAACTTTGCATGGATACATTGGATGTCAAGACACGTGGAAAAAACATACAAAACATAGGATTGGTGACATCAAGATTTTGGACGAATTTTTTAAGAATTTTCAAATTTTCAGATAGGAGGTTCCATATAAGGTCAAAAACTACATACTCAGATCTTCACCAAACTTTGCAGGGATACATTGGAGGTCGAGACACGTGGAAAAAAAGTACAAAACAAGAGATTGGGGTCATCAAGATTTTGGACGGATTTTTTAGGAATTTTCAAATTTTCAGATGGGAGGTTCCAGATAAGGTCAAAAACTACATACTCAGATCTTCACCAAACATTGCAGGGATACATTGGATGTCAAGACACGTGGAAAAAACGTACAAAACAAGAGATTGGAGACATCAAGATTTTGGACGAATTTTTTAAGAATTTTCAAATTTTCAGATAGGAGGTTCCAGATGAGGTCAAAAACTACATACTCAGATCTTCACCAAACTTTGCAGGAATACTTTGCATGTCAAGACACGTGGAAAAAACGTACAAAACAAGAGATCGGAGACATCAAGATTTTCGACGAATTTTTTAAGAATTTTCAAATTTTCAGATGGGAGGTTCCAGATAAGGTCAAAAACGACATACTCAGATCTTCACCAAACTTTGCAGGGATCCATTGGAGGTCGAGACACGTGGAAAAAACGTACAAAACAAGAGATTGGAGACATCAAGATTTTGGACGAATTTTTTAAGAATTTTCAAATTTTCAGATAGGAGGTTCCATATAAGGTCAAAAACTACATACTCAGATCTTCACCAAACTTTGCAGGGATACATTGGATGTCAAGACACGTGGAAAAAACGTACAAAACAAGAGATTGGAGACATCAAGATTTTCGACGAATTTTTTAAGAATTTTCAAATTTTCAGAAAGGATGTTCCAGATAAGGTCAAAAACGACATACTCAGATCTTCACCAAACTTTGCAGGGATCCATTGGAGGTCGAGACACGTGGAAAAAACGTACAAAACAAGAGATTGGAGACATCAAGATTTTGGACGAATTTTTGAAGAATTTTCAAATTTTCAGATAGGAGGTTCCAGATAAGGTCTAAAACTACATACTCAGATCTCCACCAAACATTGCAGGAATACATTGGATGTCAAGACACGTGGAAAAAACGTACAAAACAAGAGATTGGAGACATCAAGATTTTCGACGAATTTTTGAAGAATTTTCAAATTTTCAGATAGGAGGTTCCAGATAAGGTCAAAAACTACATACTCAGATCTTCACCAAACGTTGCAGGGATACTTTGCATGTCAAGACACGTGGAAAAAACGTACAAAACAAAAGATTGGAGACATCAAGATTTTCGACGAATTTTTTAAGAATTTTCAAATTTTCAGATGGGAGGTTCCAGATAAGGTCAAAAACGACATACTCAGATCTTCACCAAACTTTGCATGGATACATTGGATGTCAAGACACGTGGAAAAAACGTACAAAACAAGAGATTGGAGACATCAAGATTTTGGACGAATTTTTTAAGAATTCTCAAATTTTCAGAAAGGAGGTTCCATATAAGGTCAAAAACTACATACTCAGATCTTCACCAAACTTTGCAGGGATACTTTGGATGTCAAGACACGTGGAAAAAACGTACAAAACAAGAGATTGGGGTCATCAAGATTTTGGACGAATTTTTTAAGAATTTTCAAATTTTCAGATGGGAGGTTCCATATAAGGTCAAAAACTACATACTCAGATCTTCACCAAACTTTGCATGGATACATTGGATGTCAAGACACGTGGAAAAAACATACAAAACATAGGATTCGGAACATCAAGATTTTGGTCGAATTTTTTAAGAATTTTCAAATTTTCAGATAGGAGGTTCCATATAAGGTCAAAAACTACATACTCAGATCTTCACCAAACATTGCAGGAATACATTGGATGTCAAGACACGTGGAAAAAACGTACAAAACAAGAGATTGGGGTCATCAAGATTTTGCACGGATTTTTTAGGAATTTTCAAATTTTCAGATGGGAGGTTCCAGATAAGGTCAAAAACTACATACTCAGATCTTCACCAAACTTTGCAGGGATACATTGGATGTCAAGACACGTGGAAAAAACGTACAAAACAAGAGATTGGAGACATCAAGATTTTGGACGAATTTTTTAAGAATTTTCAAATTTTAAGATAGGAGGTTCCATATAAGGTCAAAAACTACATACTCAGATCTTCACCAAACTTTGCATGGATACATTATGTGTCAAGACACGTGGAAAAAACGTACAAAACAAAAGATTGGAGACATCAAGATTTTGGTCGAATTTTTTAAGAATTTTCAAATTTTCAGATGGGAGGTTCCAGATAAGGACAAGAACTACATACTCAGATCTTCACCAAACTTTGCAGGGATACATTGGATGTCAAGACACGTGGAAAAAACGTACAAAACAAGAGATTGGAGACATCAAGATTTTGGACGAATTTTTTAAGAATTTTTAAATTTTCAGATTTGAGGTTCCATATAAGGTCAAAAACTACATACTCAGATCTTCACCAAACTTTGCATGGATACATTATGTGTCAAGACACGTGGAAAAAACGTACAAAACAAGAGATTGGAGACATCAAGATATTGGTCGAATTTTTTAAGAATTTTCAAATTTTCAGATGGGAGGTTCCAGATAAGGTCAAAAACTACATACTCAGATCTTCACCAAACTTTGCAGGGATACATTGGATGTCAAGACACGTGGAAAAAACGTACAAAACAAGAGATAGGAGACATCAAGATTTTGGACGAATTTTTTAACAATTTTCAAATTTTCAGAAAGGATGTTCCAGATAAGGTCAAAAACAACATACTCAGATCTTCACCAAACTTTGCAGGGATACATTTAATATCAAGACACGTGGAAAAAACGTACAAAACAAGAGATTGGAGACATCAAGATTTTGGACGAATTTTTTAAGAATTTTCAAATTTTCAGATGGGAGGTTCCATATAAGGTCAAAAACTACATACTCAGATCTTCACCAAACTTTGCAGGGATACATTGGATGTCAAGACACGTGGAAAAAACGTACAAAACAAGAGATTGGAGACATCAAGATTATGGACGAATTTTTTGAGAATTTTCAAATTTTCAGATGGGAGGTTCCATATAAGGTCAAAAACTACATACTCAGATCTTCACCAAACTTTGCAGGGATACATTGGATGTCAAGACACGTGGAAAAAACGTACAAAACAAGAGATTGGAGACATCAAGATTTTCGACGAATTTTTTAAGAATTTTCAAATTTTCAGAAAGGATGTTCCAGATAAGGTCAAAAACGACATACTCAGATCTTCACCAAACTTTGCAGGGATACATTGGAGGTCGAGACACGTGGAAAAAACGTACAAAACAAGAGATTGGAGACATCAAGATTTTGGACGAATTTTTGAAGAATTTTCAAATTTTCTGATAGGAGGTCCCAGATAAGGTCAAAAACTACATACTCAGATCTCCACCAAACATTGCAGGGATACATTGGATGTCAAGACACGTGGAAAAAACGTACAAAACAAGAGATTGGAGACATCAAGATTTTCGACGAATTTTTGAAGAATTTTCAAATTTTCAGGTAGGAGGTTCCAGATAAGGTCAAAAACTACATACTCAGATCTTCACCAAACGTTGCAGGGATACTTTGCATGTCAAGACACGTGGAAAAAACGTACAAAACAAGAGATTGGAGACATCAAGATTTTCGACGAATTTTTTAAGAATTTTCAAATTTTCAGATGGGAGGTTCCAGATAAGGTCAAAAACGACATACTCAGATCTTCACCAAACTTTGCATGGATACATTGGATGTCAAGACACGTGGAAAAAACGTACAAAACAAGAGATTGGGGTCATCAAGATTTTGCACGGATTTTTTTGGAATTTTCAAATTTTCAGATGGGAGGTTCCAGATAAGGTCAAAAACTACATACTCAGATCTTCACCAAACTTTGCAGGGATACATTGGATGTCAAGACACGTGGAAAAAACGTACAAAACAAGAGATTGGAGACATCAAGATTTTGGACGAATTTTTTAAGAATTTTCAAATTTTCAGATAGGAGGTTCCATATAAGGTCAAAAACTACATACTCAGATCTTCACCGAACTTTGCATGGATACATTATGTGTCAAGACACGTGGAAAAAACGTACAAAACAAAAGATTGGAGACATCAAGATTTTGGTCGAATTTTTTAAGAATTTTCAAATTTTCAGATGGGAGGTTCCAGATAAGGTCAAAAACTACATACTCAGATCTTCACCAAACTTTGCAGGGATACATTGGATGTCAAGACACGTGGAAAAAACGTACAAAAAAGAGATTGGAGACATCAAGATTTTGGACGAATTTTTTAACAATTTTCAAATTTTCAGATGGGAGGTTCCAGATGAGGTCAAAAACTACATACTCAGATCTTCACCAAACTTTGCAGGAATACTTTGCATGTCAAGACACGTGGAAAAAACGTACAAAACAAGAGATCGGAGACATCAAGATTTTCGACGAATTTTTTAAGAATTTTCAAATTTTCAGATGGGAGGTTCCAGATAAGGTCAAAAACGACATACTCAGATCTTAACCAAACTTTGCATGGATACATTGGATGTCAAGACACGTGGAAAAAACATACAAAACATAGGATTGGTGACATCAAGATTTTGGACGAATTTTTTAAGAATTTTCAAATTTTCAGATAGGAGGTTCCATATAAGGTCAAAAACTACATACTCAGATCTTCACCAAACTTTGCAGGGATACATTGGAGGTCGAGACACGTGGAAAAAAAGTACAAAACAAGAGATTGGGGTCATCAAGATTTTGGACGGATTTTTTAGGAATTTTCAAATTTTCAGATGGGAGGTTCCAGATAAGGTCAAAAACTACATACTCAGATCTTCACCAAACATTGCAGGGATACATTGGATGTCAAGACACGTGGAAAAAACGTACAAAACAAGAGATTGGAGACATCAAGATTTTGGACGAATTTTTTAAGAATTTTCAAATTTTCAGATAGGAGGTTCCAGATGAGGTCAAAAACTACATACTCAGATCTTCACCAAACTTTGCAGGAATACTTTGCATGTCAAGACACGTGGAAAAAACGTACAAAACAAGAGATCGGAGACATCAAGATTTTCGACGAATTTTTTAAGAATTTTCAAATTTTCAGATGGGAGGTTCCAGATAAGGTCAAAAACGATATACTCAGATCTTCACCAAACTTTGCAGGGATCCATTGGAGGTCGAGACACGTGGAAAAAACGTACAAAACAAGAGATTGGAGACATCAAGATTTTGGACGAATTTTTTAAGAATTTTCAAATTTTCAGATAGGAGGTTCCATATAAGGTCAAAAACTACATACTCAGATCTTCACCAAACTTTGCAGGGATACATTGGATGTCAAGACACGTGGAAAAAACGTACAAAACAAGAGATTGGAGACATCAAGATTTTCGACGAATTTTTTAAGAATTTTCAAATTTTCAGAAAGGATGTTCCAGATAAGGTCAAAAACGACATACTCAGATCTTCACCAAACTTTGCAGGGATCCATTGGAGGTCGAGACACGTGGAAAAAACGTACAAAACAAGAGATTGGAGACATCAAGATTTTGGACGAATTTTTGAAGAATTTTCAAATTTTCAGATAGGAGGTTCCAGATAAGGTCTAAAACTACATACTCAGGTCTCCACCAAACATTGCAGGAATACATTGGATGTCAAGACACGTGGAAAAAACGTACAAAACAAGAGATTGGAGACATCAAGATTTTCGACGAATTTTTGAAGAATTTTCAAATTTTCAGATAGGAGGTTCCAGATAAGGTCAAAAACTACATACTCAGATCTTCACCAAACGTTGCAGGGATACTTTGCATGTCAAGACACGTGGAAAAAACGTACAAAACAAAAGATTGGAGACATCAAGATTTTCGACGAATTTTTTAAGAATTTTCAAATTTTCAGATGGGAGGTTCCAGATAAGGTCAAAAACGACATACTCAGATCTTCACCAAACTTTGCATGGATACATTGGATGTCAAGACACGTGGAAAAAACGTACAAAACAAGAGATTGGAGACATCAAGATTTTGGACGAATTTTTTAAGAATTCTCAAATTTTCAGAAAGGAGGTTCCATATAAGGTCAAAAACTACATACTCAGATCTTCACCAAACATTGCAGGGATACTTTGGATGTCAAGACACGTGGAAAAAACGTACAAAACAAGAGATTGGGGTCATCAAGATTTTGGACGAATTTTTTAAGAATTTTCAAATTTTCAGATAGGAGGTTCAATATAAGGTCAAAAACTACATACTCAGATCTTCACCAAACTTTGCATGGATACATTGGATGTCAAGACACGTGGAAAAAACATACAAAACATAGGATTCGGAACATCAAGATTTTGGTCGAATTTTTTAAGAATTTTCAAATTTTCAGATAGGAGGTTCCATATAAGGTCAAAAACTACATACTCAGATCTTCACCAAACATTGCAGGAATACATTGGATGTCAAGACACGTGGAAAAAACGTACAAAACAAGAGATTGGGGTCATCAAGATTTTGCACGGATTTTTTAGGAATTTTCAAATTTTCAGATGGGAGGTTCCAGATAAGGTCAAAAACTACATACTCAGATCTTCACCAAACTTTGCAGGGATACATTGGATGTCAAGACACGTGGAAAAAACGTACAAAACAAGAGATTGGAGACATCAAGATTTTGGACGAATTTTTTAAGAATTTTCAAATTTTCAGATAGGAGGTTCCATATAAGGTCAAAAACTACATACTCAGATCTTCACCAAACTTTGCATGGATACATTATGTGTCAAGACACGTGGAAAAAACGTACAAAACAAAAGATTGGAGACATCAAGATTTTGGTCGAATTTTTTAAGAATTTTCAAATTTTCAGATGGGAGGTTCCAGATGAGGTCAAAAACTACATACTCAGATCTTCACCAAACTTTGCAGGAATACTTTGCATGTCAAGACACGTGGAAAAAACGTACAAAACAAGAGATCGGAGACATCAAGATTTTCGACGAATTTTTTAAGAATTTTCAAATTTTCAGATGGGAGGTTCCAGATAAGGTCAAAAACGACATACTCAGATCTTCACCAAACTTTGCAGGGATCCATTGGAGGTCGAGACACGTGGAAAAAACGTACAAAACAAGAGATTGGAGACATCAAGATTTTGGACGAATTTTTTAAGAATTTTCAAATTTTCAGATAGGAGGTTCCATATAAGGTCAAAAACTACATACTCAGATCTTCACCAAACTTTGCAGGGATACATTGGATGTCAAGACACGTGGAAAAAACGTACAAAACAAGAGATTGGAGACATCAAGATTTTGGACGAATTTTTTAAGAATTTTCAAATTTTCAGATAGGAGGTTCCAGATGAGGTCAAAAACTACATACTCAGATCTTCACCAAACTTTGCAGGAATACTTTGCATGTCAAGACACGTGGAAAAAACGTACAAAACAAGAGATCGGAGACATCAAGATTTTCGACGAATTTTTTAAGAATTTTCAAATTTTCAGATGGGAGGTTCCAGATAAGGTCAAAAACGACATACTCAGATCTTCACCAAACTTTGCAGGGATCCATTGGAGGTCGAGACACGTGGAAAAAACGTACAAAACAAGAGATTGGAGACATCAAGATTTTGGACGAATTTTTTAAGAATTTTCAAATTTTCAGATAGGAGGTTCCATATAAGGTCAAAAACTACATACTCAGATCTTCACCAAACTTTGCAGGGATACATTGGATGTCAAGACACGTGGAAAAAACGTACAAAACAAGAGATTGGAGACATCAAGATTTTCGACGAATTTTTTAAGAATTTTCAAATTTTCAGAAAGGATGTTCCAGATAAGGTCAAAAACGACATACTCAGATCTTCACCAAACTTTGCAGGGATCCATTGGAGGTCGAGACACGTGGAAAAAACGTACAAAACAAGAGATTGGAGACATCAAGATTTTGGACGAATTTTTGAAGAATTTTCAAATTTTCAGATAGGAGGTTCCAGATAAGGTCTAAAACTACATACTCAGATCTCCACCAAACATTGCAGGAATACATTGGATGTCAAGACACGTGGAAAAAACGTACAAAACAAGAGATTGGAGACATCAAGATTTTCGACGAATTTTTGAAGAATTTTCAAATTTTCAGATGGGAGGTTCCAGATAAGGTCAAAAACGACATACTCAGATCTTCACCAAACTTTGCATGGATACATTGGATGTCAAGACACGTGGAAAAAACGTACAAAACAAGAGATTGGAGACATCAAGATTTTGGACGAATTTTTTAAGAATTCTCAAATTTTCAGAAAGGAGGTTCCATATAAGGTCAAAAACTACATACTCAGATCTTCACCAAACTTTGCAGGGATACTTTGGATGTCAAGACACGTGGAAAAAACGTACAAAACAAGAGATTGGGGTCATCAAGATTTTGGACGAATTTTTTAAGAATTTTCAAATTTTCAGATGGGAGGTTCCATATAAGGTCAAAAACTACATACTCAGATCTTCACCAAACTTTGCATGGATACATTGGATGTCAAGACACGTGGAAAAAACATACAAAACATAGGATTCGGAACATCAAGATTTTGGTCGAATTTTTTAAGAATTTTCAAATTTTCAGATAGGAGGTTCCATATAAGGTCAAAAACTACATACTCAGATCTTCACCAAACATTGCAGGAATACATTGGATGTCAAGACACGTGGAAAAAACGTACAAAACAAGAGATTGGGGTCATCAAGATTTTGCACGGATTTTTTAGGAATTTTCAAATTTTCAGATGGGAGGTTCCAGATAAGGTCAAAAACTACATACTCAGATCTTCACCAAACTTTGCAGGGATACATTGGATGTCAAGACACGTGGAAAAAACGTACAAAACAAGAGATTGGAGACATCAAGATTTTGGACGAATTTTTTAAGAATTTTCAAATTTTCAGATAGGAGGTTCCATATAAGGTCAAAAACTACATACTCAGATCTTCACCAAACTTTGCATGGATACATTATGTGTCAAGACACGTGGAAAAAACGTACAAAACAAAAGATTGGAGACATCAAGATTTTGGTCGAATTTTTTAAGAATTTTCAAATTTTCAGATGGGAGGTTCCAGATAAGGACAAAAACTACATACTCAGATCTTCACCAAACTTTGCAGGGATACATTGGATGTCAAGACACGTGGAAAAAACGTACAAAACAAGAGATTGGAGACATCAAGATTTTGGACGAATTTTTTAAGAATTTTTAAATTTTCAGATTTGAGGTTCCATATAAGGTCAAAAACTACATACTCAGATCTTCACCAAACTTTGCATGGATACATTATGTGTCAAGACACGTGGAAAAAACGTACAAAACAAGAGATTGGAGACATCAAGATATTGGTCGAATTTTTTAAGAATTTTCAAATTTTCAGATGGGAGGTTCCAGATAAGGTCAAAAACTACATACTCAGATCTTCACCAAACTTTGCAGGGATACATTGGATGTCAAGACACGTGGAAAAAACGTACAAAACAAGAGATAGGAGACATCAAGATTTTGGACGAATTTTTTAACAATTTTCAAATTTTCAGAAAGGATGTTCCAGATAAGGTCAAAAACAACATACTCAGATCTTCACCAAACTTTGCAGGGATACATTTAATATCAAGACACGTGGAAAAAACGTACAAAACAAGAGATTGGAGACATCAAGATTTTGGACGAATTTTTTAAGAATTTTCAAATTTTCAGATGGGAGGTTCCATATAAGGTCAAAAACTACATACTCAGATCTTCACCAAACTTTGCAGGGATACATTGGATGTCAAGACACGTGGAAAAAACGTACAAAACAAGAGATTGGAGACATCAAGATTATGGACGAATTTTTTGAGAATTTTCAAATTTTCAGATGGGAGGTTCCATATAAGGTCAAAAACTACATACTCAGATCTTCACCAAACTTTGCAGGGATACATTGGATGTCAAGACACGTGGAAAAAACGTACAAAACAAGAGATTGGAGACATCAAGATTTTCGACGAATTTTTTAAGAATTTTCAAATTTTCAGAAAGGATGTTCCAGATAAGGTCAAAAACGACATACTCAGATCTTCACCAAACTTTGCAGGGATACATTGGAGGTCGAGACACGTGGAAAAAACGTACAAAACAAGAGATTGGAGACATCAAGATTTTGGACGAATTTTTTAAGAATTTTCAAATTTTCAGATGGGAGGTTCCAGATAAGGACAAAAACTACATACTCAGATCTTCACCAAACTTTGCAGGGATACATTGGATGTCAAGACACGTGGAAAAAACGTACAAAACAAGAGATTGGAGACATCAAGATTTTGGACGAATTTTTTAAGAATTTTTAAATTTTCAGATTTGAGGTTCCATATAAGGTCAAAAACTACATACTCAGATCTTCACCAAACTTTGCATGGATACATTATGTGTCAAGACACGTGGAAAAAACGTACAAAACAAGAGATTGGAGACATCAAGATATTGGTCGAATTTTTTAAGAATTTTCAAATTTTCAGATGGGAGGTTCCAGATAAGGTCAAAAACTACATACTCAGATCTTCACCAAACTTTGCAGGGATACATTGGATGTCAAGACACGTGGAAAAAACGTACAAAACAAGAGATAGGAGACATCAAGATTTTGGACGAATTTTTTAACAATTTTCAAATTTTCAGAAAGGATGTTCCAGATAAGGTCAAAAACAACATACTCAGATCTTCACCAAACTTTGCAGGGATACATTTAATATCAAGACACGTGGAAAAAACGTACAAAACAAGAGATTGGAGACATCAAGATTTTGGACGAATTTTTTAAGAATTTTCAAATTTTCAGATGGGAGGTTCCATATAAGGTCAAAAACTACATACTCAGATCTTCACCAAACTTTGCAGGGATACATTGGATGTCAAGACACGTGGAAAAAACGTACAAAACAAGAGATTGGAGACATCAAGATTATGGACGAATTTTTTGAGAATTTTCAAATTTTCAGATGGGAGGTTCCATATAAGGTCAAAAACTACATACTCAGATCTTCACCAAACTTTGCAGGGATACATTGGATGTCAAGACACGTGGAAAAAACGTACAAAACAAGAGATTGGAGACATCAAGATTTTCGACGAATTTTTTAAGAATTTTCAAATTTTCAGAAAGGATGTTCCAGATAAGGTCAAAAACGACATACTCAGATCTTCACCAAACTTTGCAGGGATACATTGGAGGTCGAGACACGTGGAAAAAACGTACAAAACAAGAGATTGGAGACATCAAGATTTTGGACGAATTTTTGAAGAATTTTCAAATTTTCTGATAGGAGGTCCCAGATAAGGTCAAAAACTACATACTCAGATCTCCACCAAACATTGCAGGGATACATTGGATGTCAAGACACGTGGAAAAAACGTACAAAACAAGAGATTGGAGACATCAAGATTTTCGACGAATTTTTGAAGAATTTTCAAATTTTCAGGTAGGAGGTTCCAGATAAGGTCAAAAACTACATACTCAGATCTTCACCAAACGTTGCAGGGATACTTTGCATGTCAAGACACGTGGAAAAAACGTACAAAACAAGAGATTGGAGACATCAAGATTTTCGACGAATTTTTTAAGAATTTTCAAATTTTCAGATGGGAGGTTCCAGATAAGGTCAAAAACGACATACTCAGATCTTCACCAAACTTTGCATGGATACATTGGATGTCAAGACACGTGGAAAAAACGTACAAAACAAGAGATTGGGGTCATCAAGATTTTGCACGGATTTTTTTGGAATTTTCAAATTTTCAGATGGGAGGTTCCAGATAAGGTCAAAAACTACATACTCAGATCTTCACCAAACTTTGCAGGGATACATTGGATGTCAAGACACGTGGAAAAAACGTACAAAACAAGAGATTGGAGACATCAAGATTTTGGACGAATTTTTTAAGAATTTTCAAATTTTCAGATAGGAGGTTCCATATAAGGTCAAAAACTACATACTCAGATCTTCACCGAACTTTGCATGGATACATTATGTGTCAAGACACGTGGAAAAAACGTACAAAACAAAAGATTGGAGACATCAAGATTTTGGTCGAATTTTTTAAGAATTTTCAAATTTTCAGATGGGAGGTTCCAGATAAGGTCAAAAACTACATACTCAGATCTTCACCAAACTTTGCAGGGATACATTGGATGTCAAGACACGTGGAAAAAACGTACAAAAAAGAGATTGGAGACATCAAGATTTTGGACGAATTTTTTAACAATTTTCAAATTTTCAGAAAGGATGTTCCAGATAAGGTCAAAAACGACATACTCAGATCTTCACCAAACTTTGCAGGGATACATTGGATATCAAGACACGTGGAAAAAACGTACAAAACAAGAGATTGGAGACATCAAGATTTTGGACGAATTTTTTAAGAATTTTCAAATTTTCAGATAGGAGGTTCCAGATAAGGTCAAAAACTACATACTCAGATCTTCACCAAACTTTGCAGGGATACATTGGATGTCAAGACACGTGGAAAAAACGTACAAAACAAGAGATTGGGGTCATCAAGATTTTGGACGGATTTTTTAGGAATTTTCAAATTTTCAGATGGGAGGTTCCAGATAAGGTCAAAAACTACATACTCAGATCTTCACCAAACATTGCAGGGATACATTGGATGTCAAGACTCGTGGAAAAAACGTACAAAACAAGAGATTGGAGACATCAAAATTTTGGACGAATTTTTTAAGAATTTTCAAATTTTCAGATGGGAGGTTCCAGATGAGGTCAAAAACTACATACTCAGATCTTCACCAAACTTTGCAGGAATACTTTGCATGTCAAGACACGTGGAAAAAACGTACAAAACAAGAGATCGGAGACATCAAGATTTTCGACGAATTTTTTAAGAATTTTCAAATTTTCAGATGGGAGGTTCCAGATAAGGTCAAAAACGACATACTCAGATCTTAACCAAACTTTGCATGGATACATTGGATGTCAAGACACGTGGAAAAAACATACAAAACATAGGATTGGTGACATCAAGATTTTGGACGAATTTTTTAAGAATTTTCAAATTTTCAGATAGGAGGTTCCATATAAGGTCAAAAACTACATACTCAGATCTTCACCAAACTTTGCAGGGATACATTGGAGGTCGAGACACGTGGAAAAAAAGTACAAAACAAGAGATTGGGGTCATCAAGATTTTGGACGGATTTTTTAGGAATTTTCAAATTTTCAGATGGGAGGTTCCAGATAAAGTCAAAAACTACATACTCAGATCTTCACCAAACATTGCAGGGATACATTGGATGTCAAGACACGTGGAAAAAACGTACAAAACAAGAGATTGGAGACATCAAGATTTTGGACGAATTTTTTAAGAATTTTCAAATTTTCAGATAGGAGGTTCCAGATGAGGTCAAAAACTACATACTCAGATCTTCACCAAACTTTGCAGGAATACTTTGCATGTCAAGACACGTGGAAAAAACGTACAAAACAAGAGATCGGAGACATCAAGATTTTCGACGAATTTTTTAAGAATTTTCAAATTTTCAGATGGGAGGTTCCAGATAAGGTCAAAAACGACATACTCAGATCTTCACCAAACTTTGCAGGGATCCATTGGAGGTCGAGACACGTGGAAAAAACGTACAAAACAAGAGATTGGAGACATCAAGATTTTGGACGAATTTTTTAAGAATTTTCAAATTTTCAGATAGGAGGTTCCATATAAGGTCAAAAACTACATACTCAGATCTTCACCAAACTTTGCAGGGATACATTGGATGTCAAGACACGTGGAAAAAACGTACAAAACAAGAGATTGGAGACATCAAGATTTTCGACGAATTTTTTAAGAATTTTCAAATTTTCAGAAAGGATGTTCCAGATAAGGTCAAAAACGACATACTCAGATCTTCACCAAACTTTGCAGGGATCCATTGGAGGTCGAGACACGTGGAAAAAACGTACAAAACAAGAGATTGGAGACATCAAGATTTTGGACGAATTTTTGAAGAATTTTCAAATTTTCAGATAGGAGGTTCCAGATAAGGTCTAAAACTACATACTCAGGTCTCCACCAAACATTGCAGGAATACATTGGATGTCAAGACACGTGGAAAAAACGTACAAAACAAGAGATTGGAGACATCAAGATTTTCGACGAATTTTTGAAGAATTTTCAAATTTTCAGATAGGAGGTTCCAGATAAGGTCAAAAACTACATACTCAGATCTTCACCAAACGTTGCAGGGATACTTTGCATGTCAAGACACGTGGAAAAAACGTACAAAACAAAAGATTGGAGACATCAAGATTTTCGACGAATTTTTTAAGAATTTTCAAATTTTCAGATGGGAGGTTCCAGATAAGGTCAAAAACGACATACTCAGATCTTCACCAAACTTTGCATGGATACATTGGATGTCAAGACACGTGGAAAAAACGTACAAAACAAGAGATTGGAGACATCAAGATTTTGGACGAATTTTTTAAGAATTCTCAAATTTTCAGAAAGGAGGTTCCATATAAGGTCAAAAACTACATACTCAGATCTTCACCAAACATTGCAGGGATACTTTGGATGTCAAGACACGTGGAAAAAACGTACAAAACAAGAGATTGGGGTCATCAAGATTTTGGACGAATTTTTTAAGAATTTTCAAATTTTCAGATAGGAGGTTCAATATAAGGTCAAAAACTACATACTCAGATCTTCACCAAACTTTGCATGGATACATTGGATGTCAAGACACGTGGAAAAAACATACAAAACATAGGATTCGGAACATCAAGATTTTGGTCGAATTTTTTAAGAATTTTCAAATTTTCAGATAGGAGGTTCCATATAAGGTCAAAAACTACATACTCAGATCTTCACCAAACATTGCAGGAATACATTGGATGTCAAGACACGTGGAAAAAACGTACAAAACAAGAGATTGGGGTCATCAAGATTTTGCACGGATTTTTTAGGAATTTTCAAATTTTCAGATGGGAGGTTCCAGATAAGGTCAAAAACTACATACTCAGATCTTCACCAAACTTTGCAGGGATACATTGGATGTCAAGACACGTGGAAAAAACGTACAAAACAAGAGATTGGAGACATCAAGATTTTGGACGAATTTTTTAAGAATTTTCAAATTTTCAGATAGGAGGTTCCATATAAGGTCAAAAACTACATACTCAGATCTTCACCAAACTTTGCATGGATACATTATGTGTCAAGACACGTGGAAAAAACGTACAAAACAAAAGATTGGAGACATCAAGATTTTGGTCGAATTTTTTAAGAATTTTCAAATTTTCAGATGGGAGGTTCCAGATAAGGTCAAAAACTACATACTCAGATCTTCACCAAACTTTGCAGGGATACATTGGATGTCAAGACACGTGGAAAAAACGTACAAAACAAGAGATAGGAGACATCAAGATTTTGGACGAATTTTTTAACAATTTTCAAATTTTCAGAAAGGATGTTCCAGATAAGGTCAAAAACAACATACTCAGATCTTCACCAAACTTTGCAGGGATACATTGGATATCAAGACACGTGGAAAAAAAGTACAAAACAAGAGATTGGAGACATCAAGATTTTGGACGAATTTTTTAAGAATTTTCAAATTTTCAGATAGGAGGTTCCAGATAAGATCAAAAACTACATACTCAGATCTTCACCAAACTTTGCAGGGATACATTGGATGTCAAGACACGTGGAAGAAAAGTACAAAACAAGAGATTGGGGTCATCAAGATTTTGGACGGATTTTTTAGGAATTTTCAAATTTTCAGATGGGAGGTTCCATATAAGGTCAAAAACTACATACTCAGATCTTCACCAAACTTTGCAGGGATACATTGGATGTCAAGACACGTGGAAAAAACGTACAAAACAAGAGATTGGAGACATCAAGATTTTCGACGAATCTTTTAAGAATTTTCAAATTTTCAGAAAGGATGTTCCAGATAAGGTCAAAAACGACATACTCAGATCTTCACCAAACTTTGCAGGGATACATTGGAGGTCGAGACACGTGGAAAAAACGTACAAAACAAGAGATTGGAGACATCAAGATTTTGGACGAATTTTTGAAGAATTTTCAAATTTTCTGATAGGAGGTCCCAGATAAGTTCAAAAACTACATACTCAGATCTCCACCAAACATTGCAGGGATACATTGGATGTCAAGACACGTGGAAAAAACGTACAAAACAAGAGATTGGAGACATCAAGATTTTCGACGAATTTTTGAAGAATTTTCAAATTTTCAGATAGGAGGTTCCAGATAAGGTCAAAAACTACATACTCAGATCTTCACCAAACGTTGCAGGGATACTTTGCATGTCAAGACACGTGGAAAAAACGTACAAAACAAGAGATTGGAGACATCAAGATTTTCGACGAATTTTTTAAGAATTTTCAAATTTTCAGATGGGAGGTTCCAGATAAGGTCAAAAACGACATACTCAGATCTTCACCAAACTTTGCATGGATACATTGGATGTCAAGACACGTGGAAAAACGTACAAAACAAGAGATTGGGGTCATCAAGATTTTGCACGGATTTTTTAGGAATTTTCAAATTTTCAGATGGGAGGTTCCAGATAAGGTCAAAAACTACATACTCAGATCTTCACCAAACTTTGCAGGGATACATTGGATGTCAAGACACGTGGAAAAAACGTACAAAACAAGAGATTGGAGACATCAAGATTTTGGACGAATTTTTTAAGAATTTTCAAATTTTCAGATAGGAGGTTCCATATAAGGTCAAAAACTACATACTCAGATCTTCACCAAACTTTGCATGGATACATTATGTGTCAAGACACGTGGAAAAAACGTACAAAACAAAAGATTGGAGACATCAAGATTTTGGTCGAATTTTTTAAGAATTTTCAAATTTTCAGATGGGAGGTTCCAAATAAGGTCAAAAACTACATACTCAGATCTTCACCAAACTTTGCAGGGATACATTGGATGTCAAGACACGTGGAAAAAACGTACAAAAAAGAGATTGGAGACATCAAGATTTTGGACGAATTTTTTAACAATTTTCAAATTTTCAAAAAGGATGTTCCAGATAAGGTCAAAAACGACATACTCAGATCTTCACCAAACTTTGCAGGGATACATTGGATATCAAGACACGTGGAAAAAACGTACAAAACAAGAGATTGGAGACATCAAGATTTTGGACGAATTTTTTAAGAATTTTCAAATTTTCAGATAGGAGGTTCCAGATAAGATCAAAAACTACATACTCAGATCTTCACCAAACTTTGCAGGGATACATTGGATGTCAAGACACGTGGAAAAAAAGTACAAAACAAGAGATTGGGGTCATCAAGATTTTGGACGGATTTTTTAGGAATTTTCAAATTTTCAGATGGGAGGTTCCATATAAGGTCAAAAACTACATACTCAGATCTTCACCAAACTTTGCAGGGATACATTGGATGTCAAGACACGTGGAAAAAACGTACAAAACAAGAGATTGGAGACATCAAGATTTTCGACGAATTTTTTAAGAATTTTCAAATTTTCAGAAAGGATGTTCCAGATAAGGTCAAAAACGACATACTCAGATCTTCACCAAACTTTGCAGGGATACATTGGAGGTCGAGACACGTGGAAAAAACGTACAAAACAAGAGATTGGAGACATCAAGATTTTGGACGAATTTTTGAAGAATTTTCAAATTTTCTGATAGGAGGTCCCAGATAAGGTCAAAAACTACATACTCAGATCTCCACCAAACATTGCAGGGATACATTGGATGTCAAGACACGTGGAAAAAACGTACAAAACAAGAGATTGGAGACATCAAGATTTTCGACGAATTTTTGAAGAATTTTCAAATTTTCAGATAGGAGGTTCCAGATAAGGTCAAAAACGACATACTCAGATCTTCACCAAACTTTGCAGGGATACATTGGATGTCAAGACACGTGGAAAAAACGTACAAAACAAGAGATTGGAGACATCAAATTTTGGACGAATTTTTTAAGAATTTTCAAATTTTCAGAAAGGATGTTCCAGATAAGGTCAAAAACGACATACTCAGATCTTCACCAAACTTTGCAGGGATACATTGGAGGTCAAGACACGTGGAAAAAACGTACAAAACAAGAGATTGGAGACATCAAGATTTTCGACGAATTTTTGAAGAATTTTCAAATTTTCAGATAGGAGGTTCCAGATAAGGTCAAAAACTACATACTCAGATCTTCACCAAACGTTGCAGGGATACTTTGCATGTCAAGACACGTGGAAAAAACGTACAAAACAAGAGATTGGAGACATCAAGATTTTCGACGAATTTTTTAAGAATTTTCAAATTTTCAGATGGGAGGTTCCAGATAAGGTCAAAAACGACATACTCAGATCTTCACCAAACTTTGCATGGATACATTGGATGTCAAGACACGTGGAAAAAACGTACAAAACAAGAGATTGGAGACATCAAGATTTTGGACGAATTTTTTAAGAATTCTCAAATTTTCAGAAAGGAGGTTCCATATAAGGTCAAAAACTACAAACTCAGATCTTCACCAAACTTTGCAGGGATACATTGGATGTCAAGACACGTGGAAAAAACGTACAAAACAAGAGATTGGGGTCATCAAGATTTTGAACGAATTTTTTAAGAATTTTCAAATTTTCAGAAAGGAGGTTCCATATAAGGTCAAAAACTACATACTCAGATCTTCACCAAACTTTGCAGGGATACATTGAATGTCAAGACACGTGGAAAAAACGTACAAAACAAGAGATTGGGGTCATCAAGATTTTGGACGGATTTTTTAGGAATTTTCAAATTTTCAGATGGGAGGTTCCAGATAAGGTCAAAAACTACATACTCAGATCTTCACCAAACTTTGCAGGGATACATTGGATGTCAAGACACGTGGAAAAAACGTACAAAACAAGAGATTGGAGACATCAAGATTTTGGACGAATTTTTTAAGAATTTTTAAATTTTCAGATAGGAGGTTCCATATAAGGTCAAAAACTACATACTCAGATCTTCACCAAACTTTGCATGGATACATTATGTGTCAAGACACGTGGAAAAAACGTACAAAACAAGAGATTGGAGACATCAAGATATTGGTCGAATTTTTTAAGAATTTTCAAATTTTCAGATGGGAGGTTCCAGATAAGGTCAAAAACTACATACTCAGATCTTCACCAAACTTTGCAGGGATACATTGGATGTCAAGACACGTGGAAAAAACGTACAAAACAAGAGATAGGAGACATCAAGATTTTGGACGAATTTTTTAACAATTTTCAAATTTTCAGAAAGGATGTTCCAGATAAGGTCAAAAACGACATACTCAGATATTCACCAAACTTTGCAGGGATACATTGGATATCAAGACACGTGGAAAAAACGTTCAAAACAAGAGATTGGAGACATCAAGATTTTGGACGAATTTTTTAAGAATTTTCAAATTTTCAGATAGGAGGTTCCAGATAAGATCAAAAACTACATACTCAGATCTTCACCAAACTTTGCAGGGATACATTGGATGTCAAGACACGTGGAAAAAACGTACAAAACAAGAGATTGGGGTCATCAAGATTTTGGACGGATTTTTTAGGAATTTTCAAATTTTCAGATGGGAGGTTCCAGATAAGGTCAAAAACTACATACTCAGATCTTCACCAAACATTGCAGGGATACATTATGTGTCAAGACACGTGGAAAAAACGTACAAACCAAGAGATTGGAGACATCAAGATTTTGGACGAATTTTTTAAGAATTTTCAAATTTTCAGATAGGAGGTTCCAGATGAGGTCAAAAACTACATACTCAGATCTTCACCAAACTTTGCAGGAATACTTTGCATGTCAAGACACGTGGAAAAAACGTACAAAACAAGAGATCGGAGACATCAAGATTTTCGACGAATTTTTTAAGAATTTTCAAATTTTCAGATGGGAGGTTACAGATAAGGTCAAAAACGACATACTCAGATCTTCACCAAACTTTGCAGGGATCCATTGGAGGTCGAGACACGTGGAAAAAACGTACAAAACAAGAGATTGGAGACATCAAGATTTTGGACGAATTTTTTAAGAATTTTCAAATTTTCAGATAGGAGGTTCCATATAAGGTCAAAAACTACATACTCAGATCTTCACCAAACTTTGCAGGGATACATTGGATGTCAAGACACGTGGAAAAAACGTACAAAACAAGAGATTGGAGACATCAAAATTTTGGACGAATTTTTTAAGAATTTTCAAATTTTCAGATAGGAGGTTCCAGATGAGGTCAAAAACTACATACTCAGATCTTCACCAAACTTTGCAGGAATACTTTGCATGTCAAGACACGTGGAAAAAACGTACAAAACAAGAGATCGGAGACATCAAGATTTTCGACGAATTTTTTAAGAATTTTCAAATTTCCAGATGGGAGGTTCCAGATAAGGTCAAAAACGACATACTCAGATCTTCACCAAACTTTGCATGGATACATTGGATGTCAAGACACGTGGAAAAAACATACAAAACATAGGATTGGTGACATCAAGATTTTGGACGAATTTTTTAAGAATTTTCAAATTTTCAGATAGGAGGTTCCATATAAGGTCAAAAACTACATACTCAGATCTTCACCAAACTTTGCAGGGATACATTGGAGGTCGAGACACGTGGAAAAAAAGTACAAAACAAGAGATTGGGGTCATCAAGATTTTGGAAGGATTTTTTAGGAATTTTCAAATTTTCAGATGGGAGGTTCCAGATAAGGTCAAAAACTACATACTCAGATCTTCACCAAACATTGCAGGGATACATTGGATGTCAAGACACGTGGAAAAAACGTACAAAACAAGAGATTGGAGACATCAAGATTTTGGACGAATTTTTTAAGAATTTTCAAATTTTCAGATAGGAGGTTCCAGATGATGTCAAAAACTACATACTCAGATCTTCACCAAACTTTGCAGGAATACTTTGCATGTCAAGACACGTGGAAAAAACGTACAAAACAAGAGATCGGAGACATCAAGATTTTCGACGAATTTTTTAAGAATTTTCAAATTTTCAGATGGGAGGTTCCAGATAAGGTCAAAAACGACATACTCAGATCTTCACCAAACTTTGCAGGGATCCATTGGAGGTCGAGACACGTGGAAAAAACGTACAAAACAAGAGATTGGAGACATCAAGATTTTGGACGAATTTTTTAAGAATTTTCAAATTTTCAGATAGGAGGTTCCATATAAGGTCAAAAACTACATACTCAGATCTTCACCAAACTTTGCAGGGATACATTGGATGTCAAGACACGTGGAAAAAACGTACAAAACAAGAGATTGGAGACATCAAGATTTTCGACGAATTTTTTAAGAATTTTCAAATTTTCAGAAAGGATGTTCCAGATAAGGTCAAAAACGACATACTCAGATCTTCACCAAACTTTGCAGGGATCCATTGGAGGTCGAGACACGTGGAAAAAACGTACAAAACAAGAGATTGGAGACATCAAGATTTTGGACGAATTTTTGAAGAATTTTCAAATTTTCAGATAGGAGGTTCCAGATAAGGTCTAAAACTACATACTCAGATCTCCACCAAACATTGCAGGAATACATTGGATGTCAAGACACGTGGAAAAAACGTACAAAACAAGAGATTGGAGACATCAAGATTTTCGACGAATTTTTGAAGAATTTTCAAATTTTCAGATAGGAGTTTCCAGATAAGGTCAAAAACTACATACTCAGATCTTCACCAAACGTTGCAGGGATACTTTGCATGTCAAGACACGTGGAAAAAACGTACAAAACAAGAGATTGGAGACATCAAGATTTTCGACGAATTTTTTAAGAATTTTCAAATTTTCAGATGGGAGGTTCCAGATAAGGTCAAAAACGACATACTCAGATCTTCACCAAACTTTGCAGGGATACATTGGATGTCAAGACACGTGGAAAAAACGTACAAAACAAGAGATTGGAGACATCAAGATTTTGGACGAATTTTTTAAGAATATTCAAATTTTCAGAAAGTAGGTTCCAGATAAGGTCAATAACGACATACTCAGATCTTCACCAAACTTTGCAGGGATACATTGGATGTCAAGACACGTGGAAAAAACATACAAAACATAGGGTTGGGGACATTAAGATTTTGGTCGAATTTTTTAAGAATTTTCAAATTTTCAGATAGGAGGTTCCATAAAAGGTCAAAAACTACATACTCAGATCTTTACCAAACTTTGCAGGGATACAATGGATGTCAAGACACGTGGAAAAAACGTACAAAACAAGAGATTGGGGTCATCAAGATTTTGGACGAATTTTTTTAAGAATTTTCAAATTTTCAGATGGGAGGTTCAATATAAGGTCAAAAACTACATACTCAGATCTTCACCAAACTTTGCATGGATACATTGGATGTCAAGACACGTGGAAAAAACATACAAAACATAGGATTCGGAACATCAAGATTTTGGTCGAATTTTTTAAGAATTTTCAAATTTTCAGATAGGAGGTTCCATATAAGGTCAAAAACTACATACCCAGATCTTCACCAAACATTGCAGGAATACATTGGATGTCAAGACACGTGGAAAAAACGTACAAAACAAGAGATTGGGGTCATCAAGATTTTGCACGGATTTTTTAGGAATTTTCAAATTTTCAGATGGGAGGTTCCAGATAAGGTCAAAAACTACATACTCAGATCTTCACCAAACTTTGCAGGGATACATTGGATGTCAAGACACGTGGAAAAAACGTACAAAAAAGAGATTGGAGACATCAAGATTTTCGACGAATTTTTTAAGAATTTTCAAATTTTCAGATGGGAGGTTCCAGATAAGGTCAAAAACGACATACTCAGATCTTCACCAAACTTTGCATGGATACATTGGATGTCAAGACACGTGGAAAAAACGTACAAATCAAGAGATTGGAGACATCAAGATTTTGGACGAATTTTTTAAGAATTCTCAAATTTTCAGAAAGGAGGTTCCATATAAGGTCAAAAACTACATACTCAGATCTTCACCAAACTTTGCAGGGATACTTTGGATGTCAAGACACGTGGAAAAAACGTACAAAACAAGAGATTGGGGTCATCAAGATTTTGGACGAATTTTTTTAAGAATTTTCAAATTTTCAGATGGGAGGTTCAATATAAGGTCAAAAACTACATACTCAGATCTTCACCAAACTTTGCATGGATACATTGGATGTCAAGACACGTGGAAAAAACATACAAAACATAGGATTCGGAACATCAAGATTTTGGTCGAATTTTTTAAGAATTTTCAAATTTTCAGATAGGAGGTTCCATATAAGGTCAAAAACTACATACCCAGATCTTCACCAAACATTGCAGGAATACATTGGATGTCAAGACACGTGGAAAAAACGTACAAAACAAGAGATTGGGGTCATCAAGATTTTGCACGGATTTTTTAGGAATTTTCAAATTTTCAGATGGGAGGTTCCAGATAAGGTCAAAAACTACATACTCAGATCTTCACCAAACTTTGCAGGGATACATTGGATGTCAAGACACGTGGAAAAAACGTACAAAACAAGAGATTGGAGACATCAAGATTTTGGACGAATTTTTTAAGAATTTTCAAATTTTCAGATAGGAGGTTCCATATAAGGTCAAAAACTACATACTCAGATCTTCACCAAACTTTGCATGGATACATTATGTGTCAAGACACGTGGAAAAAACGTACAAAACAAAAGATTGGAGACATCAAGATTTTGGTCGAATTTTTTAAGAATTTTCAAATTTTCAGATGGGAGGTTCCAGATAAGGTCAAAAACTACATACTCAGATCTTCACCAAACTTTGCAGGGATACATTGGATGTCAAGACACGTGGAAAAAACGTACAAAAAAGAGATTGGAGACATCAAGATTTTGGACGAATTTTTTAACAATTTTCAAATTTTCAGAAAGGATGTTCCAGATAAGGTCAAAAACGACATACTCAGATCTTCACCAAACTTTGCAGGGATACATTGGATATCAAGACACGTGGAAAAAACGTACAAAACAAGAGATTGGAGACATCAAGATTTTGGACGAATTTTTTAAGAATTTTCAAATTTTCAGATAGGAGGTTCCAGATAAGGTCAAAAACTACATACTCAGATCTTCACCAAACTTTGCATGGATACATTATGTGTCAAGACACGTGGAAAAAACGTACAAAAAAGAGATTGGAGACATCAAGATTTTGGACGAATTTTTTAACAATTTTCAAATTTTCAGAAAGGATGTTCCAGATAAGGTCAAAAACGACATACTCAGATCTTCACCAAACTTTGCAGGGATACATTGGATATCAAGACACGTGGAAAAAACGTACAAAACAAGAGATTGGAGACATCAAGATTTTGGACGAATTTTTTAAGAATTTTCAAATTTTCAGATAGGAGGTTCCAGATAAGGTCAAAAACTACATACTCAGATCTTCACCAAACTTTGCAGGGATACATTGGATGTCAAGACACGTGGAAAAAACGTACAAAACAAGAGATTGGGGTCATCAAGATTTTGGACGGATTTTTTAGGAATTTTCAAATTTTCAGATGGGAGGTTCCAGATAAGGTCAAAAACTACATACTCAGATCTTCACCAAACATTGCAGGGATACATTGGATGTCAAGACACGTGGAAAAAACGTACAAAACAAGAGATTGGAGACATCAAAATTTTGGACGAATTTTTTAAGAATTTTCAAATTTTCAGATAGGAGGTTCCAGATGAGGTCAAAAACTACATACTCAGATCTTCACCAAACTTTGCAGGAATACTTTGCATGTCAAGACACGTGGAAAAAACGTACAAAACAAGAGATCGGAGACATCAAGATTTTCGACGAATTTTTTAAGAATTTTCAAATTTTCAGATGGGAGGTTCCAGATAAGGTCAAAAACGACATACTCAGATCTTCACCAAACTTTGCATGGATACATTGGATGTCAAGACACGTGGAAAAAACATACAAAACATAGGATTGGTGACATCAAGATTTTGGACGAATTTTTTAAGAATTTTCAAATTTTCAGATAGGAGGTTCCATATAAGGTCAAAAACTACATACTCAGATCTTCACCAAACTTTGCAGGGATACATTGGAGGTCGAGACACGTGGAAAAAAAGTACAAAACAAGAGATTGGGGTCATCAAGATTTTGGACGGATTTTTTAGGAATTTTCAAATTTTCAGATGGGAGGTTCCAGATAAGGTCAAAAACTACATACTCAGATCTTCACCAAACATTGCAGGGATACATTGGATGTCAAGACACGTGGAAAAAACGTACAAAACAAGAGATTGGAGACATCAAGATTTTGGATGAATTTTTTAAGAATTTTCAAATTTTCAGATAGGAGGTTCCAGATGAGGTCAAAAACTACATACTCAGATCTTCACCAAACTTTGCAGGAATACTTTGCATGTCAAGACACGTGGAAAAAACGTACAAAACAAGAGATCGGAGACATCAAGATTTTCGACGAATTTTTTAAGAATTTTCAAATTTTCAGATGGGAGGTTCCAGATAAGGTCAAAAACGACATACTCAGATCTTCACCAAACTTTGCAGGGATCCATTGGAGGTCGAGACACGTGGAAAAAACGTACAAAACAAGAGATTGGAGACATCAAGATTTTGGACGAATTTTTTAAGAATTTTCAAATTTTCAGATAGGAGGTTCCATATAAGGTCAAAAACTACATACTCAGATCTTCACCAAACTTTGCAGGGATACATTGGATGTCAAGACACGTGGAAAAAACGTACAAAACAAGAGATTGGAGACATCAAGATTTTCGACGAATTTTTTAAGAATTTTCAAATTTTCAGAAAGGATGTTCCAGATAAGGTCAAAAACGACATACTCAGATCTTCACCAAACTTTGCAGGGATCCATTGGAGGTCGAGACACGTGGAAAAAACGTACAAAACAAGAGATTGGAGACATCAAGATTTTGGACGAATTTTTGAAGAATTTTCAAATTTTCAGATAGGAGGTTCCAGATAAGGTCTAAAACTACATACTCAGATCTCCACCAAACATTGCAGGAATACATTGGATGTCAAGACACGTGGAAAAAACGTACAAAACAAGAGATTGGAGACATCAAGATTTTCGACGAATTTTTGAAGAATTTTCAAATTTTCAGATAGGAGGTTCCAGATAAGGTCAAAAACTACATACTCAGATCTTCACCAAACGTTGCAGGGATACTTTGCATGTCAAGACACGTGGAAAAAACGTACAAAACAAAAGATTGGAGACATCAAGATTTTCGACGAATTTTTTAAGAATTTTCAAATTTTCAGATGGGAGGTTCCAGATAAGGTCAAAAACGACATACTCAGATCTTCACCAAACTTTGCATGGATACATTGGATGTCAAGACACGTGGAAAAAACGTACAAAACAAGAGATTGGAGACATCAAGATTTTGGACGAATTTTTTAAGAATTCTCAAATTTTCAGAAAGGAGGTTCCATATAAGGTCAAAAACTACATACTCAGATCTTCACCAAACTTTGCAGGGATACTTTGGATGTCAAGACACGTGGAAAAAACGTACAAAACAAGAGATTGGGGTCATCAAGATTTTGGACGAATTTTTTAAGAATTTTCAAATTTTCAGATGGGAGGTTCAATATAAGGTCAAAAACTACATACTCAGATCTTCACCAAACTTTGCATGGATACATTGGATGTCAAGACACGTGGAAAAAACATACAAAACATAGGATTCGGAACATCAAGATTTTGGTCGAATTTTTTAAGAATTTTCAAATTTTCAGATAGGAGGTTCCATATAAGGTCAAAAACTACATACTCAGATCTTCACCAAACATTGCAGGAATACATTGGATGTCAAGACACGTGGAAAAAACGTACAAAACAAGAGATTGGGGTCATCAAGATTTTGCACGGATTTTTTAGGAATTTTCAAATTTTCAGATGGGAGGTTCCAGATAAGGTCAAAAACTACATACTCAGATCTTCACCAAACTTTGCAGGGATACATTGGATGTCAAGACACGTGGAAAAAACGTACAAAACAAGAGATTGGAGACATCAAGATTTTGGACGAATTTTTTAAGAATTTTTAAATTTTCAGATAGGAGGTTCCATATAAGGTCAAAAACTACATACTCAGATCTTCACCAAACTTTGCATGGATACATTATGTGTCAAGACACGTGGAAAAAACGTACAAAACAAGAGATTGGAGACATCAAGATATTGGTCGAATTTTTTAAGAATTTTCAAATTTTCAGATGGGAGGTTCCAGATAAGGTCAAAAACTACATACTCAGATCTTCACCAAACTTTGCAGGGATACATTGGATGTCAAGACACGTGGAAAAAACGTACAAAACAAGAGATAGGAGACATCAAGATTTTGGACGAATTTTTTAACAATTTTCAAATTTTCAGAAAGGATGTTCCAGATAAGGTCAAAAACAACATACTCAGATCTTCACCAAACTTTGCAGGGATACATTGGATATCAAGACACGTGGAAAAAACGTACAAAACAAGAGATTGGAGACATCAAGATTTTGGACGAATTTTTTAAGAATTTTCAAATTTTCAGATAGGAGGTTCCATATAATGTCAAAAACTACATACTCAGATCTTCACCAAAACTTTGCAGGGATACATTGGATGTCAAGACACGTGGAAAAAACGTACAAAACAAGAGATTGGAGACATCAAGATTATGGACGAATTTTTTGAGAATTTTCAAATTTTCAGAAAGGAGGTTCCATATAAGGTCAAAAACTACATACTCAGATCTTCACCAAACTTTGCAGGGATACATTGGATGTCAAGACACGTGGAAAAAACGTACAAAACAAGAGATTGGAGACTTCAAGATTTTCGACGAATTTTTTAAGAATTTTCAAATTTTCAGAAAGGATGTTCCAGATAAGGTCAAAAACGACATACTCAGATCTTCACCAAACTTTGCAGGGATACATTGGAGGTCGAGACACGTGGAAAAAACGTACAAAACAAGAGATTGGAGACATCAAGATTTTGGACGAATTTTTGAAGAATTTTCAAATTTTCTGATAGGAGGTCCCAGATAAGGTCAAAAACTACATACTCAGATCTCCACCAAACATTGCAGGGATACATTGGATGTCAAGACACGTGGAAAAAACGTACAAAACAAGAGATTGGAGACATCAAGATTTTCGACGAATTTTTGAAGAATTTTCAAATTTTCAGATAGGAGGTTCCAGATAAGGTCAAAAACTACATACTCAGATCTTCACCAAACGTTGCAGGGATACTTTGCATGTCAAGACACGTGGGAAAAACGTACAAAACAAGAGATTGGAGACATCAAGATTTTCGACGAATTTTTTAAGAATTTTCAAATTTTCAGATGGGAGGTTCCAGATAAGGTCAAAAACGACATACTCAGATCTTCACCAAACTTTGCATGGATACATTGGATGTCAAGACACGTGGAAAAAACGTACAAAACAAGAGATTGGGGTCATCAAGATTTTGCACGGATTTTTTAGGAATTTTCAAATTTTCAGATGGGAGGTTCCAGATAAGGTCAAAAACTACATACTCAGATCTTCACCAAACTTTGCAGGGATACATTGGATGTCAAGACACGTGGAAAAAACGTACAAAACAAGAGATTGGAGACATCAAGATTTTGGACGAATTTTTTAAGAATTTTCAAATTTTCAGATAGGAGGTTCCATATAAGGTCAAAAACTACATACTCAGATCTTCACCAAACTTTGCATGGATACATTATGTGTCAAGACACGTGGAAAAAACGTACAAAACAAAAGATTGGAGACATCAAGATTTTGGTCGAATTTTTTAAGAATTTTCAAATTTTCAGATGGGAGGTTCCAGATAAGGTCAAAAACTACATACTCAGATCTTCACCAAACTTTGCAGGGATACATTGGATGTCAAGACACGTGGAAAAAACGGACAAAAAAGAGATTGGAGACATCAAGATTTTGGACGAATTTTTTAACAATTTTCAAATTTTCAGAAAGGATGTTCCAGATAAGGTCAAAAACGACATACTCAGATCTTCACCAAACTTTGCAGGGATACATTGGATATCAAGATACGTGGAAAAAACGTACAAAACAAGAGATTGGAGACATCAAGATTTTGGACGAATTTTTTAAGAATTTTCAAATTTTCAGATAGGAGGTTCCAGATAAGGTCAAAAACTACATACTCAGATCTTCACCAAACTTTGCAGGGATACATTGGATGTCAAGACACGTGGAAAAAAAGTACAAAACAAGAGATTGGGGTCATCAAGATTTTGCACGGATTTTTTAGGAATTTTCAAATTTTCAGATGGGAGGTTCCAGATAAGGTCAAAAACTACATACTCAGATCTTCACCAAACTTTGCAGGGATACATTGGATGTCAAGACACGTGGAAAAAACGTACAAAACAAGAGATTGGAGACATCAAGATTTTGGACGAATTTTTTAAGAATTTTTAAATTTTCAGATAGGAGGTTCCATATAAGGTCAAAAACTACATACTCAGATCTTCACCAAACTTTGCATGGATACATTATGTGTCAAGACACGTGGAAAAAACGTACAAAACAAGAGATTGGAGACATCAAGATATTGGTCGAATTTTTTAAGAATTTTCAAATTTTCAGATGGGAGGTTCCAGATAAGGTCAAAAACTACATACTCAGATCTTCACCAAACTTTGCAGGGATACATTGGATGTCAAGACACGTGGAAAAAACGTACAAAACAAGAGATAGGAGACATCAAGATTTTGGACGAATTTTTTAACAATTTTCAAATTTTCAGAAAGGATGTTCCAGATAAGGTCAAAAACAACATACTCAGATCTTCACCAAACTTTGCAGGGATACATTGGATATCAAGACACGTGGAAAAAACGTACAAAACAAGAGATTGGAGACATCAAGATTTTGGACGAATTTTTTAAGAATTTTCAAATTTTCAGATAGGAGGTTCCATATAATGTCAAAAACTACATACTCAGATCTTCACCAAACTTTGCAGGGATACATTGGATGTCAAGACACGTGGAAAAAACGTACAAAACAAGAGATTGGAGACATCAAGATTATGGACGAATTTTTTGAGAATTTTCAAATTTTCAGAAAGGAGGTTCCATATAAGGTCAAAAACTACATACTCAGATCTTCACCAAACTTTGCAGGGATACATTGGATGTCAAGACACGTGGAAAAAACGTACAAAACAAGAGATTGGAGACTTCAAGATTTTCGACGAATTTTTTAAGAATTTTCAAATTTTCAGAAAGGATGTTCCAGATAAGGTCAAAAACGACATACTCAGATCTTCACCAAACTTTGCAGGGATACATTGGAGGTCGAGACACGTGGAAAAAACGTACAAAACAAGAGATTGGAGACATCAAGATTTTGGACGAATTTTTGAAGAATTTTCAAATTTTCTGATAGGAGGTCCCAGATAAGGTCAAAAACTACATACTCAGATCTCCACCAAACATTGCAGGGATACATTGGATGTCAAGACACGTGGAAAAAACGTACAAAACAAGAGATTGGAGACATCAAGATTTTCGACGAATTTTTGAAGAATTTTCAAATTTTCAGATAGGAGGTTCCAGATAAGGTCAAAAACTACATACTCAGATCTTCACCAAACGTTGCAGGGATACTTTGCATGTCAAGACACGTGGAAAAAACGTACAAAACAAGAGATTGGAGACATCAAGATTTTCGACGAATTTTTTAAGAATTTTCAAATTTTCAGATGGGAGGTTCCAGATAAGGTCAAAAACGACATACTCAGATCTTCACCAAACTTTGCATGGATACATTGGATGTCAAGACACGTGGAAAAAACGTACAAAACAAGAGATTGGGGTCATCAAGATTTTGCACGGATTTTTTAGGAATTTTCAAATTTTCAGATGGGAGGTTCCAGATAAGGTCAAAAACTACATACTCAGATCTTCACCAAACTTTGCAGGGATACATTGGATGTCAAGACACGTGGAAAAAACGTACAAAACAAGAGATTGGAGACATCAAGATTTTGGACGAATTTTTTAAGAATTTTCAAATTTTCAGATAGGAGGTTCCATATAAGGTCAAAAACTACATACTCAGATCTTCACCAAACTTTGCATGGATACATTATGTGTCAAGACACGTGGAAAAAACGTACAAAACAAAAGATTGGAGACATCAAGATTTTGGTCGAATTTTTTAAGAATTTTCAAATTTTCAGATGGGAGGTTCCAGATAAGGTCAAAAACTACATACTCAGATCTTCACCAAACTTTGCAGGGATACATTGGATGTCAAGACACGTGGAAAAAACGGACAAAAAAGAGATTGGAGACATCAAGATTTTGGACGAATTTTTTAACAATTTTCAAATTTTCAGAAAGGATGTTCCAGATAAGGTCAAAAACGACATACTCAGATCTTCACCAAACTTTGCAGGGATACATTGGATATTAAGATACGTGGAAAAAACGTACAAAACAAGAGATTGGAGACATCAAGATTTTGGACGAATTTTTTAAGAATTTTCAAATTTTCAGATAGGAGGTTCCAGATAAGGTCAAAAACTACATACTCAGATCTTCACCAAACTTTGCAGGGATACATTGGATGTCAAGACACGTGGAAAAAACGTACAAAACAAGAGATTGGGGTCATCAAGATTTTGGACGGATTTTTTAGGAATTTTCAAATTTTCAGATGGGAGGTTCCAGATAAGGTCAAAAACTACATACTCAGATCTTCACCAAACATTGCAGGGATACATTGGATGTCAAGACACGTGGAAAAAACGTACAAAACAAGAGATTGGAGACATCAAAATTTTGGACGAATTTTTTAAGAATTTTCAAATTTTCAGATAGGAGGTTCCAGATGAGGTCAAAAACTACATACTCAGATCTTCACCAAACTTTGCAGGAATACTTTGCATGTCAAGACACGTGGAAAAAACGTACAAAACAAGAGATCGGAGACATCAAGATTTTCGACGAATTTTTTAAGAATTTTCAAATTTTCAGATGGGAGGTTCCAGATAAGGTCAAAAACTACATACTCAGATCTTCACCAAACTTTGCATGGATACATTGGATGTCAAGACACGTGGAAAAAACATACAAAACATAGGATTGGTGACATCAAGATTTTGGACGAATTTTTTAAGAATTTTCAAATTTTCAGATAGGAGGTTCCATATAAGGTCAAAAACTACATACTCAGATCTTCACCAAACTTTGCAGGGATACATTGGAGGTCGAGACACGTGGAAAAAAAGTACAAAACAAGAGATTGGGGTCATCAAGATTTTGGACGGATTTTTTAGGAATTTTCAAATTTTCAGATGGGAGGTTCCAGATAAGGTCAAAAACTACATACTCAGATCTTCACCAAACATTGCAGGGATACATTGGATGTCAAGACACGTGGAAAAAACGTACAAAACAAGAGATTGGAGACATCAAGATTTTGGACGAATTTTTTAAGAATTTTCAAATTTTCAGATAGGAGGTTCCAGATGAGGTCAAAAACTACATACTCAGATCTTCACCAAACTTTGCAGGAATACTTTGCATGTCAAGACACGTGGAAAAAACGTACAAAACAAGAGATCGAAGACATCAAGATTTTCGACGAATTTTTTAAGAATTTTCAAATTTTCAGATGGGAGGTTCCAGATAAGGTCAAAAACGACATACTCAGATCTTCACCAAACTTTGCAGGGATCCATTGGAGGTCGAGACACGTGGAAAAAACGTACAAAACAAGAGATTGGAGACATCAAGATTTTGGACGAATTTTTTAAGAATTTTCAAATTTTCAGATAGGAGGTTCCATATATGGTCAAAAACTACATACTCAGATCTTCACCAAACTTTGCAGGGATACATTGGATGTCAAGACACGTGGAAAAAACGTACAAAACAAGAGATTGGAGACATCAAGATTTTCGACGAATTTTTTAAGAATTTTCAAATTTTCAGAAAGGATGTTCCAGATAAGGTCAAAAACGACATACTCAGATCTTCACCAAACTTTGCAGGGATCCATTGGAGGTCGAGACACGTGGAAAAAACGTACAAAACAAGAGATTGGAGACATCAAGATTTTGGACGAATTTTTGAAGAATTTTCAAATTTTCAGATAGGAGGTTCCAGATAAGGTCTAAAACTACATACTCAGATCTCCACCAAACATTGCAGGAATACATTGGATGTCAAGACACGTGGAAAAAACGTACAAAACAAGAGATTGGAGACATCAAGATTTTCGACGAATTTTTGAAGAATTTTCAAATTTTCAGATAGGAGGTTCCAGATAAGGTCAAAAACTACATACTCAGATCTTCACCAAACGTTGCAGGGATACTTTGCATGTCAAGACACGTGGAAAAAACGTACAAAACAAAAGATTGGAGACATCAAGATTTTCGACGAATTTTTTAAGAATTTTCAAATTTTCAGATGGGAGGTTCCAGATAAGGTCAAAAACGACATACTCAGATCTTCACCAAACTTTGCATTTATACATTGGATGTCAAGACACGTGGAAAAAACGTACAAAACAAGAGATTGGAGACATCAAGATTTTGGACGAATTTTTTAAGAATTCTCAAATTTTCAGAAAGGAGGTTCCATATAAGGTCAAAAACTACATACTCAGATCTTCACCAAACTTTGCAGGGATACTTTGGATGTCAAGACACGTGGAAAAAACGTACAAAACAAGAGATTGGGGTCATCAAGATTTTGGACGAATTTTTTAAGAATTTTCAAATTTTCAGATGGCAGGTTCAATATAAGGTCAAAAACTACATACTCAGATCTTCACCAAACTTTGCATGGATACATTGGATGTCAAGACACGTGGAAAAAACATACAAAACATGGGATTCGGAACATCAAGATTTTGGTCGAATTTTTTAAGAATTTTCAAATTTTCAGATAGGAGGTTCCATATAAGGTCAAAAACTACATACTCAGATCTTCACCAAACATTGCAGGAATACATTGGATGTCAAGACACGTGGAAAAAACGTACAAAACAAGAGATTGGGGTCATCAAGATTTTGCACGAATTTTTTAGGAATTTTCAAATTTTCAGATAGGAGGTCCCAGATAAGGTCAAAAACTACATACTCAGATCTCCACCAAACATTGCAGGGATACATTGGATGTCAAGACACGTGGAAGAAACGTACAAACAAGAGATTGGAGACATCAAGATTTTGGACGAATTTTTTAAGAATTTTCAAATTTTCAGATAGGAGGTTCCATATAAGGTCAAAAACTACATACTCAGATCTTCACCAAACTTTGCATGGATACATTATGTGTCAAGACACGTGGAAAAAACGTACAAAACAAAAGATTGGAGACATCAAGATTTTGGTCGAATTTTTTAAGAATTTTCAAATTTTCAGATGGGAGGTTCCAGATAAGGTCAAAAACTACATACTCAGATCTTCACCAAACTTTGCAGGGATACATTGGATGTCAAGACACGTGGAAAAAACTTACAAAACAAGAGATTGGAGACATCAAGATTTTGGACGAATTTTTTAAGAATTTTTAAATTTTCAGATAGGAGGTTCCATATAAGGTCAAAAACTACATACTCAGATCTTCACCAAACTTTGCATGGATACATTATGTGTCAAGACACGTGGAAAAAACGTACAAAACAAGAGATTGGAGACATCAAGATATTGGTCGAATTTTTTAAGAATTTTCAAATTTTCAGATGGGAGGTTCCAGATAAGGTCAAAAACTACATACTCAGATCTTCACCAAACTTTGCAGGGATACATTGGATGTCAAGACACGTGGAAAAAACGTACAAAACAAGAGATAGGAGACATCAAGATTTTGGACGAATTTTTTAACAATTTTCAAATTTTCAGAAAGGATGTTCCAGATAAGGTCAAAAACAACATACTCAGATCTTCACCAAACTTTGCAGGGATACATTGGATATCAAGACACGTGGAAAAAACGTACAAAACAAGAGATTGGAGACATCAAGATTTTGGACGAATTTTTTAAGAATTTTCAAATTTTCAGATAGGAGGTTCCAGATAAGATCAAAAACTACATACTCAGATCTTCACCAAACTTTGCAGGGATACATTGGATGTCAAGACACGTGGAAAAAAAGTACAAAACAAGAGATTGGGGTCATCAAGATTTTGGACGGATTTTTTAGGAATTTTCAAATTTTCAGATGGGAGGTTCCATATAAGGTCAAAAACTACATACTCAGATATTCACCAAACTTTGCAGGGATACATTGGATGTCAAGACACGTGGAAAAAACGTACAAAACAAGAGATTGGAGACATCAAGATTTTCGACGAATTTTTTAAGAATTTTCAAATTTTCAGAAAGGATGTTCCAGATAAGGTCAAAAACGACATACTCAGATCTTCACCAAACTTTGCAGGGATACATTGGAGGTCGAGACACGTGGAAAAAACTTACAAAACAAGAGATTGGAGACATCAAGATTTTGGACGAATTTTTGAAGAATTTTCAAATTTTCTGATAGGAGGTCCCAGATAAGGTCAAAAACTACATACTCAGATCTCCACCAAACATTGCAGGGATACATTGGATGTCAAGACACGTGGAAAAAACGTACAAAACAAGATATTGGAGACATCAAGATTTTCGACGAATTTTTGAAGAATTTTCAAATTTTCAGATAGGAGGTTCCAGATAAGGTCAAAAACTACATACTCAGATCTTCGCCAAACGTTGCAGGGATACTTTGCATGTCAAGACACGTGGAAAAAACGTACAAAACAAGAGATTGGAGACATCAAGATTTTCGACGAATTTTTTAAGAATTTTCAAATTTTCAGATGGGAGGTTCCAGATAAGGTCAAAAACGACATACTCAGATCTTCACCAAACTTTGCATGGATACATTGGATGTCAAGACACGTGGAAAAAACGTACAAAACAAGAGATTGGGGTCATCAAGATTTTGCACGGATTTTTTAGGAATTTTCAAATTTTCAGATAGGAGGTCCCAGATAAGGTCAAAAACTACATACTCAGATCTCCACCAAACATTGCAGGGATACATTGGATGTCAAGACACGTGGAAAAAACGTACAAAACAAGAGATTGGAGACATCAAGATTTTCGACGAATTTTTGAAGAATTTTCAAATTTTCAGATAGGAGGTTCCAGATAAGGTCAAAAACTACATACTCAGATCTTCACCAAACGTTGCAGGGATACTTTGCATGTCAAGACACGTGGAAAAAACGTACAAAACAAAAGATTGGAGACATCAAGATTTTGGTCGAATTTTTTAAGAATTTTCAAATTTTCAGATGGGAGGTTCCATAAGGTCAAAAACTACATACTCAGATCTTCACCAAACTTTGCAGGGATACATTGGATGTCAAGACACGTGGAAAAAACGTACAAAAAAGAGATTGGAGACATCAAGATTTTGGACGAATTTTTTAACAATTTTCAAATTTTCAGAAAGGATGTTCCAGATAAGGTCAAAAACGACATACTCAGATCTTCACCAAACTTTGCAGGGATACATTGGATGTCAAGACACGTGGAAAAAACGTACAAAACAAGAGATTGGGGTCATCAAGATTTTGGACGGATTTTTTAGGAATTTTCAAATTTTCAGATGGGAGGTTCCAGATAAGGTCAAAAACTACATACTCAGATCTTCACCAAACATTGCAGGGATACATTGGATGTCAAGACACGTGGAAAAAACGTACAAAACAAGAGATTGGAGACATCAAAATTTTGGACGAATTTTTTAAGAATTTTCAAATTTTCAGATAGGAGGTTCCAGATGAGGTCAAAAACTACATACTCAGATCTTCACCAAACTTTGCAGGAATACTTTGCATGTCAAGACACGTGGAAAAAACGTACAAAACAAGAGATCGGAGACATCAAGATTTTCGACGAATTTTTTAAGAATTTTCAAATTTTCAGATGGGAGGTTCCAGATAAGGTCAAAAACGACATACTCAGATCTTCACCAAACTTTGCATGGATACATTGGATGTCAAGACACGTAAAAAAAACATACAAAACATAGGATTGGTGACATCAAGATTTTGGACGAATTTTTTAAGAATTTTCAAATTTTCAGATAGGAGGTTCCATATAAGGTCAAAAACTACATACTCAGATCTTCACCAAACTTTGCAGGGATACATTGGAGGTCGAGACACGTGGAAAAAAAGTACAAAACAAGAGATTGGGGTCATCAAGATTTTGGACGGATTTTTTAGGAATTTTCAAATTTTCAGATGGGAGGTTCCAGATAAGGTCAAAAACTACATACTCAGATCTTCACCAAACATTGCAGGGATACATTGGATGTCAAGACACGTGGAAAAAACGTACAAAACAAGAGATTGGAGACATTAAGATTTTGGACGAATTTTTTAAGAATTTTCAAATTTTCAGATAGGAGGTTCCAGATGAGGTCAAAAACTACATACTCAGATCTTCACCAAACTTTGCAGGAATACTTTGCATGTCAAGACACGTGGAAAAAACGTACAAAACAAGAGATCGGAGACATCAAGATTTTCGACGAATTTTTTAAGAATTTTCAAATTTTCAGATGGGAGGTTCCAGATAAGGTCAAAAACGACATACTCAGATCTTCACCAAACTTTGCAGGGATCCATTGGAGGTCGAGACACGTGGAAAAAACGTACAAAACAAGAGATTGGAGACATCAAGATTTTGGACGAATTTTTTAAGAATTTTCAAATTTTCAGATAGGAGGTTCCATATAAGGTCAAAAACTACATACTCAGATCTTCACCAAACTTTGCAGGGATACATTGGATGTCAAGACACGTGGAAAAAACGTACAAAACAAGAGATTGGAGACATCAAGATTTTCGACGAATTTTTTAAGAATTTTCAAATTTTCAGAAAGGATGTTCCAGATAAGGTCAAAAACGACATACTCAGATCTTCACCAAACTTTGCAGGGATCCATTGGAGGTCGAGACACGTGGAAAAAACGTACAAAACAAGAGATTGGAGACATCAAGATTTTGGACGAATTTTTGAAGAATTTTCAAATTTTCAGATAGGAGGTTCCAGATAAGGTCTAAAACTACATACTCAGATCTCCACCAAACATTGCAGGAATACATTGGATGTCAAGACACGTGGAAAAAACGTACAAAACAAGAGATTGGAGACATCAAGATTTTCGACGAATTTTTGAAGAATTTTCAAATTTTCAGATAGGAGGTTCCAGATAAGGTCAAAAACTACATACTCAGATCTTCACCAAACGTTGCAGGGATACTTTGCATGTCAAGACACGTGGAAAAAACGTACAAAACAAAAGATTGGAGACATCAAGATTTTCGACGAATTTTTTAAGAATTTTCAAATTTTCAGATGGGAGGTTCCAGATAAGGTCAAAAACGACATACTCAGATCTTCACCAAACTTTGCATGGATACATTGGATGTCAAGACACGTGGAAAAAACGTACAAAACAAGAGATTGGAGACATCAAGATTTTGGACGATTTTTTTAAGAATTCTCAAATTTTCAGAAAGGAGGTTCCATATAAGGTCAAAAACTACATACTCAGATCTTCACCAAACTTTGCAGGGATACTTTGGATGTCAAGACACGTGGAAAAAACGTACAAAACAAGAGATTGGGGTCATCAAGATTTTGGACGAATTTTTTAAGAATTTTCAAATTTTCAGATGGGAGGTTCAATATAAGGTCAAAAACTACATACTCAGATCTTCACCAAACTTTGCATGGATACATTGGATGTCAAGACACGTGGAAAAAACATACAGAACATAGGATTCGGAACATCAAGATTTTGGTCGAATTTTTTAAGAATTTTCAAATTTTCAGATAGGAGGTTCCATATAAGGTCAAAAACTACATACTCAGATCTTCACCAAACATTGCAGGAATACATTGGATGTCAAGACACGTGGAAAAAACGTACAAAACAAGAGATTGGGGTCATCAAGATTTTGCACGGATTTTTTAGGAATTTTCAAATTTTCAGATGGGAGGTTCCAGATAAGGTCAAAAACTACATACTCAGATCTTCACCAAACTTTGAAGGGATACATTGGATGTCAAGACACGTGGAAAAAACGTACAAAACAAGAGATTTGAGACATCAAGATTTTCGACGAATTTTTGAAGAATTTTCAAATTTTCAGATAGGAGGTTCCAGATAAGGTCAAAAACTACATACTCAGATCTTCGCCAAACGTTGCAGGGATACTTTGCATGTCAAGACACGTGGAAAAAACGTACAAAACAAGAGATTGGAGACATCAAGATTTTCGACGAATTTTTGAAGAATTTTCAAATTTTCTGATAGGAGGTCCCAGATAAGGTCAAAAACTACATACTCAGATCTCCACCAAACATTGCAGGGATACATTGGATGTCAAGACACGTGGAAAAAACGTACAAAACAAGAGATTGGAGACATCAAGATTTTCGACGAATTTTTGAAGAATTTTCAAATTTTCAGATAGGAGGTTCCAGATAAGGTCAAAAACTACATACTCAGATCTTCGCCAAACGTTGCAGGGATACTTTGCATGTCAAGACACGTGGAAAAAACGTACAAAACAAGAGATTGGAGACATCAAGATTTTCGACGAATTTTTTAAGAATTTTCAAATTTTCAGATGGGAGGTTCCAGATAAGGTCAAAAACGACATACTCAGATCTTCACCAAACTTTGCATGGATACATTGGATGTCAAGACACGTGGAAAAAACGTACAAAACAAGAGATTGGGGTCATCAAGATTTTGCACGGATTTTTTAGGAATTTTCAAATTTTCAGATAGGAGGTCCCAGATAAGGTCAAAAACTACATACTCAGATCTCCACCAAACATTGCAGGGATACATTGGATGTCAAGACACGTGGAAAAAACGTACAAAACAAGAGATTGGAGACATCAAGATTTTCGACGAATTTTTGAAGAATTTTCAAATTTTCAGATAGGAGGTTCCAGATAAGGTCAAAAACTACATACTCAGATCTTCACCAAACGTTGCAGGGATACTTTGCATGTCAAGACACGTGGAAAAAACGTACAAAACAAAAGATTGGAGACATCAAGATTTTGGTCGAATTTTTTAAGAATTTTCAAATTTTCAGATGGGAGGTTCCATAAGGTCAAAAACTACATACTCAGATCTTCACCAAACTTTGCAGGGATACATTGGATGTCAAGACACGTGGAAAAAACGTACAAAAAAGAGATTGGAGACATCAAGATTTTGGACGAATTTTTTAACAATTTTCAAATTTTCAGAAAGGATGTTCCAGATAAGGTCAAAAACGACATACTCAGATCTTCACCAAACTTTGCAGGGATACATTGGATGTCAAGACACGTGGAAAAAACGTACAAAACAAGAGATTGGGGTCATCAAGATTTTGGACGGATTTTTTAGGAATTTTCAAATTTTCAGATGGGAGGTTCCAGATAAGGTCAAAAACTACATACTCAGATCTTCACCAAACATTGCAGGGATACATTGGATGTCAAGACACGTGGAAAAAACGTACAAAACAAGAGATTGGAGACATCAAAATTTTGGACGAATTTTTTAAGAATTTTCAAATTTTCAGATAGGAGGTTCCAGATGAGGTCAAAAACTACATACTCAGATCTTCACCAAACTTTGCAGGAATACTTTGCATGTCAAGACACGTGGAAAAAACGTACAAAACAAGAGATCGGAGACATCAAGATTTTCGACGAATTTTTTAAGAATTTTCAAATTTTCAGATGGGAGGTTCCAGATAAGGTCAAAAACGACATACTCAGATCTTCACCAAACTTTGCATGGATACATTGGATGTCAAGACACGTGGAAAAAACATACAAAACATAGGATTGGTGACATCAAGATTTTGGACGAATTTTTTAAGAATTTTCAAATTTTCAGATAGGAGGTTCCATATAAGGTCAAAAACTACATACTCAGATCTTCACCAAACTTTGCAGGGATACATTGGAGGTCGAGACACGTGGAAAAAAAGTACAAAACAAGAGATTGGGGTCATCAAGATTTTGGACGGATTTTTTAGGAATTTTCAAATTTTCAGATGGGAGGTTCCAGATAAGGTCAAAAACTACATACTCAGATCTTCACCAAACATTGCAGGGATACATTGGATGTCAAGACACGTGGAAAAAACGTACAAAACAAGAGATTGGAGACATTAAGATTTTGGACGAATTTTTTAAGAATTTTCAAATTTTCAGATAGGAGGTTCCAGATGAGGTCAAAAACTACATACTCAGATCTTCACCAAACTTTGCAGGAATACTTTGCATGTCAAGACACGTGGAAAAAACGTACAAAACAAGAGATCGGAGACATCAAGATTTTCGACGAATTTTTTAAGAATTTTCAAATTTTCAGATGGGAGGTTCCAGATAAGGTCAAAAACGACATACTCAGATCTTCACCAAACTTTGCAGGGATCCATTGGAGGTCGAGACACGTGGAAAAAACGTACAAAACAAGAGATTGGAGACATCAAGATTTTGGACGAATTTTTTAAGAATTTTCAAATTTTCAGATAGGAGGTTCCATATAAGGTCAAAAACTACATACTCAGATCTTCACCAAACTTTGCAGGGATACATTGGATGTCAAGACACGTGGAAAAAACGTACAAAACAAGAGATTGGAGACATCAAGATTTTCGACGAATTTTTTAAGAATTTTCAAATTTTCAGAAAGGATGTTCCAGATAAGGTCAAAAACGACATACTCAGATCTTCACCAAACTTTGCAGGGATCCATTGGAGGTCGAGACACGTGGAAAAAACGTACAAAACAAGAGATTGGAGACATCAAGATTTTGGACGAATTTTTGAAGAATTTTCAAATTTTCAGATAGGAGGTTCCAGATAAGGTCTAAAACTACATACTCAGATCTCCACCAAACATAGCAGGAATACATTGGATGTCAAGACACGTGGAAAAAACGTACAAAACAAGAGATTGGAGACATCAAGATTTTCGACGAATTTTTGAAGAATTTTCAAATTTTCAGATAGGAGGTTCCAGATAAGGTCAAAAACTACATACTCAGATCTTCACCAAACGTTGCAGGGATACTTTGCATGTCAAGACACGTGGAAAAAACGTACAAAACAAAAGATTGGAGACATCAAGATTTTCGACGAATTTTTTAAGAATTTTCAAATTTTCAGATGGGAGGTTCCAGATAAGGTCAAAAACGACATACTCAGATCTTCACCAAACTTTGCATGGATACATTGGATGTCAAGACACGTGGAAAAAACGTACAAAACAAGAGATTGGAGACATCAAGATTTTGGACGAATTTTTTAAGAATTCTCAAATTTTCAGAAAGGAGGTTCCATATAAGGTCAAAAACTACATACTCAGATCTTCACCAAACTTTGCAGGGATACTTTGGATGTCAAGACACGTGGAAAAAACGTACAAAACAAGAGATTGGGGTCATCAAGATTTTGGACGAATTTTTTAAGAATTTTCAAATTTTCAGATGGGAGGTTCAATATAAGGTCAAAAACTACATACTCAGATCTTCACCAAACTTTGCATGGATACATTGGATGTCAAGACACGTGGAAAAAACATACAGAACATAGGATTCGGAACATCAAGATTTTGGTCGAATTTTTTAAGAATTTTCAAATTTTCAGATAGGAGGTTCCATATAAGGTCAAAAACTACATACTCAGATCTTCACCAAACATTGCAGGAATACATTGGATGTCAAGACACGTGGAAAAAACGTACAAAACAAGAGATTGGGGTCATCAAGATTTTGCACGGATTTTTTAGGAATTTTCAAATTTTCAGATGGGAGGTTCCAGATAAGGTCAAAAACTACATACTCAGATCTTCACCAAACTTTGAAGGGATACATTGGATGTCAAGACACGTGGAAAGAACGTACAAAACAAGAGATTGGAGACATCAAGATTTTGGACGAATTTTTTAAGAATTTTCAAATTTTCAGATAGGAGGTTCCATATAAGGTCAAAAACTACATACTCAGATCTTCACCAAACTTTGCATGGATACATTATGTGTCAAGACACGTGGAAAAAACGTACAAAACAAAAGATTGGAGACATCAAGATTTTGGTCGAATTTTTTAAGAATTTTCAAATTTTCAGATGGGAGGTTCCAGATAAGGTCAAAAACTACATACTCAGATCTTCACCAAACTTTGCAGGGATACATTGGATGTCAAGACACGTGGAAAAAACGTACAAAACAAGAGATTGGAGACATCAAGATTTTGGACGAATTTTTTAAGAATTTTTAAATTTTCAGATAGGAGGTTCCATATAAGGTCAAAAACTACATACTCAGATCTTCACCAAACTTTGCATGGATACATTATGTGTCAAGACACGTGGAAAAAACGTACAAAACAAGAGATTGGAGACATCAAGATATTGGTCGAATTTTTTAAGAATTTTCAAATTTTCAGATGGGAGGTTCCAGATAAGGTCAAAAACTACATACTCAGATCTTCACCAAACTTTGCAGGGATACATTGGATGTCAAGACACGTGGAAAAAACGTACAAAACAAGAGATAGGAGACATCAAGATTTTGGACGAATTTTTTAACAATTTTCAAATTTTCAGAAAGGATGTTCCAGATAAGGTCAAAAACAACATACTCAGATCTTCACCAAACTTTGCAGGGATACATTGGATATCAAGACACGTGGAAAAAACGTACAAAACAAGAGATTGGAGACATCAAGATTTTGGACGAATTTTTTAAGAATTTTCAAATTTTCAGATAGGAGGTTCCAGATAAGATCAAAAACTACATACTCAGATCTTCACCAAACTTTGCAGGGATACATTGGATGTCAAGACACGTGGAAAAAAAGTACAAAACAAGAGATTGGGGTCATCAAGATTTTGGACGGATTTTTTAGGAATTTTCAAATTTTCAGATGGGAGGTTCCATATAAGGTCAGAAACTACATACTCAGATCTTCACCAAACTTTGCAGGGATACATTGGATGTCAAGACACGTGGAAAAAACGTACAAAACAAGAGATTGGAGACATCAAGATTTTCGACGAATTTTTTAAGAATTTTCAAATTTTCAGAAAGGATGTTCCAGATAAGGTCAAAAACGACATACTCAGATCTTCACCAAACTTTGCAGGGATACATTGGAGGTCGAGACACGTGGAAAAAACGTACAAAACAAGAGATTGGAGACATCAAGATTTTGGACGAATTTTTGAAGAATTTTCAAATTTTCTGATAGGAGGTCCCAGATAAGGTCAAAAACTACATACTCAGATCTCCACCAAACATTGCAGGGATACATTGGATGTCAAGACACGTGGAAAAAACGTACAAAACAAGAGATTGGAGACATCAAGATTTTCGACGAATTTTTGAAGAATTTTCAAATTTTCAGATAGGAGGTTCCAGATAAGGTCAAAAACTACATACTCAGATCTTCACCAAACGTTGCAGGGATACTTTGCATGTCAAGACACGTGGAAAAAACGTACAAAACAAAAGATTGGAGACATCAAGATTTTGGTCGAATTTTTTAAGAATTTTCAAATTTTCAGATGGGAGGTTCCAGATAAGGTCAAAAACTACATACTCAGATCTTCACCAAACTTTGCAGGGATACATTGGATGTCAAGACACGTGGAAAAAACGTACAAAAAAGAGATTGGAGACATCAAGATTTTGGACGAATTTTTTAACAATTTTCAAATTTTCAGAAAGGATGTTCCAGATAAGGTCAAAAACGACATACTCAGATCTTCACCAAACTTTGCAGGGATACATTGGATGTCAAGACACGTGGAAAAAACGTACAAAACAAGAGATTGGGGTCATCAAGATTTTGGACGGATTTTTTAGGAATTTTCAAATTTTCAGATGGGAGGTTCCAGATAAGGTCAAAAACTACATACTCAGATCTTCACCAAACATTGCAGGGATACATTGGATGTCAAGACACGTGGAAAAAACGTACAAAACAAGAGATTGGAGACATCAAAATTTTGGACGAATTTTTTAAGAATTTTCAAATTTTCAGATAGGAGGTTCCAGATGAGGTCAAAAACTACATACTCAGATCTTCACCAAACTTTGCAGGAATACTTTGCATGTCAAGACACGTGGAAAAAACGTACAAAACAAGAGATCGGAGACATCAAGATTTTCGACGAATTTTTTAAGAATTTTCAAATTTTCAGATGGGAGGTTCCAGATAAGGTCAAAAACGACATACTCAGATCTTCACCAAACTTTGCATGGATACATTATGTGTCAAGACACGTGGAAAAAACATACAAAACATAGGATTGGTGACATCAAGATTTTGGACGAATTTTTTAAGAATTTTCAAATTTTCAGATAGGAGGTTCCATATAAGGTCAAAAACTACATACTCAGATCTTCACCAAACTTTGCAGGGATACATTGGAGGTCGAGACACGTGGAAAAAAAGTACAAAACAAGAGATTGGGGTCATCAAGATTTTGGACGGATTTTTTAGGAATTTTCAAATTTTCAGATGGGAGGTTCCAGATAAGGTCAAAAACTACATACTCAGATCTTCACCAAACATTGCAGGGATACATTGGATGTCAAGACACGTGGAAAAAACGTACAAAACAAGAGATTGGAGACATTAAGATTTTGGACGAATTTTTTAAGAATTTTCAAATTTTCAGATAGGAGGTTCCAGATGAGGTCAAAAACTACATACTCAGATCTTCACCAAACTTTGCAGGAATACTTTGCATGTCAAGACACGTGGAAAAAACGTACAAAACAAGAGATCGGAGACATCAAGATTTTCGACGAATTTTTTAAGAATTTTCAAATTTTCAGATGGGAGGTTCCAGATAAGGTCAAAAACGACATACTCAGATCTTCACCAAACTTTGCAGGGATCCATTGGAGGTCGAGACACGTGGAAAAAACGTACAAAACAAGAGATTGGAGACATCAAGATTTTGGACGAATTTTTTAAGAATTTTCAAATTTTCAGATAGGAGGTTCCATATAAGGTCAAAAACTACATACTCAGATCTTCACCAAACTTTGCAGGGATACATTGGATGTCAAGACACGTGGAAAAAACGTACAAAACAAGAGATTGGAGACATCAAGATTTTCGACGAATTTTTTAAGAATTTTCAAATTTTCAGAAAGGATGTTCCAGATAAGGTCAAAAACGACATACTCAGATCTTCACCAAACTTTGCAGGGATCCATTGGAGGTCGAGACACGTGGAAAAAACGTACAAAACAAGAGATTGGAGACATCAAGATTTTGGACGAATTTTTGAAGAATTTTCAAATTTTCAGATAGGAGGTTCCAGATAAGGTCTAAAACTACATACTCAGATCTCCACCAAACATTGCAGGAATACATTGGATGTCAAGACACGTGGAAAAAACGTACAAAACAAGAGATTGGAGACATCAAGATTTTCGACGAATTTTTGAAGAATTTTCAAATTTTCAGATAGGAGGTTCCAGATAAGGTCAAAAACTACATACTCAGATCTTCACCAAACGTTGCAGGGATACTTTGCATGTCAAGACACGTGGAAAAAACGTACAAAACAAAAGATTGGAGACATCAAGATTTTCGACGAATTTTTTAAGAATTTTCAAATTTTCAGATGGGAGGTTCCAGATAAGGTCAAAAACGACATTCTCAGATCTTCACCAAACTTTGCATGGATACATTGGATGTCAAGACACGTGGAAAAAACGTACAAAACAAGAGATTGGAGACATCAAGATTTTGGACGAATTTTTTAAGAATTCTCAAATTTTCAGAAAGGAGGTTCCATATAAGGTCAAAAACTACATACTCAGATCTTCACCAAACTTTGCAGGGATACTTTGGATGTCAAGACACGTGGAAAAAACGTACAAAACAAGAGATTGGGGTCATCAAGATTTTGGACGAATTTTTTAAGAATTTTCAAATTTTCAGATGGGAGGTTCAATATAAGGTCAAAAACTACATACTCAGATCTTCACCAAACTTTGCATGGATACATTGGATGTCAAGACACGTGGAAAAAACATACAAAACATAGGATTCGGAACATCAAGATTTTGGTCGAATTTTTTAAGAATTTTCAAATTTTCAGAAAGGAGGTTCCATATAAGGTCAAAAACTACATACTCAGATCTTCACCAAACATTGCAGGAATACATTGGATGTCAAGACACGTGGAAAAAACGTACAAAACAAGAGATTGGGGTCATCAAGATTTTGCACGGATTTTTTAGGAATTTTCAAATTTTCAGATGGGAGGTTCCAGATAAGGTCAAAAACTACATACTCAGATCTTCACCAAACTTTGCAGGGATACATTGGATGTCAAGACACGTGGAAAAAACGTACAAAACAAGAGATTGGAGACATCAAGATTTTGGACGAATTTTTTAAGAATTTTCAAATTTTCAGATAGGAGGTTCCATATAAGGTCAAAAACTACATACTCAGATCTTCACCAAACTTTGCATGGATACATTATGTGTCAAGACACGTGGAAAAAACGTACAAAACAAAAGATTGGAGACATCAAGATTTTGGTCGAATTTTTTAAGAATTTTCAAATTTTCAGATGGGAGGTTCCAGATAAGGTCAAAAACTACATACTCAGATCTTCACCAAACTTTGCAGGGATACATTGGATGTCAAGACACGTGGAAAAAACGTACAAAACAAGAGATTGGAGACATCAAGATTTTGGACGAATTTTTTAAGAATTTTTAAATTTTCAGATAGGAGGTTCCATATAAGGTCAAAAACTACATACTCAGATCTTCACCAAACTTTGCATGGATACATTATGTGTCAAGACACGTGGAAAAAACGTACAAAACAAGAGATTGGAGACATCAAGATATTGGTCGAATTTTTTAAGAATTTTCAAATTTTCAGATGGGAGGTTCCAGATAAGGTCAAAAACTACATACTCAGATCTTCACCAAACTTTGCAGGGATACATTGGATGTCAAGACACGTGGAAAAAACGTACAAAAAAGAGATTGGAGACATCAAGATTTTGGACGAATTTTTTAACAATTTTCAAATTTTCAGAAAGGATGTTCCAGATAAGGTCAAAAACGACATACTCAGATCTTCACCAAACTTTGCAGGGATACATTGGATGTCAAGACACGTGGAAAAAACGTACAAAACAAGAGATTGGGGTCATCAAGATTTTGGACGGATTTTTTAGGAATTTTCAAATTTTCAGATGGGAGGTTCCAGATAAGGTCAAAAACTACATACTCAGATCTTCACCAAACATTGCAGGGATACATTGGATGTCAAGACACGTGGAAAAAACGTACAAAACAAGAGATTGGAGACATCAAAATTTTGGACGAATTTTTTAAGAATTTTCAAATTTTCAGATAGGAGGTTCCAGATGAGGTCAAAAACTACATACTCAGATCTTCACCAAACTTTGCAGGAATACTTTGCATGTCAAGACACGTGGAAAAAACGTACAAAACAAGAGATCGGAGACATCAAGATTTTCGACGAATTTTTTAAGAATTTTCAAATTTTCAGATGGGAGGTTCCAGATAAGGTCAAAAACGACATACTCAGATCTTCACCAAACTTTGCATGGATACATTGGATGTCAAGACACGTGGAAAAAACATACAAAACATAGGATTGGTGACATCAAGATTTTGGACGAATTTTTTAAGAATTTTCAAATTTTCAGATAGGAGGTTCCATATAAGGTCAAAAACTACATACTCAGATCTTCACCAAACTTTGCAGGGATACATTGGAGGTCGAGACACGTGGAAAAAAAGTACAAAACAAGAGATTGGGGTCATCAAGATTTTGGACGGATTTTTTAGGAATTTTCAAAATTTCAGATGGGAGGTTCCAGATAAGGTCAAAAACTACATACTCAGATCTTCACCAAACATTGCAGGGATACATTGGATGTCAAGACACGTGGAAAAAACGTACAAAACAAGAGATTGGAGACATTAAGATTTTGGACGAATTTTTTAAGAATTTTCAAATTTTCAGATAGGAGGTTCCAGATGAGGTCAAAAACTACATACTCAGATCTTCACCAAACTTTGCAGGAATACTTTGCATGTCAAGACACGTGGAAAAAACGTACAAAACAAGAGATCGGAGACATCAAGATTTTCGACGAATTTTTTAAGAATTTTCAAATTTTCAGATGGGAGGTTCCAGATAAGGTCAAAAACGACATACTCAGATCTTCACCAAACTTTGCAGGGATCCATTGGAGGTCGAGACACGTGGAAAAAACGTACAAAACAAGAGATTGGAGACATCAAGATTTTGGACGAATTTTTTAAGAATTTTCAAATTTTCAGATAGGAGGTTCCATATAAGGTCAAAAACTACATACTCAGATCTTCACCAAACTTTGCAGGGATACATTGGATGTCAAGACACGTGGAAAAAACGTACAAAACAAGAGATTGGAGACATCAAGATTTTCGACGAATTTTTTAAGAATTTTCAAATTTTCAGAAAGGATGTTCCAGATAAGGTCAAAAACGACATACTCAGATCTTCACCAAACTTTGCAGGGATCCATTGGAGGTCGAGACACGTGGAAAAAACGTACAAAACAAGAGATTGGAGACATCAAGATTTTGGACGAATTTTTGAAGAATTTTCAAATTTTCAGATAGGAGGTTCCAGATAAGGTCTAAAACTACATACTCAGATCTCCACCAAACATTGCAGGAATACATTGGATGTCAAGACACGTGGAAAAAACGTACAAAACAAGAGATTGGAGACATCAAGATTTTCGACGAATTTTTGAAGAATTTTCAAATTTTCAGATAGGAGGTTCCAGATAAGGTCAGAAACTACATACTCAGATCTTCACCAAACGTTGCAGGGATACTTTGCATGTCAAGACACGTGGAAAAAACGTACAAAACAAAAGATTGGAGACATCAAGATTTTCGACGAATTTTTTAAGAATTTTCAAATTTTCAGATGGGAGGTTCCAGATAAGGTCAAAAACGACATACTCAGATCTTCACCAAACTTTGCATGGATACATTGGATGTCAAGACACGTGGAAAAAACGTACAAAACAAGAGATTGGAGACATCAAGATTTTGGACGAATTTTTTAAGAATTCTCAAATTTTCAGAAAGGAGGTTCCATATAAGGTCAAAAACTACATACTCAGATCTTCACCAAACTTTGCAGGGATACTTTGGATGTCAAGACACGTGGAAAAAACGTACAAAACAAGAGATTGGGGTCATCAAGATTTTGGACGAATTTTTTAAGAATTTTCAAATTTTCAGATGGGCGGTTCAATATAAGGTCAAAAACTACATACTCAGATCTTCACCAAACTTTGCATGGATACATTGGATGTCAAGACACGTGGAAAAAACATACAAAACATAGGATTCGGAACATCAAGATTTTGGTCGAATTTTTTAAGAATTTTCAAATTTTCAGAAAGGAGGTTCCATATAAGGTCAAAAACTACATACTCAGATCTTCACCAAACATTGCAGGAATACATTGGATGTCAAGACACGTGGAAAAAACGTACAAAACAAGAGATTGGGGTCATCAAGATTTTGCACGGATTTTTTAGGAATTTTCAAATTTTCAGATGGGAGGTTCCAGATAAGGTCAAAAACTACATACTCAGATCTTCACCAAACTTTGCAGGGATACATTGGATGTCAAGACACGTGGAAAAAACGTACAAAACAAGAGATTGGAGACATCAAGATTTTGGACGAATTTTTTAAGAATTTTCAAATTTTCAGATAGGAGGTTCCATATAAGGTCAAAAACTACATACTCAGATCTTCACCAAACTTTGCATGGATACATTATGTGTCAAGACACGTGGAAAAAACGTACAAAACAAAAGATTGGAGACATCAAGATTTTGGTCGAATTTTTTAAGAATTTTCAAATTTTCAGATGGGAGGTTCCAGATAAGGTCAAAAACTACATACTCAGATCTTCACCAAACTTTGCAGGGATACATTGGATGTCAAGACACGTGGAAAAAACGTACAAAACAAGAGATTGGAGACATCAAGATTTTGGACGAATTTTTTAAGAATTTTTAAATTTTCAGATAGGAGGTTCCATATAAGGTCAAAAACTACATACTCAGATCTTCACCAAACTTTGCATGGATACATTATGTGTCAAGACACGTGGAAAAAACGTACAAAACAAGAGATTGGAGACATCAAGATATTGGTCGAATTTTTTAAGAATTTTCAAATTTTCAGATGGGAGGTTCCAGATAAGGTCAAAAACTACATACTCAGATCTTCACCAAACTTTGCAGGGATACATTGGATGTCAAGACACGTGGAAAAAACGTACAAAACAAGAGATAGGAGACATCAAGATTTTGGACGAATTTTTTAACAATTTTCAAATTTTCAGAAAGGATGTTCCAGATAAGGTCAAAAACAACATACTCAGATCTTCACCAAACTTTGCAGGGATACATTGGATATCAAGACACGTGGAAAAAACGTACAAAACAAGAGATTGGAGACATCAAGATTTTGGACGAATTTTTTAAGAATTTTCAAATTTTCAGATAGGAGGTTCCAGATAAGATCAAAAACTACATACTCAGATCTTCACCAAACTTTGCAGGGATACATTGGATGTCAAGACACGGGGAAAAAAAGTACAAAACAAGAGATTGGGGTCATCAAGATTTTGGACGGATTTTTTAGGAATTTTCAAATTTTCAGATGGGAGGTTCCATATAAGGTCAGAAACTACATACTCAGATCTTCTCCAAACTTTGCAGGGATACATTGGATGTCAAGACACGTGGAAAAAACGTACAAAACAAGAGATTGGAGACATCAAGATTTTCGACGAATTTTTTAAGAATTTTCAAATTTTCAGAAAGGATGTTCCAGATAAGGTCAAAAACGACATACTCAGATCTTCACCAAACTTTGCAGGGATACATTGGAGGTCGAGACACGTGGAAAAAACGTACAAAACAAGAGATTGGAGACATCAAGATTTTGGACGAATTTTTGAAGAATTTTCAAATTTTCTGATAGGAGGTCCCAGATAAGGTCAAAAACTACATACTCAGATCTCCACCAAACATTGCAGGGATACTTTGCATGTCAAGACACGTGGAAAAAACGTACAAAACAAGAGATTGGAGACATCAAGATTTTCGACGAATTTTTGAAGAATTTTCAAATTTTCAGATAGGAGGTTCCAGATAAGGTCAAAAACTACATACTCAGATCTTCACCAAACGTTGCAGGGATACTTTGCATGTCAAGACACGTGGAAAAAACGTACAAAACAAGAGATTGGAGACATCAAGATTTTCGACGAATTTTTTAAGAATTTTCAAATTTTCAGATGGGAGGTTCCAGATAAGGTCAAAAACGACATACTCAGATCTTCACCAAACTTTGCATGGATACATTGGATGTCAAGACACGTGGAAAAAACGTACAAAACAAGAGATTGGGGTCATCAAGATTTTGCACGGATTTTTTAGGAATTTTCAAATTTTCAGATGGGAGGTTCCAGATAAGGTCAAAAACTACATACTCAGATCTTCACCAAACTTTGCAGGGATACATTGGATGTCAAGACACGTGGAAAAAACGTACAAAACAAGAGATTGGAGACATCAAGATTTTGGACGAATTTTTTAAGAATTTTCAAATTTTCAGATAGGAGGTTCCATATAAGGTCAAAAACTACATACTCAGATCTTCACCAAACTTTGCAGGGATACATTGGATATCAAGACACGTGGAAAAAACGTACAAAACAAGAGATTGGAGACATCAAGATTTTGGACGATTTTTTTAAGAATTTTCAAATTTTCAGATAGGAGGTTCCAGATAAGATCAAAAACTACATACTCAGATCTTCACCAAACTTTGCAGGGATACATTGGATGTCAAGACACGTGGAAAAAAAGTACAAAACAAGAGATTGGGGTCATCAAGATTTTGGACGGATTTTTTAGGAATTTTCAAATTTTCAGATGGGAGGTTCCATATAAGGTCAAAAACTACATACTCAGATCTTCACCAAACTTTGCAGGGATACATTGGATGTCAAGACACGTGGAAAAAACGTACAAAACAAGAGATTGGAGACATCAAGATTTTCGACGAATTTTTTAAGAATTTTCAAATTTTCAGAAAGGATGTTCCAGATAAGGTCAAAAACGACATACTCAGATCTTCACCAAACTTTGCAGGGATACATTGGAGGTCGAGACACGTGGAAAAAACGTACAAAACAAGAGATTGGAGACATCAAGATTTTGGACGAATTTTTGAAGAATTTTCAAATTTTCTGATAGGAGGTCCCAGATAAGGTCAAAAACTACATACTCAGATCTCCACCAAACATTGCAGGGATACATTGGATGTCAAGACACGTGGAAAAAACGTACAAAACAAGAGATTGGAGACATCAAGATTTTCGACGAATTTTTGAAGAATTTTCAAATTTTCAGATAGGAGGTTCCAGATAAGGTCAAAAACTACATACTCAGATCTTCACCAAACGTTGCAGGGATACTTTGCATGTCAAGACACGTGGAAAAAACGTACAAAACAAGAGATTGGAGACATCAAGATTTTGGACGAATTTTTTAAGAATTTTCAAATTTTCAGAAAGGATGTTCCAGATAAGGTCAAAAACGACATACTCAGATCTTCACCAAACTTTGCAGGGATACATTGGATGTCAAGACACGTGGAAAAAACGTACAAAACAAGAGATTGGAGACATCAAATTTTGGACGAATTTTTTAAGAATTTTCAAATTTTCAGAAAGGATGTTCCAGATAAGGTCAAAAACGACATACTCAGATCTTCACCAAACTTTGCAGGGATACATTGGAGGTCAAGACACGTGGAAAAAACGTACAAAACAAGAGATTGGAGACATCAAGATTTTCGACGAATTTTTGAAGAATTTTCAAATTTTCAGATAGGAGGTTCCAGATAAGGTCAAAAACTACATACTCAGATCTTCACCAAACGTTGCAGGGATACTTTGCATGTCAAGACACGTGGAAAAAACGTACAAAACAAGAGATTGGAGACATCAAGATTTTCGACGAATTTTTTAAGAATTTTCAAATTTTCAGATGGGAGGTTCCAGATAAGGTCAAAAACGACATACTCAGATCTTCACCAAACTTTGCATGGATACATTGGATGTCAAGACACGTGGAAAAAACGTACAAAACAAGAGATTGGAGACATCAAGATTTTGGACGAATTTTTTAAGAATTCTCAAATTTTCAGAAAGGAGGTTCCATATAAGGTCAAAAACTACAAACTCAGATCTTCACCAAACTTTGCAGGGATACATTGGATGTCAAGACACGTGGAAAAAACGTACAAAACAAGAGATTGGGGTCATCAAGATTTTGGACGAATTTTTTAAGAATTTTCAAATTTTCAGAAAGGAGGTTCCATATAAGGTCAAAAACTACATACTCAGATCTTCACCAAACTTTGCAGGGATACATTGAATGTCAAGACACGTGGAAAAAACGTACAAAACAAGAGATTGGGGTCATCAAGATTTTGGACGGATTTTTTAGGAATTTTCAAATTTTCAGATGGGAGGTTCCAGATAAGGTCAAAAACTACATACTCAGATCTTCACCAAACTTTGCAGGGATACATTGGATGTCAAGACACGTGGAAAAAACGTACAAAACAAGAGATTGGAGACATCAAGATTTTGGACGAATTTTTTAAGAATTTTCAAATTTTCAGATAGGAGGTTCCAGATGAGGTCAAAAACTACATACTCAGATCTTCACCAAACTTTGCAGGAATACTTTGCATGTCAAGACACGTGGAAAAAACGTACAAAACAAGAGATCGGAGACATCAAGATTTTCGACGAATTTTTTAAGAATTTTCAAATTTTCAGATGGGAGGTTCCAGATAAGGTCAAAAACGACATACTCAGATCTTCACCAAACTTTGCAGGGATCCATTGGAGGTCGAGACACGTGGAAAAAACGTACAAAACAAGAGATTGGAGACATCAAGATTTTGGACGAATTTTTTAAGAATTTTCAAATTTTCAGATAGGAGGTTCCATATAAGGTCAAAAACTACATACTCAGATCTTCACCAAACTTTGCAGGGATACATTGGATGTCAAGACACGTGGAAAAAACGTACAAAACAAGAGATTGGAGACATCAAGATTTTCGACGAATTTTTTAAGAATTTTCAAATTTTCAGAAAGGATGTTCCAGATAAGGTCAAAAACGACATACTCAGATCTTCACCAAACTTTGCAGGGATCCATTGGAGGTCGAGACACGTGGAAAAAACGTACAAAACAAGAGATTGGAGACATCAAGATTTTGGACGAATTTTTGAAGAATTTTCAAATTTTCAGATAGGAGGTTCCAGATAAGGTCTAAAACTACATACTCAGATCTCCACCAAACATTGCAGGAATACATTGGATGTCAAGACACGTGGAAAAAACGTACAAAACAAGAGATTGGAGACATCAAGATTTTCGACGAATTTTTGAAGAATTTTCAAATTTTCAGATAGGAGGTTCCAGATAAGGTCAAAAACTACATACTCAGATCTTCACCAAACGTTGCAGGGATACTTTGCATGTCAAGACACGTGGAAAAAACGTACAAAACAAAAGATTGGAGACATCAAGATTTTCGACGAATTTTTTAAGAATTTTCAAATTTTCAGATGGGAGGTTCCAGATAAGGTCAAAAACGACATACTCAGATCTTCACCAAACTTTGCATGGATACATTGGATGTCAAGACACGTGGAAAAAACGTACAAAACAAGAGATTGGAGACATCAAGATTTTGGACGAATTTTTTAATAATTCTCAAATTTTCAGAAAGGAGGTTCCATATAAGGTCAAAAACTACATACTCAGATCTTCACCAAACTTTGCAGGGATACTTTGGATGTCAAGACACGTGGAAAAAACGTACAAAACAAGAGATTGGGGTCATCAAGATTTTGGACGAATTTTTTAAGAATTTTCAAATTTTCAGATGGGAGGTTCAATATAAGGTCAAAAACTACATACTCAGATCTTCACCAAACTTTGCATGGATTCATTGGATGTCAAGACACGTGGAAAAAACATACAAAACATAGGATTCGGAACATCAAGATTTTGATCGAATTTTTTAAGAATTTTCAAATTTTCAGATAGGAGGTTCCATATAAGGTCAAAAACTACATACTCAGATCTTCACCAAACATTGCAGGAATACATTGGATGTCAAGACACGTGGAAAAAACGTACAAAACAAGAGATTGGGGTCATCAAGATTTTGCACGGATTTTTTTATTAATTTTCAAATTTTCAGATGGGAGGTTCCAGATAAGGTCAAAAACTACATACTCAGATCTTCACCAAACTTTGCAGGGATACATTGGATGTCAAGACACGTGGAAAAAACGTACAAAACAAGAGATTGGATACATCAAGATTTTGGACGAATTTTTTAAGAATTTTCAAATTTTCAGATAGGAGGTTCCATATAAGGTCAAAAACTACATACTCAGATCTTCACCAAACTTTGCATGGATACATTATGTGTCAAGACACGTGGAAAAAACGTACAAAACAAAAGATTGGAGACATCAAGATTTTGGTCGAATTTTTTAAGAATTTTCAAATTTTCAGATGGGAGGTTCCAGATAAGGTCAAAAACTATATACTCAGATCTTCACCAAACTTTGCAGGGATACATTGGATGTCAAGACACGTGGAAAAAACGTACAAAAAAGAGATTGGAGACATCAAGATTTTGGACGAATTTTTTAACAATTTTCAAATTTTCAGAAAGGATGTTCAGATAAGGTCAAAAACGACATACTCAGATCTTCACCAAACTTTGCAGGGATACATTGGATATCAAGACACGTGGAAAAAACGTACAAAACAAGAGATTGGAGACATCAAGATTTTGGACGAATTTTTTAAGAATTTTCAAATTTTCAGATAGGAGGTTCCAGATAAGGTCAAAAACTACATACTCAGATCTTCACCAAACTTTGCAGGGATACATTGGATGTCAAGACACGTGGAAAAAACGTACAAAACAAGAGATTGGGGTCATCAAGATTTTGGACGGATTTTTTAGGAATTTTCAAATTTTCAGATGGGAGGTTCCAGATAAGGTCAAAAACTACATACTCAGATCTTCACCAAACATTGCAGGGATACATTGGATGTCAAGACACGTGGAAAAAACGTACAAAACAAGAGATTGGAGACATCAAAATTTTGGACGAATTTTTTAAGAATTTTCAAATTTTCAGATAGGAGGTTCCAGATGAGGTCAAAAACTACATACTCAGATCTTCACCAAACTTTGCAGGAATACTTTGCATGTCAAGACACGTGGAAAAAACGTACAAAACAAGAGATCGGAGACATCAAGATTTTCGACGAATTTTTTAAGAATTTTCAAATTTTCAGATGGGAGGTTCCAGATAAGGTCAAAAACGACATACTCAGATCTTCACCAAACTTTGCATGGATACATTGGATGTCAAGACACGTGGAAAAAACATACAAAACATAGGATTGGTGACATCAAGATTTTGGACGAATTTTTTAAGAATTTTCAAATTTTGAGATAGGAGGTTCCATATAAGGTCAAAAACTACATACTCAGATCTTCACCAAACTTTGCAGGGATACATTGGATGTCAAGACACGTGGAAAAAACGTACAAAACAAGAGATTGGAGACATCAAGATTATGGACGAATTTTTTGAGAATTTTCAAATTTTCAGAAAGGAGGTTCCATATAAGGTCAAAAACTACATACTCAGATCTTCACCAAACTTTGCAGGGATACATTGGATGTCAAGACACGTGGAAAAAACGTACAAAACAAGAGATTGGAGACATCAAGATTTTCGACGAATTTTTTAAGAATTTTCAAATTTTCAGAAAGGATGTTCCAGATAAGGTCAAAAACGACATACTCAGATCTTCACCAAACTTTGCAGGGATACATTGGAGGTCGAGACACGTGGAAAAAACGTACAAAACAAGAGATTGGAGACATCAAGATTTTGGACGAATTTTTGAAGAATTTTCAAATTTTCTGATAGGAGGTCCCAGATAAGGTCAAAAACTACATACTCAGATCTCCACCAAACATTGCAGGGATACATTGGATGTCAAGACACGTGGAAAAAACGTACAAAACAAGAGATTGGAGACATCAAGATTTTCGACGAATTTTTGAAGAATTTTCAAATTTTCAGATAGGAGGTTCCAGATAAGGTCAAAAACTACATACTCAGATCTTCACCAAACGTTGCAGGGATACTTTGCATGTCAAGACACGTGGAAAAAACGTACAAAACAAGAGATTGGAGACATCAAGATTTTCGACGAATTTTTTAAGAATTTTCAAATTTTCAGATGGGAGGTTCCAGATAAGGTCAAAAACGACATACTCAGATCTTCACCAAACGTTGCAGGGATACTTTGCATGTCAAGACACGTGGAAAAAACGTACAAAACAAAAGATTGGAGACATCAAGATTTTCGACGAATTTTTTAAGAATTTTCAAATTTTCAGATGGGAGGTTCCAGATAAGGTCAAAAACGACATACTCAGATCTTCACCAAACTTTGCATGGATACATTGGATGTCAAGACACGTGGAAAAAACGTACAAAACAAGAGATTGGAGACATCAAGATTTTGGACGAATTTTTTAAGAATTCTCAAATTTTCAGAAAGGAGGTTCCATATAAGGTCAAAAACTACATACTCAGATCTTCACCAAACTTTGCAGGGATACTTTGGATGTCAAGACACGTGGAAAAAACGTACAAAACAAGAGATTGGGGTCATCAAGATTTTGGACGAATTTTTTAAGAATTTTCAAATTTTCAGATGGGAGGTTCAACATAAGGTCAAAAACTACATACTCAGATCTTCACCAAACTTTGCATGGATACATTGGATGTCAAGACACGTGGAAAAAACATACAAAACATAGGATTCGGAACATCAAGATTTTAGTCGAATTTTTTAAGAATTTTCAAATTTTCAGATAGGAGGTTCCATATAAGGTCAAAAACTACATACTCAGATCTTCACCAAACATTGCAGGAATACATTGGATGTCAAGACACGTGGAAAAAACGTACAAAACAAGAGATTGGGGTCATCAAGATTTTGCACGGATTTTTTAGGAATTTTCAAATTTTCAGATGGGAGGTTCCAGATAAGGTCAAAAACTACATACTCAGATCTTCACCAAACTTTGCAGGGATACATTGGATGTCAAGACACGTGGAAAAAACGTACAAAACAAGAGATTGGAGACATCAAGATTTTGGACGAATTTTTTAAGAATTTTCAAATTTTCAGATAGGAGGTTCCATATAAGGTCAAAAACTACATACTCAGATCTTCACCAAACTTTGCATGGATACATTATGTGTCAAGACACGTGGAAAAAACGTACAAAACAAAAGATTGGAGACATCAAGATTTTGGTCGAATTTTTTAAGAATTTTCAAATTTTCAGATGGGAGGTTCCAGATAAGGTCAAAAACTACATACTCAGATCTTCACCAAACTTTGCAGGGATACATTGGATGTCAAGACACGTGGAAAAAACGTACAAAAAAGAGATTGGAGACATCAAGATTTTGGACGAATTTTTTAACAATTCTCAAATTTTCAGAAAGGATGTTCCAGATAAGGTCAAAAACGACATACTCAGATCTTCACCAAACTTTGCAGGGATACATTGGATATCAAGACACGTGGAAAAAACGTACAAAACAACAGATTGGAGACATCAAGATTTTGGACGATTTTTTTAAGAATTTTCAAATTTTCAGATGGGAGGTTCCAGATAAGGTCAAAAACTACATACTCAGATCTTCACCAAACTTTGCAGGGATACATTGGATGTCAAGACACGTGGAAAAAACGTACAAAACAAGAGATTGGGGTCATCAAGATTTTGGACGGATTTTTTAGGAATTTTCAAATTTTCAGATGGGAGGTTCCAGATAAGGTCAAAAACTACATACTCAGATCTTCACCAATCATTGCAGGGATACATTGGATGTCAAGACACGTGGAAAAAACGTACAAAACAAGAGATTGGAGACATCAATATTTTGGACGAATTTTTAAAGAATTTTCAAATTTTCAGATAGGAGGTTCCAGATGAGGTCAAAAACTACATAGTCAGATCTTCACCAAACTTTGCAGGAATACTTTGCATGTCAAGACACGTGGAAAAAACGTACAAAACAAGAGATCGGAGACATCAAGATTTTCGACGAATTTTTTAAGAATTTTCAAATTTTCAGATGGGAGGTTCCAGATAAGGTCAAAAACGACATACTCAGATCTTCACCAAACTTTGCATGGATACATTGGATGTCAAGACACGTGGAAAAAACATACAAAACATAGGATTGGTGACATCAAGATTTTGGACGAATTTTTTAAGAATTTTCAAATTTTCAGATAGGAGGTTCCATATAAGGTCAAAAACTACATACTCAGATCTTCACCAAACTTTGCAGGGATACATTGGATGTCAAGACACGTGGAAAAAACGTACAAAACAAGAGATTGGAGACATCAAGATTTTCGAAGAATTTTTTAAGAATTTTCAAATTTTCAGAAAGGATGTTCCAGATAAGGTCAAAAACGACATACTCAGATCTTCACCAAACTTTGCAGGGATACATTGGAGGTCGAGACACGTGGAAAAAACGTACAAAACAAGAGATTGGAGACATCAAGATTTTGGACGAATTTTTGAAGAATTTTCAAATTTTCAGATAGGAGGTTCCAGATAAGGTCAAAAACTACATACTCAGATCTCAACCAAACATTGCAGGGATACATTGGATGTCAAGACACGTGGAAAAAACATACAAAACATAGGATTGGTGACATCAAGATTTTCGACGAATTTTTTAAGAATTTTCAAATTTTCAGATAGGAGGTTCCATATAAGGTCAAAAACTACATGCTCAGATCTTCACCAAACTTTGCAGGGATACATTGGATGTCAAGACACGTGGAAAAAACGTACAAAACAAGAGATTGGAGACATCAAGATTATGGACGAATTTTTTGAGAATTTTCAAATTTTCAGAAAGGAGGTTCCATATAAGGTCAAAAACTACATACTCAGATCTTCACCAAACTTTGCAGGGATACATTGGATGTCAAGAAACGTGGAAAAAACGTACAAAACAAGAGATTGGAGACATCAAGATTTTCGACGAATTTTTTAAGAATTTTCAAATTTTCAGAAAGGATGTTCCAGATAAGGTCAAAAACGACATACTCAGATCTTCACTAACTTTGCAGGGATACATTGGAGGTCGAGACACGTGGAAAAAACGTACAAAACAAGAGATTGGAGACATCAAGATTTTGGACGAATTTTTGAAGAATTTTCAAATTTTCAGATAGGAGGTTCCAGATAAGGTCAAAAACTACATACTCAGATCTCCACCAAGCATTGCAATTATACATTGGATGTCAAGACACGTGGAAAAAACGTACAAAGCAAGAGATTGGAGACATCAAGATTTTCGACGAATTTTTGAAGAATTTTCAAATTTTCAGATAGGAGGTTCCATATAAGGTCAAAAACTACATACTCAGATCTTCACCAAACTTTGCAGGGATACATTGGATGTCAAGACACGTGGAAAAAACGTACAAAACAAGAGATTGGAGACATCAAGATTTTGGACGAATTTTTTAAGAATTTTCAAATTTTCAGAAAGGATGATCCAGATAAGGTCAAAAACGACATACTCAGATCTTCACCAAACTTTGCAGGGACCCATTGGAGGTCGAGACACGTGGAAAAAACGTACAAAACAAGAGATTGGAGACATCAAGATTTTGGACGAATTTTTTAACAATTTTCAAATTTTCAGATAGGAGGTTCCAGATAAGGTCTAAAACTACATACTCAGATCTCCACCAAACATTGCAGGAATACATTGGATGTCAAGACACGTGGAAAAAACGTACAAAACAAGAGATTGGAGACATCAAGATTTTCGACGAATTTTTGAAGAATTTTCAAATTTTCAGATAGGAGGTTCCAGATAAGGTCAAAAACTACATACTCAGATCTTCACCAAACGTTGCAGGGATACTTTGCATGTCAAGACACGTGGAAAAAACGTACAAAACAAAAGATTGGAGACATCAAGATTTTCGACGAATTTTTTAAGAATTTTCAAATTTTCAGATGGGAGGTTCCAGATAAGGTCAAAAACGACATACTCAGATCTTCACCAAACTTTGCATGGATACATTGGATGTCAAGACACGTGGAAAAAACGTACAAAACAAGAGATTGGAGACATCAAGATTTTCGACGAATTTTTTAAGAATTTTCAAATTTTCAGAAAGGATGTTCCAGATAAGGTCAAAAACGACATACTCAGATCTTCACCAAACTTTGCAGGGATACATTGGAGGTCGAGACACGTGGAAAAAACGTACAAAACAAGAGATTGGAGACATCAAGATTTTGGACGAATTTTTGAAGAATTTTCAAATTTTCAGATAGGAGGTTCCAGATAAGGTCAAAAACTACATACTCAGATCTCAACCAAACATTGCAGGGATACATTGGATGTCAAGACACGTGGAAAAAACATACAAAACATAGGATTGGTGACATCAAGATTTTCGACGAATTTTTTAAGAATTTTCAAATTTTCAGATAGGAGGTTCCATATAAGGTCAAAAACTACATGCTCAGATCTTCACCAAACTTTGCAGGGATACATTGGATGTCAAGACACGTGGAAAAAACGTACAAAACAAGAGATTGGAGACATCAAGATTATGGACGAATTTTTTGAGAATTTTCAAATTTTCAGAAAGGAGGTTCCATATAAGGTCAAAAACTACATACTCAGATCTTCACCAAACTTTGCAGGGATACATTGGATGTCAAGAAACGTGGAAAAAACGTACAAAACAAGAGATTGGAGACATCAAGATTTTCGACGAATTTTTTAAGAATTTTCAAATTTTCAGAAAGGATGTTCCAGATAAAGTCAAAAACGACATACTCAGATCTTCACTAACTTTGCAGGGATACATTGGATGTCAAGACACGTGGAAAAAACGTACAAAACAAGAGATTGGGGTCATCAAGATTTTGGACGGATTTTTTAGGAATTTTCAAATTTTCAGATGGGAGGTTCCAGATAAGGTCAAAAACTACATACTCAGATCTTCACCAAACATTGCAGGGATACATTGGATGTCAAGACACGTGGAAAAAACGTACAAAACAAGAGATTGGAGACATCAATATTTTGGACGAATTTTTAAAGAATTTTCAAATTTTCAGATAGGAGGTTCCAGATGAGGTCAAAAACTACATAGTCAGATCTTCACCAAACTTTGCAGGAATACTTTGCATGTCAAGACACGTGGAAAAAACGTACAAAACAAGAGATCGGAGACATCAAGATTTTCGACGAATTTTTTAAGAATTTTCAAATTTTCAGATGGGAGGTTCCAGATAAGGTCAAAAACGACATACTCAGATCTTCACCAAACTTTGCATGGATACATTGGATGTCAAGACACGTGGAAAAAACATACAAAACATAGGATTGGTGACATCAAGATTTTGGACGAATTTTTTAAGAATTTTCAAATTTTCAGATAGGAGGTTCCATATAAGGTCAAAAACTACATACTCAGATCTTCACCAAACTTTGCAGGGATACATTGGATGTCAAGACACGTGGAAAAAACGTACAAAACAAGAGATTGGAGACATCAAGATTTTCGAAGAATTTTTTAAGAATTTTCAAATTTTCAGAAAGGATGTTCCAGATAAGGTCAAAAACGACATACTCAGATCTTCACCAAACTTTGCAGGGATACATTGGAGGTCGAGACACGTGGAAAAAACGTACAAAACAAGAGATTGGAGACATCAAGATTTTGGACGAATTTTTGAAGAATTTTCAAATTTTCAGATAGGAGGTTCCAGATAAGGTCAAAAACTACATACTCAGATCTTCACCAAACTTTGCAGGAATACATTGGATGTCAAGAAACGTGGAAAAAACGTACAAAACAAGAGATTGGAGACATCAAGATTTTCGACGAATTTTTTAAGAATTTTCAAATTTTCAGAAAGGATGTTCCAGATAAGGTCAAAAACGACATACTCAGATCTTCACTAACTTTGCAGGGATACATTGGAGGTCGAGACACGTGGAAAAAACGTACAAAACAAGAGATTGGAGACATCAAGATTTTGGACGAATTTTTGAAGAATTTTCAAATTTTCAGATAGGAGGTTCCAGATAAGGTCAAAAACTACATACTCAGATCTCCACCAAGCATTGCAGGGATACATTGGATGTCAAGACACGTGGAAAAAACGTACAAAGCAAGAGATTGGAGACATCAAGATTTTCGACGAATTTTTGAAGAATTTTCAAATTTTCAGATAGGAGGTTCCATATAAGGTCAAAAACTACATACTCAGATCTTCACCAAACTTTGCAGGGATACATTGGATGTCAAGACACGTGGAAAAAACGTACAAAACAAGAGATTGGAGACATCAAGATTTTCGACGAATTTTTTAAGAATTTTCAAATTTTCAGAAAGGATGTTCCAGATAAGGTCAAAAACGACATACTCAGATCTTCACCAAACTTTGCAGGGATCCATTGGAGGTCGAGACACGTGGAAAAAACGTACAAAACAAGAGATTGGAGACATCAAGATTTTGGACGAATTTTTTAACAATTTTCAAATTTTCAGATAGGAGGTTCCAGATAAGGTCTAAAACTACATACTCAGATCTCCACCAAACATTGCAGGAATGCATTGGATGTCAAGACACGTGGAAAAAACGTACAAAACAAGAGATTGGAGACATCAAGATTTTGGACGAATTTTTTAACAATTCTCAAATTTTCAGATAGGAGGTTCCATATAAGGTCAAAAACTACATACTCAGATCTTCACCAAACTTTGCATGGATACATTATGTGTCAAGACACGTGGAAAAAACGTACAAAACAAAAGATTGGAGACATCAAGATTTTGGTCGAATTTTTTAAGAATTTTCAAATTTTCAGATGGGAGGTTCCAGATAAGGTCAAAAACTACATACTCAGATCTTCACCAAACTTTGCAGGGATACATTGGATGTCAAGACACGTGGAAAAAACGTACAAAAAAGAGATTGGAGACATCAAGATTTTGGACGAATTTTTTAACAATTCTCAAATTTTCAGAAAGGATGTTCCAGATAAGGTCAAAAACGACATACTCAGATCTTCACCAAACTTTGCAGGGATACATTGGATATCAAGACACGTGGAAAAAACGTACAAAACAACAGATTGGAGACATCAAGATTTTGGACGATTTTTTTAAGAATTTTCAAATTTTCAGATGGGAGGTTCCAGATAAGGTCAAAAACTACATACTCAGATCTTCACCAAACTTTGCAGGGATACATTGGATGTCAAGACACGTGGAAAAAACGTACAAAACAAGAGATTGGGGTCATCAAGATTTTGGACGGATTTTTTAGGAATTTTCAAATTTTCAGATGGGAGGTTCCAGATAAGGTCAAAAACTACATACTCAGATCTTCACCAATCATTGCAGGGATACATTGGATGTCAAGACACGTGGAAAAAACGTACAAAACAAGAGATTGGAGACATCAATATTTTGGACGAATTTTTAAAGAATTTTCAAATTTTCAGATAGGAGGTTCCAGATGAGGTCAAAAACTACATAGTCAGATCTTCACCAAACTTTGCAGGAATACTTTGCATGTCAAGACACGTGGAAAAAACGTACAAAACAAGAGATCGGAGACATCAAGATTTTCGACGAATTTTTTAAGAATTTTCAAATTTTCAGATGGGAGGTTCCAGATAAGGTCAAAAACGACATACTCAGATCTTCACCAAACTTTGCATGGATACATTGGATGTCAAGACACGTGGAAAAAACATACAAAACATAGGATTGGTGACATCAAGATTTTGGACGAATTTTTTAAGAATTTTCAAATTTTCAGATAGGAGGTTCCATATAAGGTCAAAAACTACATACTCAGATCTTCACCAAACTTTGCAGGGATACATTGGATGTCAAGACACGTGGAAAAAACGTACAAAACAAGAGATTGGAGACATCAAGATTTTCGAAGAATTTTTTAAGAATTTTCAAATTTTCAGAAAGGATGTTCCAGATAAGGTCAAAAACGACATACTCAGATCTTCACCAAACTTTGCAGGGATACATTGGAGGTCGAGACACGTGGAAAAAACGTACAAAACAAGAGATTGGAGACATCAAGATTTTGGACGAATTTTTGAAGAATTTTCAAATTTTCAGATAGGAGGTTCCAGATAAGGTCAAAAACTACATACTCAGATCTCAACCAAACATTGCAGGGATACATTGGATGTCAAGACACGTGGAAAAAACATACAAAACATAGGATTGGTGACATCAAGATTTTCGACGAATTTTTTAAGAATTTTCAAATTTTCAGATAGGAGGTTCCATATAAGGTCAAAAACTACATGCTCAGATCTTCACCAAACTTTGCAGGGATACATTGGATGTCAAGACACGTGGAAAAAACGTACAAAACAAGAGATTGGAGACATCAAGATTATGGACGAATTTTTTGAGAATTTTCAAATTTTCAGAAAGGAGGTTCCATATAAGGTCAAAAACTACATACTCAGATCTTCACCAAACTTTGCAGGGATACATTGGATGTCAAGAAACGTGGAAAAAACGTACAAAACAAGAGATTGGAGACATCAAGATTTTCGACGAATTTTTTAAGAATTTTCAAATTTTCAGAAAGGATGTTCCAGATAAGGTCAAAAACGACATACTCAGATCTTCACTAACTTTGCAGGGATACATTGGAGGTCGAGACACGTGGAAAAAACGTACAAAACAAGAGATTGGAGACATCAAGATTTTGGACGAATTTTTGAAGAATTTTCAAATTTTCAGATAGGAGGTTCCAGATAAGGTCAAAAACTACATACTCAGATCTCCACCAAGCATTGCAATTATACATTGGATGTCAAGACACGTGGAAAAAACGTACAAAGCAAGAGATTGGAGACATCAAGATTTTCGACGAATTTTTGAAGAATTTTCAAATTTTCAGATAGGAGGTTCCATATAAGGTCAAAAACTACATACTCAGATCTTCACCAAACTTTGCAGGGATACATTGGATGTCAAGACACGTGGAAAAAACGTACAAAACAAGAGATTGGAGACATCAAGATTTTGGACGAATTTTTTAAGAATTTTCAAATTTTCAGAAAGGATGATCCAGATAAGGTCAAAAACGACATACTCAGATCTTCACCAAACTTTGCAGGGACCCATTGGAGGTCGAGACACGTGGAAAAAACGTACAAAACAAGAGATTGGAGACATCAAGATTTTGGACGAATTTTTTAACAATTTTCAAATTTTCAGATAGGAGGTTCCAGATAAGGTCTAAAACTACATACTCAGATCTCCACCAAACATTGCAGGAATACATTGGATGTCAAGACACGTGGAAAAAACGTACAAAACAAGAGATTGGAGACATCAAGATTTTCGACGAATTTTTGAAGAATTTTCAAATTTTCAGATAGGAGGTTCCAGATAAGGTCAAAAACTACATACTCAGATCTTCACCAAACGTTGCAGGGATACTTTGCATGTCAAGACACGTGGAAAAAACGTACAAAACAAAAGATTGGAGACATCAAGATTTTCGACGAATTTTTTAAGAATTTTCAAATTTTCAGATGGGAGGTTCCAGATAAGGTCAAAAACGACATACTCAGATCTTCACCAAACTTTGCATGGATACATTGGATGTCAAGACACGTGGAAAAAACGTACAAAACAAGAGATTGGAGACATCAAGATTTTCGACGAATTTTTTAAGAATTTTCAAATTTTCAGAAAGGATGTTCCAGATAAGGTCAAAAACGACATACTCAGATCTTCACCAAACTTTGCAGGGATACATTGGAGGTCGAGACACGTGGAAAAAACGTACAAAACAAGAGATTGGAGACATCAAGATTTTGGACGAATTTTTGAAGAATTTTCAAATTTTCAGATAGGAGGTTCCAGATAAGGTCAAAAACTACATACTCAGATCTCAACCAAACATTGCAGGGATACATTGGATGTCAAGACACGTGGAAAAAACATACAAAACATAGGATTGGTGACATCAAGATTTTCGACGAATTTTTTAAGAATTTTCAAATTTTCAGATAGGAGGTTCCATATAAGGTCAAAAACTACATGCTCAGATCTTCACCAAACTTTGCAGGGATACATTGGATGTCAAGACACGTGGAAAAAACGTACAAAACAAGAGATTGGAGACATCAAGATTATGGACGAATTTTTTGAGAATTTTCAAATTTTCAGAAAGGAGGTTCCATATAAGGTCAAAAACTACATACTCAGATCTTCACCAAACTTTGCAGGGATACATTGGATGTCAAGAAACGTGGAAAAAACGTACAAAACAAGAGATTGGAGACATCAAGATTTTCGACGAATTTTTTAAGAATTTTCAAATTTTCAGAAAGGATGTTCCAGATAAAGTCAAAAACGACATACTCAGATCTTCACTAACTTTGCAGGGATACATTGGATGTCAAGACACGTGGAAAAAACGTACAAAACAAGAGATTGGGGTCATCAAGATTTTGGACGGATTTTTTAGGAATTTTCAAATTTTCAGATGGGAGGTTCCAGATAAGGTCAAAAACTACATACTCAGATCTTCACCAAACATTGCAGGGATACATTGGATGTCAAGACACGTGGAAAAAACGTACAAAACAAGAGATTGGAGACATCAATATTTTGGACGAATTTTTAAAGAATTTTCAAATTTTCAGATAGGAGGTTCCAGATGAGGTCAAAAACTACATAGTCAGATCTTCACCAAACTTTGCAGGAATACTTTGCATGTCAAGACACGTGGAAAAAACGTACAAAACAAGAGATCGGAGACATCAAGATTTTCGACGAATTTTTTAAGAATTTTCAAATTTTCAGATGGGAGGTTCCAGATAAGGTCAAAAACGACATACTCAGATCTTCACCAAACTTTGCATGGATACATTGGATGTCAAGACACGTGGAAAAAACATACAAAACATAGGATTGGTGACATCAAGATTTTGGACGAATTTTTTAAGAATTTTCAAATTTTCAGATAGGAGGTTCCATATAAGGTCAAAAACTACATACTCAGATCTTCACCAAACTTTGCAGGGATACATTGGATGTCAAGACACGTGGAAAAAACGTACAAAACAAGAGATTGGAGACATCAAGATTTTCGAAGAATTTTTTAAGAATTTTCAAATTTTCAGAAAGGATGTTCCAGATAAGGTCAAAAACGACATACTCAGATCTTCACCAAACTTTGCAGGGATACATTGGAGGTCGAGACACGTGGAAAAAACGTACAAAACAAGAGATTGGAGACATCAAGATTTTGGACGAATTTTTGAAGAATTTTCAAATTTTCAGATAGGAGGTTCCAGATAAGGTCAAAAACTACATACTCAGATCTTCACCAAACTTTGCAGGGATACATTGGATGTCAAGAAACGTGGAAAAAACGTACAAAACAAGAGATTGGAGACATCAAGATTTTCGACGAATTTTTTAAGAATTTTCAAATTTTCAGAAAGGATGTTCCAGATAAGGTCAAAAACGACATACTCAGATCTTCACTAACTTTGCAGGGATACATTGGAGGTCGAGACACGTGGAAAAAACGTACAAAACAAGAGATTGGAGACATCAAGATTTTGGACGAATTTTTGAAGAATTTTCAAATTTTCAGATAGGAGGTTCCAGATAAGGTCAAAAACTACATACTCAGATCTCCACCAAGCATTGCAGGGATACATTGGATGTCAAGACACGTGGAAAAAACGTACAAAGCAAGAGATTGGAGACATCAAGATTTTCGACGAATTTTTGAAGAATTTTCAAATTTTCAGATAGGAGGTTCCATATAAGGTCAAAAACTACATACTCAGATCTTCACCAAACTTTGCAGGGATACATTGGATGTCAAGACACGTGGAAAAAACGTACAAAACAAGAGATTGGAGACATCAAGATTTTCGACGAATTTTTTAAGAATTTTCAAATTTTCAGAAAGGATGTTCCAGATAAGGTCAAAAACGACATACTCAGATCTTCACCAAACTTTGCAGGGATCCATTGGAGGTCGAGACACGTGGAAAAAACGTACAAAACAAGAGATTGGAGACATCAAGATTTTGGACGAATTTTTTAACAATTTTCAAATTTTCAGATAGGAGGTTCCAGATAAGGTCTAAAACTACATACTCAGATCTCCACCAAACATTGCAGGAATGCATTGGATGTCAAGACACGTGGAAAAAACGTACAAAACAAGAGATTGGAGACATCAAGATTTTCGACGAATTTTTGAAGAATTTTCAAATTTTCAGATAGGAGGTTCCAGATAAGGTCAAAAACTACATACTCAGATCTTCACCAAACGTTGCAGGGATACTTTGCATGTCAAGACACGTGGAAAAAACGTACAAAACAAAAGATTGGAGACATCAAGATTTTCGACGAATTTTTTAAGAATTTTCAAATTTTCAGATGGGAGGTTCCAGATAAGGTCAAAAACGACATACTCAGATCTTCACCAAACTTTGCATGGATACATTGGATGTCAAGACACGTGGAAAAAACGTACAAAACAAGAGATTGGAGACATCAAGATTTTCGACGAATTTTTTAAGAATTTTCAAATTTTCAGAAAGGATGTTCCAGATAAGGTCAAAAACGACATACTCAGATCTTCACCAAACTTTGCAGGGATACATTGGAGGTCGAGACACGTGGAAAAAACGTACAAAACAAGAGATTGGAGACATCAAGATTTTGGACGAATTTTTGAAGAATTTTCAAATTTTCAGATAGGAGGTTCCAGATAAGGTCAAAAACTACATACTCAGATCTCAACCAAACATTGCAGGGATACATTGGATGTCAAGACACGTGGAAAAAACATACAAAACATAGGATTGGTGACATCAAGATTTTCGACGAATTTTTTAAGAATTTTCAAATTTTCAGATAGGAGGTTCCATATAAGGTCAAAAACTACATGCTCAGATCTTCACCAAACTTTGCAGGGATACATTGGATGTCAAGACACGTGGAAAAAACGTACAAAACAAGAGATTGGAGACATCAAGATTATGGACGAATTTTTTGAGAATTTTCAAATTTTCAGAAAGGAGGTTCCATATAAGGTCAAAAACTACATACTCAGATCTTCACCAAACTTTGCAGGGATACATTGGATGTCAAGAAACGTGGAAAAAACGTACAAAACAAGAGATTGGAGACATCAAGATTTTCGACGAATTTTTTAAGAATTTTCAAATTTTCAGAAAGGATGTTCCAGATAAAGTCAAAAACGACATACTCAGATCTTCACTAACTTTGCAGGGATACATTGGAGGTCGAGACACGTGGAAAAAACGTACAAAACAAGAGATTGGAGACATCAAGATTTTGGACGAATTTTTGAAGAATTTTCAAATTTTCAGATAGGAGGTTCCAGATAAGGTCAAAAACTACATACTCAGATCTCCACCAAACATTGCAGGGATACATTGGATGTCAAGACACGTGGAAAAAACGTACAAAGCAAGAGATTGGAGACATCAAGATTTTCGACGAATTTTTGAAGAATTTTCAAATTTTCAGATAGGAGGTTCCAGATAAGGTCAAAAACTACAGACTCAGATCTTCACCAAACGTTGCAGGGATACTTTGCATGTCAAGACACGTGGAAAAAACGTACAAAACAAGAGATTGGAGACATCAAGATTTTCGACGAATTTTTTAAGAATTTTCAAATTTTCGGATGGGAGGTTCCAGATAAGGTCAAAAACGACATACTCAGATCTTCACCAAACTTTGCATGGATACATTGGATGTCAAGACACGTGGAAAAAACGTACAAAACAAGAGATTGGAGACATCAAGATTTTGGACGAATTTTTTAAGAATTCTCAAATTTTCAGAAAGGAGGTTCCATATAAGGTCAAAAACTACATACTCAGATCTTCACCAAACTTTGCAGGGATACATTGGATGTCAAGACACGTGGAAAAAACGTACAAAACAAGAGATTGGGGTCTTCAAGATTTTGGACGAATTTTTTAAGAATTTTCAAATTTTCAGAAAGGAGGTTCCATATAAGGTCAAAAACTACATACTCAGATCTTCACCAAACTTTGCAGGGATACATTGAATGTCAAGACACGTGGAAAAAACGTACAAAACAAGAGATTGTGGTCATCAAGATTTTGGACGGATTTTTTAGGAATTTTCAAATTTTCAGATGGGAGGTTCCAGATAAGGTCAAAAACTACATACTCAGATCTTCACCAAACTTTGCAGGGATACATTGGATGTCAAGACACGTGGAAAAAACGTACAAAACAAGAGATTGGAAACATCAAGATTTTGGACGAATTTTTTAAGAATTTTAAAATTTTCAGATAGGAGGTTCCATATAAGGTCAAAAACTACATACTCAGATCTTCACCAAACTTTGCATGGATACATTATGTGTCAAGACACGTGGAAAAAACGTACAAAACAAGAGATTGGAGACATCAAGATTTTGGTCGAATTTTTTAAGAATTTTCAAATTTTCAGATGGGAGGTTCCAGATAAGGTCAAAAACTACATACTCAGATCTTCACCAAACTTTGCAGGGATACATTGGATGTCAAGACACGTGGAAAAAACGTACAAAACAAGAGATAGGAGACATCAAGATTTTGGACGAATTTTTTAACAATTTTCAAATTTTCAGAAAGGATGTTCCAGATAAGGTCAAAAACGACATACTCAGATCTTCACCAAACTTTGCAGGGATACATTGGATATCAAGACACGTGGAAAAAACGTACAAAACAAGAGATTGGAGACATCAAGATTTTGGACGAATTTTTTAAGAATTTTCAAATTTTCAGATAGGAGGTTCCAGATAAGGTCAAAAACTACATACTCAGATCTTCACCAAACTTTGCAGGGATACATTGGATGTCAAGACACGTGGAAAAAACGTACAAAACAAGAGATTGGAGACATCAAGATTTTGGACGAATTTTTTAAGAATTTTCAAATTTTCAGGTAGGAGGTTCCAGATGAGGTCAAAAACTACATACTCAGATCTTCACCAAACTTTGCAGGAATACTTTGCATGTCAAGACACGTGGAAAAAACGTACAAAACAAGAGATCGGAGACATCAAGATTTTCGACGAATTTTTTAAGAATTTTCAAATTTTCAGATGGGAGGTTCCAGATAAGGTCAAAAACGACATACTCAGATCTTCACCAAACTTTGCAGGTATCCATTGGAGGTCGAGACACGTGGAAAAAACGTACAAAACAAGAGATTGGAGACATCAAGATTTTGGACGAATTTTTTAAGAATTTTCAAATTTTCAGATAGGATGTTCCATATAAGGTCAAAAACTACATACTCAGATCTTCACCAAACTTTGCAGGGATACATTGGATGTCAAGACACGTGGAAAAAACGTACAAAACAAGAGATTGGAGACATCAAGATTTTCGACGAATTTTTGAAGAATTTTCAAATTTTCAGATAGGAGGTTCCAGATAAGGTCAAAAACTACATACTCAGATCTTCACCAAACGTTGCAGGGATACTTTGCATGTCAAGACACGTGGAAAAAACGTACAAAACAAAAGATTGGAGACATCAAGATTTTCGACGAATTTTTTAAGAATTTTCAAATTTTCAGATGGGAGGTTCCAGATAAGGTCAAAAACGACATACTCAGATCTTCACCAAACTTTGCATGGATACATTGGATGTCAAGACACGTGGAAAAAACGTACAAAACAAGAGATTGGAGACATCAAGATTTTGGACGAATTTTTTAAGAATTCTCAAATTTTCAGAAAGGAGGTTCCATATAAGGTCAAAAACTACATACTCAGATCTTCACCAAACTTTGCAGGGATACTTTGGATGTCAAGACACGTGGAAAAAACGTACAAAACAAGAGATTGAGGTCATCAAGATTTTGGACGAATTTTTTAAGAATTTTCAAATTTTCAGATGGGAGGTTCAATATAAGGTCAAAAACTACATACTCAGATCTTCACCAAACTTTGCATGGATACATTGGATGTCAAGACACGTGGAAAAAACATACAAAACATAGGATTCGGAACATCAAGATTTTGGTCGAATTTTTTAAGAATTTTCAAATTTTCAGATAGGAGGTTCCATATAAGGTCAAAAACTACATACTCAGATCTTCACCAAACATTGCAGGAATACATTGGATGTCAAGACACGTGGAAAAAACGTACAAAACAAGAGATTGGGGTCATCAAGATTTTGCACGGATTTTTTAGGAATTTTCAAATTTTCAGATGGGAGGTTCCAGATAAGGTCAAAAACTACATACTCAGATCTTCACCAAACTTTGCAGGGATACATTGGATGTCAAGACACGTGGAAAAAACGTACAAAACAAGAGATTGGAGACATCAAGATTTTGGACGAATTTTTTAAGAATTTTCAAATTTTCAGATAGGAGGTTCCATATAATGTCAAAAACTACATACTCAGATCTTCACCAAACTTTGCATGGATACATTATGTGTCAAGACACGTGGAAAAAACGTACAAAACAAAAGATTGGAGACATCAAGATTTTGGTCGAATTTTTTAAGAATTTTCAAATTTTCAGATGGGAGGTTCCAGATAAGGTCAAAAACTACATACTCAGATCTTCACCAAACATTGCAGGGATACATTGGATGTCAAGACACGTGGAAAAAACGTACAAAAAAGAGATTGGAGACATCAAGATTTTGGACGAATTTTTTAACAATTTTCAAATTTTCAGAAAGGATGTTCCCGATAAGGTCAAAAACGACATACTCAGATCTTCACCAAACTTTGCAGGGATACATTGGATATCAAGACACGTGGAAAAAACGTACAAAACAAGAGATTGGAGACATCAAGATTTTGGACGAATTTTTTAAGAATTTTCAAATTTTCAGATAGGAGGTTCCAGATAAGGTCAAAAACTACATACTCAGATCTTCACCAAACTTTGCAGGGATACATTGGATGTCAAGACACGTGGAAAAAACGTACAAAACAAGAGATTGGAGACATCAAGATTTTGGACGAATTTTTTAAGAATTTTCAAATTTTCAGATAGGAGGTTCCAGATGAGGTCAAAAACTACATACTCAGATCTTCACCAAACTTTGCAGGAATACTTTGCATGTCAAGACACGTGGAAAAAACGTACAAAACAAGAGATCGGAGACATCAAGATTTTCGACGAATTTTTTAAGAATTTTCAAATTTTCAGATGGGAGGTTCCAGATAAGGTCAAAAACGACATACTCAGATCTTCACCAAACTTTGCAGGGATCCATTGGAGGTCGAGACACGTGGAAAAAACGTACAAAACAAGAGATTGGAGACATCAAGATTTTGGACGATTTTTTTAAAAATTTTCAAATTTTCAGAAATGCGGTTCCAGATAAGGTCAAAAACTACATACTCAGATCTTCACCAAACTTTGCAGGGATACATTGGATGTCAAGACACGTGGAAAAAACGTACAAAACAAGAGATTGGAGACATCAAGATTTTCGACGAATTTTTTAAGAATTTTCAAATTTTCAGAAAGGATGTTCCAGATAAGGTCAAAAACGACATACTCAGATCTTCACCAAACTTTGCAGGGATACATTGGAGGTCGAGACACGTGGAAAAAACGTACAAAACAAGAGATTGGAGACATCAAGATTTTGGACGAATTTTTGAAGAATTTTCAAATTTTCTGATAGGAGGTCCCAGATAAGGTCAAAAACTACATACTCAGATCTCCACCAAACATTGCAGGGATACATTGGATGTCAAGACACGTGGAAAAAACGTACAAAACAAGAGATTGGAGACATCAAGATTTTCGACGAATTTTTTAAGAATTTTCAAATTTTCAGATAGGAGGTTCCAGATAAGGTCAAAAACTACATACTCAGATCTTCACCAAAATTTGCAGGGATACATTGGATGTCAAGACACGTGGAAAAAACGTACAAAACAAGAGATTGGAGACATCAAGATTTTGGACGAATTTTTTAAGAATTTTCAAATTTTCAGATAGGAGGTTCCAGATGAGGTCAAAAACTACATACTCAGATCTTCACCAAACTTTGCAGGAATACTTTGCATGTCAAGACACGTGGAAAAAACGTACAAAACAAGAGATCGGAGACATCAAGATTTTCGACGAATTTTTTAAGAATTTTCAAATTTTCAGATGGGAGGTTCCAGATAAGGTCAAAAACGACATACTCAGATCTTCACCAAACTTTGCAGGGATCCATTGGAGGTCGAGACACGTGGAAAAAACGTACAAAACAAGAGATTGGAGACATCAAGATTTTGGACGATTTTTTTAAAAATTTTCAAATTTTCAGAAATGCGGTTCCAGATAAGGTCAAAAACTACATACTCAGATCTTCACCAAACTTTGCAGGGATACATTGGATGTCAAGACACGTGGAAAAAACGTACAAAACAAGAGATTGGAGACATCAAGATTTTCGACGAATTTTTTAAGAATTTTCAAATTTTCAGAAAGGATGTTCCAGATAAGGTCAAAAACGACATACTCAGATCTTCACCAAACTTTGCAGGGATACATTGGAGGTCGAGACACGTGGAAAAAACGTACAAAACAAGAGATTGGAGACATCAAGATTTTGGACGAATTTTTGAAGAATTTTCAAATTTTCTGATAGGAGGTCCCAGATAAGGTCAAAAACTACATACTCAGATCTCCACCAAACATTGCAGGGATACATTGGATGTCAAGACACGTGGAAAAAACGTACAAAACAAGAGATTGGAGACATCAAGATTTTCGACGAATTTTTGAAGAATTTTCAAATTTTCAGATAGGAGGTTCCAGATAAGGTCAAAAACTACATACTCAGATCTTCACCAAACGTTGCAGGGATACTTTGCATGTCAAGACACGTGGAAAAAACGTACAAAACAAGAGATTGGAGACATCAAGATTTTCGACGAATTTTTTAAGAATTTTCAAATTTTCAGATGGGAGGTTCCAGATAAGGTCAAAAACGACATACTCAGATCTTCACCAAACTTTGCATGGATACATTGGATGTCAAGACACGTGGAAAAAACGTACAAAACAAGAGATTGGGGTCATCAAGATTTTGCACGGATTTTTTAGGAATTTTCAAATTTTCAGATGGGAGGTTCCAGATAAGGTCAAAAACTACATACTCAGATCTTCACCAAACTTTGCAGGGATACATTGGATGTCAAGACACGTGGAAAAAACGTACAAAACAAGAGATTGGAGACATCAAGATTTTGGACGAATTTTTTAAGAATTTTCAAATTTTCAGATAGGAGGTTCCATATAAGGTCAAAAACTACATACTCAGATCTTCACCAAACTTTGCATGGATACATTATGTGTCAAGACACGTGGAAAAAACGTACAAAACAAAAGATTGGAGACATCAAGATTTTGGTCGAATTTTTTAAGAATTTTCAAATTTTCAGATGTGAGGTTCCAGATAAGGTCAAAAACTACATACTCAGACCTTCACCAAACTTTGCAGGGATACATTGGATGTCAAGACACGTGGAAAAAACGTACAAAAAAGAGATTGGAGACATCAAGATTTTGGACGAATTTTTTAACAATTTTCAAATTTTCAGAAAGGATGTTCCAGATAAGGTCAAAAACGACATACTCAGATCTTCACCAAACTTTGCAGGGATACATTGGATATCAAGACACGTGGAAAAAACGTACAAAACAAGAGGTTGGAGACATCAAGATTTTGGACGATTTTTTTAAGAATTTTCAAATTTTCAGATAGGAGGTTCCAGATAAGATCAAAAACTACATACTCAGATCTTCACCAAACTTTGCAGGGATACATTGGATGTCAAGACACGTGGAAAAAAAGTACAAAACAAGAGATTGGGGTCATCAAGATTTTGGACGGATTTTTTAGGAATTTTCAAATTTTCAGATGGGAGGTTCCATATAAGGTCAAAAACTACATACTCAGATCTTCACCAAACTTTGCAGGGATACATTGGATGTCAAGACACGTGGAAAAAACGTACAAAACAAGAGATTGGAGACATCAAGATTTTCGACGAATTTTTTAAGAATTTTCAAATTTTCAGAAAGGATGTTCCAGATAAGGTCAAAAACGACATACTCAGATCTTCACCAAACTTTGCAGGGATACATTGGAGGTCGAGACACGTGGAAAAAACGTACAAAACAAGAGATTGGAGACATCAAGATTTTGGACGAATTTTTGAAGAATTTTCAAATTTTCTGATAGGAGGTCCCAGATAAGGTCAAAAACTACATACTCAGATCTCCACCAAACATTGCAGGGATACATTGGATGTCAAGACACGTGGAAAAAACGTACAAAACAAGAGATTGGAGACATCAAGATTTTCGACGAATTTTTGAAGAATTTTCAAATTTTCAGATAGGAGGTTCCAGATAAGGTCAAAAACTACATACTCAGATCTTCACCAAACGTTGCAGGGATACTTTGCATGTCAAGACACGTGGAAAAAACGTACAAAACAAGAGATTGGAGACATCAAGATTTTGGACGAATTTTTTAAGAATTTTCAAATTTTCAGAAAGGATGTTCCAGATAAGGTCAAAAACGACATACTCAGATCTTCACCAAACTTTGCAGGGATACATTGGATGTCAAGACACGTGGAAAAAACGTACAAAACAAGAGATTGGAGACATCAAATTTTGGACGAATTTTTTAAGAATTTTCAAATTTTCAGAAAGGATGTTCCTGATAAGGTCAAAAACGACATACTCAGATCTTCACCAAACTTTGCAGGGATACATTGGAGGTCAAGACACGTGGAAAAAACGTACAAAACAAGAGATTGGAGACATCAAGATTTTCGACGAATTTTTGAAGAATTTTCAAATTTTCAGATAGGAGGTTCCAGATAAGGTCAAAAACTACATACTCAGATCTTCACCAAACGTTGCAGGGATACTTTGCATGTCAAGACACGTGGAAAAAACGTACAAAACAAGAGATTGGAGACATCAAGATTTTCGACGAATTTTTTAAGAATTTTCAAATTTTCAGATGGGAGGTTCCAGATAAGGTCAAAAACGACATACTCAGATCTTCACCAAACTTTGCATGGATACATTGGATGTCAAGACACGTGGAAAAAACGTACAAAACAAGAGATTGGAGACATCAAGATTTTGGACGAATTTTTTAAGAATTCTCAAATTTTCAGAAAGGAGGTTCCATATAAGGTCAAAAACTACAAACTCAGATCTTCACCAAACTTTGCAGGGATACATTGGATGTCAAGACACGTGGAAAAAACGTACAAAACAAGAGATTGGGGTCATCAAGATTTTGGACGAATTTTTTAAGAATTTTCAAATTTTCAGAAAGGAGGTTCCATATAAGGTCAAAAACTACATACTCAGATCTTCACCAAACTTTGCAGGGATACATTGAATGTCAAGACACGTGGAAAAAACGTACAAAACAAGAGATTGGGGTCATCAAGATTTTGGACGGATTTTTTAGGAATTTTCAAATTTTCAGATGGGAGGTTCCAGATAAGGTCAAAAACTACATACTCAGATCTTCACCAAACTTTGCAGGGATACATTGGATGTCAAGACACGTGGAAAAAACGTACAAAACAAGAGATTGGAGACATCAAGATTTTGGACGAATTTTTTAAGAATTTTTAAATTTTCAGATAGGAGGTTCCATATAAGTTCAAAAACTACATACTCAGATCTTCACCAAACTTTGCATGGATACATTATGTGTCAAGACACGTGGAAAAAACGTACAAAACAAGAGATTGGAGACATCAAGATATTGGTCGAATTTTTTAAGAATTTTCAAATTTTCAGATGGGAGGTTCCAGATAAGGTCAAAAACTACATACTCAGATCTTCACCAAACTTTGCAGGGATACATTGGATGTCAAGACACGTGGAAAAAACGTACAAAACAAGAGATAGGAGACATCAAGATTTTGGACGAATTTTTTAACAATTTTCAAATTTTCAGAAAGGATGTTCCAGATAAGGTCAAAAACGACATACTCAGATCTTCACCAAACTTTGCAGGGATACATTGGATATCAAGACACGTGGAAAAAACGTACAAAACAAGAGATTGGAGACATCAAGATTTTGGACGAATTTTTTAAGAATTTTCAAATTTTCAGATAGGAGGTTCCAGATAAGATCAAAAACTACATACTCAGATCTTCACCAAACTTTGCAGGGATACATTGGATGTCAAGACACGTGGAAAAAACGTACAAAACAAGAGATTGGGGTCATCAAGATTTTGGACGGATTTTTTAGGAATTTTCAAATTTTCAGATGGGAGGTTCCAGATAAGGTCAAAAACTACATACTCAGATCTTCACCAAACATTGCAGGGATACATTGGATGTCAAGACACGTGGAAAAAACGTACAAAACAAGAGATTGGAGACATCAAGATTTTGGACGAATTTTTTAAGAATTTTCAAATTTTCAGATAGGAGGTTCCAGATGAGGTCAAAAACTACATACTCAGATCTTCACCAAACTTTGCAGGAATACTTTGCATGTCAAGACACGTGGAAAAAACGTACAAAACAAGAGATCGGAGACATCAAGATTTTCGACGAATTTTTTAAGAATTTTCAAATTTTCAGATGGGAGGTTCCAGATAAGGTCAAAAACGACATACTCAGATCTTCACCAAACTTTGCAGGGATCCATTGGAGGTCGAGACACGTGGAAAAAACGTACAAAACAAGAGATTGGAGACATCAAGATTTTGGACGAATTTTTTAAGAATTTTCAAATTTTCAGATAGGAGGTTCCATATAAGGTCAAAAACTACATACTCAGATCTTCACCAAACTTTGCAGGGATACATTGGATGTCAAGACACGTGGAAAAAACGTACAAAACAAGAGATTGGAGACATCAAGATTTTCGACGATTTTTTTAAGAATTTTCAAATTTTCAGAAAGGATGTTCCAGATAAGGTCAAAAACGACATACTCAGATCTTCACCAAACTTTGCAGGGATCCATTGGAGGTCGAGACACGTGGAAAAAACGTACAAAACAAGAGATTGGAGACATCAAGATTTTGGACGAATTTTTGAAGAATTTTCAAATTTTCAGATAGGAGGTTCCAGATAAGGTCTAAAACTACATACTCAGATCTCCACCAAACATTGCAGGAATACATTGGATGTCAAGACACGTGGAAAAAACGTACAAAACAAGAGATTGGAGACATCAAGATTTTCGACGAATTTTTGAAGAATTTTCAAATTTTCAGATAGGAGGTTCCAGATAAGGTCAAAAACTACATACTCAGATCTTCACCAAACGTTGCAGGGATACTTTGCATGTCAAGACACGTGGAAAAAACGTACAAAACAAAAGATTGGAGACATCAAGATTTTCGACGAATTTTTTAAGAATTTTCAAATTTTCAGATGGGAGGTTCCAGATAAGGTCAAAAACGACATACTCAGATCTTCACCAAACTTTGCATGGATTCATTGGATGTCAAGACACGTGGAAAAAACATACAAAACATAGGATTCGGAACATCAAGATTTTGGTCGAATTTTTTAAGAATTTTCAAATTTTCAGATAGGAGGTTCCATATAAGGTCAAAAACTACATACTCAGATCTTCACCAAACATTGCAGGAATACATTGGATGTCAAGACACGTGGAAAAAACGTACAAAACAAGAGATTGGGGTCATCAAGATTTTGCACGGATTTTTTAGGAATTTTCAAATTTTCAGATGGGAGGTTCCAGATAAGGTCAAAAATTACATACTCAGATCTTCACCAAACTTTGCAGGGATACATTGGATGTCAAGACACGTGGAAAAAACGTACAAAACAAGAGATTGGATACATCAAGATTTTGGACGAATTTTTTAAGAATTTTCAAATTTTCAGATAGGAGGTTCCATATAAGGTCAAAAACTACATACTCAGATCTTCAACAAACTTTGCATGGATACATTATGTGTCAAGACACGTGGAAAAAACATACAAAACAAAAGATTGGAGACATCAAGATTTTGGTCGAATTTTTTAAGAATTTTCAAATTTTCAGATGGGAGGTTCCAGATAAGGTCAAAAACTATATACTCAGACCTTCACCAAACTTTGCAGGGATACATTGGATGTCAAGACACGTGGAAAAAACGTACAAAAAAGAGATTGGAGACATCAAGATTTTGGACGAATTTTTTAACAATTTTCAAATTTTCAGAAAGGATGTTCCAGATAAGGTCAAAAACGACATACTCAGATCTTCACCAAACTTTGCAGGGATACATTGGATATCAAGACACGTGGAAAAAACGTACAAAACAAGAGATTGGAGACATCAAGATTTTGGACGAATTTTTTAAGAATTTTCAAATTTTCAGATAGGAGGTTCCAGATAAGGTCAAAAACTACATACTCAGATCTTCACCAAACTTTGCAGGGATACATTGGATGTCAAGACACGTGGAAAAAACGTACAAAACAAGAGATTGGGGTCATCAAGATTTTGGACGGATTTTTTAGGAATTTTCAAATTTTCAGATGGGAAGTTCCAGATAAGGTCAAAACTACATACTCAGATCTTCACCAAACATTGCAGGGATACATTGGATGTCAAGACACGTGGAAAAAACGTACAAAACAAGAGATTGGAGACATCAAAATTTTGGACGAATTTTTTAAGAATTTTCAAATTTTCAGATAGGAGGTTCCAGATGAGGTCAAAAACTACATACTCAGATCTTCACCAAACTTTGCAGGAATACTTTGCATGTCAAGACACGTGGAAAAAACGTACAAAACAAGAGATCGGAGACATCAAGATTTTCGACGAATTTTTTAAGAATTTTCAAATTTTCAGATGGGAGGTTCCAGATAAGGTCAAAAACGACATACTCAGATCTTCACCAAACTTTGCATGGATACATTGGATGTCAAGACACGTGGAAAAAACATACAAAACATAGGATTGGTGACATCAAGATTTTGGACGAATTTTTTAAGAATTTTCAAATTTTCAGATAGGAGGTTCCATATAAGGTCAAAAACTACATACTCAGATCTTCACCAAACTTTGCAGGGATACATTGGATGTCAAGACACGTGGAAAAAAACGTACAAAACAAGAGATTGGAGACATCAAGATTATGGACGAATTTTTTGAGAATTTTCAAATTTTCAGAAAGGAGGTTGCATATAAGGTCAAAAACTACATACTCAGATCTTCACCAAACTTTGCAGGGATACATTGGATGTCAAGACACGTGGAAAAAACGTACAAAACAAGAGATTGGAGACATCAAGATTTTCGACGAATTTTTTAAGAATTTTCAAATTTTCAGAAAGGATGTTCCAGATAAGGTCAAAAACGACATACTCAGATCTTCACCAAACTTTGCAGGGATACATTGGAGGTCGAGACACGTGGAAAAAACGTACAAAACAAGAGATTGGAGACATCAAGATTTTGGACGAATTTTTGAAGAATTTTCAAATTTTCTGATAGGAGGTCCCAGATAAGGTCAAAAACTACATACTCAGATCTCCACCAAACATTGCAGGGATACATTGGATGTCAAGACACGTGGAAAAAACGTACAAAACAAGAGATTGGAGACATCAAGATTTTCGACGAATTTTTGAAGAATTTTCAAATTTTCAGATAGGAGGTTCCAGATAAGGTCAAAAACTACATACTCAGATCTTCACCAAACGTTGCAGGGATACTTTGCATGTCAAGACACGTGGAAAAAACGTACAAAACAAAAGATTGGAGACATCAAGATTTTCGACGAATTTTTTAAGAATTTTCAAATTTTCAGATGGGAGGTTCCAGATAAGGTCAAAAACGACATACTCAGATCTTCACCAAACTTTGCATGGATACATTGGATGTCAAGACACGTGGAAAAAACGTACAAAACAAGAGATTGGAGACATCAAGATTTTGGACGAATTTTTTAATAATTCTCAAATTTTCAGAAAGGAGGTTCCATATAAGGTCAAAAACTACATACTCAGATCTTCACCAAACTTTGCAGGGATACTTTGGATGTCAAGACACGTGGAAAAAACGTACAAAACAAGAGATTGGGGTCATCAAGATTTTGGACGAATTTTTTAAGAATTTTCAAATTTTCAGATGGGAGGTTCAATATAAGGTCAAAAACTACATACTCAGATCTTCACCAAACTTTGCATGGATTCATTGGATGTCAAGACACGTGGAAAAAACATACAAAACATAGGATTCGGAACATCAAGATTTTGGTCGAATTTTTTAAGAATTTTCAAATTTTCAGATAGGAGGTTCCATATAAGGTCAAAAACTACATACTCAGATCTTCACCAAACATTGCAGGAATACATTGGATGTCAAGACACGTGGAAAAAACGTACAAAACAAGAGATTGGGGTCATCAAGATTTTGCACGGATTTTTTAGGAATTTTCAAATTTTCAGATGGGAGGTTCCAGATAAGGTCAAAAACTACATACTCAGATCTTCACCAAACTTTGCAGGGATACATTGGATGTCAAGACACGTGGAAAAAACGTACAAAACAAGAGATTGGATACATCAAGATTTTGGACGAATTTTTTAAGAATTTTCAAATTTTCAGATAGGAGGTTCCATATAAGGTCAAAAACTACATACTCAGATCTTCACCAAACTTTGCATGGATACATTATGTGTCAAGACACGTGGAAGAAACGTACAAAACAAAAGATTGGAGACATCAAGATTTTGGTCGAATTTTTTAAGAATTTTCAAATTTTCAGATGGGAGGTTCCAGATAAGGTCAAAAACTATATACTCAGACCTTCACCAAACTTTGCAGGGATACATTGGATGTCAAGACACGTGGAAAAAACGTACAAAAAAGAGATTGGAGACATCAAGATTTTGGACGAATTTTTTAACAATTTTCAAATTTTCAGAAAGGATGTTCCAGATAAGGTCAAAAACGACATACTCAGATCTTCACCAAACTTTGCAGGGATACATTGGATATCAAGACACGTGGAAAAAACGTACAAAACAAGAGATTGGAGACATCAAGATTTTGGACGAATTTTTTAAGAATTTTCAAATTTTCAGATAGGAGGTTCCAGATAAGGTCAAAAACTACATACTCAGATCTTCACCAAACTTTGCAGGGATACATTGGATGTCAAGACACGTGGAAAAAACGTACAAAACAAGAGATTGGGGTCATCAAGATTTTGGACGGATTTTTTAGGAATTTTCAAATTTTCAGATGGGAGGTTCCAGATAAGGTCAAAAACTACATACTCAGATCTTCACCAAACATTGCAGGGATACATTGGATGTCAAGACACGTGGAAAAAACGTACAAAACAAGAGATTGGAGACATCAAAATTTTGGACGAATTTTTTAAGAATTTTCAAATTTTCAGATAGGAGGTTCCAGATGAGGTCAAAAACTACATACTCAGATCTTCACCAAACTTTGCAGGAATACTTTGCATGTCAAGACACGTGGAAAAAACGTACAAAACAAGAGATCGGAGACATCAAGATTTTCGACGAATTTTTTAAGAATTTTCAAATTTTCAGATGGGAGGTTCCAGATAAGGTCAAAAACGACATACTCAGATCTTCACCAAACTTTGCATGGATACATTGGATGTCAAGACACGTGGAAAAAACATACAAAACATAGGATTGGTGACATCAAGATTTTGGACGAATTTTTTAAGAATTTTCAAATTTTCAGATAGGAGGTTCCATATAAGGTCAAAAACTACATACTCAGATCTTCACCAAACTTTGCAGGGATACATTGGATGTCAAGACACGTGGAAAAAACGTACAAAACAAGAGATTGGAGACATCAAGATTATGGACGAATTTTTTGAGAATTTTCAAATTTTCAGAAAGGAGGTTGCATATAAGGTCAAAAACTACATACTCAGATCTTCACCAAACTTTGCAGGGATACATTGGATGTCAAGACACGTGGAAAAAACGTACAAAACAAGAGATTGGAGACATCAAGATTTTCGACGAATTTTTTAAGAATTTTCAAATTTTCAGAAAGGATGTTCCAGATAAGGTCAAAAACGACATACTCAGATCTTCACCAAACTTTGCAGGGATACATTGGAGGTCGAGACACGTGGAAAAAACGTACAAAACAAGAGATTGGAGACATCAAGATTTTGGACGAATTTTTGAAGAATTTTCAAATTTTCTGATAGGAGGTCCCAGATAAGGTCAAAAACTACATACTCAGATCTCCACCAAACATTGCAGGGATACATTGGATGTCAAGACACGTGGAAAAAACGTACAAAACAAGAGATTGGAGACATCAAGATTTTCGACGAATTTTTGAAGAATTTTCAAATTTTCAGATAGGAGGTTCCAGATAAGGTCAAAAACTACATACTCAGATCTTCACCAAACGTTGCAGGGATACTTTGCATGTCAAGACACGTGGAAAAAACGTACAAAACAAGAGATTGGAGACATCAAGATTTTCGACGAATTTTTTAAGAATTTTCAAATTTTCAGATGGGAGGTTCCAGATAAGGTCAAAAACGACATACTCAGATCTTCACCAAACGTTGCAGGGATACTTTGCATGTCAAGACACGTGGAAAAAACGTACAAAACAAAAGATTGGAGACATCAAGATTTTCGACGAATTTTTTAAGAATTTTCAAATTTTCAGATGTGAGGTTCCAGATAAGGTCAAAAACGACATACTCAGATCTTCACCAAACTTTGCATGGATACATTGGATGTCAAGACACGTGGAAAAAACATACAAAACAAGAGATTGGAGACATCAAGATTTTGGACGAATTTTTTAAGAATTCTCAAATTTTCAGAAAGGAGGTTCCATATAAGGTCAAAAACTACATACTCAGATCTTCACCAAACTTTGCAGGGATACTTTGGATGTCAAGACACTTGGAAAAAACGTACAAAACAAGAGATTGGGGTCATCAAGATTTTGGACGAATTTTTTAAGAATTTTCAAATTTTCAGATGGGAGGTTCAATATAAGGTCAAAAACTACATACTCAGATCTTCACCAAACTTTGCATGGATACATTGGATGTCAAGACACGTGGAAAAAACATACAAAACATAGGATTCGGAACATCAAGATTTTGGTCGAATTTTTTAAGAATTTTCAAATTTTCAGATAGGAGGTTCCATATAAGGTCAAAAACTACATACTCAGATCTTCACCAAACATTGCAGGAATACATTGGATGTCAAGACACGTGGAAAAAACGTACAAAACAAGAGATTGGGGTCATCAAGATTTTGCACGGATTTTTTAGGAATTTTCAAATTTTCAGATGGGAGGTTCCAGATAAGGTCAAAAACTACATACTCAGATCTTCACCAAACTTTGCAGGGATACATTGGATGTCAAGACACGTGGAAAAAACGTACAAAACAAGAGATTGGATACATCAAGATTTTGGACGAATTTTTTAAGAATTTTCAAATTTTCAGATAGGAGGTTCCATATAAGGTCAAAAACTACATACTCAGATCTTCACCAAACTTTGCATGGATACATTATGTGTCAAGACACGTGGAAAAAACGTACAAAACAAAAGATTGGAGACATCAAGATTTTGGTCGAATTTTTTAAGAATTTTCAAATTTTCAGATGGGAGGTTCCAGATAAGGTCAAAAACTATATACTCAGACCTTCACCAAACTTTGCAGGGATACATTGGATGTCAAGACACGTGGAAAAAACGTACAAAAAAGAGATTGGAGACATCAAGATTTTGGACGAATTTTTTAACAATTTTCAAATTTTCAGAAAGGATGTTCCAGATAAGGTCAAAAATGACATACTCAGATCTTCACCAAACTTTGCAGGGATACATTGGATATCAAGACACGTGGAAAAAACGTACAAAACAAGAGATTGGAGACATCAAGATTTTGGACGAATTTTTTAAGAATTTTCAAATTTTCAGATAGGAGGTTCCAGATAAGGTCAAAAACTACATACTCAGATCTTCACCAAACTTTGCAGGGATACATTGGATGTCAAGACACGTGGAAAAAACGTACAAAACAAGAGATTGGGGTCATCAAGATTTTGGACGGATTTTTTAGGAATTTTCAAATTTTCAGATGGGAGGTTCCAGATAAGGTCAAAAACTACATACTCAGATCTTCACCAAACATTGCAGGGATACATTGGATGTCAAGACACGTGGAAAAAACGTACAAAACAAGAGATTGGAGACATCAAAATTTTGGACGAATTTTTTAAGAATTTTCAAATTTTCAGATAGGAGGTTCCAGATGAGGTCAAAAACTACATACTCAGATCTTCACCAAACTTTGCAGGAATACTTTGCATGTCAAGACACGTGGAAAAAACGTACAAAACAAGAGATCGGAGACATCAAGATTTTCGACGAATTTTTTAAGAATTTTCAAATTTTCAGATGGGAGGTTCCAGATAAGGTCAAAAACGACATACTCAGATCTTCACCAAACTTTGCATGGATACATTGGATGTCAAGACACGTGGAAAAAACATACAAAACATAGGATTGGTGACATCAAGATTTTGGACGAATTTTTTAAGAATTTTCAAATTTTCAGATAGGAGGTTCCATATAAGGTCAAAAACTACATACTCAGATCTTCACCAAACTTTGCAGGGATACATTGGATGTCAAGACACGTGGAAAAAACGTACAAAACAAGAGATTGGAGACATCAAGATTATGGACGAATTTTTTGAGAATTTTCAAATTTTCAGAAAGGAGGTTGCATATAAGGTCAAAAACTACATACTCAGATCTTCACCAAACTTTGCAGGGATACATTGGATGTCAAGACACGTGGAAAAAACGTACAAAACAAGAGATTGGAGACATCAAGATTTTCGACGAATTTGTGAAGAATTTTCAAATTTTCAGATAGGAGGTTCCAGATAAGGTCAAAAACTACATACTCAGATCTTCACCAAACGTTGCAGGGATACTTTGCATGTCAAGACACGTGGAAAAAACGTACAAAACAAGAGATTGGAGACATCAAGATTTTCGACGAATTTTTTAAGAATTTTCAAATTTTCAGATGGGAGGTTCCAGATAAGGTCAAAAACGACATACTCAGATCTTCACCAAACGTTGCAGGGATACTTTGCATGTCAAGACACGTGGAAAAAACGTACAAAACAAAAGATTGGAGACATCAAGATTTTCGACGAATTTTTTAAGAATTTTCAAATTTTCAGATGTGAGGTTCCAGATAAGGTCAAAAACGACATACTCAGATCTTCACCAAACTTTGCATGGATACATTGGATGTCAAGACACGTGGAAAAAACGTACAAAACAAGAGATTGGAGACATCAAGATTTTGGACAAATTTTTTAAGAATTCTCAAATTTTCAGAAAGGAGGTTCCATATAAGGTCAAAAACTACATACTCAGATCTTCACCAAACTTTGCAGGGATACTTTGGATGTCAAGACACGTGGAAAAAACGTACAAAACAAGAGATTGGGGTCATCAAGATTTTGGACGAATTTTTTAAGAATTTTCAAATTTTCAGATGGGAGGTTCAATATAAGGTCAAAAACTACATACTCAGATCTTCACCAAACTTTGCATGGATACATTGGATGTCAAGACACGTGGAAAAAACATACAAAACATAGGATTCGGAACATCAAGATTTTGGTCGAATTTTTTAAGAATTTTCAAATTTTCAGATAGGAGGTTCCATATAAGGTCAAAAACTACATACTCAGATCTTCACCAAACATTGCAGGAATACATTGGATGTCAAGACACGTGGAAAAAACGTACAAAACAAGAGATTGGGGTCATCAAGATTTTGCACGGATTTTTTAGGAATTTTCAAATTTTCAGATGGGAGGTTCCAGATAAGGTCAAAAACTACATACTCAGATCTTCACCAAACTTTGCAGGGATACATTGGATGTCAAGACACGTGGAAAAAACGTACAAAACAAGAGATTGGAGACATCAAGATTTTGGACGAATTTTTTAAGAATTTTCAAATTTTCAGATAGGAGGTTCCATATAAGGTCAAAAACTACATACTCAGATCTTCACCAAACTTTGCATGGATGCATTATGTGTCAAGACACGTGGAAAAAACGTACAAAACAAAAGATTGGAGACATGAAGATTTTGGTCGAATTTTTTAAGAATTTTCAAATTTTCAGATGGGAGGTTCCAGATAAGGTCAAAAACTACATACTCAGATCTTCACCAAACTTTGCAGGGATACATTGGATGTCAAGACACGTGGAAAAAACGTACAAAAAAGAGATTGGAGACATCAAGATTTTGGACGAATTTTTTAACAATTCTCAAATTTTCAGAAAGGATGTTACAGATAAGGTCAAAAACGACATACTCAGATCTTCACCAAACTTTGCAGGGATACATTGGATATCAAGACACGTGGAAAAAACGTACAAAACAAGAGATTGGAGACATCAAGATTTTGGACGAATTTTTTAAGAATTTTCAAATTTTCAGATAGGAGGTTCCAGATAAGGTCAAAAACTACATACTCAGATCTTCACCAAACTTTGCAGGGATACATTGGATGTCAAGACACGTGGAAAAAACGTACAAAACAAGAGATTGGGGTCATCAAGATTTTGGACGGATTTTTTAGGAATTTTCAAATTTTCAGATGGGAGGTTCCAGATAAGGTCAAAAACTACATACTCAGATCTTCACCAAACATTGCAGGGATACATTGGATGTCAAGACACGTGGAAAAAACGTACAAAACAAGAGATTGGAGACATCAATATTTTGGACGAATTTTTAAAGAATTCTCAAATTTTCAGATAGGAGGTTCCAGATGAGGTCAAAAACTACATAGTCAGATCTTCACCAAACTTTGCAGGAATACTTTGCATGTCAAGACACGTGGAAAAAACGTACAAAACAAGAGATCGGAGACATCAAGATTTTCGACGAATTTTTTAAGAATTTTCAAATTTTCAGATGGGAGGTTCCAGATAAGGTCAAAAACGACATACTCAGATCTTCACCAAACTTTGCGTGGATACATTGGATGTCAAGACACGTGGAAAAAACATACAAAACATAGGATTGGTGACATCAAGATTTTGGACGAATTTTTTAAGAATTTTCAAATTTTCAGATAGGAGGTTCCATATAAGGTCAAAAACTACATACTCAGATCTTCACCAAACTTTGCAGGGATACATTGGATGTCAAGACACGTGGAAAAAACGTACAAAACAAGAGATTGGAGACATCAAGATTTTCGACGAATTTTTTAAGAATTTTCAAATTTTCAGAAAGGATGTTCCAGATAAGGTCAAAAACGACATACTCAGATCTTCACCAAACTTTGCAGGGATACATTGGAGGTCGAGACACGTGGAAAAAAACGTACAAAACAAGAGATTGGAGACATCAAGATTTTGGACGAATTTTTGAAGAATTTTCAAATTTTCAGATAGGAGGTTCCAGATAAGGTCAAAAACTACATACTCAGATCTCAACCAAACATTGCAGGGATACATTGGATGTCAAGACACGTGGAAGAAACATACAAAACATAGGATTGGTGACATCAAGATTTTCGACGAATTTTTTAAGAATTTTCAAATTTTCAGATAGGAGGTTCCATATAAGGTCAAAAACTACATGCTCAGATCTTCACCAAACTTTGCAGGGATACATTGGATGTCAAGACACGTGGAAAAAACGTACAAAACAAGAGATTGGAGACATCAAGATTATGGACGAATTTTTTGAGAATTTTCAAATTTTCAGAAAGGAGGTTCCATATAAGGTCAAAAACTACATACTCAGATCTTCACCAAACTTTGCAGGGATACATTGGATGTCAAGAAACGTGGAAAAAACGTACAAAACAAGAGATTGGAGACATCAAGATTTTCGACGAATTTTTTAAGAATTTTCAAATTTTCAGAAAGGATGTTCCAGATAAGGTCAAAAACGACATACTCAGATCTTCACTAACTTTGCAGGGATACATTGGAGGTCGAGACACGTGGAAAAAACGTACAAAACAAGAGATTGGAGACATCAAGATTTTGGACGAATTTTTGAAGAATTTTCAAATTTTCAGATAGGAGGTTCCAGATAAGGTCAAAAACTACATACTCAGATCTCCACCAAGCATTGCAGGGATACATTGGATGTCAAGACACGTGGAAAAAACGTACAAAGCAAGAGATTGGAGACATCAAGATTTTCGACGAATTTTTGAAGAATTTTCAAATTTTCAGATAGGAGGTTCCAGATAAGGTCAAAAACTACATACTCAGATCTTCACCAAACGTTGCAGGGATACTTTGCATGTCAAGACACGTGGAAAAAACGTACAAAACAAGAGATTGGAGACATCAAGATTTTCGACGAATTTTTTAAGAATTTTCAAATTTTCGGATGGGAGGTTCCAGATAAGGTCAAAAACGACATACTCAGATCTTCACCAAACTTTGCATGGATACATTGGATGTCAAGACACGTGGAAAAAACGTACAAAACAAGAGATTGGAGACATCAAGATTTTGGACGAATTTTTTAAGAATTCTCAAATTTTCAGAAAGGAGGTTCCATATAAGGTCAAAAACTACATACTCAGATCTTCACCAAACTTTGCAGGGATACATTGGATGTCAAGACACGTGGAAAAAACGTACAAAACAAGAGATTGGGGTCTTCAAGATTTTGGACGAATTTTTTAAGAATTTTCAAATTTTCAGAAAGGAGGTTCCATATAAGGTCAAAAACTACATACTCAGATCTTCACCAAACTTTGCAGGGATACATTGAATGTCAAGACACGTGGAAAAAACGTACAAAACAAGAGATTGTGGTCATCAAGATTTTGGACGGATTTTTTAGGAATTTTCAAATTTTCAGATGGGAGGTTCCAGATAAGGTCAAAAACTACATACTCAGATCTTCACCAAACTTTGCAGGGATACATTGGATGTCAAGACACGTGGAAAAAACGTACAAAACAAGAGATTGGAAACATCAAGATTTTGGACGAATTTTTTAAGAATTTTCAAATTTTCAGATAGGAGTTTCCATATAAGGTCAAAAACTACATACTCAGATCTTCACCAAACTTTGCATGGATACATTATGTGTCAAGACACGTGGAAAAAACGTACAAAACAAGAGATTGGAGACATCAAGATTTTGGTCGAATTTTTTTAGAATTTTCAAATTTTCAGATGGGAGGTTCCAGATAAGGTCAAAAACTACATACTCAGATCTTCACCAAACTTTGCAGGGATACATTGGATGTCAAGACACGTGGAAAAAAAGTACAAAACAAGAGATAGGAGACATCAAGATTTTGGACGAATTTTTTAACAATTTTCAAATTTTCAGAAAGGATGTTCCAGATAAGGTCAAAAACGACATACTCAGATCTTCACCAAACTTTGCAGGGATACATTGGATATCAAGACACGTGGAAAAAACGTACAAAACAAGAGATTGGAGACATCAAGATTTTGGACGAGTAGTGTATATTGAGGGGTTCAAAATAGTACTTAGTAGGTATGGTCTTTTTTTATCAATCGAATATCATTTTTTGACATACTTTGACAATTTTTTGTCCATGTTTTAGCGTTTAGCGATGTTTTAGTGCAAATTTTCACTATACTCATTTTTCCCCCACTCGTACTTGGTAGGTATATCATGATGTTACGTGATACAACTTAACCTATCCTTTTTTTACGATTATTTAATTTTTTTACGATCCTAAGTGATATAACTTAACCTATCATTTTTTTTATTTAGGTACTGTTTGAACGTTATTATTTGAGGATCATATTTTGTAGGTATTTTTTTTTATCAATCGAATATCACTTTTTGACATATTTTGACAATTTTTTGTCGATGTTATAGCGTTTAGCGATGTTTTAGTACAAATTTTCACCGCATTTATTTTTTTTTCTATTTGTAGTTGGTAGGTATATCACGATGTTACGTGATATAACTTAACCTATCTTTTTTTTTACGATTTTTTAATTTCTTTTACGATCCTAAGTGATATAACTTAACCTATCATTTTTTTTATTTACGCACCGAACTAACCTACAAGGGGGAGTCCGTTTGTTTTAATATTTCAGTATTATAAGGTTTTCACAAATTTTATATAACCTAAAATGTGTTGGATGTTGATTTTTAGTATGTGGCAATTTTTTATGAATTTAAAACTGTTCCGTCACCCTTTCGTTCTTCACGTCGTAGGCGAAGGACTTCTCTGCAATCAGGATGACACTGCATAGGGTATCCTCGGGCAAGGCATCGTGGAACTCGCAAACACCCACTCTACAAAAATTCTACTATATGATCTTTCACTGGCTAAGCTAACCTACAAATAGGAATTGGCAGCACTGACTTATAAACCCACTGGGTCTTCTTGACATGTTTTTTCATGATGTGTTGCCAACTGGGCAACTGGGGAAAATAATTGTACAACAATTTGTACCTAATTGTACAATACTTGTACCTAATTGTACAACATATACACAGACATAAAAAATAGAGCCTTCCCGTAACTTACTTCATGTACAACTGTGAAAAGAAAGCATATGTGTTCTGTATGCACACATTCATTCTTATTTTTCGAAGTTGAATGGAAGCACGTGTTTTTTACGCTCTCGTAATACTGACCTTGCCCCAGTGATTTTAAATTGCTTCCATCCGGTCTTTTTTCCTCTGCTATTTCCGCATGCACGCAACATTCGCTTTCAATAGTTTAATGAAACACAGAAGGAGTATTAGTTTAGCAAGTTCCGAGTTTAACAATTTATTAAATTAAACAATAATTTATTAAATTAAACAATAATTTATGTAAGAATATACTTGTACTTACCGAACACAAAATAATAAAAGCACATGTGAATATTTGCGTGCGTTCATGTTATATGACGACTGAGTAAAAAATAATGTTGACTCCCCGAAAGATAAAAGTTCCCGGTTCGACATCAGATGCATGCAAATTTTATGTTTTGCTCTCCAAAATCTTGATTTTTATGTTTGCGCTATTTGTCATACAGCAGAGGAGAAGAGGGGGGAGGGGGTACTATTAGCGCCATCTATTAGCAAACAATAGAAATAAAAAAGTAGCGTCAAACTTTTTCAACACCCAAAAATTTTAAACGTCCTCGTTTAGTAATACGATCAGCAGAAGACGTTTGAAAGAGTACTCTTAGTCGAGAAAGCTAATTGCTAGGGCCCATATATTGCTAAAATGTTCTTTAATTTACATATTTCTCATACCGCCATATGTTGTTCTAGTTGACTTCTTCCAAAAAAATGCTAATTAGCGAGAGTTAATTAAGCAAGGCAAGTAAAAGAAGCAAATAGGACAATATGTGGCGGCGTGGAAATATGTAAAAATTCGACTCGATTCGAATTAAAATTGGAGGATATTTTGCATTTTTTTCCTATAATGTACAAAACATTTACCGTACATAATTTTTTCTATTTACAACAGTATAAAATAAGAGGAGTGTGTGACAATATCCATATTAATTAGGAAGGTATGTTGTATGCTAGGTTAGCTAATTGTGTCTTCACTGTATAGAGGAAAGATGGAAAAAGAGAGCTCTACAAAAACTAACCTAACAAATTTAAAATGTGATCTATCGTGAATTAAACTAAGCTTTTTCACCCACCCACATATAGCCTTACAGGTGACTCAAAAGCAGAAATTGGTCATAGCGTGACAGGTCGATTTATTGTGAACTAAACTAACCTCCCCCTACTCATACATACACACTATGTCTTACAATAAGTAAAACTGCTATATCACATGTAAGGGCCGACGGTTGGCAAGACATACAAGATCTATTGCAAATTTTATTAACCTACGACATAAGCCATGGACACACACACACCAAGCCTTCCAGATAGGCTATAAGCAACTCACCTCTTGCAATTGTATAACGGGGAAAATTAACCTACAGCTAGCAACACTGTTTGAGCTGCTTTTGACGAGTAGTGTTACCAAACTTATTTTTTGCAAATAGGCTCTACAGCTAGAGGCTTGAAACATATACCCTACCAGAGTATGTCAACTTACCTCATGTAAAAATATTACCTAGTACGGGTTAAGCTGTGACATACAACTAGCGAACGACACGACCACCTGACACACAGACAGAGAGAGTGTGATACAGCTTATACGCAGTTTTTCCTACACACGTACTGGGTTTAAAAGGTAACTTACAACAACTATTTCACTCACCTCCTATCATATAATAAAATTACCACAGGTTTTTGATACTTGCTGCCAGAACATGGTAGTTTTAGACTGGAAATTCAGCCCGATTATTCTATTTGTGCAAGAGAAAAATGATGATGCTTGCATTTGGAATATATAATTCTTCTTACGGTATTTTGCGTGCCCCAGTAACCTTGCTTTCGATTCACGGAAGCTATGACGTGTATTTCCTGTTTCGCGAACATGCGAGAATCTTTCACAATGTCGCATCAGAGTTGGTTGTGTATATAAATCTAGTTTGGGGAATGGACATGAATATAATGTCAAAATTATTGCATAACTTAAAAGAATATTTATTGCACTGCGTTTTCTAGCAAAGGTAAATGTGGAATGCCCCGGCCCCCTCAGAGATTTGAATACTGTTAGTTAAACAGCAAGCATTGTCATATGGACTGACGATTATTATTTTTAAAAAAACAGACCTCGTAATAAATTATAACCTGAGCTGTCTTGCAAGTCTCTCGAGTTTGATATCTGGTGAAGGAATATGATGCCACTATAAACTGTACACAAGATATATACCCAGTCCCTGGCATGAGATGGGCGAGGATCTATACAGTTGTACAATGGTTGTTTTTTTTTATTAAAGCATAGTGCTTATTTACATGTCAGCGCAACATGCATGCAAAGAAGGGAGGGAGACCATAACGGATAATTCTTATTTCGATTTCAATATTTTTGCTAGTCACGCTATCTAGACGAACACTGGAAGATGGGCAAAAGCGAGGGAAAGAGAGAAATGTTATTTTTTGCCCCTCTGCCTGTGTGTGATATACTAGTTTTACATGCATACGGCTGTATCGTGAAGCGAGGCTGAAAATAATTTTTGAAAGCAGTCTTGAGCATCTTCGCGTTCAGCCAACAAGAGAAATAAAATATTACACATGGGTGTGGGGCGCAACAGCCACAGTACGGTAATGTGCATGGATGTTAAAACTTTTGGGTTTTATGAATAGACATACATATCAGTTTTGCAGTCTCCAGATGGGACCGGAGCTTACTTTTTATTTGGACAAGGGGGTTCAGATCAACTATAATTTTTGTTCACATCAAAATGAAACAAAGAATTTTATTTTACTGCTTACTTATTCAATATTTTTATTATTGTAAAGAATGGGGCGATGTGTCTTATTGTATATAGTCTTCCAACAACCACCTCGGGGGCGTAAATTTATGTTTCTGCATGTATGCAAAATGTACTTAACTTTAGTTGTGAAGTTTGTTTTGCTGTTGTGATTAAATACTAAACCAAAATCTCACTACATAATTTTGAATTATATTTGTTAAAATTGATCTATATTATATTATTGCTATAGGTGGTCCATGTTATGCGCAGGAGAATTTTTAAAAAATGTCTTGTTTCTCGAACCTGTGGCCTGTAGATTTGCTTTGTTGGCAAACAGAAACAGAAAATGGCACCATGTTATTCTATACTGATATACTGATAGTCAACAACTATGTCGAAAAGCAATGATGGGGGGGGGGGGACTTGTCTGTGTTGGGTCTTATTAACAACTTCACGGCTGTACCTGCACAACTCATCGACAACAAATCAACAATGTTAGGAAATGTGTGCATGGCCTCTGAGAATACAATTTAAAATCACTGATGTGATATGAACCCTTTTCACTTGTGTGTATTTGAATATGCGAACATGAGGTATTTTGAATAATCGAGGCGGACAATCACAAAAACAGCTTGCAACGGTATGGAGAGTTCAAACTTCAGACGATTGTTGTTAATCTACGAAAAGCCAAGGGGCGAACGGAGATCACTACGAAAATTGTAACGCGAGGCTATTTTGGCTAATGGCAACGATGAGGATGAATAATAGTTGTTTTGATGAAATTGAAAAAGTGGGGCACGTCTGCTTCGAAGTGCATTACACCAACAACTACAATTGTCCCTCTTCCCCACACGAGGTGATTAACAGAGGTGTATTTTTGCCGGTCTACGACTCTGAGGGCTCAAGTTACAATGTTTACCTATAGCTGTACATATTTAAAAATGACCTGAGCAATTAAATGTTACAATACCGATCCTGATTTTTGTCGGATGACGTAGGTTGCAATCCCACCCCCGATGGCGTATAGACTTAAATGTTTCCATAACATGAAATACTGTTAATGGAAATCTGTCGTTTCTAATGTAAAAATCATATAACAAGAAAAAGAAGAAAATAAATGTTGCGAGCAAATACGGAGCCTCAATCCAAACACATAAATAATCAGACAAGATGTCAACGGTGCGTTCATAACTAACAAGTGATTATTCAAAAATTGAAATGGTGCAGGGGGAAACAACCAACTAACTAACTAGGCTTCTTAAACCCGAGGACAGCAAATACAAGCCTATTCTGATCTGAGAAATATCTCCATTTTTTTTCCATCCCAACCGATTTTTTAGGTCTATTCAACCCCTCATGGTACACGAGCTCCCACTGCCCTGATGGTGGAGGAAGCGAATCTATTTGGACATGAAAGAGCATTATGTGTGGGAGACTATAATTTATACATGTGGTTGCTTGGATGCTTACAGAGGATGCCATAGCTCGTGCGATTGAGGTATTTTATTAAGCACATATTTTGATGAGTGTAAAGAATTAAATAAGTCACAAGGGGCTGAGGCATGGTTCGAATTTCTCGATCTAGGTATGGATGCAGACAGACACGAAGTTTTGTGTGTGGACACAAATGATAATGGAAAAATGCCGTTCACCCCGATAGCATAGTGGTAATGTTGTTCTTGCCTCGTTTCCATCGACAACATAGTGGTTATACTGTCCAATATTAAGAAGTTCTCAAAATTATTCAATTATTTTTTTTCTCTTCTTCTTCTATCATCTCGGTAACAAAAAAAAAGGTTTTCTCAAACGTTTAGACGGCTACGAAAATGTTGAAATGTAAAATATTGTTGCATTGTAATCAAAAAAAGAATTTGTTGAATATGCCCTAACCTAAAATAAAATTCAAGAATTAATAGAGTTAAATATTTGCTACTCTGAAATGGCGACGGCTATCATAACATTATTTTCAGCAGGATAATAATGACAATATTATATATATTAAGGATTAGGCCCGAGGGATTCTTATTCACTACACTCGTTTCTAACCTGTCCACACTGGAAACCGAAAACACAAGTACGAGACACTAACTTGGGAGAGGACATGCAAAAACTCTGCGGGGGCTCATCTTAAAACTTCAGTAGATGTTTGTCATGGAACTCCCTCCTTAAATTCGATTCGAAAGGCACAAATATTCCGGTTCTTGAATAAGAAGCGCGTATGCCTTCGGAAAGAGAGAAGAAGAAATAAATAAATCAACTCATGCATATTCTTCATGTACGTATGCTTGGTGACAAGAAACAGTATTTTTTTTTCTCTTCAAGAAATTGTTTTCAACTTTTTGCTAGGTGACCCAACAGGAGTGGACGAAATAGCTTATTCATTCAAACTGGAAGCTTGCTTTTTTTTCAACAATAGAAAACATATTATTTCCAGTGAAATATCGACTCAACTACCTAGAATGGCTACCACGGGCTTGGTGACTGAATACTAAAAAACTATCGAGCGACTTACTTCACAGCAGTGTCACTTAGTTTCAACAAGAACAGTTCAAGGCTTCCCGGGTGTCCTGCAAGGTTCGGTATTTATTTTTTTAATAGCAAGCAGATGAACTGGCCTTACAATATGAAGACCCCTCTCACTGTGTCGGTTGCAGTTATTTTCTGGTAATTATGTCTTGCCGATGGCGCTGTCGCTTTGTAATCATACTTAGGAGTTATTTTTTTTTATTTTGCCTTTCGCGACATGTTCGACTAATCGTGACAATACGTTTCAACTTTTCTGCATAAACGTTGATCATCGTTTATCTTGTCCGCATCGATTAATCTTCTTATGTTTTTTTTTGTTTTTTCGTCGCGTCCATCTCTTCTGTTATCACAATCGAGACTTCTAGATTATTATTTTTTCTCCCTGCAATTTTAGAAATGTAATTTTTCATGATCATCCAGCGAACGCCTGAGACATTTCAGCAAAATGTCGATTATTCAATGGATGTTGTAAGGTTCCATGTTTTTTTTCACTATCTCTTGTTTGGTCGATTTTGAATTTGGGAGTTATTTTTTTTATTTTGCCTTTCGCGACATGTTCGACTAATCGTGACAATACGTTTCAACCTTTCTACATAAACGTTGAAACGTTTCAACGATCAAACGTTTGATCGTTGAAACGTTTCAACGTTTATGTAGAAAGGTTGAAACGTATTGTCACGATTAGTCGAACATGTCGCGAAAGGCAAAATAAAAAAAATAACTCCCAAATTCAAAATCGACCAAACAAGAGATAGTGAAAAAAAACATGGAACCTTACAACATCCATTGAATAATCGACATTTTGCTGAAATGTCTCAGGCGTTCGCTGGATGATCATGAAAAATTACATTTCTAAAATTGCAGGGAGAAAAAATAATAATCTAGAAGTCTCGATTGTGATAACAGAAGAGATGGACGCGACGAAAAAACAAAAAAAAACATAAGAAGATTAATCGATGCGGACAAGATAAACGATGATCAACGTTTATGCAGAAAAGTTGAAACGTATTGTCACGATTAGTCGAACATGTCGCGAAAGGCAAAATAAAAAAAAATAACTCCTAAGTATGATTACAAAGCGACAGCGCCATCGGCAAGACATAATTACCAGAAAATAACTGCAACCGACACAGTGAGAGGGGTCTTCATATTGTAAGGCCAGTTCATCTGCTTGCTATTAAAAAAATAAATACCGAACCTTGCAGGACACCCGGGAAGCCTTGAACTGTTCTTGTTGAAACTAAGTGACACTGCTGTGAAGTAAGTCGCTCGATAGTTTTTTAGTATTCAGTCACCAAGCCCGTGGTAGCCATTCTAGGTAGTTGAGTCGATATTTCACTGGAAATAATATGTTTTCTATTGTTGAAAAAAAAGCAAGCTTCCAGTTTGAATGAATAAGCTATTTCGTCCACTCCTGTTGGGTCACCTAGCAAAAAGTTGAAAACAATTTCTTGAAGAGAAAAAAAAATACTGTTTCTTGTCACCAAGCATACGTACATGAAGAATATGCATGAGTTGATTTATTTATTTCTTCTTCTCTCTTTCCGAAGGCATACGCGCTTCTTATTCAAGAACCGGAATATTTGTGCCTTTCGAATCGAATTTAAGGAGGGAGTTCCATGACAAACATCTACTGAAGTTTTTAAGATGAGCCCCCGCAGAGTTTTTGCATGTCCTCTCCCAAGTTAGTGTCTCGTACTTGTGTTTTCGGTTTCCAGTGTGGACAGGTTAGAAACGAGTGTAGTGAATAAGAATCCCTCGGGCCTAATCCTTAATATATATAATATTGTCATTATTATCCTGCTGAAAATAATGTTATGATAGCCGTCGCCATTTCAGAGTAGCAAATATTTAACTCTATTAATTCTTGAATTTTATTTTAGGTTAGGCATATTCAACAAATTCTTTTTTGATTACAATGCAACAATATTTTACATTTCAACATTTTCGTAGCCGTCTAAACGTTTGAGAAAACCTTTTTTTTTGTTACCGAGATGATAGAAGAAGAAGAGAAAAAAATAATTGAATAATTTTGAGAACTTCTTAATATTGGACAGTATAACCACTATGTTGTCGATGGAAACGAGGCAAGAACAACATTACCACTATGCTATCGGGGTGAACGGCATTTTTCCATTATCATTTGTGTCCACACACAAAACTTCGTGTCTGTCTGCATCCATACCTAGATCGAGAAATTCGAACCATGCCTCAGCCCCTTGTGACTTATTTAATTCTTTACACTCATCAAAATATGTGCTTAATAAAATACCTCAATCGCACGAGCTATGGCATCCTCTGTAAGCATCCAAGCAACCACATGTATAAATTATAGTCTCCCACACATAATGCTCTTTCATGTCCAAATAGATTCGCTTCCTCCACCATCAGGGCAGTGGGAGCTCGTGTACCATGAGGGGTTGAATAGACCTAAAAAATCGGTTGGGATGGAAAAAAAATGGAGATATTTCTCAGATCAGAATAGGCTTGTATTTGCTGTCCTCGGGTTTAAGAAGCCTAGTTAGTTAGTTGGTTGTTTCCCCCTGCACCATTTCAATTTTTGAATAATCACTTGTTAGTTATGAACGCACCGTTGACATCTTGTCTGATTATTTATGTGTTTGGATTGAGGCTCCGTATTTGCTCGCAACATTTATTTTCTTCTTTTTCTTGTTATATGATTTTTACATTAGAAACGACAGATTTCCATTAACAGTATTTCATGTTATGGAAACATTTAAGTCTATACGCCATCGGGGGTGGGATTGCAACCTACGTCATCCGACAAAAATCAGGATCGGTATTGTAACATTTAATTGCTCAGGTCATTTTTAAATATGTACAGCTATAGGTAAACATTGTAACTTGAGCCCTCAGAGTCGTAGACCGGCAAAAATACACCTCTGTTAATCACCTCGTGTGGGGAAGAGGGACAATTGTAGTTGTTGGTGTAATGCACTTCGAAGCAGACGTGCCCCACTTTTTCAATTTCATCAAAACAACTATTATTCATCCTCATCGTTGCCATTAGCCAAAATAGCCTCGCGTTACAATTTTCGTAGTGATCTCCGTTCGCCCCTTGGCTTTTCGTAGATTAACAACAATCGTCTGAAGTTTGAACTCTCCATACCGTTGCAAGCTGTTTTTGTGATTGTCCGCCTCGATTATTCAAAATACCTCATGTTCGCATATTCAAATACACACAAGTGAAAAGGGTTCATATCACATCAGTGATTTTAAATTGTATTCTCAGAGGCCATGCACACATTTCCTAACATTGTTGATTTGTTGTCGATGAGTTGTGCAGGTACAGCCGTGAAGTTGTTAATAAGACCCAACACAGACAAGTCCCCCCCCCCCCATCATTGCTTTTCGACATAGTTGTTGACTATCAGTATATCAGTATAGAATAACATGGTGCCATTTTCTGTTTCTGTTTGCCAACAAAGCAAATCTACAGGCCACAGGTTCGAGAAACAAGACATTTTTTAAAAATTCTCCTGCGCATAACATGGACCACCTATAGCAATAATATAATATAGATCAATTTTAACAAATATAATTCAAAATTATGTAGTGAGATTTTGGTTTAGTATTTAATCACAACAGCAAAACAAACTTCACAACTAAAGTTAAGTACATTTTGCATACATGCAGAAACATAAATTTACGCCCCCGAGGTGGTTGTTGGAAGACTATATACAATAAGACACATCGCCCCATTCTTTACAATAATAAAAATATTGAATAAGTAAGCAGTAAAATAAAATTCTTTGTTTCATTTTGATGTGAACAAAAATTATAGTTGATCTGAACCCCCTTGTCCAAATAAAAAGTAAGCTCCGGTCCCATCTGGAGACTGCAAAACTGATATGTATGTCTATTCATAAAACCCAAAAGTTTTAACATCCATGCACATTACCGTACTGTGGCTGTTGCGCCCCACACCCATGTGTAATATTTTATTTCTCTTGTTGGCTGAACGCGAAGATGCTCAAGACTGCTTTCAAAAATTATTTTCAGCCTCGCTTCACGATACAGCCGTATGCATGTAAAACTAGTATATCACACACAGGCAGAGGGGCAAAAAATAACATTTCTCTCTTTCCCTCGCTTTTGCCCATCTTCCAGTGTTCGTCTAGATAGCGTGACTAGCAAAAATATTGAAATCGAAATAAGAATTATCCGTTATGGTCTCCCTCCCTTCTTTGCATGCATGTTGCGCTGACATGTAAATAAGCACTATGCTTTAATAAAAAAAAACAACCATTGTACAACTGTATAGATCCTCGCCCATCTCATGCCAGGGACTGGGTATATATCTTGTGTACAGTTTATAGTGGCATCATATTCCTTCACCAGATATCAAACTCGAGAGACTTGCAAGACAGCTCAGGTTATAATTTATTACGAGGTCTGTTTTTTTAAAAATAATAATCGTCAGTCCATATGACAATGCTTGCTGTTTAACTAACAGTATTCAAATCTCTGAGGGGGCCGGGGCATTCCACATTTACCTTTGCTAGAAAACGCAGTGCAATAAATATTCTTTTTAAGTTATGCAATAATTTTGACATTATATTCATGTCCATTCCCCAAACTAGATTTATATACACAACCAACTCTGATGCGACATTGTGAAAGATTCTCGCATGTTCGCGAAACAGGAAATACACGTCATAGCTTCCGTGAATCGAAAGCAAGGTTACTGGGGCACGCAAAATACCGTAAGAAGAATTATATATTCCAAATGCAAGCATCATCATTTTTCTCTTGCACAAATAGAATAATCGGGCTGAATTTCCAGTCTAAAACTACCATGTTCTGGCAGCAAGTATCAAAAACCTGTGGTAATTTTATTATATGATAGGAGGTGAGTGAAATAGTTGTTGTAAGTTACCTTTTAAACCCAGTACGTGTGTAGGAAAAACTGCGTATAAGCTGTATCACACTCTCTCTGTCTGTGTGTCAGGTGGTCGTGTCGTTCGCTAGTTGTATGTCACAGCTTAACCCGTACTAGGTAATATTTTTACATGAGGTAAGTTGACATACTCTGGTAGGGTATATGTTTCAAGCCTCTAGCTGTAGAGCCTATTTGCAAAAAATAAGTTTGGTAACACTACTCGTCAAAAGCAGCTCAAACAGTGTTGCTAGCTGTAGGTTAATTTTCCCCGTTATACAATTGCAAGAGGTGAGTTGCTTATAGCCTATCTGGAAGGCTTGGTGTGTGTGTGTCCATGGCTTATGTCGTAGGTTAATAAAATTTGCAATAGATCTTGTATGTCTTGCCAACCGTCGGCCCTTACATGTGATATAGCAGTTTTACTTATTGTAAGACATAGTGTGTATGTATGAGTAGGGGGAGGTTAGTTTAGTTCACAATAAATCGACCTGTCACGCTATGACCAATTTCTGCTTTTGAGTCACCTGTAAGGCTATATGTGGGTGGGTGAAAAAGCTTAGTTTAATTCACGATAGATCACATTTTAAATTTGTTAGGTTAGTTTTTGTAGAGCTCTCTTTTTCCATCTTTCCTCTATACAGTGAAGACACAATTAGCTAACCTAGCATACAACATACCTTCCTAATTAATATGGATATTGTCACACACTCCTCTTATTTTATACTGTTGTAAATAGAAAAAATTATGTACGGTAAATGTTTTGTACATTATAGGAAAAAAATGCAAAATATCCTCCAATTTTAATTCGAATCGAGTCGAATTTTTACATATTTCCACGCCGCCACATATTGTCCTATTTGCTTCTTTTACTTGCCTTGCTTAATTAACTCTCGCTAATTAGCATTTTTTTGGAAGAAGTCAACTAGAACAACATATGGCGGTATGAGAAATATGTAAATTAAAGAACATTTTAGCAATATATGGGCCCTAGCAATTAGCTTTCTCGACTAAGAGTACTCTTTCAAACGTCTTCTGCTGATCGTATTACTAAACGAGGACGTTTAAAATTTTTGGGTGTTGAAAAAGTTTGACGCTACTTTTTTATTTCTATTGTTTGCTAATAGATGGCGCTAATAGTACCCCCTCCCCCCTCTTCTCCTCTGCTGTATGACAAATAGCGCAAACATAAAAATCAAGATTTTGGAGAGCAAAACATAAAATTTGCATGCATCTGATGTCGAACCGGGAACTTTTATCTTTCGGGGAGTCAACATTATTTTTTACTCAGTCGTCATATAACATGAACGCACGCAAATATTCACATGTGCTTTTATTATTTTGTGTTCGGTAAGTACAAGTATATTCTTACATAAATTATTGTTTAATTTAATAAATTATTGTTTAATTTAATAAATTGTAAACTCGGAACTTGCTAAACTAATACTCCTTCTGTGTTTCATTAAACTATTGAAAGCGAATGTTGCGTGCATGCGGAAATAGCAGAGGAAAAAAGACCGGATGGAAGCAATTTAAAATCACTGGGGCAAGGTCAGTATTACGAGAGCGTAAAAAACACGTGCTTCCATTCAACTTCGAAAAATAAGAATGAATGTGTGCATACAGAACACATATGCTTTCTTTTCACAGTTGTACATGAAGTAAGTTACGGGAAGGCTCTATTTTTTATGTCCGTGTATATGTTGTACAATTAGGTACAAATATTGTACAATTAGGTACAAATTGTTGTACAATTATTTTCCCCAGTTGCCCAGTTGGAGTTGGGGGGGGGGGGGCATAACACTGGTATTATTTGTAATCACAGTGCTTACTCATGTATTTTGTTTTAATATTTTATTTCAAATTCACTGTCAGAAACTAGTGTTGTTAATTTCCGCATGTAGGTTTATTTACTCTGTTGGTTGTCACTGTCAAGTTTTTAGTATTCGTACAGCATAAAAAGCTATAACCCCCCCTCTCAAAATATATACATTGTATACGCCAAGATGCGCAATAGCCTGGCAACACATCATGAAAAAACATGTCAAGAAGACCCAGTAGGTTTATAAGTCAGTGCTGCCAATTCCTATTTGTAGGTTAGCTTAGCCAGTAAAAGATCATATAGTAGAATTTTTGTAGAGTAGGTATTTGCAAGTTCCACGATGCCTTGCCCGAGGATACCCTATGCAACATCATCCTAATTGCAGAGAAGTCCTTCGCCTACGACGTGAAGAACGAGAGGGTGACGGAACAGTTTTAAATTCATAAAAAATTGCCACATACTAAAAATCAACATCCAACACATTTTAGGTTATATAAAATTTGTGAAAACCTTATAATACTGAAATATTAAAACAAACGGAGTCCCCCTTGTAGGTTAGTTCGGTGCGTAAATAAAAAAAATGATAGGTTAAGTTATATCACTTAGGATCGTAAACAAAATTAAAAAAATCGTAAAAAAAAAAGATAGGTTAAGTTATATCACGTAACATCGTGATATACCTACCAACTACAAATAGAAAAAAAAATGAGTATAGTGAAAATTTGTACTAAAACATCGCTAAACGCTAAAACATCGACAAAAAATTGTCAAAATATGTCAAAAACTTATATTCGATTGATAAAAAAAATACCTACAAAATATGATCCTCAAATAATAACGTTCAAACAGTACCTAAATAAAAAAAATGATAGGTTAAGTTATATCACTTAGGATCGTAAAAAAATTAAATAATCGTAAAAAAAGGATAGGTTAAGTTGTATCACGTAACATCATGATATACCTACCAAGTACGAGTGGGGGAAAAATGAGTATAGTGAAAATTTGTACTAAAACATCGCTAAACGCTAAAACATCGACAAAAAATTGTCAAAATATGTCAAAAAGTGATATTCAATTGGTAAAAAAAGACCATACCTACTAAGTACTATTTTGAACCCCCCAATATACACTACTACGCTCCAAACGCAATGTCTCGACCCCATTCTGAAAATCGATTCCGAACTGAAGACGCTGATAAAAAATTATGTCGACGTACCTTCTTACGACAACGTTCAAAATATACAGTTGAGCGTGGATTCGCTTCAAAATGATTTGGCCAAATTACAGCAATTTCAATCGAAAAATGAAGATTTGGAAAAATTGAAACTCGAAATCGAAGAACGAACTTCCGCAATCGAAAAGAATTTCTCCGAACTTCAAACCGTGGTGAACGATATTGATGTAGAACGCTTACATGTCGTCGTTTCCAAATTACAAGAAGAATTCACCAGCACGTTGGAAGAAATTAAATCCAAGTTGCAGACTTTGGAAGATACCATGACGAACCTACCATCGTCGGACGAACTGCAGGTCATCGGTAAAAGCGTCGCGAACATAAAAATTCAATTGGAGGCGTATCGAGATTTCGAACACATTCAAACCACCATCGCTACGCTTCAGGCGTCCTTGGAATTGATCAACGAAGAAATTAAAAATATTCACGCTGAAGCAAGAGCGTTGACGAGCATTCAAGACACGTTAAGTACGGTTCAGCAGAAGATCGAATATTTAGAAAATTTGAACGTCGAAACGAATCTCGCTCATTTTCATCACGTACTCGACAACATACAGGGTGACTTGGAATCGTTACGGACGAGCGTGCCTTCGAGCGAAGATTTGGAAAAATTGAAAACGGCGGTGACGGCACTATCCGATACGAACGACATCAAAAGTTCATTGAGCGATCTCGAGAGTAGGGTGGCCAATCTCCCCACCTCCAAAGAATTGCACGCTTTGAAAAGAAACATATCTCGAATGCTGAAACGACTAGAAACGGAAACGGCGAACGTGGAACAGATTCGAGACGAAATTAGTTCGCTGGTGTCGACGCTGCCCACTTCGCAGAGCGTCGCCGACCTTCACACGCAGTTTACAGAGATGCGAAGGATCGTGAACGATCTTACCGAGAAGAGCTCGAAATTGAATCAAGTCGAGAACCTTCAGAACATCGTCGTCAACATCAGAGATCAAGTTGGAGTGCTGGAATCCACGCAGGAATCGACGCTGGCCTCTTTCGGTGCCAAGTTGCAAGAACTCAACGAAAACTACAAGCAGTTAAACGTGGAAGTGAAAATCAAACCGTCGTTGTCTGCCGTAACGGATACCATAATCGAGCATTTGCTGCCCATCGAAAATAAACTCGGACACGTTCACAGTAATCTGCTCGGCGTCGACACTAAATTCGCCAAATTGTTCACCTTGCAAGCCATCGAAATCAACAGCGTACCCAATCAACAGAGAATCTCCACGTTCGTCGAAGGTAACAAACTGTACATGTTACATCCTTATCATCCGTACTACAAGTTTCTCCTCGATGGCACGATTCAGATAAACGAATTTTCGTACTGGTCTCACGGCAGAAAAGCTAGCGTTCCCACCATGACTTTGATATCGAATCGTGGTGTCCAGAAAGCAGGAAACATTCCTCTGGCACGTTGGAATGAAACGCGCAACATATATGAAATACACGAAGACGAAGATCTTACCGTTTTCGACGTGAGTGCCGGCGATAAGCTGATCATTCAAAACACGAGCGAAGTGCCACCCTCTTTGAATCCCATCACGCTTGTGCTTCTCTTGAAACGTAATCTCTAAAAAAATGTCTAGGCTGTGGTAACCAAGGGCATCGACGACCTCTGGCAAAGTGACCTCGTGGAGATGAGTAGCGGCAATTTGAAAAACGTACATAAATTGAACAAGGGCAACAAGTACCTCCTCACCGTCATATACACATTTTCGAAATTCGCATGGGCTCTACCTTTGAAGGCGAAAACGGGAACATGCGTCACGGAAGCATTCAAATTAATTTTTCGCGAAAGCGGCGGCAGACAACCACGGTTTCTGCAAACGGACAACGGTAAAGAATTTTAAAACGCCGTATTCCAAAGGTTATTCAAAAACACAAGATTCAACATTATTCGACCTTCAGTCACATCAAAGCCAGCATCGTGGAAAGATTCAATCGAACCTTGAAAACACACATGTGGAAACGATTCACGCTTCGGGGAAATTACAAATGGGTCGACATCCTGCCGGAACTCGTCGACACCTATAATGATACGGTACACAGAACGATAGGCATGAAGCCAGCCGACGTTACCAAGTCCGACGAGCAGCGTTTAATTTCTACAGTTTACTGTCCAAAGTACACACCCACGACAAAAAGAGCTAAATACAAAATTGGAGACCGGGTGAGGATCAGCAAATTCAAACGCACCTTCGAGAAGGGATTCACAAAAATTGGAGCACGGAACTCTTTACGGTGGTTCGAGTTTTACCCGGAAACCGACACACGTATATAATAAAAGATAGTAGCGGCGAGATTTTGAAAGGAAGATTTTACGAAGAGGAACTCTCTAAAACGAAACACCCCGACACGTACCTCATCGAGAAAGTATTGCGTAGGAAAGGTGACAAACTGTTTGTCAAATGGCTGGGACTTCCGGAAAAGAGTTGGATCGACGCGAACGAAGTGATCTTGTGAGTACGTGGAACGTGGTGAAGCGTCTACCGGATCCGGAAAATCAAACAAGAAAAAAAAAGAACGGTGAGTTGCTTCCCGACAGCATCCGCTGTCTGATCGTAGGTCCTTCGGGGTGTGGGAAAACGACACTGCTCGTGGACAATTTTCTCCTCGCACCGAATTGGTTAGATTGGAAGAACAGGCACCTGTACGTGTTCTCGAAAAGTTTGGAGCAATCCAAATACCAGCAACTGATGAAACTGTACGATGGTCTGGACATTGCAACGTTCGCCTCGGAAATAAAACCACTCGGCGATTGTCGTGAAAATTCATTCGTTGTGTTCGACGACGCCATCCTGGAAAATCAAAATGAAATTCGCAACTTTTTCACGCAAGGTCGTCACAAAGGAATGGATTGCTTCTACCTAGCTCAAACGTTTTCCAAAATTCCAAAACAGTTAGTACGCGACAACGCTAATTTCATATGTTTGTTTCGTCAAGATCACACCAACCTCAAGCACGCGTACGATGACTACGTAGTCGGAGACATGAACTACAATCAATTTTCGGAACGCTGCTGCTCTACTTGCTGGAACGGTGACGATTTCGGATTCGCGACGATCGACATTACGAGGAAACCCAACGACGGAAAATACAGAAACAAAATCAACGACTTTCTAAACGTTGCAACGTTGTGAGAAACGACGTGTATAAATAACGTCATGACGAAACGAAAAATCGAAGACGAAAATCTCAAGCTTCGCGATTACCTCGCGAAACGCTTCAAAGGTTGGAAATCCGAGAATCGCGGATTCTACGAAGAGAAGAAACGTCAGGATCAACCTGTGATCGATGCCATCAGCTGTCTAGGTAAAGAAATTAAAAGTGTCACGGAACAAAATAAAAATTTGATCAACGAACTCGTACCGCTCGCAGCTAAAAGTTACGCCGTACCCACGCCCATTTCGGGCATTCCTTCGACGCCGTTCGAACTGAAGGATGCACCTGCACGACGTCGAGCCATAGGCAGCACGTCGTCTTCGGATAAAATCGAGTTGGGACCTTTGGCACGAGACTACCTGAGCACGGGGAAATTCGACAAGGATGAAGTGTTCGGATTGTATCCCAGCATGGAAACCAACGAAGGCGGTGGTGTGGTGTGGAAGATTGGGAAATCGAAGGTGACCTTCGAAGGCAACGACATTAAAGTTAATTTAGGCGAGAAGGATAGTTGGACCAGGTATCCGGGTACGGTGGGACTGTGGGAACTCGTCGCCAAAAAGCAGCCGAAAGATTACACCGACGAAGATTACCAGAGTTACAAGGAAATTCTGATCATGACGGATGCCTTGTACCAGAACAACGACGCCTCGCAGAATAGGGTGAAATCGAGCAGCGGCGAGAAGTACAGGAATCTCATCAAACCGATTTGGAACCAGGTCAAAACAGGCAGCGGCGTCAAACGCTACAACACGTTACCCAAAGAATTCGTTTGGGTGGACGACGTTAGGAAACTCGTGGACCGATTGTTGGTGATAGCCGGCGAAGAGAATGCAGGCAATCGTAATTTCTGCAACGAGAAGGTTGGCATCGTGGACATGATCAGCACGAAACTTTCCAACTTCATCGTGAACGACGACAAGGGCATAGGTTACCTGATCAAAATCATCAACACGCTGCCTCCGAAATTTTGGAACGTGGCCGAAGGAAAGGGACTCGTGAACGACATCATCAACAAGTTACCTTTCGAGATGCATCTACCTGGCTACCAGTACTGCGGACCGGGTACCAAACTCGAGAAAAGATTGGAGAGAGGAGACAAGGGTGTGAATCCGTTGGACGCCGCATGCAAAGATCACGACATCGCTTACAACACCACGCAGACGGATCTGGATGCACGTCACGAAGCAGACAGAAAGTTAGAGTACGCAGCTTTCGAAAGGTTCGTGAGCAGAGACGCATCGCTGGGTGAACGGGTCGCCGCACTGGGTACCACCATCGCCATGAACACGAAACAAAAATTGGGGTGGGGTATATAAATAACATAGAGTGAAAAATAATAATAATAACAACATGTCTCGTATAACTGATTTGCCGCCCGAGCTACTATGTAAAATATTTAAACACGCAGTAAACGGAGATTGTGAGGATGTAGGGAAACTTGTAATCATAGCAAGAACGACGCCGGAATTTCGCATCCGTTGTGAAATGGTTCTCAAGGACCATCTTTGGGAGATCGGCGGCCTGAGGTGCGGTGATCTCAACATTCTGCTTTCGGCTGCAGGGGAAAAATTGAACGAGAGGTTGGACGAACTGCACGAGGCGAGGCAGGGAAGAAGACGGTACACAGTAGATTGGCGCAAGTCTAAGCAGGAGACGGAAGATATCATTACGCACATCATCGCGTTTTCCGAAGCACGGACTTTCTTCCTCTGTTAAAAAAAATAATAATATATATACGTGTCAAAAAAAAACTTGATATATAAATAACACACATCGTGAAAAAAAATAATCTTCGGGATATATAAATAACACACATCGTGAAAAAAAAACAATTAAATTTCTCTCTAACACTCTGAAATTTTTTTTTGATATGACGACTGAAAAAATGAGTGATCTCCAAGCATTAAAACAAATGCTAAATTTGTCAGTCGAGTATGTAAAAATTCAGGAATTGGAAGTCGACAAACCTTACACGATAACTTCCGGTTCAATCGTTTCTACCCAGCATGGTCCCAAGGTACGCCTGTTGCTCAACGCACAATACAGTCTATTTTTACCAGATCGATACGCTAACATGTTATCCGACGAGAAGCTATCTATTTTAATCGAGAACAAAACTCGAATCGTGTACAAGGGGACAAAGGAACTTCTTGGCAAGAAAACGAAGCACGTAATAGAATTTGTGTAACGACTGCGAGGCCTTGAAAATATATAAATAACATACCGTAAAAAAACTACACAAGAAAAAATCTCAGAATATATATATATAAATAACATACCGTGAAAATAACACATAGAGCATCAACATGAAGCCCAAGGGTGTCGTGTACCAGATACCATACTCCAATCTTAAAAATCTAGGTGCCCTCGATGGGTTACTCACCAAGAAACAACGCGAGAAGAAACGTTCTTGCTTGTCGAAAGGACACGGAATGAAATTACTTCTCAGCACACCTCAATTGAAAAGATTGCAGCGTTCGCGGAAACAGCAAAAGATCGGAGGTTTCATATTCAGCATCCCGGCCATCCTAGCAGCATTGGGGGCCGTTGGAAGTTTGGCTGGCGGAAGTGCCGCCATCGCGAAAACCGTCATCGACTCGAAGAAGAACAAGGCGGAATTGGAAGAACAGAAACGTCACAACCTGGCCATGGAGAAGAAAGGGGGGAAGGGCGTGATGAAGAAGTTTAAAAAAAAGAAACAACAGCACTCACCAACCGAGACATTGAATCTCTGATCGAACCGTTACAAATCAAACACTTCAGAGGAGTTTTCATGTCCGACTCGTTACCTTCAAGCGTTAAAAGAAGAGAATGCGGAGTAGTCAACTTGGACGGTCAAGAAAATCCAGGCACGCATTGTATATGTTACCACAAAAATGATGATAAAGCATTCGTTTTCGATTCTTTCGGAGGTGTTCCACCTACAAATTTAATCCATTATCTGAAAACGAACAAAACCTCTATATACTACAACGACGAACGCATTCAAAATTTCGGAGACGTGAACTGCGGTCATCTCTGCCTCTCCGTGCTCGCGT